>NC_047086.1:113362835-113963669 GCF_902459505.1 Geotrypetes seraphini
TCATATATTTTCTTCTCTAAAACTTTGATTTGTGGACTTAAAAAATTTCCCAGCTTAGCCACCAAGTTCCACAGAAAGTCCAAAGTAACTTTGGTGGGTTTTACCGCTAGAAAGGAACTTTCATGCATAATTCTGAAAATGTTCACCCTCCGCATTTTCTTCTTGCTGGCCTTGTTTCTCTTGCTCCAAAGTTGGTCCCACCACAGGGTCCCTCTTAGGACTTGACAAGTCCATTGGGGAGTCCGATGCCTGACTCACCAATATTCTGGCCTCCTGGTGAGGAAGTACTGCCTATTTGGATGCACTCCTTTCCCATAGTGAGCTGGCTCCCTGCGGCTGAGAAAGCGGGTCTCAAACGTCGGGACTCAGCATGGCATCAAGCCCAGAGCCTTCTGCTATGGCATCGCTCTGTGCCAGCAGGCCCAGCGGGCGATTCCCCAACACAGTAGACTCCCTCCGAAGATGGCTCAAAAATTTGTCAATCGTCTCAGAAGATGGCTCAAAAATTCATCAATCGTCCCAAGAGAAGGGTTTTCCAAGCGACGCAAGGCTCCAACAGTGCTTCTGCTTCTTCTCTTCGGCATTGTAAGAGGAAAATATCACACAAATAGTGTAAAACAGGTAGGTGTTTTAAAGCGTCTCTCCAGCCATTAGATACTCTTCGCCATCTTGGATCTATACGAGAACATATTCTTTCCTCAGTGAATGAATCAGCCCTGTCCCAGTTGTTTAGAAGAGCACCCTGACCAGTTGCACATCAACACTACAGGCTTGGGAGACCAAAGAGGAAGCAGCACCAGGAAGAGAAACCTGAGAAATGCACACCAAAGTATCCTCTGTGTGGAAACCCAATGGCTCTGCTGCCCCAACATTGCCTCTTTCACCGACAGTGAGATAAAAAAATCATGGCTGCAGTCACCCAGTGCTGTCCCAGATGCCCTGCAGTAAGAGAAGCACTGATGGTTTTCCTTCATGGCAGAGACAAAGTGAATCAAAAACCTATCTGACAAAATAACTTAAGACACTCGGGAGAGTAGGCTTCACCTAAGTTAAACAAACCTTTTATCCAAAACGAGCCTCAGAGCTACAGGCCTGGCCAGGAACGCCAGAGCCTCTGTATTCAGCTATACAGCTGACCTACTATAATCATCGGCTCCTCTTACAGCCAGCACTTACCAAGGAAAAAAACTCCACCCATGGGAGAAAAAAACCTAAGGTATTGCTAACTGTAGAGACAAACATAAACCAAAAGCACTAAACTCCCTAGTGGTAATACAAAGAAAACACTTAACAAAACAAACACACAGATAAGCCAAGTACTTAGCTGCTCAGTCCCGGAACCTCAACAGAAACAAAGTTTTCACACAGCAGATCTGCAAACACTGACGTTATCTCCTCTTCATCATAGTTCACAGTTCCAAATCTCCAGCGTCTCTCTTTAAACAAACAAATTCAAAGTTCACAGATCCCTGGAAGGCTTCAAACCACTGAGGGCATACATCCACAGGTACCAGGAACACTGTGGTCTTCATTAATTGTTAAGCTGGGACCAAACCTAATGCAATCTAAATCATTTCATGGTCTCTAACTCAGGAATAAGAATTCCATAAGCCATGACTTTAAAAGAAACCCAACAGAACAGTAAAACTAAAGGGCTCTTACCCAATGTGTGGATCCTACCTTTTTTGTCAGTCTCACTGAAGAGACTAACAAGCCTAAGAGTGGCATCAATGCCAACATAGTCCCCTTCCTATAACAGCCACAGAAGCAGAATTACTTCTCTGATCCCCTTTTTCTTTTGAGGAACAGAGGAAACAGTGGGGGGGGGGGAATGGAGGAGGGACCTAGCACTAACAGGTGTACCCCTAAAGTAGACACTACATCAGCCTAAATACCACCAAGTTCAACTGAACTAGAAAACTCAGAACAGGAGCTAGACAGCAGAAGAAACCAGGAGTTCATGATAGACCTCTACTGCTTGCTGAGATAGAGGAGATACTGAGACTATATGAGGATGCATACTGTCCTATATGAGTTCAGTGTTGTCCTTCATCTCCACCTGCTGGTAGATCGTCATGACTCAACAGTCCCTGGATTCATCTGCTGATGACAAAGAACATAAAATTGTGCTTTGTCATCTTCTGATCTCCTCTCTCTTCCTTTCCTGCTTTTTCCACTTCAGGCTATCATTGCAACAATGCTTTTATAATTCATTTATATGTATTTTCATTTTTTGCCCATGCAATCCTCACCTAAGGAAGAGGATTAGCTCTCAAAGGCAAGTCAAAATGTGTAAGTCCAATAAAAATGGGGAAATTTAGACTTGCCTGTTAATTTCCTTTCCTTGATTCCTGCCAGCCCAGTCCAAATAAATGGGCTATATCCCCCTACAAGCAGATGGAGCCAGAGAAAAATAGCTCATGTATGACTTTACTCACCTTAAAGGGGGAGACAATTGAAAACAAATTGTTATATTATCTTAACACTGTGGTCTTCATTAATTGTTAAGCTGGGACCAAACCTGATGCAGTCCAAATCATTTCATGGTCTCTAACTCAGGAATAAGAATTCCATAAGCCTACTGTGTAGCTTAAGTTTCAGTTTTATTTAGGTCTTGATATACCATGCAAGAGCAAACTTTCTGGGCAGTTTACAATTGATAAAATGCTAATATTAGAATACAGAAAGGTACTACAAACATTTGACAGGAAAGAGATGGCCTAGTAGGTAGTGTTGAGTTATGAAATTATAAGGGTGCAAAAAAGAAACACACTCCAGAAGTGAGTTGATACCCTGGTGCTTGAGAAGAGTGAAAGTAGGAGTATTTGAAGGGTGGGAGTTATCAGAGTATATATTGAATATATAAGAACATAAGAATTGCCATACTGGGACAGACTGAAGGTCCATCAAGTCTAGTATCCTGTTCCAACAGTGGCCAACTCAAGCCACAAATACCTGGCAAGATCCCAAAGAGTAAAACAGATTTTATGCTGCTTATTCTAAGAATAAGCAGTGGATTTCCACAAGTCCATCTTAATAATGGCTTACAGGCTTCCCTTTTAGGAAGACCATAAGTCCAAACCTTTTTTAAACCCTGCTAAGCTTCTAACAAAATGCATCATGAAATAAAAGAATTTAGTTCTTATTTAAAGTTCAGGTGGGAATATTCTAGTCATAAGAACATAAGAATAGCCTTACTGGGTCAGACCAATGGTCCATCAAGCCCAGTAGCCCATTCTCACAGTGGCCAATCCAGGTCACTAGTACCTGGCCAAAACCCAAGGAGTAGCAGTATTCCATGCGGTGGCCCGTCAAATGTGTGCAAGACAAATGTGCCCCAACAATTGTGCAACTGTCAAATGCGCACCAAAACTTGCACGCAGACAATTGCACGCACACCAAATGATTGGTAACCTGTCAAATGTAAAACTGTAAAAACTGCAATTAATAATCATGTTAAAATCAGTAACCTTTAATACAATGAAAGAGCATGTTGTCACATTTTGCAGCATGCCAACTTTTGAGCATACATCAACATTAACACTAACATCATTTGTCTAAATGTCATTCTAAACTCGGGAACTATAAAAACTGCAATGAAATACAATGAAAGAACATGTCACATTTTGCTAATGATAAAAAATTAGTGCACTCACAGTAATTGTAAAAACTGAGCTAATTGTTTCAGTATCAAAATCTATATTACCGTATTTTTCACTCCATAAGACACACTTTTTTCCCCCCAAAAGTGGGTGGAAATAAGGGTGTGTCTTATGAAGCGAATATACCTAGCCGCAGAGAGAATTACACCCTCCTGGGTTCCTGGACATTACCCTCATGCACTGAGCCCTTGCAGCTGAGCTCGCCCTCCGTCCGTGATGAGTTTGGAGAAGTGCGCAGGCACCGATGCTGGCCTCTATCAATAACTTCCGGGGCAGCAAACCGGGACCGTGGCTGTCCCCCTGCTTGGGGAGGAGCGGAGCCCAAGGACGAAGAGCCGCTGGCGATGGGGCAGCGGCATTCCCCAGCCAAAGCAACACACCAACGCCAGAGCCGAGAGCTGTTGTGAATGGCAAGAAATTTTTTTTTTTTTAAGAAGGTTCTGCAGTCAACGTTTGTCGATACAAACACCATTGAGCCAATCCACAGGTACCAGGAACATAGAAAGGATGTTTAGACACTTAGATTAACATTTGTACATGGTCTGTTGGGAGCATTAGGTTGTGTACTACAGTGTTGAAAAGCTATAGCCATTTTTGTGTATATTCCCTTTTTGGCAGTGCACTTTGTGCCATTGAACTCTCCAGTGTACATTTCTGAGCTTTAAATGGAAGCTAGTCATTTTTTTTCAGTCATGATCCTAATACTTGGTTAGGAAATAAAACGTTTTAAATAGTATCCAAATCCTAGACATCAGGGCCAAGGTCAAGTCACTGAATATTGGTGATATCCTTATAGAGCATACAACCTTGTACTGCTAAATTGGCTTGTTGTAGCCACTTGATATCCACAAGATACAGGCTGTTCAGCAGGAAGCAAATGAAAGCCATTTGCAAGTAATTGAAATGCTGCAGTCTGAACCCTATGGTAGTTTTCAATAAAGATGGATGTCATAGCCACCTGGCCACAGAAATTGCAAGCTATTGCAGGCTGGGTGTTTTCTTGCTATTCATTGTACATGTGAGCATTTGCAAACCTTTAAAATGGAAGTGTTAAAAAAAAAATTTATGCTATTTCCCCTGTAATGAGTTAAGCAACTTCTAAATAAAAGGATTGTTAAATGTAGAAACTGTGTTAGAGGAAGTCTTCTTAGTTTGGCTGGGTGATCCATATGTTGTGTCTGTGGGCACAATGCAGGGACGTGTGTTGTACAATGTTAAGTTCACAATTAAGCTCACCAAGATTTCAGTGTGGCTATGTACTATTACACCTTCCTCTTTTCAAAACCCAGCACCTTAAAGTCATTCTCCCAGAAATACCAGTCAGCGCACCTACGCCACCTAATCTCACCAGATGCTACTTAGTGCATGTTTTATTGTCATGTCTTCAGGTATATTGTAAATTATTGTCATGTCTATATTGTAATTTACGTAAATTATGTCATCTCTGTCCTTTCTCGATTAATATGAACGTACTTTGTAACCCGTTCTAGGCTCCTTTGGGAGGACGGGCTAAAAAATTGAATAAATAAATAAATAATTGGATGAGACCACAAGAAGATTCCTTAGAAGAAAGTAGTTCTGATGAGGGTAACTTAAGTATGAACAATATTTTTTTTCTTGTTTTCCTCCTCTAAATCTAGGGTGCATCTAATGGTCAGGTTCGTCTTATGCAGCGAAAAATATGGCATGTGCTATACATCTAAGATATTCTAAAACAGGTCTATTTCTATATGTAGGCCAGCAGCGCTGTTAACTTTTGCATAACTTTCACATACTTGCTCTTACTGCTGGCTGCTGTGCGGTTGCCAGCAAGGAACCGAGCAAGCAGCTGTTCAGTGTGCTCTTGCTCGCACTGAATGTGCTCAATCAGTTTATGCAAGCTTGGATGATGACATGAAACTGAGGATTGAAATGCGTGGTGCTATCCTTCCACCAAATTATTAGTCTGAGGCAGTCCGTCTACAACGCAAGAGCTCATATTCCAAAGAGAAGTTTGAAAGGCTGGAGCGGCTGGACGATTTTGCCACCTTCTACCGATATAATTATCTTCCCAATAATCATATACCAGCTGCAGTTCATCTGGACAGTTGTCATCAAGCTCCTCAAAACAGTTGGCAACATTTACTGGAGGAACAAAACTTAATGCTAATAGCATTTTTGTGTACAATATGATATTCTCGTCATCACAGAAATTACTGGACAAACCCTCATGCTGTATTTTTCGCCACAAGGATTGTCCAAAATGAAAGAGGCAGCCAGAAATGGAAGAATTTGGGAAGGAGGCAGAGTTGGAAAACATGATTGACAGTTTTCTGCAAGCAAACCTAGCATTCAGGACCACTAGACACATTGCACTAGAATATCTAAAATGAGGTATCATAGGACAGGTAGCATGGAATGTTGCTACTATTTGGGTTTTTGCCAAGTACTCATGTCCTGGATTGGCCACTGTGGGCTAGATGGACCTTTGGTCTGATCCAGTATGTCTATTCTTATGTAAGTGTGAAAAAAGATAACACAGGAGTAATCTATAAAGGGTCTTGATACATGAAATAGTCTCCCAAGGGGGGATGGTAGAGAAAAAGACAGTATCTGAATTCAGGAAAGCATGGGACAAGACCAGAAGCTAAGGGAGATGTAAGGAACAATTAGCGTTTCTGTCGTCACTGGAGAAAATACCAGCAACCTACTCAGAAGTCAGGAAAAAAGAAAGAGCAAAATGGGATCAATCCTAGAAAAGAAGAAGGGGAAAGAGCAGTCCCCTTTTTGCTCGCCCACACCAGCCAACATTTATGCCAAAATTAACATTTCATGATATACACATCAAAATTTTTTTATAACTTATATTACGCATATTCTACAATTCTATGCAGTATACAAATTATTCAGGTACTCAAGCATTTTTCCCTTCTGCCCCAGTGGGCTCACAATCTATCTAATGTACCTGGGGCAATGGGGATTAAGTGACTTGCCCAGGGTCACAAGGAGCAGTGCAGGATTTGAACCCACAACCTCAGGATGCCAAGGCTGTAGCTCTAACCACTGCACCACACACTCCACCCAGACACAGAAGAGCAGCACCAATATAGAACCCAAAACAGCTGCACTTAGTGCAAAACTCATCTGTGCACACACTAAGCATATTTCTCCTCCCCGTTTTTATAGCACATATACAATATAAATTGGATTTAATTAGTTTTGAGCATTAGAGGGTTATGTTTCTGCGCTATTAGCTTCAGCACTGGAGCGCTGCACATCAGGGGAGGGAAGGTGGGCGTGGAGTGCTCGTAGTGCAAAGCTTAGCCATTATTCTAAGACAAGATCAACAGTTGCTGAAGAAAAACACAAACGAAAATGTAAATGTTTTTAAGTAGAATATGAAGTACTTAACATGCTAACATGCTAGGACCAGCACTTTGGCGTATGGAGTGGTCCAGATGTCACTGTTTTGGGGAAAATCTGTCAACGCATGTGCTAGGGGTTAAAGTGCATGTCACCGCTTGACCTCACTGAACCGTAATGGGCTGAACGACTGCCCTTCCGGACAGTGCGGGCAAACTGTTTGTACCTAGCTCTGCCACAGCTGCGGCACAGGCAGATAAGACGAACTTGCTCGCAAGGGGCCATCTCTGGAGAAACGGCCGCGACCCTTCTTCCTGCTGGGGTGTCATTCAACAGCTCGGCTTCCAACCTAAAAGCGCATGCGCACACGTCGTCACACGTTCTCCTCGGCCCCGCCCATCGCCTGCTTCTTTCCCGCAGCTGCTGCTGATTTTATATAAAGTTATGAGTTGCCTAATAGTACAAGAGGGAAAAAAGGTCCACCAAAATAGTTCCACAAGGACAAACGCAAAGCAAAAGACAAAAAAAAAAACGTGGAACTAATGATCTAGTTATGTTTTATTTATCAATGGTGCAGATGCATACACAGTAAAATGTCCAATATCACAAGAAATACATAAAAAATAGAACACAAATGTAAAACGTAACTAGATCATTGGTTCCACGGTTTTTTTGCTTTGCCTGCTAATAGTACTACATCCTCTTCCACTTTCCCCACCTCCGAGTCGAGGAGAAACCTTATTCAGCTGTCTCCTGCTTCTGTTTCAAAGTTAATAAAGCTACGCCGAGCTCTCTCAGATTTTATTTTGCACGTTTTTAAACGGGTTACTTATTCTCCTTTTCACACACTGCTTTATCAGACTAGAGTTGTGCGATTATTGTGGTGACTCGGCAGCAAAGATACCGCTGGACTGATTTCAGAATTTTAGCAAGGAAATACGCGTCACGACCTGTAACGCCGGTAAAGCTCTCGGGACCGCTGACTATCTACCGTGGTGTACGAGCCAGCTTAATAGTCGCGGCGCTTTTTGAGGGATGGAGCCGAGAACCTGCGGGTGCCGCCGTTCTTTTACTGTCGCTAGCGCTAGTCGTGATCGCCTCCGTCTTCAGCAGGAGACGGACCTCTCGGCGGCGCCCGTGCGTCGATGGATGGGATCACTTGAGCAAAGCCCCGTCTGCGGTTCATAGAGCAGAGTTAAGGTACTGTATCGCTACAGTTACATTTGTTAACTTGCATCGCACTGATGGGTTAACGCACCTGAACACACGGCTATTCAAAATGAGGGATCTAACTTAATTCTCCACTAAAAACCTACCGCATAAAACTCTACCCTAGTTATGGTGTATTGTTTATAAAATCGTTTGTAATAATAAGAATATTTTCTTGAGGAATGTACGAATCCATGTTCATGTTCTGCATTTCATTTTCTGTATTTGTTGATTCCATTCATTGGCATATCTTTTGTTTTCCACTATTATGGATTATTTTATTCCATACTTTGTAATTTTGTAAAAATTCAATAAATAAACATTGACTAAAAAAAAAATAATAAGAATATTTGTGGCTTGCCTAGATCTCTACCTTAGGAGAATTTGGCATGATATAAACATAACAAAGCACCTATGCCTGCGAAACTCCCTAACCCCCTTACCTGTCCTCTTTGTTTGATTAGATCAGGGGTCTCCAAACTTTTTTGCCACGAGGGCCACATCAGCACTTTTCAGCGGGCCATTAAAAAAAAAAAAAAGATAAATAACTCTAGATATGAATTTTATTGCAAGCAGAAAATTTTATAAACTAATTACAGAGTATGTGAGATTACATTATCGTATATTAATGATGACGAACACTACCGGCAAATTCTCATACTTTCATCACAAATTATAATAAAACCATTAATGTAAATGATGGAACTGTTTTTGTGTTTTTAAAATCTTATTAAACTGCGACTTAAGAACATAAGAATTGCCACTGCTGGGTCAGACCAGTGGTCCACCGTGTCCAGCAGTCCGTTCACATGGCGGCCCTTTGGTCAAAGACCAGCACCCTAACTGAGACTAGCCCTACCAGCGTACGTCCTTGTTCAGGAGGAACTTGTCTAACTTTGTCTTGAATCCCTGGAGGGTGTTTTCCCCTATGACAGATTCCGGGAGAGCGTTCCAGTTTTCTACCACTCGCAGCAGTGCCAGCATTTTCTCTTTACATTTGGTCAGCTATAGTTTTCGTTTTGGACCCCTGAGGAAGGTGTTTTACTGAAACACGACCCATGTTTGGTCCATTCCATATCTATGTTTCTTTTTTCTGCTTTCCTGTCATCTGCTAGTTCTCCTTAAAGCTGGTGCTATCCATTTGTATTTTCTACTCTCTCCTGACTTATTTCCTCACTACACCTGCCTTTGACATATTGATCATTCTTGTACAATCCCCCCCCCCCCCTTTATTCCGGGAACAGTGGGTTATGCATCCCTCGCCGCCAGGCACTGTAGGAAGCCTCAGATGATTGAAGTCTTAACTCCTCCCTCTGATAGCATATCCTGGAGCATGCCCTTTGGACACCAGTTTCAAGTTTCAAGTTTATTTAAGTTTCAAGTTTATTAGGATTTTTATATACCGCCTATCAAGGTTATCTAAGCGGTTTTACAATCAGGTACTCAGTCTTCCTACAAGCCAGCCTGTAGGAGCTTATCTTTTCTGCTCATGTTTCTTTTGGTAGTTTTCTGTATTTTCTTTCACGGTTTTGCCCTTATGCTGTGGAGGTTCCCTGTGGGGACGTCCTTGTGGCAGGAGATCGCAGACTGTTGGAGAACGTCGGATTCTCGGGGGTGCCCAGCTCTTCAATAAACCCCCTGAACAGCCTTTAAGACGGATTGGGACTCTGGGATCAGGAGCTAGCTCGCCACAGGTTCGTCCACTGGTGGCGTGACCAGGATCGGACTGCATGCCTCTGCAAGGTGGTTGCGTGACGTATCTGAGGGTGGCGGAGGTCACCGGCTGTGGAGGTCGGGCCGGTGGGGCAGTCAGAAGACTTGAAATCCAGCTTTCCAGCTTCCCTGAGGCTTTAGATCTACCTGCATGCTGTTTCCAGCATTGCCTGCAGCTTCTCTCAGACTGCACTTGGAACAGCCTGTTCCAAGACTGACAGCCTGTTTTAGTGATTTGGGGGGGGTCTTAAAATGGGGTTTGGGGTGGTTTCCCTGCATGCCCTACTCCTCCCCACCTTCAAAATCCCAGAATCACCATTTTTTTTTTAGGGATCCCTGTTCCTTTCCCAGGCTATTTTAGGGCAAAATCAGCACCTGCAGCCAGGACTGTGGAATTGGTAGATAAATCCTTCAACTCCAACTCTAATACCCAAAATTGTCTCTGACTCCACAGCCCTGCCTGCAGCAGCCATCTTGGATTTTTCCCAATTTGAATAAAACTATATTTTTCATAATTAGGAGCTTCGTTTTTACTCCAAACTTCACAGATAGCCTCCCCAGGACAGGATGGGATGGATTCATGCCTGATTTGCAGCGGATGGCTGTTGGATGCACAGCCGTGTTCCACGTGCGCTGGAGCTCACGAGGGAGGTGAGGTTTGCACGGATGCGATGCCTTCCACCTCCGGGGAGAACCTGTGTGAGCCTTCTGTCCCAACGTCCGTTAAAATTGCATCTGGGGGCCCTTGGGAGAGCGCTAGTGGCATATTGACAAAATGCAAGCGTGGTTCCGGAAAAAAGTCTCAAGTTTTCTAAACACTCCGAAGTCTGAGTTGCACAGGGCGGCTCTTGCTGCGGGTAACCTTTTTCCCCCGGATTTTGTGAATCTGCTCTTATCAGGTATATTTGGTTAAGAAGTCCATGCCTGTGGTCACTCCACCAGCATCTGGGCCATCCGTGGGCACTATGCCTCCTCTGGACCCAGATCTTTCGCTTTGTTCCCCGGCGGGGACCCCGGAGCGGAAAAGGCAATGCCTACGATTGAGTCAGGCACTCTCTATACCCTTGCTTTCGCAGCAAGGTTCGACAGTGGCCGCAGATGTGGAAAATCTGGCAGAGCTCCGCGATCACCGTGTGAGTGCAGGGACCTGGCTGACAACCCTACAGTGCGCAGGTTTTTCAAACCCACCCGTCTTGAGGACCTCATTACAGAATTTTTGCAGGAATTAAAACTGCAATCAGATTAGCCGGTCCAGGTAGAATGTTCTCTCCCCTACTTCTCTCTCCTCCTTTTCTGGTCTAGCATGTCTCTTTTCTTACCTCCACCTCCAGTAGTCCATCTCTCTTCTTCCCTTTCCCCCTTCTTGTGTTCTGGTATCTCCTTTTCTCGCCTTTTCTTCTCTCCTCCTTCCTACCATGGTCTGGTATCTCTGTCCTCTCCTTCCTTTTCACTTCCCTTTCCCTTCCCTCCCTGAAGGTCTGCATCTTTCTTTTTTCTCCCCATCCCTACGGTCCAGCATATCTCTAATAACCACCCTCCCCTGCTATCCCACCATGATGCCCAATTTGCTGCTTCCCTCCACGGGATCCAGTAAGGCAGATGCTCTTGCACTCTGTGGGCCACTAGTAGCAAGAGTGAAGTAAACACACTTCCTTCAGCAGCCCAGAAACTTTCCCTCTGCTACCGTTTCCTGCTTATATGAAGACAGGAAGCAGTAGCAGAGTTGTAGATGCCTTCTACATTTCCTCATTGGCTTGGGAAAGGAAACAACTTGTCAGAACCCATGTATGTGTATATCCTAGAGGAAAGGAGAGGCAGGGGAGATATGATTCAGACATTCAAATATTTGAAAGGTATTAACGTAGAACAAAAATTTTTTCCAGAGAAAAGAAAATGGTAAAACCAGAGGGCGAGGGGTGGTAGACTCAAGAATAATGTTAGGAAATTCTTCTTTACGGAGAGGATGGCTGATGCCTGGAATGTGTATGGGATGAACACAGAGGATCTCTAATGAGAAAATAATGGTATATATTGAAGAACTAAGGCCAGTACTGGGCAGACTTGAATGGTCTGTGTCCCATATATAGCCATTCAGTTGAGGATTGGCTTGGATGGTTTAGATGGGCTGGAGTGAGCTTTGATAGAGACTCCAGTAGATACTGCACCGGGCAGAGCTCTGGATTTCTTGCCCAGAAATATCTAAGAAAAAGAACAATTTAAATTAAATCATTAAATTATAGAGAGTGTATGTTTGGGCAGACCGGGTAGACTATTCGGGTCTTTATCTGCCATCATTTACTATGTTACTATGAAATTCTGTACTTAGATAGGAGGGAGGGAGATGCTGCACTTGAATAGAAGGAAAGGGAGAGAAGGTAAATGCTATACATGGATAAAGAGAAAGGGAGGGGTAAATGCTGCATATGAATGAAAGGGGAGAGTAAAAAGAGGGAGAAAATGTACATGAAAGGAAAAGAGAGGGGTAATGCTGCACACAAAAAGGAAGGGAAAGTGGAATTCTGTACATGGAGAGGTGGAAAACTGATAAGTTTATGAAGAAGGAAGAAAAATGGAAGAAAGCTAAGGGAAGATTAGGTTCTTACCTTGATAATCTTCATTCTGAGTACCCCCACCCAAGCTCCGCCCCAGATTCACCCAAACTCCGCCCCTGACTCCACCCCATAATAATACTAATTGTAATGCAATTTCTTCCATCTATTTTTCAAATACACACAATATCTTATTAATACATAATGGTAACCACAAAATTATGAAAACACAAAGCACACTATATGCAGAGAAAATGTTAATTATCATTTATATTCGGGGGGTTTTCAAAGAGGTCACGGCAGATGACTTTAAAATATGCAATGTCACCTCAGTAACAACTATAGAAAAATAGACAAATATAGTACAAAGTATAGACAGCAGATATAAATTCTCAAAACTGACACATTTTGATCACTAAATTGAAAATAAAATCATTTTTTCTACCTTTGTCTGGTGATTTCATGAGTCTCTGGTTGCACTTCCTTCTAACTGTGCTTCTTTCTTTCTCTCTCTCTCTCTCTCTCTCTCTCTCTCTCTCTCTCTCTCTCTCTCTCTCTCTCCTACAGACCTCATTCCATTCCCCAACCAACATCTCTCTCTATCTCTCCATGAGTCCAACTTTTCTTTCTCTCTCATCCCCCAGATCATGTGCAGCATTTTGCCCACCAGCCTCATGCCCATTTCTCCTTCTATCACCCCTCTCCAACACCATGCCACATTTCTCCCTCCATCACTATGCCCAACATTCATCCCCGTTGCATCCCCTTCAATCTATTCCTCTGTTCCCTCTCCACCCCATATCCAACATTTCTCCCTCTCATCCCCATACATCTCTACCTCACTCCTCTCTATACCCAATTTTCCTCTTCTTTTCCCCATGTACACCATCTCTTTCCCTCTCACTCATACTCTTAGGCCCAACAATTGTCCCTTTCTATTCCCTCCCTCCTTCCTATGTCCCAAGTTAGTGCCCCCTTCCTCCTTCCCTTGTGTAAAATGGCCGCATTTACTGTTTTTCCTATTAATGCCCCCTCCTTTCTGTGTCTCGAGTTCATGCCCTCTCCACCTCACTGCCTTCCAGCCTTTGTCCCACCCACTTCCTCCCTCCCTCCTTCCCTCCCCCAAAGTTGACCCGCACTGAAGCCTGCCTGCCCCCACCACCCGCCAGCTCCATTTAATTATCCCCCCGCCGCTATAACTCCGGGAAGAGAAGGGCCAGATGTGTGCAGCGATTGTATGCCGCCGGCCCACTAGTCTTTCCCCGACATCAATTCTGACGTCAAAGAGAAGGTCCAGGCCAGCCAAGCAGTGATTGGCTGGCCTGGACCTTCTCTCTGATGTCAGAATTGACATTGGAGGGTTAGGCTTGTGGGCTGGTGGCGTGCAATCGCTGCACGTGCCTGGCCCTTCCCTTCTTGGAGTTGCAGCGGGGGATAATTAAATGGAGCTGGGGGTGGCAGGGAGGAATCGGCAGTCATCCTGTGTACCCCCAACAGGTGACCCGCGTACCCCCTAGGGTACACATAACACAGCTTGAGAAACACTGATGTAGGAGTTATTCCGTCAAATCTTTTTATCCCACTAATCAGTCTGGCTGCTGGGTTTTGCAGGAGCTAAATTCAATTCTGACATTTCTTTGTGATACCCTCATTCATAGGCAGCAGAATGCTTTTTTATTTAGGGGGCCCAAAAGCTCCACCCTAGAACATACCCAAACCTAAGCTCCCCCCAAGACCCAACCCCATAATAGTACTAATTGTAATGCCATTTCTTCCTTCCATTCTTCATATACACCAGCAGTTTCAAATTCGCAACCCATGAGCCGCATGCAGCCCCAAACCCCCCCCCCCCCCGGGTGCTATTTTGCAGTCCGCAGTCTAGTACCCGATCCCACACTCTGGGCAGGAAGAGAGGCGCCACTTGCAACTGCCTGCTTCCGTCACGTATGCCGGGAATCCTGCTTTCACGTATCTGATGGATACGCGAAGGCAGGAGTCCCAGCATACATGATGGCAGCAGGCAGTCGCAAGTCGGCTGACGCCGGCAAGATCTCGCACACTGGGCAGGAAGAGAAGCTCCGGCGTCAGCTGACTTGCAACTGCCTGCTGCTGTATTGTATGGCTGGGACTCCTGCCTTCTCGTATATGGCAGATACGTGAAGGCTGGAGCTGCAGGAAGTTGCAAGTCAGCTGACACCGGAGCCTCTCTTCCTGCCCAGTGTGTGAGATCGTGTACAAGACCAGGTACTGCTGGACAAGGGGAGGAAGGAAGAGACAAGGGGGAGGTAAAAGGAAGGGAGAAGAGGTGCTGCTGGACCTGGCAGAAAGGGAGGGAAAGGAAAGTTGCTACACACTGAAGGGGAGGGTGAGATGGTGCATGGGGAGAGAGCATGTTGGGTTGGGGGGTGTGAAGGAGGGATGCCACTGAGGAAAGAGGCAAGGACAGAGAGAGAAAGTGTTTAGGAGGCAGAAAGTGTTGGACTCATGGAGAGGGCAAGATGGATGGGGAGGACAGAAAGGACGGAAGGAGAAATGTTACACTGGGGAAGGGGGAGAAGGCAGAGAGTGAAAAGTTGGACTCATGGAGGGAGAGAGAGAGATGTTTGGTTGAGGGAAAGAGGATCAGAGGAGAAGCATGCAGGAGGAAGAGGAAAAAAAATGTTGGACTGGTGGAAAGGAGGGAGAAATGTTGGACTGGGAGGGGGGCCAGAAATGAGAAAGGGAAGGAAGATGGACTTCAGGGGGCAGAAAGGAGGAAGGGAAAGATAAATGTTACATTGGGGGGGAAGGAGAGAGATGTCAGACCATGGAAATAGGGAGGAAAGAAGAGAGAGATAGGAAGGGAAGGTGAGACATGGAAACGTAGATTTTGAGAAGAAAGCAGAAACATTGAATGTTAAGTTAATGCCAAAGATGGATGCAACTTCGTTATAGCAAATTACAGGGACTGTCTATAAACAATAGTCAGTAAAAGGCTATGTATATAATGGGAGACTGACTATATAATAAAGAAACTACCAGTGTGGAGAAAATGAATAACTCATTAGCTGTACGCTCAGAGAAATGAAACTCTGAAGAGGGGGTGAGAACCTCCTCTTGGGGTAAGAGTTTACCATCCAATCATTGCATATGTTTCATGAAAAAACACTCTCTGAACACTGGTAAAACATGTATTGATAATTAGACTTGCTTGTAAGGCTGGCGTAAGTATTCAAATTTCTTATGCCACAAATCTCACTGGATTGCTAGTTTGGAACACTTATCTTGTAAGTATAGCTCTCAGGGGTCTCAACGCGGCCCCGTTTCGTGTTCTGCTTCAGGAGACCCAGAAACACTTAATTGAACGATGTACTCATTGAGACTCTGTACAACAGGAAGGGGGTTCTGAGAACGGTTTCCTCCCAGCTCAGAACCTCTACACCGGTACAGCAACAAACCCTGAAGAGGTTTCTGAGCCAGCTTACAACCTCGGAACCGAGAGAAGAGGGTCCTGCTGCAAGTCTGGATGATGGAGCGTCCAGCTTCTTAGGGCATGAAATTTCACTGTCCCCTCCGGTATCCAGCGTACCGCTGTGTCCAACGTCGACGCGGGTTGCCCCGACAGAGAGTCCAGGGGCGGAAGTTGCGGATCTGGACTTGAGTTTGGAGGAAGGAGCGCCTGTGGGAAAGACAGTTGAGCAACTGACTTCGGGAGTCCCAGCGAGTTTATCGCTGCTTCAGACTCCCCCAGTGGTAACTCTTGAGACCATTTGGCAGGCCTTTCAGAGTCTCGACAGCAAGCTTACAGGATCAACATTAGAGGTATTTAGTCTCTCAGAGAAAGTGGATAATTTATCTAAAATAATTCAACAAACTAAACATGACTCTGCTGAACAAATAACCCGTGTTAAATCTGAAGTTAAAGACTTAAAGGAAATAACATCAACGTTGGTTAAAGATAAGACTTGTGTGCATACTAAATTGGAACAATTTGAGAACTTTAACAGGAGACTAAATTTACGTATACTAAATTTTCCAAAATCACTGGCCTTAAATCCTCTTGACTACTTTAAAAAATACCTGATAGAAATTCTCAAAATTCCTCAACAAACCATTCCTCCTATAAATAAAATTTATTATATTCCTACTGCTATGACTAAGGTTGACGAAGGAGGAAATTTGGTAGTGGAAAAAAATTTGACCGCAATGTTGGAGGAATCCCTTTCTGATGTTAAGGAAAGGGGAACGCTCTTAGTCTCCTTGGTATTTGAAGAAGACTTAAACCTTATAATGAAACTTTACTTTCGGAACTTAAATCAAGAATTTTCAGGACAAAGAATTTGGATTTATCCTGATGTATCTAAGACAACACAGGATCGCAGAAAAGAATTCCTTTCTATGCATGATGAGACTAAAAGTTTGGGGGCTTCCTTTCTTTTGGCATACCCCTGTAAATGTTTGATTCGATACTTGGGGATTAAGTACACTTTCTTTTTACCATCACAATTGAGAGTCTTTCTAGACCTTAAAAAGATCTCTAAAGATAAGTAATGTATATGATCTGTTGGATTTAAAAGATAAGTGGGGTTGTTTAACGTTAGTCAGCATTCTGATAAAGGTTTTTGATTTTATTTCTCTCCATGGAATAATTGGATCCCTCCTTTTTTTGATTTTGAGGTCTAAGAAGGATGATAATTTAAATGCCGCATTTATAATTTTGTTCGTCATGTTGTTATTTGCTTTCTGTATTTCTTTAACAAGTATATTACTTGTGATAATTTTCAAATCAATTAAAAAAAAAAAAAAGAGTTATAGACTATTTTTTTCTGCAGCCCTCCAAGTACCTACAAATCCAAAATGTAGCCGTACAGAGGTTTGAGTTTGAGACCACTGATAATCACACAATATAATCTTTTTTTTTAACTTTAAAAGATTTTTATTAGAAATTGTTTGTTGACAAACAATCAATAACCAAGACACCTCCAAAAGAACAATTAGCAAAAAATACAAAATCACAAAATGCATATACTCCTATATTTTCAAACAAGAAATGAAGTATACTCCTGTCCACCACATGTCAACCCTAATCCCCCCTCCCTGTCCCCACTCCCCCCTACCCAAGCCCAACACCCCAACATAACAATATAATACATAATGATAACCGTATAATTAAACTACACAAAGCACACTGTATGCAGAGAAAATTTTAATTAACTATCATTTATATTCTGCTTTTTCCAGAGAGGTCAAGGCAGATACAGTGTCGCCTCAGTAAATGCTACAAATAAACTCCCCCTCAGTGCCAAAGTACATCAAGAAGTAATACAAAATCCTGCAAAGAGTATAACAATAGTAATACTGGGTCGGATCAATGGTTCATCTAACACAGTGTCCTGGTTTTTTTGTACCTATTTAATTTTAATAAGCAACATACATTGCACAAATTGCAAAGTGTTGTGAGTTTTTCAATGCCCATTCTCAACACAAATCACTGCAAAAATACAGTAGGCAGTAGGACAGTGGTCTTCACTAATTTTTAAGTTGGGGCTGTTTCAAGTCCAAAAAAGCTGAAGCAGTTGCTCTTACCACATCTTCCAACAACAAGATCTTGAGCGTAATTGATTCTTTGAGTGAAAAATTATTTCCTCCTATTTGTTTTAAAGTTATTTCTGTGTAACTTTGAATATCCCCTAGTCTACACTACTAAGGATTTTGTATACCTCAATCATTTCTCTCCTCAGCTGCCTGTTTTCCAAGAGCCCTAATCATTTTAGCCTTTGCTCATACAAGAGAAGTTCCATCTCCTTTATTATTTTGGTTGCTCTTTGAACTCGTTTTAATTCTACTATTATTTTTTTTTTTTTAGATATAATGAACACAATATTTAAGGTGAGGTCACACCATGGAGTGATAAGAGAAGCAATAATATTCTTAGTCTTAATTACCATTCCTTTCCTTATAATTCCTAGCAACAATATCATCCTTGCCATACATAAGAATTGCCGCTGCTGGGTCAGACTAGTGGTCCATCATGCCCAGCAGTCCGCTCACACGGCATTGATTTTTCCTGATTGCTGATTTTCTGAGGATTTGATTATTTATGTGTATTTGTTTTTTTATACTATTTTAAAACTTGTGTGTAAAATTTTGTAGTAATTCTTCAATCTCCTTATATTATAGTTTCATAGTTTATTTAAAATTTGATTACACGCCTATCAAAATTCTAGGCGAAAGTACAATATTGATAAAAATAGGGGTACAATAGTTTAAAACACAAATATCTTCAAACTAAAGACAAACCATACAGATTATACTTGGAAAGGAGGTAGGAACTACAATAAATTTATGTCATTGACTTATTTTTATGAAATGTAAATCCAATGATCACCCCTCCCAACATGAATTCATGCTTCACTTTCCTACTTCAGGGTCGATGTGCCTCATAGTAAATATATAGCTGCAGTGACAAACATTCATTGAATTAACTTGAACCCGATCATGAATGCTTAAAATTACATAACATAACATTGTGCTTATTGACCGCGTAACCAGAAGTTCAACGCGGTTTACAAAAAGTTATAAAAATAAACATGTTACATGAAATAAGATGATTCGTTAAACAATCAAATATTTAGAAAAAAGATAGGTCTTCAATTGTTTTCTAAAATGGCCATAGGAATGAGTAATAAGCAATAATATTCGGAATTCGTTGTCATGAAGAGCTGCCTAAAACGTTCTGTTGAATATCAAATCAATCCTTATGATAGTAGAATCAAATCATTAAATCATGATTCCTCTTACCAATGTTCTCCATAGTGTGCAGTCTTCAATATGGTGGCATCTAACATCCACTGCCTTTTAATTTTAATCAGCTGATGCGACGTCACATTCCGAAACCTACCATACAATAAAATCCACAGTAGAAACTATTCTAGCAACATCAGTTCAATTCATTTAACCCCACTGGAGCCAGCGTGTTTAAATGATAGATCCAGCTTTGTTCTTTGATGTTTAATAAGTTATCTATATTACATCCCTTTCACCCTACTTTTACTACATCAGTTATATGCCATCTAATGTCACTTAACTTGTGACCCATCAACTGCCAATGTCGAACTAAGGGAGCAGTATCACTTTGTGTGGACTCTTGATTTATGTTCTGTCAAATGAATTTTAATACAACATATAGTGCACCTGATATATAGTATTTGACATGGGCACTGAATCATATATACAGTATTATGAATAGTAGCACAATTTGTCACCTCTCGAGCATAATATACATACCCAATATTTGTGTATTTGTGTATTTCAAGTTTCACCAATCATGGAAAGCGCACATCATTGGCACTGACCACATGTTGTATGGTATCCTTTAGTCTACTGTATTGTCTACCTTGGACTACTGTAATATAGTTTACTTGGGGTTACCAAAAAAGATTTTATTAAGACTTCATTTAGTTCAGAATTCTGCAGTTCATTTGATCTTTGGGCTTAAGAAATACGATCGTGTTAGTCCTTTTTATGTAAGATTGTACTAGTTGCCTTTTGAGGCTAGAGTTTTTTTAAGTTTGGGTGTATCTGTTATAAGGCTCTTTTTGGTTTACTACCCTTATATCTGACTAGTCTTTAAGCCCGTTACATTAACGGGTGCTAGAATATATGTATGTCTGTCTTTCTTTCTGTCTCACTCCCTGCCCTTGTGTCTTTCTTCTTTTATTTCTTTGTCCCTCCATCCTATTATTTGTTTTTCTTTCTATTTGTCTCTCTTTCTGCCCCCTATGCAGCATTTATCTCCCCTTGTCCACTTTCCTGTACAGTAGCCATATCAGCATTCCCTTCCCCTCCCATTTCCTTGTGCATCAGCATTTCCCCCCTCCCTACTTCCCTGTGCAGCATTTTCCTCCCTCGGGCTAGAATATATGTGTGTGTGTCTGTCTTTATTTATTTCTCTCTCTGTCTCCTTAGCCACTTTTTCCTGTCCATTCTCCCTTCTTTTTACCTCCCCTGTGTCCATGACCACCCCTTCACTGCTCCCCTTATCCAGCAGCAGCCCTTCTCCCTTTGTTTTACCTCCCCCCTGTCCATCAGTACCTCTTCCTTCTCCCCCTGTCCAACAATAGGCATCCCTTCCTTTTTCCCCCTGTCCATCATCACCTCTTCCCGCTCCCTCTGTCCAGCAGTAGGCCTCCCTTCATTTCCCCCCGTCCATCAGCATCTCTTCCTGCTCCCCCTGTCCAGCAGAAGGCCTCCCTTTATTTTTTCCCCCTGTCCATCAGCATCTCTTCCTGCTCCCCCTGTCCAGCAGTAGGCCTCCCTTAATTTTTTCCCCCTGTCCATCAGCACCTCTTCCTGCTCCCCCTGTCCAGCATTAGGCCTCCCTTCATTTATCCCCCTGTCCACCACCACCTCTTCATTGCTCCCCTTATCCAGCAGCAGCCCTTCTCCCTTTGTTTTACCTCCCCCCTGTCCATCAGCACCTCTTCCTGCTCCCCCTGTCCAGCAGTAGGCCTCCCTTCATTTCCACCCCTGTCCATCAGCAGGTCTCCCTTAATTTCCCCCCTGTCCATCTGCACCTCTTCCTGCTCCCCCTGTCCAACAATAGGCCTCCCTTCCTTTCCCCCCCTGTCCATCATCATCTCTTTCTGCTCCCCCTGTGCAGAGTTTTTTAATTACTCGGATAGAGTCCTTGTGCCCCCCCCCTTCCCTTCCCTTGTAAGTCGGCGATTCAAGAAGCCTGTGCAGCAGTCTTGACACGCTGCTTCGGGTCCTTCTACTGCGCTTATTTGCTCTGCCGCGTCTCTGATGACACCATCAGAGACGCGGCAGAGCAAATCAGGGCAGTAGAAGGGCCTGAAGCAGCGTGTGAAGACTGCTGCACAGGCTGCTTGAATCGCCGGGTAGGTATTCGGGTCAGCGGCAAGGGAAGGGGGGTGAGCGGCAAAGAACTCCTCTGGTCTGTTGTGGAGGGCGGCCCGGCTCGATTTATTAATTCGTTGGGGGGGGGGAAAATGCGCTGTGTTGGGGGGAAGGGTAGGCAGACGCGAGGACCGTCCAGTTCGAGAGAGGAGCCGGGGGTGAGAAAGGCCGCCGCAGCTATGGAAATTTTTTTTTTATTTGAAAGCCGCCGCCGGGGCCGCGCATGCGCAATTGTTTTTTTCGCGACAGCTCAGGGAACACGTTTTTTTTAGTGCGCATGCGCGGCTTACCATTTTATTATATTAGATATCTTATTTAAAATTGACTAATTCAACAAAATGCACTAGAAATTCAGGCATGTTCATCTTCTCTACTCCAAGAGCCTGTCTCTCTAAGACTCTTCTGGACAGGACATTGGAATACCAAGCGGGGAAGATGACTTCCTGGTTGAGACCGTTGATTACTCAAGCCTGCTCTTATCTTACCTTTAGGAAATCTTTGAAAACTCAACTATTTGATAATTTATATATTTGAGATGGTGCTTTTTCATTTTTAATAAGTTATGTTTTTAATCTTTAATCTATCTTAATTGTAAACCGCTTTGAACCTCACGGTATAGCGGTATATAAGAAATCAAATCAAATCAAATCAAAAAAAATATGCTCCCCTTTTTAAACCAATGCTGTATTTAATTAATGCTGAATCTATAATAGTTGTGATTGTGTGTTTTATCTGATATTGTATTTTTTTAACTGAAATTGTCTCAATTTTTCCCTGTTGGGAACTGTTATTATTATTAGTTCTTCTCTGTTGTACCAGTTGAATACTCATATTCACCATTTCTCCACAATAGTTTTAGTTCTCAGATAGGAGAACATTGGTTTTTCTGGAAAATCATTACATGCTAAACAAGCCACATGCCAATGCTTCAATATGATGCGATTAATTTGGGTTGAGAGAAGAGTAAATTTCTGTACAAAAATCAAACTGCATCTTCTCTGTTTGATAATTGAGGAGGGAGATCCCTTTGGGCAAATTCACATAAATATACCCTAAATCATCTTTTTTAGGTTATCCCTGCTGATAAAGACTATTTTTCAATGTTTTAACTTGATTATGAAATTCATCTAAAGAATAACAAATTCTCCTTAGTTACAGGAATTGACTTATAGATAAACTTTGCCTCAGTCTGTAAAGATGGTAACTATGAAACTGTTTCATAGTAACATACATAGTAAACATAGTAAATGACGGCAGATAAAGATCTGAATGGTCCATCCAGTCTGCCTAAGCATACACCCTTCCCTCCCCTTCAGGTGTAAATATAAAAGAATCAAAAACTACACTCCTCTAACTCCAAAATACAATAGATAAGCACTGGATAAGCAGTTATAATAATTTTGTAATGAGAGAGAACTTCAGTAACTTTGGCAGTCTACACTGTTCAAAAAAGCTGCATGACAGAGAAAACCCCGAATAGTTAATGCACCAGTTACATCATAAGTGTTCTCTCATGCTAATTATACACCACAGCGTGTTAATCAAAATGTTAAAAAAAATCTGTGTCCACCCCTTACTCTGTCAAATTCCAATTATATGCCCATTCTGTAAATGTAACTGATAAAGACTTCAAAATTAATTCCACAATTTAAAACACTTCTATAAAGAGTGTGATATTTCAAAAACTTATCTGGCTGCTGGCTTCTAATAAGTCCACCAAGGGCCAATTTTCCAACAGCGATTGATTCACTTTTAAGTTTGCATGCAAATGTTTTGCACGGAGGTGCAAATCATTTGCATGCAAACCCACCGACTCAGTCACTCAGTGAGTGATTGAGACATTTGAGACATGTGCAGAGCCCTAACAGGGGAAGCAGCCTCCTGTCACTGCTGTCAGGGCTTCTGCTTTTTTTTTTTAATGGAACAGATTTCTGCGCAACTTAAACACGCACCATCAGTCCCATTTTAAAAAAAGCCTGCCCCCCTACCCGTGCTTGCACTCCTGAGCCACCATCCCCCCTGATCCCCCCCAAAATGGCAGGAGAGATGCCCACTCCCTCCTGCCTGGAAAGACCTCCCCTCTCCCCATGAAGAAAAAAGCAGGAAGGATGCTCACTCCCTCCTGCCACGAAGGTCCTGCTTTACTCCCCCCTCCAAAAAAACCAGCAGGAGGTATGCCCACTCCCCCATGCCCTGTACCTTAATGTTGGGAGCAGGAGGTATTCAAAACACCACCTGCTCCTCCTTTCTTTCAATGACACTTATGCACAGGGAGGAGCCTAAGGCCCTGATTGACTCAAACGCCTCGGGTTCCTCCCTTGGGCATCCCTCCTGCCTTTTTCTTTGGGGGGAAGGAAGGTCTTTAAAGACAGGGAGGAAGGGAAGCCCACGTGGCCGCCCGACAAATCTCCTCAGGCGAGACTGCATGAGATTCAGCCCACGAGGGAGCCATTCCTCCGGTAGAGTGAGCCTTCACCCCAAGGGGAGGCTTCTTCCCTGCCGCCAAATAGGCTGCAGAAATGGCCGCACATATCCAATGTGAGATGGTAGCCTCGGAAGCAGGCCAACCCCAGCGTGGGGAGTCCGCCAGGACAAACAGATGGTTCAACAGACGGAAGTCGTTAGTGGCTTCTAGGTATCTCAAAAGGAGACACCACACATCCAGAGACCGCAAAACATGGTTCTTAGACTTGGACCCCGACAGAACAAAAAGTGGGTAGCCAAACTACCTGGTTGATGTGGACTGCGGAAACAACGTGCAGAAGAAAAGAAGACATGGTCCTCAAAACAACCGCAGACTCCGTGATGCGGCGAAAAGGATCTCTGCATGATATAGCCTGAAGCTCTGACAGATCCTGTGCAGAAGTGATCACAACCAGGAAAGCGGTCTTGATGGTAACATCTCTCAGAGAAATCCCATCCAGGGGTTCATAGATCAGACTAGCCAGCGAGTGGAGAACCAGACTCGGATCCCAAGGAGGACACGGCAGTCTCAAAGGAGGACACAGCCTCCCCGCCCCCCGTAAGAAGTGTACAACATCTAGGGGAGATGCCAGAGAACCCCCGAGAGAAGAGGGACCTGAACATGACAATCCCACAATGGGGACATGGATGAAGAAACCGCCAGACCCTTCCTGAGGCCAGCCCACAGGAAGGCCAGAACATGTGCCACCAGGGCCAAAGGATCCATGTGAACTCCTGCACATCAGGCCGGAAAACATCTCTAGGCCTTTGCGGAGGCCGACCCCGTCGAATTCCTGTCACACCCGCCGTTGTCACACCCACGCCCCTGAGATGTGCAGCAAGCCCATGGGATCATGACAAAACTTCTGTCCCAGCATGTCCCTTACAACCAAGGGACCCTTCACGACTTGTCTGGCTGGCTAACAACCTAACATGCAAGTAATGAGTCTTAATCAGAAATGGAAGAAAAACCCAATAGCTTTATTTCAGCCACTGTCCAAATAAACCATAACACAGGCTTCAGCTTTGCAGTATCAAATAAACACTCATTCCATGAAATCATATATTTCTCATACAGAAAAAAACCCCAACATCAAAGCTTCCACGTTTGTCAGTAATGGCTTAAACACAGTCCCCTGCTTCTGGACTTTTAACAGTACATTCACAACATAGTCCTCTTCACCAGAACAATTAGTTTATATACTTTAGGCTTGCAATATTTACTCAGATGTTTATTCAAAATGAGCACTGCCAGTCCTTGGCCAGATAATGAAAAGAAAAAAAAACCTCCCAGCAAACTGGGTAGCATAGCATGCAGAAATATTACATTGCTTCACTTTAGTACAACTTTTTCCTGAAACAAGTTGTTTCTTTATAAGTAGAACCTGTGCTCTAAAACCCAGGCACTGTCAGGGAAAAACTTGTAACAGCCCAGCATGTAGAGAAGCTTAATTCAGAGCCAATGTTCTGGTTAAGTGCAGAGATGTGGAGGTATGCTTTTGAGAGGTCCATGGAAGCCAAAAACTCCCCAGGCGCTGCTGCTGCCACCACTGAACGCATCGTTTCCAGCTGGAAACGCGGAGCTCACAGGAAGGCATTCACTGCCTTCAGATCCAGAATTGGTCTGCAATCTTCGGTGTCCTTCAATGGCATAATGAAGTAAATCAAGTATCTCCCGGAACCCAAGTCTCGACAGGCTCTATAGCTGCCAGATCCAGAACCTGTTCACCGTGGCTCGCACCTTGCTGGCCCTGTCCAGAATTCCCACAGGAAGGGACATGAAGAATTTTGGCAGAGGCCGGAAAAACTGTAGTCAAAGGCCTTCCCTAAGCACGTCGAAGACTCACTGGTTCAAGATTACCATTTGCCATTCCGGAAGGAAGGCCGAAAGCTGCCCCCCGAACTGGAGGGGGGGGATCCCGCCAGAGACCTGGCATCATAATTTTCTCTAGGGAGGGGCAGAAGGTTGGGAGTAGGAAAACTGTTGGTGTGCTGTACCTCCAAAGCGAGGACTGGAGGGAGCTCTGAAACGCTGTCCTGCCGCTGGAGGTCCGACAAACTGAGAAGTGCACCTGAAAGGACGAAATCCGGCCGTCCCACACCCCTGGTCAGATGAGGAAACTGGAACGCTCTTCCGGAGGCTGTTATAGGGGGAAAAATCCTCCAGTGATTCAAGACAAAGTTAGACAAGTTCCTGCTGAACCAGAAAGTACGCAGGTAAGGCTAGACTCAGTTAGGGCACTGGTCTTTGACCTACGGGCTGCCACAGGAGCAGACTGCTGGGCATGATGGACTACTGGTCTGACCCAGCATTGGCAATTCTTATATTCTTATGTTAAGTCTAGAGTCATGGAGCACCTCAGGCTACGGTCCTGAACACTGGCCATAAGGTCATCCAAACCCTGGCCAACCAGGATCAAACTTTTAAAAGGGAACCTGCTCAGTGTAGCCTGTAGCTGAGTAGCACCCGATCACTGGTGAATCCAAGTCATTCGCCAAGCGGACCCTGAAGAAGCTCCCAGCTTAGTTCAAGATGCCATAGAGTGTGTCTGTCAAAAAATTCAGACATGCCCAGGCCACAAGGAAGTGGCCGCTGCAGTTCGCCCTCCCACCGTAGCGGAAACAGAAAGATGCTTGAGATCAAAATGCACTCTTCTGTCCTGAAAATCATGCAGGACAACCCCTCCATCTGAGGATAAAGAGGTACGCTTGGCGATCTGAGTCACAGCTGAATCCACCGTTAGTGGGACCAAGCACTAGTTGAAGTCCGATGCCATGGGATACAACTTTGCCATGTCCAAGGATAAGGGAACCCTCCAGAGACTCCCAAACCTCTAACAGCACTTCCACCAAAACCGCATTGTCCAGCAAGGATGCGGACAGCGGAGGCTCAGAACTGTACATTCTGTCTGAACCACATGTTCTGAAATAAGGTTCCGTGTTCATAGTGACCCAAAAATAAAGATAGGCAGGTGGCTAGTTTTGAAGAGCCAGCACGCCAGCACACCGCCTGGCGATCCACAAGGTCTCAGAACCCATTGTTCTGGGTATCACCCAGATCCACTAAGTTAGCCACATCTGCTGATTACGCCAAAGAAACAGGCGACAGCAAAGGCACAGACACTGAAGCAGAAGCAAGGGCAGGGATGAGCCGCCTGCTTTCTGGTACCCCAGCAAAGGAACAAATTGGCATACTGGCATCCGAAGGTGGAACAGACTGTTGTACTGGAGTCTGAGTGGGAGAAACAGGCAAAGCCCCTTTTACTTGGGGTTTTTTTTTTTTTTTGGGGGGGGGGGGGGGGGTTCATATAGCCAGATAGCTCAGATCCACAAAATCTGGGGAAAAACAGTCACCAGCGGCCGGAACCGCTGAGGAGACTTTTTCCTGGAACTGCGCTTGCGTTTTGCAAAAACGCCATCCATACCCAGTTTAGGTACCCCGGACACAGCAATCGTGACTCCGGTGGAATTAAAGGGCATTAGAGCCTCTCAGGAGGAGGAAGGCGCAGGATCCGCACACAACTGACCCCCCCCCTTGCGGCGTGTGGTGCATTGGATACACGACCGCGAATCCAGCTGCTATCCGCCGCATCTAATGCATGAATCCATGCCATCTTGTCCTGAGGTGGCCATCTGTGAAGTTTAGAGCAAAAATGAAGTTTCTAAGTCAAAAAAATATACTTTTAAAAACTTTGAAGAAAATCCAAGATGGCTGCTACGGGTGCCAATTTTGCATTAAAAACGCCCGGGAAAAAAGCCTGGAAACGCAAAAAATGGCAATTTTACAATTGGGGAGAAACCAGGGCATGCAGGGAAACCACCCAAACCCCCGATTTCAGCACCCCCCCAAAATCTGCAAACTCTGTGACTCCACAGACATGTGCTGCGATACATTTCAATGGCAGCCAGCAATACACAGTGCAAGCATAGGGCGATCAGTACCTCGGGAACTGATTAAACTGGATCTTCTGACCACCTCACCTTCCCTGTCACCACAGATCACAACCGCCAGGACCCCTCAGGGGAATTAAGGAAGATGCGCGGTCCAGTTCCGATCCCGGTGTACCTCCACAGAACCGCAGCAGCCTGCGCTCTACCCCTTTCCAGATGAACCAGGGGAGATCTGAGCGGAGGAAATGAGAAGAGAGAGATTCTAAAAACCACAGGGGGGAGGGAAAGAGAGATGAAAGGAGAAAGATGCCAGACCATGAGGGAACAGAGGGAAGATGATGGATGCCAGACCAAAGGGGGGGGGTGTCTAGAGGAGAGATGGAAGGGGGAGACAGACAGTTTCTGGAAGGGGCAGACAGTGGGTGGAACGGGCAGATGCTGGATTGAAGAGATAGGGCAGATGCTGGAAGGAAAAGAGTGAAAGAAGATGAACGCAGAAACCAGAGACAACAAGAGGTAGAAAAAAAATCATTTTATTTCTATTTTGTCATTAGAATATATCAGATTTGAAATATATATCCTGCTAGAGACATAAACTGTGGACTGCAAAGCCCAGGCAGTGCTTCTTTAGCTTCCAGCTGGCTTAGGGCTCTCTCTGACCAGGGGGCACTCCCCTAACATTATTCCTGTCATGTGTGACTGCAATATTCTGTTAGCATGATATTTCTGTGTAGCATTCTATAATAATTTGGCTTGTTCAGTTTTTTATTGTTTCTTTTTATACTTTAATAAAATACGTTCAATATAAAATCATAACTGAGGTTTGTGCGGATGGGATCAGATGGTTTGCAGGGACCGAGCTCGCGGAGACAGGGCAGGGGGGGGGGGGGTTTCAGTCTTAGTAGTTTGCCGGTCCACAAAATAATTCTTTTATTTCTGCCGGCCACGGGTGTAAAAAGGTTGAAAAACACTGGTCTAGAGGGTTTACTGCAGTTCAAGCTTACAGAGCACCCTCCAGAAGCAGACAATTTTTAAGGAAAAGTCTGCGATCTCCCGCTGAAGGAATACTCTCAGAGTGAATCCGCAGCACTTGGGCAATACCCACGGCACCGAAGTAAATAAAAGACTAGGAATTGAGAAATAAAATTATGAGCAGAAATAAACTAGAAGTTCTCAGCAAGGCTGCTGAAACAAACCGAGCTTCAAGGGGAGTGTCCACACAGGTGACCTCGCAGAGGGGACTGGTTTTATTTCTAAATTCTGCAGCCAAGGCTGGAATAAATGCACTACCCATGAGTTCAGCCTCCAGAGGGATTATACAAGAATACTATTTTATTATAGTTTATGAAATTATATGTTTACATGTCTTTTTTAATTTGTGATATTGTTTTAATTATGTACAGTATGTGGGACTGTAAATCACTCAGAATTGTTGGATGGTTGTGAGTAATACATTTTTAAATAAGTGATCCCAAAAATTGCACATAGTGTTATAGGGAAAAGGGATGGGACTTGATATACCGCCTTTTTGTAATTACAGTCAAAGCGGTTTATATTTATATACAGGTACTTATTTTGTACCCAGGGCAATGGAGGATTAATTGACTTGTCCAGAGTCACAAGGATATGGGGTAGGAATGGAATCCAGTCCCCAGGTTCTCAAACCACTGCACTAACCATTAGACTATAGAATAATTTGGGACTTCTATTAAGGGCTCCTTTTACTAAGCTGCGATAGCGGTTTTAGCACGCGCTAAATTGCCACACACGCTAGACGCTAACGCCAGCATTGAGCTGGCGTTGGTTCTAGCCATGTAGCGCGGGTTTAGCGTGCACTAAAAACGCTATCGCAGCTTAGTAAAAGGAGCCCCAAGTTTCAGTCTGGCACTCAGAGTTGGGAGCTGGAACTGATGCTAAGTACACTCTTTATAGAATAATACTTGACACCAATCTTTTCCTGCACTCATTTTTGAGCATCATACTGTATTTGTTACACAAGTTAGGCAGATGTTTATAAAATTCTTCTCTGAGTTTGCATGAGATAAATTGGCATACATTGGAAACCTAGTATGCAGAAATTTATCTCATAGTATTTATTGCACTGTAGATATTCTCAACAACCTGGCTATGGGGGTCACCAGTTCAAAGACAGGGAGCCAAGTCACTCTCTTGGCCAAATCAGTAAATCCTGCTGGCTGAGCCTCATAGAAAATGCTTTACAATTACAAAGAAATCTCTACATTTTGTCATAAGCAACATGTGTGCAGCTGCTGCATCACTGTGGATTTATTTAGGGAGTAACTTTATATCTGCCTCCTTTAATAAACAATTTCTATATGCGTACTTTTCATTCTCTGGATTCTGCTTGATTTTCAAAAGCAAACATGTGCCTGTACATTTGATTTTAAAGTTACCCAAAGGAAATTATGTTCTCTCTTTTTTTTTTTTTTAACCTGCTATTTAGGTAAATATGCACATAGTTCAGTTTTCAAAAGTATGCATATACATGAGAATCTTTCCCTTCAGAACATGTGTTATAAAATTAATCAGGGATCACTGTTTCAGGCACTAGGCCTGATGGGCCGCCGCAGGAGCGGACCGCTGAGCAAGATGGACCTCTGATCTGACTCAGCGGGGGCAACTTCTTATGTTCTTATGTTCTTATGTTATCTAGGACAAATAGACAGCATATTCTCACATATGGGTGATGTCATCCACGGAGCCCGGTACAGATAGTATGAAATGTACTGTCACTTTAAGTTTTAAGAAACTTCACGATTGCCTGCACCGCACATGTACAAGTGCCTTCCTGCCTTACGTAGGCTCACGGTACCTCAGTTCTTCATTTTCCATGGATCGAAATACTATTTTTGGCTGGACTCCAGTATATGTTGCCTTCCTGCTTTCACATTTTTTCTTCATTTTAATAAATTATTTTTCCTTATAATATATTTATTTTCATGTTGTAAAAAAAAAAAGAGAGAGTATATTTTACTTTTTTCTTATCGTTCAATCCCAGGCTTCAGTCTTGGGGTTTTTTCCTTGGCAGGTCTCTTGTTCACTTCCAAAATTCAGTTTAATCTCACTGATGAAATTTTTCCTTCCATGTCAAAACCTTTAACAAGTTTTAAGTGCTATAGGTGTCAGCAGCCTATTTCCATCACCAACCCTTATAGTTGGAGTCTGCAGTGTTTGGGCCCTGAACACCGAGTTGAAACTTGTGCTCGGTGTTCTCACCTTCAAAAGTGCTCTATCAAAGCTTGTCGCATTCAACAGGAGAAGCTATCTGGCTTGGCCATGGACACTGGCAAGTCTTTGGAGCCACTGACATCAAAAACTCCTGCACTGATCTTACAGCATCGGCAAAGCCAGCTAAGAAACCATTCACTTCCCAGCAAGCGTTGCAGGTCTCAACAGCATCGAATCCCTTGATGCAGACCAAACAGCAACACCACCGTTCTCCAGTTTTCCAGCTTGTCTCTCCTTCACGGTCACCCACTCTGAGACAACCTGCTGCACCGATGGTACCGGCTGATGAGCCATCAGTACCAGTGCATACTTTCAAGGAGAAACTCGATGAGTTCTACTAGAGCAGAGATCTCAAAGTCCCTCCTTGAGGGCCGCAATCCAGTCGGGTTTTCAGGATTTCCCCAATGAATATGTATTGAAAGCAGTGCATGCACATAGATCTCATGCATATTCATTGGGGAAATCCTGAAAACCCGACTGGATTGCGGCCCTCAAGTAGAGACTTTGAGACCCCTGTACTAGAGGGAGATTAGTGATAAGTTCAAATTGCACTGCATGCTGGTGCTAACATCAACTCCCTCGATACTTGCCCAACCTGAGCATAGCAGTATGAGGCCTCAAGGTACAGATGTTGGCTATCCATCGGAGTATTGAGCTACTTCTCCTGAATCTTCTCGAGTCATTGTCATTCCCTATCTCGACGTTGTTCTGCCTCCAAACATTGATCTTTGTATCGGCATTCTAGCTCTTCTCATCAGCATTCTCCATCAAAGCATCAATGTTCTTCTTCAACATGGCATTCGATGCTAAGGCACCGTCAATCCTCATCCCGTCGATCTTGTGTTTTGAAGTGAAAAAGGAATACTCATCGATCCTCGTCATTGTCTTAATCGGATTGGTACTGAAGACGTCACAAAACATCTCATAGACATCATTCTTCTCTAAGCACAGTTTCTCCAAGTCTTCTCTATGATTCAGATTTGCGATTTGACTCAGAATGCCAATTTGTTTTATCTTCAACTAAGTCTTATGACACTCCTTCCTAGCAGTCACCACAGAAGACGCATCCCAAAACTAGATCTCCTCCAGAAAGACTTTCCTTTACTAAATATATTAGGCAGCTGGGCAAAGCCCTACCTGTCAGATTGGAAGTTGACACAGGACCAAGTGCTGAATACTTGGATGTGTTGGACTATAATGAGCCTCCCAAAGAGCTGATCAAGTTACCATTACATGGCAATCTTAAAGAGACGCTGCTCAAAAATTGGGAAACGCCTATCACAGAAGCTCCAAGGAAATTAGAATCCATTTACAGAATTATTTATTGTCTAGGGTTTGATAAACCACAACTTCAACCTCAATCATTACTTGTAGAATCAACCCTTAAAAAATCTTCCAGTGCAAGAGTTTATGCCTCAGCACCACCTGGGCATGAAGGCCGTACTATGGACAAATTTGGATGTCGCCTTTATCAAAATTCTATGCTGACGAGCAGGGTCCTTAATTACAATTTGTGCATGGCATGTTATCTAAAACAACTAGTAAGGAAATTGCCTAGCTTTGAGAAGTATATTACTTCAGAACACCTTGAAGAATATCAGCAAACTATTCACACACTTTCACAGACTAGAAAATATATTTCGAGGTCAGCCTATGATGCTTTTGAGATGTCATCTAGAGCATCTGCTATGTCGGTCACTATGAGATGCCTAGCTTGGCTAAAAGACTCTAAGATAGATTAGCCAATATTCCATGTTTAGGAGAAGAACATTTTGGCAATTCTATAGGGGCGGCCACGCAAAAATTAACACAACATGAAAAGAATTGAAATTCTTTGTTCAGAACAAAGACTAAGCCTCAAGCTTCACAGCAGTCTGCTAAACCTTCCTATTCATATTAGAGGTGATATACTTCTAAACCTTCTGCTTCTAGGCTACTACTGCAAAAGAAGCAAAAGCAAGAATGGCATCAGAAAGCTCAGGCGGCAGCTCCTCAAAAATCAGCTCAATCCTTTTGACGTGCTTCTAGAGAGCTTAGCCACTGTTCCCTTATCTCAGCCTCTTCCTCAACCAATCAGAGGTTGTCTACAATTCTACCATCAACGTTGGACTCTGAAAACAACCGACCCATGGGTTCTCAAAGTCATCAGGGAAGGTTACTCTCTCATTTTGTCATTATACCTCCAAATCATCCTCCAAGAGAGTCCTCTTTCAACTCTCAGCAGATATCCTTTCTTCTTCGGGAAATAGAGGCTCTGTTTCAACTAAATGCCATAGATATAGTACCCTCTACTCAGAAAAATCAGGGGTTCTACTCCAGGTATTTTCTCATCTCAAAGAAGACAGGAGGTATACATCCAATTTCTCCGGAAACTTTATATCCGCTATTAGATTAAAGCGATTGGCTATGCGCTCTTGATCTAAATAGGCTTATTCCTATATACCAATTATTGCAACATTATTTACTTGAGATCCTACAAAAAAAACATCCTAAGACTCAGAGTCATTCAAAACTCGGCAGTTCGGCTGATCTTTAGGCTGAAGAAATGGGAACACATAAGCCCCTACTATCAAAAACTCCATTGGCTGCCCCTAGAGGCGCGAATCCTGTTTAAGTTCTCCTGTCTGTGTTACAAATCAATATTTGGCCTAGCCCCCACTTACCTGGTTTCCCACTTCAATCTGGCAAGTTATCTTAGGCCCACACGAAGAATACATCTGTTTTCCTATCCGACAATAAAAGCCTGCCACTACAAAAGATTCTTGGACAGAACTCTGGCCTTCCAGGCAGGCAAATGGAACGATTGGCTTAGTAACGTTTTCACGCTCTCATCATCCTACTTCAATTTTAGAAAACTGGTAAAAACGAGCTTGTTCAATCGATTTGTTAACTAAGAATCTACTCAGCTCTGCTTACTAAACCAGTAACCCTAATGAACCAGTAACCCTAATGAACATATAGCTTTCATATTCCTTCATTATGTAAGATTATTGCTGACTTTGATTGTAACCTCTTCGCTGATTATCCAGCGCTTCTTGCTATAAACCATCTCAAACTTCTACAGCTTTGGCGGTATATAAGAATAAAATTATTATTATTATTATCCTGCTCACAGAAAATTTCTGCAGTTTTAGATAGCCCATCAACATTTTCAATACAAAGTTCTGCCCTTCGGCCTAGCCTCCTCTCCATAAGTGTTCACCAAGTGCCTAATAGTAGTGGCAGCAGCTGTAAGAGGTCAAGGCTTCCAAGTATTTTCTTATCTTGGCAATTGGCTTATAAAAGTTGACTCTCCTCGAGGGGTGCTCTTAGTAACACAGTCAACAATCCTGTTTCTTCAACAGTTAGGGTTCAAAGTCAACTTTCCAAAATCTCACCTTCAACCCTCTCAAACTCTACAATTCATAGGAGTCCTGCTCAATACCATTCAACTCAGAGCGTTCCTGCCTCGACAAAGACAAGACAATTGGATTCAACTTTGCAGTCAAGTCTATCATCTTCTGTCCATCTCAGCCAGACAAATGATGATACTATTGGGTCATATGGTATCTACAATCCACATTACCCCCTTTGCAAGACTTCATCTCAGGACAACTCAGTGGTCCTTGGCATCTCAATGGTCTCAAGTTCTCGATCCACTCTCACAGAAAATTACAGTCATGTCATCGCTTCATCAATTTCTTCAGTAGTGGATGAATTCCTGAAATCTTTCCAAAGGGCTGCTGATTCAAATTTCTCCACATCAGAAAGTTCTGAACACAGACTCGTCCAAGTACATTTGGGGAGCTCATCTGGATGGTCTTCACACACAAGGTCACTGGTCTGCTCAAGAACAGAAGCTCCATATCAACCTCTTGGAACTCAGAGCAATTCGCCATGCTCTGAAGACTTTTCAAAACAGTATATCCAATTAAGTTCTCCTAGTACGCACAGACAATCAAGTTGCAATGTATTACATAAACAAGCAAGGAGGTACAGGTTCTCTGATTCAGTCAAGAGGCTGAGAATATTTGGAACTGGGCAATTGCTCGAAACATATTTCTAAAAACTGTCTATGTTCAAGGAGGGCAAAATACACTTGCCAACAAACTCAGCAGATTTCTTCGGCCATACGAGTGGACGCTCAACTCTGCAATCTTGCATCAGATATTCTCTCTTTGGGGGACTCCTCAGATAGACCTATTTGTGTCCCCTTACAATTACAAACTGCCTCAATTATGTTCCAGACAATACTCTCCTCATCATTTAGAGGCAGATGCCTTTCTCCTGGATTGGACCGACAAATTCCTTTATGTGTTTCCACCAATTCTTCTCATTCTCAAAACGCTAGTCAAGATCAAATGACAGTCAGCCACCATGATCCTCCTAGCTCCTTGGTGGCCTAGACAACCGTGGTTCTCCCTTCTACCTCAGCTCAATGTCAAGGATCCAATACCCCTGCAGATCTTTCCATCTCTTCACACACAGAAGCGTCTCTTTTACATCCCAATCTACAGTCGTTGCACCTGACAGCTTGGTACCACTCAGGATGACCTCAGCAGATGCTGCTTTCTGATCCTGTCAGAATCATTTTAGATGCATCCAGAAAACTGTCTATAGCAGTGGTACCAACAGAAGTGGACACGGTTTTCATTCTCCTCCATATCTTCAGTGTTGGATTACCTTTTTCATTTATCCAATTCAGGTCTTAAAACCACTTCAGTCAGAGTTCACCTTAGTGCTATCAGTGCTTTCCATGTGCCAGTCAACAATAAATCTCTGACTGCTCATCCTCTTGTTTCCAGATTTATGAAAGGACTTTTCAATATCAAACCAACTCTCAAAACGCCTCCAGTAGTTTGGGATCTTATTATTGTTTTCACCAGACTAATGATGCCTCCATTTGAGCCAATGTCTTCTGCTCATCTTAAATATCTCACTTGGAAAGTGATATTTTTAATCTCCATCACTTCTGCACATCAAGTGAGTGAGCTTCAAGCGTTGGTGTCAGACCCACCTTTTACAGTTTTCCACCATGATAAAGTAGTTCTCTGCACCCATCCGAAAGGAGTCACAGAATTTCATCTGAATCAATTGATTGTGCTTCCAGTTTTCTTTCCAAAGCCTCATTTTCACCCTGGATAAACAGCTCTTCATACTTTAGACTGCAAATGAGCCTTGGCTTATTACTTACAATGGACTAAGTCACATAGATCATCTCCTCAACTGTTCATCTCCTTTGATCCTATCCAAGAGAACTGTTTCCACTTGGTTAGCGGCCTGTATTTCCTTCTGCTATGCTCAGGCTGGGCTGCAGCTCGGGGGTCATGTAACAGCACATAAGGCTTGAGCTATGACAGCTTCAGTTGCATTCTTATGTTCCACTCCCATAGATGAAATATGAAAAGAAGCTACTTGGTCCTCAGTTCACATATCACTATTGTCTAGAATCCTATTCAAGACAGGATGGTCACTTCGGCCAAGCAGTATTACAAAATTTATTTTCTTAATGTTCAACTGTCTCTCCATCCCATTGCAGTAAGCTAGGGAGTCCCACATGTGAGAACATGCTGCCTGTTTGTCCTAGGATAAAGCACAGTTACTTACTGTATCAGGTGTTATCCGGGGACAGCAGGCAGATAGTCTCACATCCCACCCATCTCTCCTAGTTTGCTTCTTAACTTGCTTACTGAACTGAGGTACATGGTTTCTGCAAGGGGAGATCGTGTCTAACTAACTTATTGCACTTCTTTGAAGGAATTAACAAACGCAAGGACAGAGGAAACCCCATAGACATCATATACCAAGATTTCCAAAAAGCCTTTGACAAGGTGTCTCATGAACGTCTACTCCAGAAACTGAAAAACCATGGGATGGAAGGAGATGTACATAGATGGATCAGAAACATGGCTGGTAGGAAACAGAGGGTAGGAGTGAAGGGACACTACTCGGACTGGAGGAGGGTCACGAGTGGTGTTCCGCAGGGCTTGGTGCTCGGGCCGCTGCTATTTAATATATTCATAAATGATCTAGAAACAGGGACGAAGTTGAGATAATAAAATTTGTGGACAACACCAAACTATTTAGTGGAGCTCGGACTAAAGAGGACTGCGAAGAATTGCAAAGGGACTTGAACAAACTAGGGGAATGGGCAACGAGATAGCAGATGAAGTTCAAAGTTGAGAAATGTAAATTATTACATGTGGGAAGCAGAAACCCGAGATACAACTATACGATGGGAGGGATGTTATTGAATGAGAGTACCCAAGAAAGGGACTTGGGGGTAATGATGAACATGATAATGAAGCCAACGTCACAGTGCGCAGCGGCTGCTAAGAGAGTGAATAGAATGCTAGGTATAATCAAGAAGGGTATTACAACCAGAATGAAAGAAGTTATCCTGCCCTTGTATTGTGCGATGGTGCGTCCGCATTTGGAGTACTGTGTCCAATATTAGTCGCCGTACCTTAAGAAGGATATGGCGTTACTCAAGAGGGTTCAGAGGAGAGTGACACGTCTGATAAAAGGGATGGAAAACCTTTCATACGCTGAGAGATTGGAGAAACTGGGTCTTTTTTCCCTGGAGAAGAGGAGACTTAGAGGGGATATGATAGAGACTTACAAGATCATGAAGGGCATAGAGAGAGTAGAGAGGGACAGATTCTTCAAACTTTCAAAACATAAAAGAACAAGAGGGCATTCGGAAAAGTTGAAAGGGGACAGATTCAAAACGAATGCTAGGAAGTTCTTCTTTACCCAATGCGCTTCCAGAGGACATAATAGGGCAGAGTACGGTACTGGGGTTTAAGAAAGGATTGGACAATTTCCTGCTGGAAAAGGGGATAAAGAAGTATATATAGAGGATTACTGCACAGGTCCTGGACCTGTTGGGCCGCCGCACAAGCGGACTGCTGGGCACGATGGACCTCAGGTCTGACCCAGTGGAGGCATTGCTTATGTTCTTATGTACCGCGAGCCTACATTGGGCAGGAAGGCACTTGCGCACACACGGTGCGACCAGTCACAAAGTTTTTTAAAACTTAAAGTGACAGTACACTTTTCATACTGTCCGTAACGGGCTCCATGGATGATGTCACCCACATGTGAGAATATCTACCTGCTATCCCCGGATAAACCTGTTACGGTATGTAACTATGCTTAACTTTCCCAATATGTTAGGCAGGCAGTGTTGTAAGGTCTCAATATTTAGTCCATGGTAGTAAGTGGCTTTTAAGCCATGAGATGAATTAACCCTGAATATTCAATGCTGGGGCATCTCTTGCCTCTGGTATTAAATATCCATTTTAGTGCAGAAATCCAGATATTAAGGTACTGGTACCCAGTTAACTCGGCACATAAGGTTAGGACACTGTTCTTGCTGTCCTAACCTTATCAGCTTACTTGATTGGTTGGTTAGCTGATTGGTAACTGGTTAAGCAGTAGCTCCTTTCAACTCTGCCTTCTTCCCCCCCTCCCCCCGGACAGCCCCTAACCCAGTCAGTTTGAGAATGACAAGTATAGTAGCATGGGCTAGTGGCCAGGTATGGACCCGTCACAGAAACAGGCTGCAGGCAAATGTAAACCAAAAGAAAAGTTTATTTTGAACCAAAAGTCTGTTGTTGTCACAGATCTGGTATGTAAACATAGGCAGAATTTAGATGTAAATCATTTCACACAAAGATCCTTAACCCTAATTCATTAATTAACACTTGATAAACCCCTTTGAAAATTACCCCTAGAATTTCCCATTCTGTGGGTTAAGGGATATTCTGGCTGCAGAAATGGCTTTGAAAATTACCCACTTAGATAGTGGTGGTAGTAATTTTGAATTGGAGATTTAATTGCTCACCTTTTTTCAAAACTGATTACAGCCTTTGCATTTGCTGCACAGTAATTCTGGTGGTAATCGCAAAACATACCACATACAAATGATTCTTTGGCAGAATTCTATCTTATCAAGCTGGTGGCATATGGGATAAACATCTTGGTAATTTTATTTTAAATTCCAACACCTAAACTGGCATTTAGAAAATTGTTAAAAACATAATTGTTTGGTAAATTTTTTAACTAATGAATGTCCAGTATCGCACAGAACCGAGAGGTAGCTGCGGTATACAAGCGTTATGTTATGGTACAGATTAGTTGAAGGACATCTTATTTTAGTTTTTACCAAATAATTAATAGCAAGCATAGGTTCCTTGTTTTTGCATGGGCTAGTTTTAGCTGCACAAGGTCGTTTTCAGTCTCATCAGATGACTTTGAGCTTACTTGTACAAAGATGATTTGGAAAAATATTTTCCCACAGGAACGCTGGAAAAAAGCGAATGGAGAGAAGAATGTTTTCTTGGATGGCTTTGTAGCATTTGAAGGAGGGCGATACCAGTGTCCCAGAAGGTCAGTGAAACAGCTGGGATTTATTTATTCATAAACCCTGCAGATAATGTCTCTGCTGGAAATAGCTATTTAGAGACTTTCATTCAATCTCTAAATGTCCTCTAAATGTATTTTTTTAACCAATGACAAAAGTTATTTTTGGAATTTAAAAATATGCAGACACAGCCATCAGTAGTCCATGTGCAAACAACAAATGTTCAGGCAAGTGCCCTCTTTCTCAACATCTTCCTCATTCTCTGAAAGGTTGATTCCAACTCTAGTGGTTTCAAATAGGCCTTTAACTGGAGCTTACAACAACTTCATTAAACACCTTTCTGTTCAGAATTCAAGCCATTGCTTGCTACAATAGCTCACAAGCATTTTAGGAAAGTATTATTAAAAGCTGTAGATGAACTAGTTCAGTTGTTTTCAGACCATGAATTAGATTGTCAACTGCATACAGAAATGTTTGTTTAGCATCCAAAGATATGCTTCAGGCTATTGGCTAATGTGTGATCAGATAAAATGAAGGGTTTGGCAGTACAAGGGGGACTATGTATATAAAATTCTAAGATTTTGGGATCACAATTCAGTGTGATTCAAGTGGGCAGGATAATCTCCCTACTTAAACCATGGTGAACTAGCTGACCGTCAGTATTCAGTAGTACTTAACTAGGCAGTGTTTCTGAATACTAGCTTTAACCCCCCCTCACCAGCACAGTTTGGCAGTCAGAACGTAGCTGGAAGTTACGGGGGCGAGATGGACTGCAGAAAAGGTATAACTGCCCGAGTAGGTACGCAGGTACGGCACAAAATTTTGATGTTGCCACAGACCTGGATAATTAGTACTGGTGTCCATACATGGCCTGGTGTTGAATACCCAGATCTAGTATAGCCGATGGCATTTAGCATATGGAACAGAAGTGGGCAATCTTTATACACAAAGGGTCACATGAATGTTAGTAGTAATCGCTGGCGGGTCCCAGCATTACATAATGTCGGAACCAAAAATGCAGTTTCATAGATCTTCTGTGATAAATAAGGGCCTGATATTCAGCTGAGCCTGAATAGTGTTTGGTGACTGTTGCCGGCATTAAACTCAGAAATTCAAATGCCAAGCTGTGGCATTGAATTTCTGAGTATAGGGAGCCAGCTAAAACATAGCCAGTTAATTGCAATATTCGGCACTTAATCAGTTATGAAGAACCGCATAAAGACAGGACTGTGTTTTATGCAGTCCTGTTCATATGGCCCCAGTTATCTTAACCAGTTAAGTGCCAAATATCACACTTAACTGGCTAACTCTACCCGTGGAATGTCCCCAAAATAGCCGATTTTGGCTTGACGCTAACCAAGCATTTCAGTGGTAGTATCTGGTTAACTGCTGCTGAAAATGCCTAGTTAGCCCCAGGAGCACCTCCTAGCCATTTAAATTGTTTTGAATATTGAGCTCTAAATAAATAAGTAAAGATTTTAACTAAAAGCAATGGAAGCAAACTTCTAGAGTAGCTGTTCTCAAATTATTTGTGAAATACTTGATTTAAAATCCCCAGAACATTTTGGCTAATGACATTTTCTGTGTATACTTCCCATGATCTGAAGAGCTGCACAAAATTTAGTGGTGGGCTGCAGGTTGCCCACCCGACATAGAATGATGTTTCAATGCTAGCTGAATATTGACCATCTCTTTGTTTTTATGTCTGTGGATATAATATTTGTTATATAGGGCCCAGGTTCAGCCTTACCAAATGTGTTTAGCCTACTTCCTTTTTCTGTTACCTGCATTTGAGAACCTTAATCTATTAATAACCTTACTAGAATATGTACCTTCAGTAGCAAAAATGCAAAGCCTGTTTTTAAGAACAAAAGTTTAGTTTATTAAAGCTTCTAACCGCGTCTCAGCTCTGTTCTGGAAAGCTTAAGTCTGAGTGAGCATGTAATTTTGTCTCCTTGTTCATTTAATCCTTAGCATTTCTGCAGAGACAAAAGGATCAGTTAGTGCCAGCTGTGATGATATTTTTTTGTGATGTGGATACCTGAGACCTAGATTGATGCTGCAAACCTATTTCATGGAAGCCTTGAATGACCTTCAGATAATAATGGCTTTCAGCATCTGCCAACCTGAACTAGATTTTTATCGGTGGCCCCCAGGTGAAAGGCTGTCTATCTCTGTGCCAATCCACTGAACTATATACACTCCTCCAGTATCTGTTGTCGGTGTGCTGCATCAGTCTCATACAAAAGCAAGCTTTTTGCATCCTAAACAGATTTCTTCATTGTACAAAGTGTCCTTGAATAGAATGACTTGCTGGATGTATCTTATGCCTCTCCATGTAGTTTCTCTATAGCTTACAATTAATAATATGAAATGCAGAGTTCCAAAAATTGCCCAACCACAAACACTTTTTAGTAAACTGATGCCTTGTACTATAGTCAATATCTAAACTTAATGCTGGGTCATTTGAAATCTCTCTCGAGCTTTATAGGATTCAATTTATGCAAACATTGTGGTCTTTTGAGGGCAAATGGTGGAATGGAACTCTATAGGATCCAGTATTCAAAGAGGGTTGCATTAAGGTAAAGTTTGCATATTAACTTCTATTTGTGGTCTGTGCACCAGTTTTCAAGGGGTGAGCACATGAGGACTTTCACTCTGAACATTTCCATGGGTACAAATATGTGCAGTCACTTGCACCTGCTTTTCGGTGGGTAAAGTTTTGTTGTAACAGTGTGTATACAGTTTTGAAAGATGTCATGTGGAGGAATCTATATGATGCTCTCAGCTAGGGTTATCAGATGTCCGGTTTTACCCAAACACATCCTCTCTTTAGAAGACTATCTGGACATCTGGAAGAATTTAGGAAACCCGGCACTTTGTCCGGGTTTTGGATGACCTCAGCTCTGCCAGAGCTCAGGGCCGTGTTTTGAGGGCCTCTGAGCGTGCGCGGATGTTACATCACATCACATATGCACATGCTTGGAGGCCTTCCAGATGTGGCCCCAAGCTCTGGGAAGAAGAAGAAGAGATGAGGTTGGGTGGGGGCATGATTGGGGTGGAACAGGGCAGGGCCCTGTGTCCTTCTTCTTTCCATAAAAAATGTGGTAACCCTACTGTCATCTCCCCTTAAGAACACTCCCTCACAGTGTCAAGGCTACTTTTAAACCCCTAGTCCCTCCCCAGGGAGAAGTGACATAGGAGGGGTGGAGTCATGAAGACATGATCCAGAAAGCATAAAAAGGCCAGGCCAGAGCTAGGTGAAGGAGGCCCAGAGAGCCGCAGCAGCACTCGCTGCAGGTGCCTCTACCCTGCAGCTGAGAAACTGAAAACTCTACATTCAGGTAGACCAAGTTCAATTTGGAATCTTGAAGCATTTGTGTTTTGACTTGGACAGTTGCAGGCCAGCCTTGTGGGCCTACTGGAGAATGTACTGCTAACTCGGGACCCAGTCAGAAATCAGCAAGAACTGCTGCTGAGAAAAAGACATTCATATATTTTGTGGCCCTGTAGGAGCAGGCTACCCGAGGACACTGCTATATTACAGAACCAGTTTTTGAGTATGGTTTTCTCCTTTCCTGTGACGTCAATAGGAGCCCTTACCAGACAACTTTAATAAATATTTATCTTCAGCAGAACTTGCTGAATGTGTTTGTCTTACCTGGCCCCAAGGCCAACCCTTGCTCAAGTTACCACATTCCACTTATGCATCTGCTTTTACCTTCTGAAATGCTTGCTCAGAGTACGATTAAAGTCAGAGCTCATTAACTAAGCTACACCGAGGATGGGTGGTTTTCATGCAGCCAATCTACATGGGTAAAATCACTTTTGAAAATTGCCTTGCATGAACAGTATACCTATGTCTGCAAAACATTTTCTGTATGCATTTCTGTCAAAATGGAGACACCCTGTAGAATATAGACCGTTTTGGATTAAATACTAATGATGCTTTCAGATCTGTTGACACCTCTGTAAAGATGGCTAAATAAATTTCATCTGTAGTGAAATCATTTTCTCTTCAGCTACAGATGTCAAGAAATCTTTGGTAGCTGTTTTCCAGAGAGGAATTTCTTATAGTAATGCAGGTAACAATTGCCACAGGTTAGCTATTGTAATGGACAGTTCTTTGGGTTACTGGCAAAAATAGATTATCATTTCATTCCATTAATTAACTAGGGCTAGTACCCATACAGGTATCAATCACAAGAAAAATCTTGCTGCCCTTATACAGTCATAGGCCTAAAAACCACCCCAGTATATAATTTTTAAAATTTTGTTAGTGAAATCCCAAGTTTTAACAACTAGTGTCCAGTAAATTCAAAGAACAGTCATCTTTGGGTAAGTGAAAAGCCACGATCCTCATATATTTATATTGAGAAGTCCTTTATAGTTTCATATTTACTGTAAAACTCAACAGGACTCAAACAGCTGAAAGCATCTTACATTAATTTTTAATACTTTCAAATATTTAACATCTGCATAGAAAAGGATTTTATATTGCTTCCCTTTTACTATTATAGTAGAAATGTTTATCAAGGTTCTAACTCTTATTGCTGGGGGTTTTATTGGAATGGCAAACAGCAGAGGTGACATAGGACACCCTTGACTGGACCCTCTAAACAAGGGAAATTCCCCCAAAAGGATGCCATTAACCTGAATTGCACTTTTAGGAGCTAAATACAATGATCAAATCAACTTGCCAGAATTCCCTCCCAACCTCACCTGCTCCATCACTTCAAACAAATAAATCCACTCTATTGAAGGCTTTCTCGGTATCAATAGCTACACACAAGGCATTTTTCCTTTCTCTGGATGATAGTATGAATCAAATTTACTGCCCTCCTAACATCACCCAATTGCCAACCTTGCACTAATCACATTTGGTCCCAATGGATAAGTTTTGGGAGAATATTTTCCAGTCTATTAGCTAAAACTTTGGTAAATATTTTCATACCAATATTTAATAGCACTATCGTTCTATAGCTCACACAACAAGAAGGGTCTTTCCCCAGCTTGCGGCTTGGGAAGAACCACTACATTCGACTTGTACATTGTTACCGGAAGTGGGTCATTCCCAAGAGTCTCATTGAAGAACCTCACCAAGAGGGGAGACACTTCTGCATTGATTATTTTGTAATATTCTGGGGTGGGGGGCGCCCATCCTCATCTAGTGTCATTTCCATGTGAAGATACCGTATATACTCAAATATAAACTAAAATAACATTTTTCCCCCTTAAGGGGAAAATATTAACTCGAATATAAACTGATGGTTTATATTCAAGTACAGGGGCAGAAGTGACCCTTACTTCCCTGAGGTGTCCTGTCTGCCAGCGCTGCAGCCAGTCAACCAGTCTGCTGCCCTTACTGGACCCACCCTGGGCCTCCAATACTGCCCTGGTGGTCAAGTGGTCCGGGGAACCAGAGCTACCGATTGATCCCTCCCTCCCTCTCTCGTGACTTTGCTTCTGCAACTAACCAACCCACCCCCTTCCCTCCCGGTCTCCCTCCCTCCCGGCCTCTGTAACTAACCAGCCTGTTCCTCTCCTCCTGGTCCCCCTGCAGGCCTACCTTAGATCCTTCATGGTCCAGTGGTGAGGGAGGGCAGGAGTGATCCTTCTACAAGTTTGCAGCAGCCATTTTTTTTTACTACAAAGACTGCTGGGCAGGAGCATAGAAGGATCACTCCTGCCCCGCCTCACCACTGGACCACGAAGGATCTAAGGTAGAACTGCAGGGGGACCAGGAGGGGAGGAACAGGCTGGTTAATTGCAGAGACAAAGTAGCCGTGAAGGAGGAATCAATAGTTCCAGCTCCCTATACCACTGGAACACCAGGGTAGTACTGGAGGTCCACGGCTGAGACCCTCATTTCTGGGCCATTTTATGGCCCAAATATCTTTTATATTCAAGTATATAAGATACTTGATGGCATATGCCACCTCTTGATCAGTAATAACAGAATTCAGTTTCTCCAAGTCTGCCCCATCTGTTTTCAGGAGCTCCAACCTTTGTATTATTTCCTTGATCACTTCTATAGGAGCAGAGAACTCCAAGGAATTTAGAGTTTTTCATAAAAGGACCAACATTTCTTTGCCTCCTAGGCCACTGAGTGGCTGAATCTAAACACCTTGTTTCACTAGATTCAGATTTCATCCCTTGCATTTATCTTTTAGTCAGCTGACAACTGTGCTGTTACCACATCAGTCCCTTTACATTTCTAAATTACGACAGAAAACATTTTTATTTTATTTTGAAGAATAAATGCTAATCGCTTCAGAGCTGACGCTGGTGTCGCATCCCATTGGGTTCTACTGCATCACAGTTCTCATCTTTATCTTGCCAGATTCTGCAGGTCAGTCTTCTCTGAAAATAAAGTGAAAATGTGCAATCTAATAGATAAGGACAGTGGTTTTTGATATTGTGTGCATGTTATTCCTGTCCATTTGACATTTTACTTTGTCGCTTTGGGTAACCTCAGCTGGAATAACACAATGGAGATAAAAATTATTCATGTTGTATTATTATTTTAAATGTCAGTGTCTCCAGATACTTAGCTCAAACCCTGTAGATCTTCTGAAGAGTAAGGTTGTGTGAAGTGAAGGACAAAGAGTATTCAAAGATTTTGAATTCACTAACTTTGTTAATGGATTCACATGATAAGAATATCTGTGCTCTGCAATACTGAAAAATAGCATGATTAATAAAAGTCAATAGGTACCACTGCTTTTGTAGGTAGATGAAGATAGATTTGTTTTCTTAAATAACATTTATGTACTTGAAAGTAGCTTCTTTTTTCCATCTACACTTCTTTCCTTGGTTCTCTAATCCAGAGTTTCTCAACTTCTTCAAGCCAAGTATCCCCTATGTCTAACAAATATTAAGTACAACCACCCAGACTCTGCCCCTAACTCCACCTCCATAATAGTACTAATTGTAATGCAATTTCTTCCATTTATTTTTCATATACACACAATATAACCTTATTAATACATAATGGTAACCACAAAATTATAAAAACACAAAGCACACTGTACGCAGAGAAAATGTTAATTATCATTTATATTCGCTTTTTTTCAAAGAGGTCAAGGCAGATGACTTTAAAATATGCAATGTCGCCTCAGTAACAACTATAGAAAAAAACAAATACAGTCAAACTTCGGTTTGCAAGTAACCCGGTTTGCAAGTGTTTTGCAAGACGAGCAAAACATTCTCGCAAATCTTGTCTCGCAAACTGAGTGTTGACTCAATTTGCGCGCACCCCCCCTGATAACCGGCATTGCTCCCCCTCCACTCACACAGGCCCCCCATGCAAACCGGCACCCCCCGCCTGAACAACTTAAAACTTACCCCCCGTCTGGCTCCGGCACGCAGCCCACAGGATGTGCCGGTGCCGCTTGAAGAAGTTCCTGCCTCTGCTGGGCCTTGAGCATGCATCTGCGCATGCTCAAGGCCATCTAGTTCTCTCCTATGTTATCTAGAGCAGTGTTTTTCAACCTTTTCACACCTATGGACCGGCAGAAATAAAATAATTATTCTGTGGACCGGCATAGGTCCATGGACCAGCAGTTGAAGAACACTGGGCTAAGTCGTAGGCCAGACCCCGCCCATCTCTACCCAATCTCCACCCCAGACCTTGCCCCCATAATAGTACTAATTGTAACACTATTTTTTCCATTTATTTTTCACAGATACACAATATAATCTTATTAATAACACATAATGGTTAACCACAAAATTAAAGTACACAAAGCACACTGACAGCAGATGTAAATTCTCAAAATTTACATAATTTAATCACTAAATTAAAAAATAAAATCATTCTCCCCCCCCTACCTTTGTTGTCTCCCTCCCTCCATGCTATACCTTACCTTCTGGCCTGCTCCCGCCATTGCCATTTTATGGCGCCCCCGGTGTTATCGTCAGGCCGGCTCCCTCTTCCTCACTGATGCAGTGCACAAAGCTGCGGGCAGCGGCTCCTTGCGCATCCCATGCCTCATCTGGAAGCCTTCCCTCTGACGTTGCAACGTCAGAGAAAAGGCTTCTAGTTCAGGCACAGGACATGCCTAGGAGCCACTGCCCGTGGCTTTGAGCACTGAATCGGTGAGGAAGAGGGAGCTGGCTCGAAGATAATGCATCGATCTCACCGTGGACCGGCAGTTGAAGAACACTGTTTTGGGCCTGATGCATGTGCTCGCCCTGTGGACTGGCAGGAAATTTTTGTGGACTGGCACCGGTCCACGGACCGGTGGTTGAAGAACACAGATCTAGAGGTCACCAATGAGTTCTGACTGTCGGATCATCTATTTATGCTCACTGCTCAGGCTAGATGTGGTAAACTGGGGTCTAAAGCTACCATTTCAAGATGGATACGGATGGCCATCTCGTCAGCATATATTGCCTGTGGCAAGCAATCGCCAGTCTCCTTGAAAGCACATTCCACAAGAAGTGTAGCTTCTTCCTGGGAGAAAGCTCAGGTGATTGCGCCCAGAGAGATTTGTAGGGCAGCGACCTGGTCCACTCTGCATACATTCTCCAAGTTCTACAGAGTGAATGTTGCAGCATGGGAGGACACCATTTTGGGGTTTTCAGTGTTACGAGCAGGCGCAGAGGGTCCCCACCTTAGATTTCGTGGATTGCTTTTGTTCCTCCCTACTGTCCAGAATAATAACACACCCTATTGCACTAGAAAAAGAGATTAGTTTCTTACCTTGCTAATATCTGATTGGTATGGTTATTTTAATGTTTCGACTGTTCAGTTTTAATATATTTGTTATACTTTCAGAGCAGACCAGATTTGTAGTTCAGGGAGCCTCTCCATACCCTTTTTTCTTATCTGTTCCTATTACTAATTTCGTTTTACTGCCAATTAAGTGCTTGTTAATGCCAATAATTGATTATCACCTAATTGGCTAATTAGTTTATGCATGGATCTGTGATCCACAACAAAAATAGTGATCTGCACGGGGCAGGAGCGTAGGAAGATCGCTCCTGCCCCAAAAGACTGCCAGACCACCAGGTAAGGTCTGGGATGCCAGGGGGAAGGTGGGAGGGAGGTGGGGGTGGGTCAGAGTTGGCCCAATAGTTATTCACAAATTTTCAATATTTGCTGGCCGGCTCTGCCCCTAACTCCCGCAAATATTAAGGGAGGAGTGTATAGTAGAATTAGAAAAGGTTTAAAGAAGAGTAACCAAAATGATAAAGGAGATGTAACTCATCTCATATGAGGGAAGGTTAAAATGTTTTTTCAGCTTAGAAAAGAGATAGTTGAGGAGAGGGATTTGACTGAAGTCTACAAAATCTTGAAAGGTATAGAACAGGTAAAAGTGAATCAATTTTTCACTCTTTCAAAAAGTACAAAGACTAGGGTACACTCAATGAAATTACATGGAAATAATTTTAAAAACAAAATAGGAGGGCCATTTTTTTCACTGAATGAATATTTAGGCTATGGAGCTCTTTGCTTGAGGATGTGGTAAAAGCAGTTAGCTTTTGAGACAGACATGGGGGAAGCCACTGTTTGTCCTGGATCAGTTGCATGGAATGTTGCTTCTATGGGTTTCTGCCAGATACTTGTAACTTGGATTGGCCACTGTTGGAAACAGAATATTGGGCTACATGGACCAATGGTCTGATCCAGTATAGCTATTCTTATGAATCAACCCTAGTGGCTACATTGATAGGTAGTATCCTTTTATTCCACAAATAAAGTATAAAAATGTAAGAAAAAATATGATCTGAAAATTAGATAGATTCAAAAATAAAGACAAGATAGAATACTAGAACTGAAGAACATTGATATTTAAAAGGCCCACATAATGCTTGTTCTATAAGGAATCCTTTTACCAAGCTGAGGTAAGTACTAATGTGTGCTTATAACAGCTTAAAAGGGCTTACCACAGGGTGCGATGAGGCATTCTATGGTAAAAGTCCAATGTGCACTCACTACCCATGCACTAAAAAATTAATTGTATTTTTTGACCGAGTGAGCATGTCTGTACTAGTTAGTGCAGCCACATTGCTGCACACTGACCGATTAGCATGTAAGCCTGGCAGCATTAATGGTGAAAACAGAAAATCGTCCATTTTCTAACCAAAATGTCTTTAGCATGTGAGAAAGATCCATGTTCTTATGTAAAGGTGCACTAATGTCACTCTTTGCCACAGCTTCGTAAAAGAGCCCCTAAATGTTTAACAACTGATGAGCACAAAACCACTGTTGGATAAATTTCCTAGCTGGTATTTTTTGTACATTTCTCCCTTGATGTATTCACTGGCTATATTTCAGTGTCCTTGTTGCCCTGGAAGGTTATTAAATCTTTTCTTCCCCTGGGAAAGTGTTGTCGACACTACTGACCAAATCCTGAGCCGTGTCAGCAGTGACAGAGATCAAAGGATCTGCTGAGCTTCAGATGAGAAATTTCAGGGAACAAGTTCATTTCTCCAGGAAGGCAGGATGCAAATGTACAATTTCTAAATACAGCTTGAGAACACAACTAGAAATACATCAGCATTTATTAAAGTTTTCAGCCCTAAAAAAAAGTTGGCAAACTTTTTTTTTATTTCTGTCTTTTTGTTTTTGAGAAATGTGATGCTACGTAAGTAGATAGGTTATATCATGTCATGTGTCGTCCTTATCTGCATAGCATTTCCATAAGTGAGATCACTGTTAATTCTTTGTTTGGAGATACTTCCTGGTAATGCTGTGGCTTTATCCAGTTTATGTGATTTATACTAGAAACAATTTTAGAAGCAAGTACTACTGTATAATAAGGACAAGATGCACTCAAAATTGTCATTAAGACTGTGTGAGTCACTGTGGGCTGACTTTCTTGTCCGATTTCCAAACGGCGATCATTGCTCAAATGGCTTTCCATGCAAATGAGTCTCGTGAAGGTCCGCCACAATCCCATCTCATCAGTCATTAGAGAAGGCTGCGCTCCTACCACACAGACTCCCACTGGACCACAGGTACCTCAGTAGTGGGGGAGGGATCGTGGGGTTGGGAGAGATAAAGGGTCAGGATCTGGAGAGGGGAGAGACCTTGGCTATGGCTTGGGGGCCCTATAATATTCTGGGATATTGCTTTTATTTGATTTAGGTTTTATTTATGATTCTAATATTTCAATTTATCTCTCAAGTTAATAAGGTATGTTTTTAAATATACACTGTGATCATTTAAGCTTTTACATTTTTACACGTATGTGTTTGATTTGATTTTTTAAATCTTTTTCATTGTATTTTTGGTATAATTTTATGAGAATTTCATGATAATTTGGCATAAGTATATTCACCTTAACTCCAAAGCTCATTCATTAACATGTTTTTCATGATTGCTCATTTATTTTGTCATTTGTGTCATTGGTTCACATTAGTTTGTATTTATTCACGTTATTCTATGTTATATATTGTATGTTTTAAGATGTTTATATATGTTTTAATATTTTATTTTAGTTGCTTTTTGTCCCCTGAAGAAGGCAGTTTTCTGCCGAAACTGGAATCCTTGTTGGGACTAATGGGGTCTTTTACTAAAGCGTGCTAGCTAAAATATAATGCGTGCGTTAGCATAGAATAGAATATAGGGGGGGTCACGTGATGATGCGCTGCTGAGCGGTGGCTCTTTGCTTGAGCTCCGACCTCCCCCTGCTCTTAAAAGCTATTCTACCCTTGATGCAGCGCTAAACTCCACTTTTATCACAGCGCATTCTGTGCAACTTACCCATCTGCGCTGCCTGGAGCGAGCAGAGGCCGGTGGACTGGGATTGAATGGTGTTATGCCCGCTAAGGCCCCACGGCTGCTCAAACTAAAGCAAACCACGCTGTCTCCCAAAATGGCGTCGGGGGAGACTTCACGTACCACAGTCGCCCTTCAGGAAGAAATTTTGCGGGAGCTTACGAAACATCTCTCTGCACTTATTGATGACAAGCTAACTAAATTCCAAACTACCGTGGAAAAGCTCAAGGACTGCATGGAGAGCCATGGGTCCCGGAACACACAACTGGAGGGCAGAGTATCGGTCCAGGAGGATCAGGACGGCCAGAGTGCTAAACATCTAAGAGAACTGGAATCTCAATGCACAGTGCTCCAGGAACGCCTGGAGGACCAGGAAAATCATGGTCGGAGGAACAACCTGTGGGTCCTCAGGCTCCCGGAGCAACTGAAAGAGACAGCCCTGTGGGATTTTGTAGAGCAGTGGTTGCCGACGCAGTTGGGCCTGGATATGGCTGGAGCCCGAGTGGTGGTGGAGCAGGTTCATCGGATCGGGAGCCAGCAACATGGAGACACCCGCCCTCGCTCAGTGACTGCCCGCTTTTTGAATGCGGCGATCAAGGATCGGATCCTGGTCGCTAATGCTCTTCAATGATTACTCACCAGCTGTGGCTGCCAGCCGTCGTGCCTTAGCACCCTACTGTGTGGAGCTCAAAAAACGGGGTATCCGTTTCACAGTGCTGTTTCCTGCAAGGGTACATATCCAGGCACCCTCTGGCCCGCATTTCTGTGACACTGTGGCGGCCCTTCGCTCCTACACGGAGAGCCTGAAAGGAGAGGGAGCTGCTTAGACCCCACTCTGCGGAGGCCTGCGGAGACGCTGTTGCTGTGGCTGGAGATGGCTTGCCTACTGCCTATCACGAGCTCTGGCTTTCTTTAAACCGATTTTCACTCGGCCCTCTGGTCTCCTGCGTTGGTCACTGTATAGCTGGAGGTGCCCTTATTGGGGCCGTGAGGGGGCTGCCTGCATTGTTTGCCTCTTGATGCCCTTGCAACGGACCACCTACATGCTTTACGGAGGGCCCCCTTCGACTTGTGGGAGCGGCTCTCAGACTAGCCTAGACCCATGCCCTGCCTTGTACACTCAGAGAGGACTGGCCGTTTAGATGAAGGAGGACCTGGAATATTTCGCTGGATTTTCACTTTGCTGCCCGTATGGGATGGAGTATGACTACTTTGAGTCTGCGAGGAGTTGCTGGACTTGGGAGTTGTAGCACTTGGGCCTTGCTGGGGAGGGGGTGGAGGTGATTTTTTGATGGACCTTGGTGTCTTTGGGGGCTTGTGTTTTCTTCTATTTTCTTGCTGGTTTCTGTCATTGTTTTCTGTTTTTGTTGGATGCAGAGCTTACTATTTTTTACATCTCTATCAAGGGGGGGGGGGAGCCAGGCACTATGGGGATGTTTTTTATAGGGTGGTTCTTGGGGTGGGTAGGGTGCTGGGTGGGGGTAACCCTTTTCTGGCTGGGAGAGGGGAGCTTGCTGGCAGGGCAGGATTAACCAATAGGCCAAGTAGGCATGTGCCTAGGGCCCGAAATGGTCAGGAGGGTCCGATGAAGGAAGGCATCAACATTGTTTTTTCCAAACGGCGATGGGCCTCTCCAGCATTGATCGGCAATGCGGGGCCCCCCCGATTGGAAATGCGGACCCCACCACAATCAGCAACGCGCCCCCCCCCCCCCCATCGACAGAAAGTAAGACAAGCAAGCAACACAGGTAAGAAAGGCAACGGGAACTATAATTGTGCAAGCTGTGCTGCTTGCGCATAGCTTCCCTCTGACACATTTTCCTGTTTCCACCTGGGCGCATGGTGGGGTGGGGCAGGGCAGGGGGGCCCAGTGTACTTGTGTGCCTAGGGGCCCTCAATGAATTAATCCTGCCCTGCTTGCTGGGAGTTGTAAGGGAAGCAGTATGAGTTGGCTTGGTTGGGGGTTGGGGAGTTTGTTTGTGTGGTGGGTGCTGACCACGGCAGGGGATTTTAACATTACTAGTGACCCTACGATAGACTGTAAACCTCCCAGGGTGGTGCGGAGGGACAATTAATGGATTGGTGTGAACTTTCTGATGAGCGAGTTGGGCCTGATTGATATGTGGAGGGCCCACCATCCAGGGGAAGTAGATTTTACATTTTTTTCTGGGGTGCATCATACTCATTCTAGACTGGATTACATTCTGTTGCCGTCACATTCCATTGGTCGGGTGGTGCACACACATATACTTGATGTCCCCTTCAGTGGCCACGCCGCAATATCTCTCACTATGCACTGGCCTGTTCATGATCGTATCTGGCGTCTTAATCCCACACTCTACTTAGATAAACCTTTTCATGAATACCTCGTGGCTAAATGGGATTTTTATTACCAAACCAATGCAGGAGGGGAAGTCTCGGATACCATTTTTTGGGAAGCCGCTAAAGCCTTTCTACAGGGGAGGATCATCGCATATACGGTAAAGCAGCGCCAACAACGTGACACAGCATTGATGTCTCTCACTCAGCAATTGCGTCTGTGTAGGACTGCCTTACATGCACAGCCCTCGGAGGTTACCCGTGCGGAATACTTGAGCCTGCATAAACAAATTGATGTTATTTTCACTGAGCGCACTATGTCTCATATTGACATTTACAAGTTTCGGTTGTATCAGTGGGGTAATAAGGCGGGTAAATTATTGGCTAATTTGGTGAGGCCATTTCGGAAGGCCACTCGCATTTCTCGTATTCGGGCGAGTAACCATACTGTTCATACGGAAGAGACAGAGATCCAAAACCAATTTGTTCGCTTCTACCAGAATCTTTATGGACCGGGCCCTTATGATCTGGCAGCCTGCGACTCCTTCTTTCGGGATCTTGCCCTACCTCAGGTGTTGGCCCATCAGTTAAGTATGCTAAATGCACCCAACTTGTGTGATGAGATTTACACTGCAGTGGGGAAGCTGAAGCTGGCAAAGGCCCCCAGATCGGATGGGATGGGGCCTGAGTTTTATAAAATTCTGAAACATCGGATAGGTCCAGCTTTGGTAGCCCTGTACGTGGACATAAAACGCACTGGTCGCGTTCTCCCTGCACAGAGGCACGCTCATGTGGTGGTCTTACCGAAGCCGGGGAAGGATCCAGAGTTGGTGGGTTCATACTGTCCTATCTCTTTACTGAACAAAGACATTAAACTTCTCACAGCGATTCTAGCGAGTAGGCTAGCTCAGGTGATCCCTTCCATGGTCCATGATGACCAGGCCGTTTTGCATCATCCAACATCCTCAATGCTCCAAATGTCTCTCAGTCCAGTGTTTGGTTTCTTTTTAATAAGTCCAGTTAATAATTTATACCGCTGGGCGGCCTGGTGACCCAAGAAGTCCACTTGAAGGCATAAGAACTCCATACTATATTGATTATTAAGATTTTTCCAGTCAGGGAACTCCGCCTGAATGGCATGCTTCTGTTGCAACCATCTAAAACTTTCTGATCTATTAAGGCCATATTTATGTTGCAACTGTCAGAATTCAAGCATTTTACCATTAGAAATAACATCATCTAATACAGTGGTACCTTGGATTACGAGCATAATCCGTTCCAGGAAATTGAAGAAATTCCAGGAGCATGCTCGTAATCCAAAATGCTCGTTTATCAAAGCGAGTTTCCCCATAGGAAATAATGGAAACTCGCTTTGATAGGTTCCCACCCTCCACCCCCCCCTGAGGCCAGCAGCACTGCTCCCCCCCACGAGAATCGGCATTGCTCCCCCCGAAGGCCCCCCCGTGAACTGGCACCCTCCTCCCCGCGATCCGGCACCCCCCCCGCCGCCATCGGGCACCCCCCACACCACCATCGGGCACCCCCCCGCCGCGACCTGAGGTCCCCCCAACCCAGCCGAACCCTCTTCTTACTTTGATGTAGCCTCCGCACCTGCACCAGCATATCCTGTGCTGTGCTGTGCCGGTGGCCGAAAATTTGCCTCCGGTGCTGGGCTTTGAGCATGTGCGCATGGCGGGGGGGTGCCCAATGGCGGCGGGAGGGGTGCCGGATTGCGGCGGGGAGGGTGCTGGTTCGCAGGGGGGGCGCTCGCAAATCGAGGCACGCTCTGTTTACGAGGCACCAAGTTTGCAAATGTTTTGCTCGTCTTGCAAAACACTCGCAAATCGGTGCACTCGTAAACCGAGGTACCACTGTATATGTATTCCTGCCATTATCCAGTGCTTCCAGGCGAGCCTTTCTCTGCCAATTTGAATCTTGGAGTTCAGCCATATAGATTGATTTGTAGATTTGTGAATTGGAATAGTTGTTAAGTTACTTACATAACGCAATGTTTTCCATGTATCAGCTAATATTCTGTTATCCTTACTTTAACTAGGCATTTTGATACTGAGCACATGGCAAAGGCGTAATGGACTTCTCTCTAAATCACTAACTATTCTCTGTACTCTTTTTAAATCTCTAATATTGTAAAGCTATATGGTGCCTGTTTATATATTGCGGCCCCATATACACTGTAAAGAGATTATTGGTCTAATTTTAACATATACTTCACACTGGTAATGTAATGTAATTTATTTCTTATATACCGCTACATCCGTTAGGTTCTAAGCGGTTTACAGAAAATATACATTAAGATTAGAAATAAGAAAGGTACTTGGTGACCTCTCAAATGTAAACACATTATACTCTGCTTAACATCGTGCAAGCACTTTATCTAAAATCATTAGAGCCAGTAGGGCTCAATGAGGAAATAGAATGGTTTTCTATTATCTAAATAATAAAGGAGTCTGTAGTAGTTTTGTATTATCCAGTTTTATTCATTAGAGCTAGCAATGCTCTCCTATCTAGTTGCCTAGCAACAGATCATCCCTCTGGCTGACGTCAGACGTTCAAAGGGGGAGCTTGCAGCTGCATTATATTCAGGAGATTCCAAACTGTGGCCATGTTTGAAGAAAGACTGCACACACTCGATTGGTAAGAGATAACTCTATATCTTAGCTAATTTCCATTTGAATAAACTTATATCTGAAAAGGTTGGGCTTGAACTAGGTGTGTTTTGAAACAAACCCCCTAAGTAACAACTTTTTGATAAAGTGCTTGCACGATGTTAAGCAGAGTATAATGTGTTTACATTTGAGAGGTCACCAGTGTTTGCAAGGTTTGAATGAATTTTAAAAAAAGCAAAAACTGAGAAGTGAGTTGGATTTTAAAAGTTTTGTATGTTTTGCAGTTCCCCTCAACCCTGAAGAAAAACATTGTTTGAAACATGCATGTCGGGAGAGGTGGCATTGATGAACATTTGAGAGCTAACCTCGAAGCTAAGTAGCTAAGTAATAAGATTAAATTAGAAGAAAAAGACATTAAGTAAGGAAATGAAGGAAACTAAAATGAAATACAATGAAGAAATAGTTATGGAATTATGAAATTAAGAATAAGTATGAAACTAAATGAATTTTAGAGTTTTGAGTAAATAAACAATAAAGTGGACTGATGAAGATAAGAGATTGCTGGGCATTATTCATGGTCCAGTTGATATCCGAAGGTCCATACAAATGAAAAAATAAAGAATTAATATATATATACATATACATATATTATGAAGTATATGTTAGTATTAGACCAATATTCTCTTTACAGTGTATATGGGGCCGCAATATATAAACAGGCACCATATAGCTTTACAATATTAGAGATTTAAAAAGAGTACAGAGAATAGTGATTTAGAGAGAAGTGAATAAGAACTACACTAACAATTGGTTAAGATTTATCAAAAGGCATAATGGAGACATGAGTTGCCATTCTAGCTACAACCAATCTGGGAGTTTTTCCATGAGCTCTGGGAGGACCCAATACATACCGTGGTGCAAAATATATGCTTGATGATACCTATAAAAATTGGGAAAATTTACCCCTCCCTCTGAAATTGGTCTGAAATTGGCCACTCTAGGAGTTTTACCCAGCCAAATAAATTTCATAAGAATGCTATTTAATTTTTTTTTATAAAAGGACCCTTGAAAATAAACCAGCAACATACCCATCTGATAACAAACCACAGGCAAAATCATCTTGATAGTTTGGACTCTCCCCCACCATGAAAGATGTAAAGGATTACATTGCTCACACATTTCTGTAACCTTCTGTAATAATGATTTTCATTTATTTTCATTGTTTCTTCCATCGTATTTTTAATCCAAATGCTTAAATACTTTATTCCATCCTCCCTCCAAAGAAAGGGAAATGAATCTAATAAACCTTTTGTACAATGCACATTAAGTGGAAGAACTTCTGATTTACTCCAATTTATCTTGTAACCTGAAAATTTTCCAAATTTCTCAATCATTTCAAGTAAGCAAGGAATGGTTGTCTTAGGATTTCTCAAATAGAGCAATATATCATCCGCATAAGCAGAGACCTTATATTCCCGATCTCTATGAGGAATACCCTGAATCTCCTTCGCTTGCTGAATGGCTAATAACAAGGGTTCCAATACAATATCAAAAGCAAAGGAGATAAGGGACAGCCTTGTCTAACCCTCCTCTGCAACCTAAAGCCTTCTGAAAAATTATTATTAATATACAATTTAGCAACAGGGGAGCTATACAACGTTTGAACCATTTGTATAAACCCTGAAACTATACCAAATCATTCCAATGCTTGGTACATGAAGGTCCATTCAACACGATCAAAGGCCTTTTTTGCATCCAAGGATACAGAAAAAGCTGGATAATTTAAGGCTTTTGACAAATTCAACATATGCAAGGCAAGCCTAGTGTTGTTAGAAGAATGCCTTTGAGCAACAAATCCTGTTTGGTGCATTCCAATAATAAAAGAGAGCGCTTTAGCCAAATGTATAGCCAATGTTTTAGCTAAAAGTTTTCCATCTACATTAATTAAAGAAATAGGCCTATAATTTGAAACCAGTGTGGGATCTTTATTTGGCTTAGGTAAGACAATAGTTAATGATTCCGCCATGGTACCCGTAATACAACCTTTAGATAGTTGATTCTGATATAAATTTAACAAATATGGTAATAGGGTAATTTGGAATGATTTGTAGAACTCTACTGTAAAACCATCTCCACCTGGAGCGGATCCAACTCTAAGGGACTTCAATGCTGTTTGCAATTCATTTATTGATATTGGCTTTTCTAAGCTTTCTTTTATATGTTCAGGAATTTTCAGCCCCTTAATTAAATTTAAAAATTCCAATCCATCCTTTTCTTTATCTAAATAAGGCTCAGAAGAATACAGATCTTTATAAAAATGTAAAAATTGTTTTAAAATAGGACCAATTTAAGAATAAGTATTTCCTTTATCATCTTTTACCACCACCACTTTCGTTTTACGTTTTTTTGCTTTTAGATAATTTGCCAATAACCTTATTTGAATTCCCATAATACAATGCCTGTTGAGAAAATAAATATTTTCTTATCAATTTAGAAGAAATCTCATTATATTTCCCTTTAGCTTTCAAGAGATCCTGTAACGTAGAATATTCCCATTTAACAATTAGTTTTGATTCCAATGTCTTTATATCTTGTTCTAACCTGGAAAGTTTATCTTCAATTTGTTTTTTAACATATGCCGAAAAAAAAATAATTTGCCCTCTCATGGTTGCCTTAAAAGCATCCCACAAAGTTTCAACTAAGATATCTTCCATATTATTAATTTGAAAATAATCATTTATTTTTAACTGAATTTCCTCAATAAAATTTGGTTCTACAAGCAATGCATTATCGAATCTCCATACAGATCTACCATTCTCCTGATCAATTATTTTAATTTTAATCCACACCCCACCATGATCAGACAAAATAATTGGATCAATGGAGGCTTGTGTTACTTGCTGAACTAATGCATTTGAGACAAATATATAATCTATTCTTGAAAATGATTTGTGAACATGGGAGCAAAACGAAAATTCCCGATCATTAAAATGAAAAATTTGCCATATATCTATCAAGTCACAATTTTGTACCAAATTATCTAATCCTAATGATTTCATAATTCTGCTTGGTTTTTTGTCCATTAAAGGATCCATAACAGCATTAAAATCCCCAGCCACAACTAAATTAGAAGCAGCCAGTGGTATCATCAATTGTTGTAGAGATTTTAAAAATTCAATTTGGTTCAAATTAGGTGCATATACATTAAATAGCACCATGATAGTATTTCCCATGTTCATGTCTACATGTATCCATCTTCCTGCAGGATCAGCGGCAATCAACTTAAACGTAGCATTACATTTTTTATTTATTAATATTGCTACACCTTCTTATTTTTTCACAGCTGGGGCAAAAAAACAATGTTTTACCCAATCACCTTTGAGCTTTTTGGATTCTAAAGCTGATAGATGAGTCTCTTGTATATAGCATATATCTATGTTTTGATGTTTTAAAAACAAAAGTGTTTTCTTCCTTTTTATTGGATGGTTGAGGCCATTAACATTTAAAGAAAATAATTTAAGCTCCATTAAGATATTTATTCCTATGATGCATGAACTTCAACACATACTTCATCTTTTTATAGTATTCCTGTGTATTACTTTTCCCCCTTAATTTACCATATGTAAAATCTAATTTCCCTTGATACCTTAAATATTATATTTCTAAGATTCCAAAATCTCTTCCTTGCCCCCTCCCATATCCCTCCCCTCCTTATATTGCAACAACTTAAAGACATAAGATCAGACCAGCAACCCATCCCCTCCCACAAGCATCATACTTCACTATTTCTTTTATACTAAGAAAAATAAATAAATTGATCAATCTATACATTTAAAATCCCCCTTAATTTCTCCTTTAATTTTACCCCAAGCCCATTATATAAAACTACATAAATTCAATTCAAAAAAGAAAAGTATAATTTAAAATTACCTTATTTTAACAATATCAATCTGAATGTCAAAATACATTATAATTTCCTTTATAATGCCCCTTAACTATATTAAATTAATTTTAAACCATAAGTACATTACAATTTTTCAATGTATCAAAATCTCATTGAACTAGGAATTCCATGTAATTGATTTATAAAATTAATTAATTCATTCAAACTTCATATGATCTTTTAAATATTTCATATAAATTTACTTTTGACCATTCTTCTATTTCATTTAAGAAAACAATTATATAATAAAGTATCTTATAAAATTTATCTAAAACAATTAATTTAATTCTATTAATTAGTTCAATCAAAGGATAATTCTATTATGGTGACCTGTCTTGATGAGTCAAAAAATGAACAGACATAAAGCTTTAATAATCAAAGATAAACTCCACTATCTTGAACTGATCATAAGGGAATCCTTCTAACAAGGACAGTAATATCTGTGGCCTTTCGTGAACATATGACAGGTAAAAGCAATTGGTTGAAGTTTTGATGGCATTCTCTCTGATGCCAGTATCATGACACCTGTTTACCACAGAAATCCTATACAACTCTGTTGTCTCTTCCATAACCAGCTTTGGGAAAGCCACATCAAAAGGCTATATGTATGTTTAGCAATTTGACAAACATTTCCTAGAAGTCCAATTTTCAGCGAGACTCTAAACAGCACAAGTCAAGCTCTGTGACAAGTTTTCCAAATATCTCTGTCATATCATGCTCAGTCCCTGTCACAACGTAGCTACTAGCACCCATGTTCTTACCAATCATAACAAACTGCCCGTTAGCCAGGAACTCCACAGCAATAAATGGGTAGTGGGGAAAGGCCACGTAGATCCTATCTTGTACACCATCAGGGTATTCTCTTCCCCATCCATCACATGCTGCTCCACTTTGGCATTGCTGATGTGACATCAGTTGCGGCTGTTCTCCTCCAGATACTGGAGCTTATCAGTGTAAATGCAGCACATCCGACTTGCCTCACGATCATCGTTCCCATGATGATGATGTGCATTATGTCACCAAGGGTCAGGTTACTACGGTTGCCTCCGAAGACCAAATTTCCTCCCCTCCCCTCCACAGCTGCTTCTTTCTGAATAAATAGCGTTGCCCCATTGATCCTCATAAGCATCGGCACATGTGACTTTTTGGCTTCCGTTTCAGCCCTCGCTCTACAGCAGGGAGGGGGGAGGAGAGGGATGACCCGTACTCAAGAGAACGCCGCCTTCTGAACATCATTCAGTACATTGCAGTGTGTCCTGTGGATTATACTTTGATCTCATTTACCGATCTTTCTCTCAATCTGTCCCGCCACCAATCTCAAAGAAGTGAATCATAATCTACTGAACCAGAAGATCCCTTGACTCCACCCATGGAATCCACAAATGTCAGCACATTCCTGAACACCTCGACTACATCAGCAGGTATTTAGTTCTAACTTAGAATTTTATCCTGTTTTAAAATGTTTTTAAATCCAAACAGTTCCAAATCAGTTAAAAGTCAGTATGTAGCGGCCATCTTTAAGGATTAAATACATATTAATATATGTACATATTTATTTGTAAAGTTCTGATTCCTTATATTTTCAATTTTAACTTTTGGTCTTACCCCCTACTTTAACTCTCATTCCATAGGCGTTTCTTGAGAAGATAAGAACTCTTTAAGTTTTTCTGGATCTTGAAATATATAAGACTTATATTTATAAGTTACTCTCATTTGTGCTGGATAGAACAATCCATATCTTGCTCCCAGTTCTTTTAATGGCAGTCTAAGATGTAAAAATTTCTGCCTTATTTGAACAGATTCTTTGGCCAGATCTTGAGTGAAAAGCAATTTAGAGTCTTTATATATTATATTTTTTGCTTCTCTAGCCGCATTGAAAATGTCAAGAACGTGCTGGAATTTCATTAATCTAAATATTACTGTTCTTGTTTACCTTGATTATGTGCTGTTTTTGCTTCAATTCTATATGCTTTTTCAATTTCTATAGGTGTTTTTAATTTGAGTGGAAGAATTTTTGGTATAATTTCTTCTAGAAAATAAATCATGTTTTTCCCCTCAACACCTTCTTTTAATCCTGTTATTCTCACATTCTGTTTTCTGGAGCGATTCTCAAGATCCATCAGCTTCCTTTTCATTTCTTGTAATATTTTATGATCTTCTTTATTTTCTTGTTGTATATGTTCTATTTTTCCCACTCTGTTCTCCATTTTGTTAATCCTGTTGATTATTATATCTAATTTGCTGTTCATGTTGTTCATTTCCATTAGAGATAAATTAATATTTCCCAATAACTCTATAATGTCCAATGCATCCATAGGTAGTGAACTTCCACTAGATGTCTGTGGATCTTCCTTTAGTCTTTTGTTCTTTCCCAAAGATTTTACTGGAATTTCTTGTATCGTTTGCTTGTTGGAAGTCATTTTAATAGATAGATTTCCAAATAGGGTAAAAATTATTTCTTTGACGTTCTATGTTTGATGCTCAGAGGAGGGAGCTCAGTTATAAGCCAGCCATCCACTCAGCCTCCAAGTTCCGGAATCCATAGGGCGATACTTTAAAACTAATAGGAAGAAATTTTTTTTCACTCAGAGAATAGTTAAGCTCTGGAACGCATTGCTAGAGGATGTTGTAAGAGCGGTTAATGTAGCTGGTTTTAAAAAAGGTTTGGACAAGTTCCTGGAGGAAAGGTCCATAATCTGTTATTGAGACAGACATGAGGGAAACTAATGCTTGCCTTGGATCGGTGGTGTGGAATGCTGCTACTATTTGAGTTTTTGCCAGGTACTTGTAACCTGGATTGGCCACCATGAAGACTGGATACTGGGCTAGATGGGTCATTAGTTTGACCTAGTAAGGTTGTTATTATGTTCTTATACCTCTTTCTCCTTGTTCCATAACGATAAATTTTAGCAGTTTCTTGGGTTCAAAGAAAATATAATTAACTGCATTTAACGATATCAAACATCTACAGGAAAATGTTAAAACAAAAGATCCACCCAGTGAGAGAAATCTAGGCCTTAGGAACAAGAATTCCTCCATCTTTTCTGAGTATCACGAGCTGTCAGGAAAAATTTGAATTTTAGAACACCAAAAACTGCTCCCATATGTCGGAAATATAAACAAAATATATTATTTCTATCTAATTCTAGAGCAAATATAACTAACAAGTGTTTACTGATATTTCCTAATTATTTTCAAGTAATAATTTTATGTAAGACAAGGAAAAGAAAGAGTATGACTCAGTTGCCTTTAAAGCTATCATCAGCAACCCTTTTGACTGACCACCAGGTGTTTCTGCAGGAATAAAGTGTAGTTACTTACCTTTAATGTAGGTTCTCCATGGTCATCAGGATAGTCAGCCACATATGGGTGATGTCCCATCAGCTCCCATTTGCGGATAAGCTCTCCAATAGCTCAGAGATAATTTTTTTCTTTCTCTCTGAGCATGTGCAGTGCCCGGGCCCGAGTACTACCCATTTCCTCCTGCTTCTCCCTAATCCCCAGTCTTTAGTCTCCGCCTGTTCCCATCGGTAGGATTTTCTACAGCTCTCCATTACAACTTTTCTACTCATCACCTTGAAGATGCTTGAATCATCAAAGAAATGCCTGGGATGCAGGAGAAGGATGAATGCACTGGATCCTCATGAATTGTGCATCCGCTGGTTGGGTCCGGCGCATGAGTTTCAGTCCTGCTTGCATTGTGCCTGCATGTCCCCGCACTCACGTAAGCTGAACCAGCCCTGCTTGCATTGTGCCCGCATGTTTTAGCATGCACGCAAGCTGAGGAAGAGGGCACTGAGGTACTTCATGAAAAGGAATGAAGCCCGAGAATCAGCCTGCATGAGCCAGCCTGATCAGAAGGCAGCAATGGGGGATGTAAAATTGGCAGAGGTAAGCAGCCTTCAGGATGCCCTGGCCCAGCAACTCCCTCCCCCCCCCCCCCCCCGTCTGCACCCTGCATGCAACCGATCAAGGTAAGTCCCTGCATGCAGCCGATAGGGGTTCCCCCTCCAGCCCCTCCCTAGCCTGCTCTGGGAAACTTCTGAGAACTCCTGCAGCCACGAGGGCTCTGCCCCTCCCACCTCCCGATCTGAAAAAAGTAAAACAAAAAACAAACCCCAATGCTTCTTCCCCTGTTCAGGACTGGCAGACCTCTCCCACCTCACTGAGAAACACCCCCCTCCCCCGGGATGACCCTCATGCCGGAAAAACCCTATGCATCACCCCCAGGTTTGCCTCTCACTACTTTTCTCCTCTCTGAGAACTTCCATTACATCTCCGGAGTTCAGCCATGTGCAGAGCAGTCAGCAACTAATCCTAGAAGTGTCCCTCTCCCCTGCCTCAGCAAAATCCGCAAATGGGAGCTGATGGGACATCACCCTTATGTGGCTGATTCATCCTGCTTGTCCTAGGAGAACTCTGATTTCATCTTTCTCCCAGGTGATAGTGAATCTCTACCAAGCAGCAGTTAGCTACTAAGGGCCACCACAGTACCAGGAGGAGCATGTGGGTAGAAGCAGGAAATGCTTAGGCCAAGTACAGTATATTCTAAGTGAGAGAGAAAGTAAAGAAAAATAAGCCATCTCAGGGAAGGATGAATAAAGAATATTTTGGTAACAGCTTGTATTTTTATTCAGAATGTTCATTTCTCAGTGAAGCTATGATAAAGATAGCACATGCCAATCTGTATATTTATCTATATACACAATCACATTGGTGTACTATTTGTGAAAAAAAGACATCTGTTATCTGTTACATGTGTACTTGAAACAGAAGTTGAAGACAAAAAGGATTAGATGTAGGAAGACAGAAGTATTGCAAAACATTCTACACAGATGGGTATAAAACAGGGAGGTGAGTCCTTGAACACAAAGGGCCAGATGTACTAATCCATAACTCCATTTAGTTTCTTAAATACATTAACCATGTGTAGATGTCACTGCAGAACATCATAAGAATGTAAGTATTGCCATACAGAAACAGAGCAAAGGTCTATCAAGTCCAGTATCCTATATCCAATAGTGACTGAACCAGGTCACAAGTATCTGGCAAGATCACAAAACAGTGAAACAGATTTTATGCTGCTTTATCCTAGAAACAAGCAGTGGATTTTCCCCAAGTCCATATTAATAATGGTTTATGGAAATAAGCTTTGTATCCAATATTTTCAGAACTTCAGGTAGTAGGACATCAACAAAACACACTGCATTTGATTAGTCTCGATTTTAAACAAATATTTTATGATTTTCTATAAAGATTTTTCCTGCTGTTCACGTTCATTTTTTTTTTAAACTATGGGCTCCTTTTATAAAGGTGCGCTTGCGTTTTTAGTGCACACACCGGATTAGTGCGCACTATAGCGTGCGCTACCCGAGAAACTACTGCCTGCTCGAGAGGAGGCGGTAGCGGCTAGCGCACGCTATTCTGCGCATTAAGGCCCTAACGCAGCTTTGTTAAAGGAGCCCTATGTATGCACACAAGCACTTTTGTGCTCAGGCAAATCAATTGTACATGTATGGACTCGGGTATATGCATGTATGAACAATTTGTGTGCACCTAAATTTTTTAGACACCCATATGAATTGAATTCTTATTGGTTACATAGGGCTGTGTCCCTAATGGAGTCTAATCAGCTAGATCAATGACTGAACATTGACAAGGCTAACTGGCTAAATTTACCCTCTTACATTCAGAAAGAAGCTAAAAACCTGGTGGTTTCATAAACGAATTGGATTGTTGCAGAACTATTGTTTTTGTAATTTTTATTTAGGACAATTGTGCTTTTGAATCTTATTTGTTCCTTTCTTTGAGATGTTTATTAGTAGTGTGCAATCAAAGAATAAACTAATTTTGTGTCAGAAGCAAAATGTTTCTGGCTGAAATCCTGGACTCATGCTGATTTTGTGCGTTTCAAATACCTGCTGACCTTTTTCCAGTCTGCCCTTTCATTTACAAAACAATTACACCCACTTGACTAATTCTCTTGATTCTAATTCTTGCTGTCTCTACTCAAAGTGCCCTCACCTCCAAACCCACCTCTTTCTCCCCAAACTGTGGCTGAGTACTTCCATGACAAAGTTCACAAGATTAATAACCTTGTGTTCTCGATCAATTCACCTCTCCCTTCTCCGGTCCTCTCTGCCAACCTTCCATCAACTCCTGCCGCCTTTTTTTCCTTTTCTGAAATAACTGAAGAAATCACACATTCTTTCTTCCTCTGAACTCACTACTTGTCTCTCTGATCCCATTCCCACCCTCTGCTTATCACCATCTCTCCTACTGTCATCCCCTCTATCTGCCATATCCTCAATCTATCGCTTTCTACTGCAACTGTGCCCAACACATTCAAACACGCCTTCAAACCTCCTCAAAAAACCCTAATTGCCCCTCCAACTATTACCCTGTCTCCATCCTCTCTTTCTTATCCAAGCTACTTGAACGTGCTGTTCACCACTGTTGTCTTGACTTTCTGTTGTCCTGAGCTATCCTTGACCTGCTTCAATCAGGCTGAACACCTTCTTCATTCTAATGGACACTGCCCATGCTAGAGTCTCCAATGACCTGTTCCTGGTCATCCAAATGCCTCTACTCCATCCTCATCCTCCTTGATCTATCGGCAGCTTTTGACACTGTAGATCACCACCTACTCATTGATATGCCCTCCTCGCTTGATTTTCAGGGCTCTGTTATCTCATGGTTTTCTTCTTATCTTTCCCAGTGCACTTTTAGCATATGCTCTGATGGATCCTCCTCTGCTGCCATTCTGCTATTGGTCAGTATACCCCATAGCTCTGTCTGGGACCTCTTCTTTTCTCCATCTATACTTCTTCCCTTGGTGCTCTAATCTCTTCCCATAGCTTCCAGTATTGCCTCTATGCTGACGACTTGCAGATCTAAATCTCTACACCTGAAATTGCTACCTGGATGTCTCACTGCAATCTAAAATTAAATGAACTACTTCAACTTATAACCAATCTGTCGATCAAATTGGGAAGGATTCTGGAAGACATGAAAGTGGCAAATGTTACACTGATCTTCAAGAAAGGTTTGAGGGAGATCCAGGAAACTACAGACCGGTGAGTCTGACCTCGGTACCGAGAAAGATGATAGAGGCGCGGATAAAGGACCACATCATTGACCACCTTGACAGACACAATCTAATGAGGACCAGCCAGCACGGCTTCAGTAAAGGAAGATCTTGCTTGATGAACCTGCTGCACTTCTTCGAAGGAGTTAACAGGCAGAAAGACAAGGGTGACCCGGTCGACATTGTATATCTGGATTTTCAGAAGGTGTTCGACAAGATTCCGCATGAACGACTACTTTGAAAAATTGCAAGCCATGGAATTGAGGGTGGATTAAAAACTGGAACAATGTGGATTAAAAACTGGTTGGCAGATAGGAAACAGAAAGTGGGGGTAAATGGACAATACTCGGACTGGAAAAGCATCATGAGTGGAGTTCCACAGGGTTTGGTGCTTGGACCCGTGCGCTTTAACATATTTATAAACGACCTGGAAATTAATACGACGAGCGAGGTAATAAAATTTGCAGACGATTCGAAGTTATTCAGAGTAGTGAAGAGTGACCCAGTGTTCCCTCTAAGCGGGCGGGTGTTGTGAGCAAACTTTTTTCACTGTGAGCTAAAAATATCGGGCGCCAGCAAGTTATGAGCCAAATAAATATGTTGTCAAAGTTGCTGATACATGAGGACGAGGTATTCAAAGGAATTTTAGGCCTACACGCTAAATTAAATAACGTTAAATAATATTTTTAAGAACACAGAAATTGTAGGGATGAAATGATATCTTAATAAATGTTTTACAACAAATGTAGTTATGTCTGTTACATCCATATGTGTAAACTGTAAATTAAAAACAGTCCAGAAGACAATACGTTTGATGCTTTCAATTTCTAGACCAGTGTTTTTCAACCTTTTTTGGGCAAAGGCACACTTGTTTCATGAAAAAAATCACGAGGCACACCACCATTAGAAAATGTTAAAAAATTTAACTCTCTGCCTATATTGACTATATATAAAGTAATTCTCTTGAATAGGAATCAAATAAACACAAAGAAAGTATTTTATAATTACTTTATTATGAAATAAAAATTATAAAAATTATAAAATACTTTATTCAGTGCGAAACCTGGGCCTGTTTGGCTGAACACAAAGCTGATATTCTGGCTGGAATGGAAGAAAGACACACACGTAGCTCTTCGTCAACAGCTCTCAGTCTCTCTCTGTATTTGGTTTTTATAGCATACAAAAATAGACAAATATACCCTCCATCCTTTTTATTAAACCACAATAGCAGTTTTTAGCGCAGGGAGCTGCGCTGAATGCCCAGCACTGCTCTTGATGCTCATAGGCTCCCTGCGCTAAAAACCACTATTGCGGTTTAGTAAAAGGGGACCATATTGTAAAATATAGACAGCAGATATAAATTCAGAACTGTGCATAGTAAGTGAAGGGAAGTTTTCATCTCTGGGAATTTACCCAGTTAACTATTAAGTTATTTGGGCAAATTCCTTTGAAAACTGTGGTAATACTGCCTCCACTTTGCTAAATTTAAAATAAAATCATTTTTCCTATCTTGTCTGGTGATTTCTGGTTGCACTTTCTTCTTCTGACTGTGCATCCAATCTTTCTTCCCTTCTATCAGCCTGTATGCTTTCTCTCCTCCACACCTCATTCCCTCCCCCAACTTTTTCTTCCTCTCTCCCTGACCTTTCTTTCTTTTTTTCTGTTTCTCTTCTTTCCTTCTGTTTCCCTGCCTGCCCCCTTTCTTTCTTTCTCCCAGCCTCCTGTCCAGCAGTAACTCTCTTCCCTTCCTCCCCTCCCAGCAGCATCTCTCCGTCTCCCTCTCCAGTAGCAGCTGTCCCTTTTTTTTCCTTGCCCAGCAGCTTCCCAGATTCCTTTCCCTCCTCCCCTCCCAGAAGCATCTCTCCGTCTCCTTCTCCCTCTCCAGTAGCAGCTGTCCCTTTTTTTCCTAGCCCAGCAGCTTCCCAGATTCCTTTCCCTCCTCCCCTCCCAGAAGCATCTCTCCTTCTTCTCCTTATCCAGTAGCAGCTGTCCCTTTTTTTCCTTGCCCAGCAGCTTCCCAGATTCCTTTCCCTCCTCCCCTCCCAGAAGCATCTCTCCTTCTTCTCCCTCTCCAGTAGCAGCTGTCCTTTTTTTTCCTGGCCCAGCAGCTTCCCAGATTCCTTTCCCTCCTCCCCTCCCAGATGCATCTCTCCTTCTCCTTCTCCCTCTCCAGTAGCAGCTGTCCCTTTTTTTTCCTGGCCCAGCAGCTTCCCAGATTCCTTTCCCTCCTCCCCTCCCAGAAGCATCTCTCCTTCTCCCTTTCCAGTAGCAGCTGTCCCTTTTTTCCCCTGCCCAGCAGCTTCCCAGACTGATAGTGGTTTTCTCCCCTCCCAGCAGCTCTTCTTACTTCCCAGCGCAGCGATTCACGAAGGCAGCCTCGGGTCCTTTGTTGTGTCGCGCCGCCTCTGAGGAAAGAGGAAGTTGCATCATCAGAGGCAGCCGCGACTCAGCAAAAGCCCCGAGGCTGCCTTCGTGAATCGCTGCGCTGGGAAGTAAAGGAGAGCTGCAGAGAGGGGAGAAAGCCACTGTCGGAGGCTCCCCAAGATCTCTCCGGCCCAGCGCACGCTTCCGATGCTGATCTTGCAGAAGTTCAAATGAGTCAATCTTGCCGGTCCTGCGCTGTGACGAGAAACTTGTGCGCTGCGACCTAATATTTTGTGCGCCAGCGCACGCCAGCGCAGCTTAGCGGGAACACTGGGACGCAGAAGGATTGTGCAGACCTTTAACGTGACATAAACACGCTCGAGAAATGGGCAGGGACATGGCAAATGAGGTTTAACGTGGATAAGTGTAAGGTAATGCATGTCGGTAACAAAAATCTTATACACGAATACAGGATGTCCGGTGCGGTACTCTGAGAAACCCCCCCCCCCCCCCAAGAAAGAAACTTGGGAGTACTGGTTGACAAGTCGATGAAGCTGTCCGCGCAATGTGTGGCGGCGGCAAAAAGGATGAACAGAATGTTTGGAATGATTAAGAAGGGGATCACAAACAGATCGGAGAAGGTTATCATGCCGCTGTACCGGGCCATGATACGCCCCCACTTGGAATACTGCGTCCAGCACTGGTCGCCATACATGAAGAAGGACACAGTACTACTCGAAAGGGTCCAGAGAAGAGCAACTAAAATGGTTAATGGGCTGGAGTTGTCGTACAGTGAGAGATTAGAGAAACTGGGCCTCTTCTCCCTTGAAAAGAGGAGACTGAGAGGGGACATGATCGAAACGTTCAAGATAATGAAGGGAATAGATAATAGAAGGGAATAGATAAAGACAGGTTGTTCACCCTCTCAAAGGTAGGGAGAACAAAAGGGCATACTCTAAAGTTAAAAGGGGATAGATTCTGTACAAACGTAAGGAAGTTCTTCTTCACCCAGAGAGTGGTGGAAAACTGGAACGCTCTTCCGGAGGCTGTTATAGGGGAAAACACCCTCCAGGGATTCAAGACAAAATTAGATAACTTCCTGTTGAACAGGAACATACGTGGGTAAGGCTGGACTCAGTTAGGGCACTGGTCTTTGACCTAGGGGCCGCCGCAGGAGCGGACTACTGAGCACGATGGACCACTGGTCTGATCCAGCAACGGCAATTCTTATGTTCTTATGACCAAGACAGAACTCCTTATCTTTCCTCCTAAACCTACCTCTTCCTCCATTCTGTATTTCTGTGGATAATGCTCTCAACCTCCCTGGTAATTCAGCCCATGACCTCTGACTCATCTTTGACTCATGGAGTTTCCTGTTGAAAATTCAGACTGCAGAAGGGGAGGGTATTTTTGAGCTGATGATTTTACCCAGATAGAATGGTTTGAAACTTATCTTCATCATATCCTAGTTCTGTTAAAGCATAGACAATTTTCTGGCAAGACTACCTGTTTCTTTATTAAAGGAAGGGGTTCCTAGAAGGCAGCAAACTTTTTTGTATTATATTTTGGGGTTTCCTATTCAGCAGATAATAACTTACTGAGCTTATTCTTCATGCCCAAATGAAAGCTAAATAACTGCGTGTATATATCTTTGCTGCCGCGTCTCTTAAAATAATGTGTATAAGTTAATGAAAAATGTGTACAGATGGTTACTATTGTTTCTCTTTTATTCTTTTGCAGAGTAATCTCCATTTAGCGAGTGCCCAGCAGCCTAATGGACCATGTAGAGTTCAGTATAAACAGAGAATGAAAGCACATTCTTCTGCGCTGAATGTACTTTATTGAAAAAGAAAAGAAGAAAACAAATATGATTTCTTAAAATATAGTTTAGTTGACTCATCTTGTTATATTGTATATGTATGCCAATAGTTCTGTGTAGTATTCTTCATGGTAATTTACTGGCGATTGGCTACACAGTTGTATCTGCCTTAATATGCTAATTTTGCATTATGCTGATATGAGAGAACTATAAGTGGTCATATGTTTTGGCAGATATTTGGGGTATGGTAAGGGGTAATTTCATGCTAAAAAAATATTTGATTTGGAAGGGGTATGCTAGTGAGCTCACTGAAGGATGGAATGAAAAAAGAACCCTTTGTGAGGTTTCATTAAATACTAGTGTTTAAGCCCATTACATTAATGGGTGCTAGAATATGTCTGTCTTTCTTTCTTTCTGTCTCTCTCCATGCACCTGTCTCTTTCTTCCTTTCTTTCTGTCTCTCTCCCGCTGTCTGCCTGTCTTTCTTTCTGTCTGTCTCATTCCCTGCTCCCTGTCTTTCTCTCTCCCTGTCCCCCTTTATCTGTCTTTCTTTCTGTCTGTCTCTCTCTCTGGCCCCCTGTCTGTCTGTCTCCCTGCCCACTGTCTTTCATTCTCGTGCGCTGCCTGCCTGTCTTTCTCTCTCTCCATGGCCCCCTGCCTGCCTTTCTTTGCCTTTCTCCGTGGACCCCTTCTGTCTCCCCCCCCAAAGCAAACCAAGATTGCGCCCTACCCCACCACACCCCTCACCCCAAAGCACAGAAAGTTCGCTCCCTGGCTCCCTTTCTCTCTCTCCCCACTTCCCTGTGCAGCAGCAGCAGCATTCCACCCTCTCCATTTCCCTGTGCAGCAACAGCATTCCCCCCTCCATTTCACTGTGCAGCAGCAGCAGCATTTCCCTATCACCCTTCCCTGTGCAGCAGCAGCAGCATTTCCCAACCTCCCCCACTTCCCTGTGCAGCAGCAGAATTCCCTCCCCCTCCATTTCCCTGTGCAGCAGCAGCAGCAGCAGCATTTCCCTCCCCCACCTCAGTTTCCTGTGCAGCAGCAGCATTCCCTCCCCCTCCATCTCCCTGTGCAACATCAGCATTTCCCTCCCCCCACTTCCCTGTGCAGCAGCAGCATTGCCTCCCCCTCCATTTCCCTGTGCAGCAGCAGCATTTCCCTCCCCCTCCCCCACTTCCCTGTGCAGCAGCGTTTCTTGCCAGGGGCCATCTTGTTCCTGTCTATATTCCTACATATACTCAGTTACTGTTTGGTTTCCTTGTCATAGCTTGTTCTCCATTATTTGCTGTCATGTATTTTGGCTGCCTGCTTCATGCTATAATCCTATTTGTCTTGTTAGATCCAGGGTTCTCAATCCCAGTCCTTAGGATGCACCTTGTCAATCAGGTCTTCAGGATATCCACAATTAATATGCTTAATACAGGGACTCATTTTCAAAGCACCTATGGTACTTTGTCTAAGTTCTTTGAAAACTAGCTCCACAGTCTCCACAACTGATCACAGTCCTTGAAATACAGTCTTACTAATGACTTGTGCAGGGGCATCAATACCTCCTCCTTTCTGCTAGTTATGCCTCTCTAGGGTTGCCAGACTTCCTCTATTTAAAAAGAGGACACCTGGTTCTGCCCCATTCTGCCTCCAGCTCTGCCCCATTCCGACCTTCACCCCACCCCCATATGAACTTCTCCGAGATCAGGACCGCATTTAGAGGGCATCTACGCATGCGTAGACATTGACACGATGTTATGCACATGCATATGATGTTGTCACATCGACGTCCACACGTGCACAGATGCCCTCCAGATGTGGCCCTGAAGTTGGGGACAGACAAACTGCCATGTTTTGGAAATCCCTCTGGGCACCCAGACAGTCCTCTAAAAAGGGGACATGTCTGGGTTTTCCCAGACAACTGGTAACCCTATGCTGCCTCTCTCACTGCTGGCCAGTGAAAGAAAATCAATAATTCATCTCACTCTGTACTGTGTATGTGTGTGTGTGTGTGTGTGTGTATATATATATATATATATATATATATATATATATATATATATATATATATATAAAATGTAAAAATTATAAAAAGAGACATAATGGGCCTGAACAAACTAACCAACACAAATATATAGTATGTACAGGCACACCAACCTTTTCAACCTCTAGAGCACAGAATATCATCTTATCCTATTTCAAAGATTAATTCGTTTACAGAGTTTTCACTGCCCATGACCTTTCTGAAACATTTAAGCCCCCATGCAGATTAATTTGCATTTATGTTACATTCTTTGGCAATTATGCAGTAAACCTGCTGGTGCCTTTAAATAGGAAAGAAGAGAAGTAGAATGAAATGAATTAAAGATATCTGTGAAAGGAGAGGCTACACTCCTATTTTGATCCAAAACAATATTAGATGTTCATGAATAAAGGTTCAATTAATAAAAGAGAATTTAGTGAAGTCCAGGGTTCTACAGAAACCAGATTTCCTGTCTTTAAGTAAGATCTTTATTTATTTTTTTATTTGTATTCTTTATACTATGGGGCTCATAATCGAAAGAGAAAAACATCCAAAAACCGGCCTAAGTCAAAATACGTCCCAGTGCCGATAATGAAAACGGGTTTTGGACGTATTTCTAAACGACCTAGGCCTTCATAGTGCTGCTGAACGACCAGAGCTAAACGGGGTGTTTCAGGAGGAAAGTCGAGGATGTTGTGACTTAATTTAAAACATGGTCTAAGTCACAAAAACCCACCTAAAGTCACTAGATAAGCACTTCAAACACATAATACAGACCCCCCACACACTACCCCAGTGATCACCGACCCCCCCCCCAACCCCATACAAATCGTAATCACACCTTTAAAATTCAGCCTCCAGACTATCATCACCTGGCAGCCTGGCATAGGAAAGCCTAGTCGTCCAGCACAGAGGCGGCTTAAGCCGTCTTGGGGGGTGGGTTAGGGACCCATGGAAAGAAGGACCCATGCCCATAAGCCCCTGTAATCACTGCATTGATACTTAAACATGTGTACTCCCCTATACACCCCCAAAACAGATTCTCTTTCTCACACACACAGGTTGTCTCTTTCTTTGACTCTTTTTTGGGCACACACACACACACACAAGGAGCTCTATAACAACTTTCTGGTCTAAGTATTGTATATTTTTAATATGCCTATTTCTGTATTAAATACCTTTTTCTATACCACACCTGCCTGTTGACTTATTGTGCTACAACAACCCTACTGCCTCTGAGAAGTGGACCTGGAACCAGAAGGGAACCACTTAGAAAATGACGATATAGAAAGATTATTTGTATACCTCACAGCTTAAAAATAAAGATATTTGAGGAGAACAGAAAGGCACTAATGTTTTAAGTCAACAGCTACAACTTATTTGGCAAAGACATGGAGTACCATAGTAGATATCAGGAGCTTGCCTTAGCTACTAAGAAAACCTATTATTAAAGAAAAATTTGGATTAGATTGATTGCATTGTATCAAGACAAAAATAAACTTGGAAACTTGGCAAATTTAAATGTACTATTCAGTCTAGTGAAGAGTTTATCATCTGGCAGATCTCTTAGCAGCTGTTATCAGGATTTTGTGGAGGCTTTAAAGAACAAAGTTTCAAAGATTATTAGTAATGTGGGTTCTTGTGAAATGCCAACATTTGGTGTTGATTGATTGGTGAGTACCAAATGGAATACAGTTTTGTGTGTTTGACCTAGTCAGGAGCAAGAGAGGTTATTCAAAGGCTGAATAAATATCCTAGTCCTATGAATATAAGCTTTATAACTGTAATTAAGTTGTTAAATGGTGATATTGCTATATTTGTAACTGCTATCATCAAGTCCTTTGAAGGATGCTTTGAAAAGGGGGTAGGGGCGAGAAGGGAATGGGGACTTGTAAACCACCTTTTTGTGGCTTTGGCATTTCAAAGCTGACATTCAAAGCGGTGGGCACTGGAGGGTCACAAGGAGCAGCACTGGGATTTGATCTGATAACCTCTGGGTGCAGAGGCAGCAGCTCAACCAGGCATCTGTTCACTCTGTTTTGAAAAAATCTTACTTGGACTATTGAAATCCTGATGATCACCAGCCATTCTTCACTTTGATTTTTATCTAAAGTTTGAAAGAATGTTGTGCGTTACCACATGAGTCTACAAAATCCTGAGTGGAATAGAACAGATACAAGTGGATCGATTTTTCACTCCGTCAAAAATTACAAAGACTAGGGGACACTCAATGAAGTTACAGGGAAATACTTTTAAAACCAATTGGAAGAAATTTTTTTTTTCACTCAGAGAATAGTTAAGCTCTGGACCGCATTGCCAGAGGATGTGGTAAGAGCAGATAGCATAGCTGGTTTTAAGAAAGGTTTGGACAAGTTCATGGAGGAAAAGTCCATAGTCTGTTATTGAGAAAGACATGGGGGAAAGCCACTGCTTGCCCTGGATCGGTAGCATGGAATATTGCTACTCCTTGGGTTTTGGTCAGGTACTACTGACCTGGATTGGCTACTGTGAGAACAGGCTACTGGGCTTGATGGACCATTGGTCTGACCCAGTAAGGCTATTCTTATGTTCTTAATCTATAAATTCTTTAGATTGCTAGTTTGGATCATTTCCAGTTTGATTTTTGGGCAGAAACTGTGTTTTCTATGGCTCTTATGGGAGATCTGTATCTCCAAATGCCTGTTACTTGGCACTGTCGCTCTCATTCAACATCAAGTTATGTAAAGCATCTGACAATTAAAGGGTTAAACATCACTGGTTTCTAGTTTTTATATAATAGGTAAGAGTTTAGAACAAGGGAATTGGTACTGCATGGTTGTCCTTAATGCCACAGTTGCTTTTGGTACTTATTTATTTTAAATGTTTATTTACTGTATATGCTGTTTTTACATATATTCATTGTTTTTAGAATTTAACTGGCAGGGCCATGTGTCTTCTTTTTTGTGTGCTATGAAAAACATTTGCTCCATTAGTGTTCCAGAGCTGACAATTTTTGTTTTTCATTTCAAACCAACACAAAAGGAAAAGGCTACCTGTGGGTGAGCCTATACAGTAGTGGTACCTAATTCAGAGAAAAATATTTCGATTCGATTCACCCTGTTGAATTGATTTTTTTGATTTGATTCAATTCACTGTTAACGACACAGCTTTTTAAGTTTAAACATTTTATTTAACCAAGGCAATATCATGTCAAAAATAGGAACATCCAAACTATAACATAGCTTTAAAATTAGTTTGAAACATGGATTAAATAAATTACATTTGCCAGTTCTTATTTAGAAATATCAGTTTATCAGCTTTGGCTGGCTTCAGCAAACTTCGCCGAGCAGCAATTATTTGACCTACTGCTTCCATCCCCAGCCTCCAAGACTCACCAGCCCCCCACCGATTCTCATCTTCCATCCCCAGCCCCCAAGACTCACCAGCTCCCCTGCTGATTCTCATCTTCCATCCCCAGCCCCCAAGACTCACCAGCCCCTCTGCCGATTCTCATCTTCTATCTCCAGCCTCCAAGACTCACCAGCCCCCCTGCTGATTCTCATCTTCCACCCCCAGCCCCCAAGACTCACCAGCTCCCCTGCTGATTCATTTACTTACTGGACTGGATGTGGAATTGCGGGGAAGAGAGGAGAAATGTGGGGAGAGAGCCAGCCAAAATTACCCTTTGCTGCTGCCGAGATCTGCTGCATGAGGTCTGCTGCACGAGGTCTGCTCGCTCGCTGCTTGACGTTCCCATGTCCTTTCGTTTCTTCTGATGTAACTTCCGGTTTCACAAAACCAGAAGTTACATTAGATGGGAACGAGTCCGGCAGCCGGCGGTGAGAAAAAGCCTGAACTAGTCTCAGGGCTGAATCGGTGAGTCCGGTTTCTCACAAAAACGAACCGATTCAAATTGATTCACCTGATTCGAATCAGTGAACCGATTTGAATCGTAAATCGGGCAGCACTACTATATAGGACAATTTCTTCTTTTCCTTTTGTGTTTTGGGTTTGCCAGCACTCTTGAGACAGCTATGTGCGAAATAGGGCCGCCATCGAGTCTGGCTGTTGGAATTTTTTTTTTTTGTATGAATGATTTATAATTTTTACCAACTCTAATTGTTTGATTTATTTTTGAGGTTGTGGATATTGTAGTGTGGCCATCCCTTAGGTGGTAGTAGGGACCGGCACACGCCACTGAGATGGCCCCAGCGTGCTTCCCCAAGTAGGAGGAAGTCCCTGTCTTGGTGGGTTTGCCTAGTTTATAACAGTCAGAATGGCATCCAATAGGTAAGCTTTCAAAAACTAAACAGAATTTATTTGGCATTCAAGTTAACACGAATGCGTTCTGGAGTACAGCCAATCATGTAACAAAACAAAAAAAAACACAAAATTTCTATCACCAGCCTGGTCTGGTAAACACCCTGCATGCTCAGTTCATGTCCCAGGTAAGTCCAGCTAATTTTTCAGCTCTAACAAAAACATGAATAAAAACATCCTTATTATTGGAGTTCTCTTTACAAAAAAAAAAACCAACAGTTCAGCTCAGGCATTGAGAAACCTCACTCCTTCTTTTTTTTTTTAAGTTCAATCGTTTTTTATTAAAGTTTGTAAATATTACAACAACAGCAAACCAACAACAACAAGTTATGCATTGCAGTAATACAATCATACTGGCATTAAAGCGCAATGATCAGCGAAAAATAGGCTAAGTTTGAGCTATTATCTAAACACCAGTTTATAAGTACACTTGGCCTTGAATTTAACATTAATAGATTAAACCGATTTGCAATAGTCCATTACAGAAGACCATTTTGGACTGAAGTGTGGGATACCATTAGTCAGATATTACATTTAAATGAAGATTTATCTTGTGCCATTATTATCTATGGGTCAAGCGCCCTGAAAAATTGTCTATTAGATAAATATGAAGCTAGATTACTCAAATGCCTAACTCTTATTGCACTCAAAACTATCTTATCCCATTGGAAGGATTTTTCATCTATACATTATAACTATTGGTGGAATACTGTATGCTTGGTTTCTAAATACGAACTAATTGCTGCTGAAAAAACTAATTCTTGCTATACTTATCACAAAGTATGGTCATCTCTCCAGTTTTTAAGGATAGGTTACATATTTGGCGAAGTGGCTCTGCTATTTCGTTCCTTAGTTCCTTGAGTACCCTTGGGTGAATGCTGTCCGGACCTGGTGATTTGTCACTCTTTAGTCTGTCTATCTGCCTGAGGACATCCTCTTGGCTTACCTCTAGTTGGACCAGCTTTTCATCCCGATCCCCATTTACGATGTCCTCAGGTTCCGGAATATTGGATGTGTCCTCCCTCGTGAAGACTGACGTGAAGAACTTATTTAACCTGTCTGCTATCTCTTTTTCCTCTTTTACCACTCCTTTTTTGTCTCCATCATCCAATGGCCCCACTTCTTCCCTTGCCGGTTGCTTCCCCTTCACATATCTGAAGAACGATTTGAAGTTTGTTGCTTCCCCCGCCAGTCTCTCCTCATATTCTCTTTTAGCTTTCCTAACCACACGGTGACACTCCCTTTGGTGTTTTTTGTGCTCCTTTTGGTTGTCCTTTGTTTGGTCCTTTTTCCATTTTTTGAACGATGCTTTCTTGTCACTTATCGCCTTTCTCACTGCAGTTGTTATTCACGCTGGGTTTTTTGTTCGGTTTTTTTTGCACCCCTTCCTGAATCTGGGGATGTACAGGTTCTGTGCCTCTTGCACCGTGCCCTTGAGTAGGGACCAGGCTTTTTCTACAGACTCCATCTTCCTTGTGCTACCGTTGAGTTTCTTTCTCACCAATTTCCTCATGCCATCATAATTCCCTTTTTTGAAGTTGAGTGCTGTTGCTGTGGTTCTTTTCACCTTTGATGGTCCAATTTCCAGCTTGCACTGGATCATGTTGTGATCGCTGTTTCCTAGGGGTTCTAGCACCGCCACCTCCTTTGCAGGTCCCCCTAGCCCGTTGAGGATTAGGTCGAGAGTGGCATCCCCCCGTGTTGGTTCCGTGACCAGCTGTTCCATGAAACAGTCCCTCGTGGTTTCCAGGAATTTGGTCTCCCTTATGCAGTTTGAGTGTCCAATACTCCAGTCTATCCCAGGGTAGTTGAAGTCTCCCATCACCATCACGCTTCCGCTTTTGCATATCTGCCTCAGCTCAGCCTCCAGGTCCTGGTCGAGTGCTTCCGGTTGTCCAGGTGGGCGATAGTAGAGGCCCAATTTTATGTCTGCTCCAGTTCCTCCAGGTAGTTTAATCCATAGTGATTCCAAGTCGTCCGCCCTTACTGTTGTTTCCATCCTGGTTGAAGGTATGGAGTCCTTTATATAAAGCGCTATTCCTCCACCCTTCTTGTGTGTCCTGTCCCTCCTGTAGAGTTTGTACCCTGGTATGGCCACATCCCATTTGTTGTCATCAGTCCACCACGTTTCTGTGACTCCTATTATGTCCAGGTCCTTTGTACTGGCTATGACTTCTAGTTCTCCCATTTTGGCTCTTAGGCTCCTAGCATTAGTGTATAGGCAATTTAAGTCCTGGTTGTTTGCCTTTTCCGCTGGTTCTCCTCGTGGTTTGGTGCCCCTGCCAACCTCCTCATGGATTGCCAGCCCCCGAGCATTGTGTGATACAATATCGTATGAAAAAATATGTTTTCTTTGATCCAAGCCAGTTGACAACATTCTTGTCTACAGCACCTCAGGTATAAGGGGGAATAAGAGGATAATTGATTATTGTTAACCTGTCTCAGTCTAAAGGGCCTATTTTCTTTTATATAACAATTTAGTTTGTTAATATTACCTTAAATTTCCGCTATGTATACCTTGGATCCTTATTGTGGACTAGAGTTGAAGTTAAGCTATAATGATTTTCCTTGTAACAAGTTTGGGATGTAGAAATGTTTAAATTAGTGCTTTATTGGCTTATCTTTATTTTTCTGTACAAGTGATACTTCAATTGTAAATTGAAAATTATAAATAAATAAATAAAAAAAAGATGATGTTCCAGATGTGACATCATTGTATTGAAAGCCATTCTTGCAGAAATGTACAAGTAGTTTTATGGATACATTCATTGTGGAAGCTGTTCTAGCAGAGGCAAACTGCAAAAAAAAAAAATAATAATCCACTTTATAGACTCTACACCCAGGGTGGAGTCCATTGACAAAAAGTAGTGATGTCAACAGAAACCGAGTCAAATGATGAACATAAATATTACAAAAGAGACAAGGAGATCCAAACTTAATAGGCTCTACACCCAGTGGATCCCTCTATTTAGAAGCTTGATATGGTGAAAAGCAGAGTTGTTATGATGTGTAGAATAGGCGAGTCATCTTTAACAACTTCTATAACCCTGATGGATTCCTGTTGGAAGTATAATGAGAGAGAGAAGCAGCAGAGGTGTTCCATGAAGGCTCTACACCCATGAAGGAACATCTCTGATGTATAGGATTGTCCATGATAAGTAGAAGTGATTGAAAGACTAAAGTCATAGTGGATCCTTCCTAGTCTGGAAATTCTGACAGGCAGCCAAATGGAATGTACTGCTCAAATCAGCCAACTTTTGTATGAGCTGTTCGAGATAAAAGGATATATAGAAGCTGAAATGAGAACTCTGTTGTTCCACATAGAGGTTTAGTAAAGATGGCATCTAAACTTATCCAAGGCAAGGCTGTCACGTTCTTATGGTGCAGTGGCATAGTCTCTGGAACTGAAGGACTTTCAAAGTGACTGATGAAACCATTGTAGCATGTCAAGTCCAGGACAAGATTGTATTCAGTAAAGAGAGTCATTGAAAGGTTGGAGGCCCAAATGAATGTCAAATCTCATGGCGGAGATGCTGCACAAAGGGATGGGAGGGAGGGATTGAAAACTGCTATACAGGGGGATAGGAGAGAGGGATTTAAAGCTGCTGCACAGGGGGATAGAATGGAGGAATGAAAAGCTGTGGCACTTGGGGGGAGAGAGGAAAGCGAAAGAATTGTTGTACATGGGCTGGAGAAGAAGAAGGGAGATATAACATAGAGGTAGAGAGGGGTGAGAGGGAGAAGTCCTGCATATGGTAGAGGGGAGGGAGACATGCATGGAGAAGAGAGGAGATATGTTGGACATAGGGTGGAAGGCAGGGAGAAATGGTACATGGAGAAAGAGAAAGAAATGTTGTACATGATATGGAGGGAAGGAGGGGATAGATGCTGCATGGAGGAGAATAAAGAGGTTTGACTCAGGACACAAGGCAGGAAAAGAGAGAGAGAGAGAGATGGTAGATAATGGTAAAGAAACAGAAATGTTGGATATGGAAGATGAGCACGGAGAAAGAAGAAAACATGAAATGGGAAGGAGACCCTGGTGAGCAAGTTAACAGAAAGGAGGGCATGAGCATGGCATGGGGTGGGGAGTGGACAGATGCAGATTCCCCCACTAAGATAGCACCCAGGGCGGTCCACCCCCTGGCCTCCCCTTACTTCACCACTGACCCTCAGACATTGTCCCCATCACCAAGCATCTCTTATTGTTTATTGAACTTGATATACAGCCTTAGTTGCAGCACAATTCAAGGTAGTTTATAATAAAATACATCAAATAATACAAAAAGTGGCAAAAAAAGAACACCACTAAAAATAGGATAATGCATTATTTTCATACAGAAAATGTAAAACCATTCACAGTCCATCACTGTAAAAATGTGTTCTCTACTAATTACAGAGTTATGAAAAAGCGCATTCAAAGAGAGAAGTCTTCAAAAGTACTCAAAATCGAGTATATTAAGACTCCAAAAGTAAACTAGTCAGTAAAGAGGCTAGTGCCATTGCAAAGAAAGCAGAATTTCTGGTTCTCTCCCATTTTGTTTTTGAGGGGTGAGGAATCACCAGTCTATTATCTAATAATGATTGGAGGACCCTTGATGGAGAATATGGAATAATTAAATATGCCATGTAATCCAAAACACCTGAGTGTAATGTTTTGAAAGTCAAAGTTAGAATCTTAAATTGTATCTGAGAATAAACAGGTAACCAATGTAATTGTTTTATAGAGTTACATGATTATATTTATGCACGTTGCATAGAATTCTCATTGCTGTATTTTGTAATATCTGAAGACATTTTAGTTGTGATTTAGGCACATAGACCCACATAGATCACATTGCAGTAATCTAATTTGGAATTTATAAATGCGTAAAAATGTTTCAGTAATGATTCTTTAGTAACAAGATGTCGAAATGCTTTAAGCCTCTGTAGGGCATAAAAGCCAGATTTAACCAAAGCTGATATTTGAGCAGTGAATGATAACTGGGAATCAATAATCATTCCCAGATAGCGAAACGAGTCAACTACCTGAATTTGTTTATTCCAAAATGTAAAAATCAATGAAGGAATCAGTTTTTCACCTGTTATCCAACAAGTAGTAGTTTTTTCAGAATTAAGGGCCAAAAGAGACTATGAGGAAAAAATAGCCAAGGAGGCGAAAAACTTCAAATTGTTCTTTCAATATATTAAAGGGAAACGACCCGCAAAGGAAGCGGTAGGACCGTTGGAAGACCAAGGAATAAAGGGAGCGCTAAAGGAGGCCAAAGCAAACGCTGACAAACTGAACACATTTTTTGCCTCTGTTTTTAGCGAAGAAGATTTACACAGTATACCAGAACCCATCAGGCTATATGCTGGAAACAAAGACGGAAAGATGACAGGATTGACAGTCAGTCTAGAGGAGGTGTGTAGGCAGATTGATAGGCTTAAGAGCGATAAATCCTTGGGACCAGATGGCATTCATCCGAGGGTCATCAAGGAACTGAAAGGGACCATAGCTGAACTGCTTCAACTAATAACCAATCTGTCGATCGAATCGGGAAAGATTCTGGAGGACTGGAAGGTGGCAAATGTTACGCCGATCTTCAAAAAAGGTTTGAGGGGAGACCCGGGAAACTATAGACCGGTGAGTCTGACCTCATTACCAGGAAAGATGGTAGAGGCGCTGATAAAGGACCGCATCATTGAGCACCTTGACCGACACTGTCTGATGAGGACCAGCCAGCACGGTTTCAGCAAAGGCAGATCTTGTTTGATGAACTTGCTGCACTTCTTCGATGGAGTAAATAGGCAGATAGACAAGGGCAACCCGGTCGACATTGTATATCTGTACTTTCAGAAGGCGTTCGACCAGGTGCCGCATTAACGACTACTTCGGAAAATTGCGAGCCATGGAATTGAGGGGGAAATACTCACGTGGTTTAAAAACTGGCTGGAGCATAGGAAACAGAGAATGGGGGTAAATAGACAATGCTCGGTCTGGAAGAGCGTCACCAGTGGGGTGCCGCAGGGCTCGGTACTTGGACCCGTGCTCTTCAACATCTTTATAAACGATCTGAACACAGGTACGACCAGTGAGGTGATTAAATTTGCGGACGATACGAAGTTATTCAGAGGAATGAAGACGCAGGGGGATTGCGAAGATCTGCAACGTGACATAATCAGGCTCGAGGAATGGGCAGCGACATGGCAGATGAGGTTCAACGTGGATAAGTGTAAAGTGATGCATGCCGGTAACAAAAATCTCATGCACGAATATAGGATGTCCGGTGCAGTACTTGGTGAGACCTCCCAGGAAAGGGACTTGGGAGTTCTGATTGACAAGTCAATAAAGCCGTCCGTGCAATGTGTGGCGCAGCGAAAAGGGCGAACAGAATGCTAGGAATGATAAAGAAGAGGATCACAAACAGATCGGAAAAGGTTATCATGCCGCTGTACCGGGCCATGGTGCGCCCTCACCTGGAGTACTGCGTCCAGCACTGGTCGCTATACATGAAGAAGGACACGGTACTACTCGAAAGGGTCCAGAGAAGAGTGATTAAGATGGTTAATGGGTTAGAGGAGCTGTCGTACAGTGAAAGATTAGAGAAACTGGGCCTGTTCTCCCTCGAACAGAGGAGATTGAAAGGGGACATGATTAAAACATTCAAGGTGAAGGGAATAGACTTGGTAGATAAGGACAGGTTGTTCACCCTCTCCAAGGTAGGAAGAACGAGAGGGCACTCTCTAAAGTTGAAAGGGGATAGATTCCATACAAACATAAGGAAGTTCTTCTTCACCCAGAGAGTGGTGGAAAATTGGAACTCTCTTCCAGAGTCTGTCATAGGGGAAAACACCCTCAAGAGATTCAAGACAAAGTTAGACAAGTTCATGCTGAATAGGAAAGTGTGCTGATAGGGCTAGTCTCAGTTAGGGTGCAGGTCTTTGACCAGAGGGCCGCCGCGGGAGCGGACTGCTGGACATGATGGACCACTGGTCTGACCCAGCAGCGGCACTTCTTATGTTCTTCTTATAAGGGCCATATGAGATCCCCCGAGACCTTACGACCCTGTACACCAGCAATATCACCCCATTGCTTCAAGACACCTCACAACATCTACAGAATTAGTCCACTTTTCCCTTATCGGTGGCGGGCCGGCTAGCCCTTTTTAATATGGTGCTCTTTCCCAAATGGTTATATCGCTTTCAGGTTTTACCTCTGCTGCTGTCCCATGCCCATAACATTCGTTTAACGAAAGAGCTACAGCGTTTTCTATGGGGTGGTAAGCGACCATGTATGCCCTTGCTACGGATGTGTCTGCCCAGGGATAGGGGGGGGCTATGGTTTATTACATGTACGTTGGTATGCTATGGCTTGTCAGATGAGACAAATTAATGATTGGTTTAGAGGAACATCTGATTTTTCTGCTACACCACTGGAGTTATCTTTGCTGGCTCCGTTCCATGTGAGCTATTTTCTACATATGGCGGATCCGAGGATGCGTCCTTTGGTGTCTCACTACCCCATTTTTACGCCGGCCAGAAGGACATGGAGATGGGTCTGTAAAACAGCCAAATTGTCTTCTAGGGTGTCTTTATATTTGCCTATACTGGGCAATGGAGCTTTACAGCCGGGCATGCAAAATGCCACCTTTCTTAGGTGGCAAGCACAAGGTCTACAATATCTTTTTCACCTGTTTTCGGAGGAGGGGAGCCTGGTCACATTTGCCGAGCTGCAACAAACTTTTGACCTACAGGCTAATGATCTCTTCGCCTATTACCAGATCCGTCACTATGTTCAGTCCCTCCCAATGGCTGCCCTTACTGAAGTCTGCAGGGAGGCGCTTTCGGAACTCTTCAGCCTTTCAGCCCAACAGAGGATTCCTCTACGATTTCATATTGTGGGGATCCCGGATTGCCAACCAAGTACGAATCTGGATATATTAGCAACAGCATGGGCTGAGGACTTGCACTGCCAGTTGACTGCTCAACAGTTACAACGGATCCTGAAGAACATTCAGAAGGTGTCACCCAATATTACTCACTGGGAAATGCAATTGAAAATTGTTCTCAGACTTTACATTCCACCGAAACGTGCAGCCCGGATGGGGATTACTGTGTCGCATTCTTGCCCGAAATGCAATCAGGCTCACGCATCTTTGAGTCACATGTTTTGGGCCTGCCCCGCAATCCAACAGTTTTGGAGACATCTTGGCCTATATACCACATCGCTTTGGGGAAGGCGATGGCTTCCGCAACCGAGGGCGTTATTTGTATTTTATAATATAGCCTCGCCCAAACCCAGGGGAATGTCAGCATTTATCTCCAGAGCCCTTTTGATGGGAAAAAAAGCCATCCTCACCAACTGGCTCTCCCGTGATCCCCCGTCATATGCACAATGGAGATCCCTAATGATAGTGCACGCAACACTGGAGAGACGCATGGTGGGAGACTTGACTCTTGGCCTGGGTCGCAAATTTTGTCAGGTGTGGGAGCACTTCTGGCAGGACCTCACACCGTGTGCTCGCAGTAGACTTTTGAATCTTTAAGATTTTATTCCCACTCTCAGCTGTTGGACTGGCCATGGATTCTTGGGGAGGGGGGGGGGGGATGGGAGGGGAACTGATTATATTGTTGAAAATGTTATTTCCTGAATGGTACTACTGTTTGTATTTGCTTTTTACTGCTGGAATAATAAAAATCATTTAAACATAAGGGCCATATGATCTGGCAGCCAGTAATATATTTGATAGACAGGTCTGTAGACAGGAAATATCCAATGAAGTTGGCGGTATAATAAACCAACAATATATCGTCAGCATAAGAATATAATCTTACTTTGCAAGATTGAATAAGTAATGCCATATGACTAAGAAATAAATTGAACAACAGAGGGGAAAGTACTGATCCTTGTGGGACACCACAATTCAGTATATGAGTAGAGGAACTATCTTCAGCTTGCTCAACATGAAATGAACGATCTGATAAGAATGATGTAAACCAATCTAACTCCGTATCTTCGTCTTACAGTTCCTTTCTGCCTCTTCTGACCCATCACATCAAAATTCTTTCCTCCTGCCATTAACTCCCTCACCTTATGCTACTTGTATAAGGTATACAAATAATCTTTTAGGTCTATAATATGCCAACATTGATGTAGCACAGTGACTGATGTAGGAGAACAGTTATGGTGTATCAGTAAAGACATGTAAATAACAGACTGAACTGCATCCAATAGCAGCTGGATCAACCAAATAAGCCACTCCTACTCACTTCTAGTTTCACATGTTTGAAGATGTACCACAATTGTAATCAAGTATCCTTTCTGTTCATCTTGCTCTACAAGTTATGCATGCCAACAGCAGAAGAAACAGTTCCAACTGTGGAGGGCAATACTGTTTTATATAATGATTCTTTCTGTAAATGTCTGTGTCCCAAATACTTTACAGTCAACATGAAAAATCTAACCAAATGTTTACAATAAATATGAGAGAGTGAATGAAAGGGATGAGAAGAATTACAGTAGAGCTGATGGAGAATTTAGGTAACCTACAGAGATGTAAGCAGGACAGTGGCATCAAATGGAGAACAATCAAATAGAGGAAATTAAAATGACTTCAAACAGAAGTTGAAATTGAAGACAGAAAAAGTCAGCACTAGAGTTTTGTACAACTGAGGTTAAAGCTCTTCAACCATGAAATGAAATCCAGACTTTGCTAATAATATTTAATTCAGAAAATTGCAGTCATACATTTGTGTGCACAATATAGTGGAATTAGAAAAAGGTACATAGAAAGGTGACAAAAATTTATTTATTTAATTTTAAAATTTCTATACCATCTAGCTCTAAGCGGTGTACATAAGATCAAGCATACATAATGCTTAAAACAATACAAAAATACAAACAAGCATCAGGATTTAAATTCACAATAAATCTTCGATCCAGGTGAGTCTGACCCTATAAAATAGCAGTTACGAACAATTCTGTTTTTAAGAATTTTCTGAAAGTTCCTCTATCAGCACATTTCCTTAACTGTCCTACCAGCCTAAGGGATCTGAACAATCTGAATGTTAGGCCACTCCCAGTGCATCCCAGGATGCACTGCGAGAGAGGCCTAAGATTTCGGTTGGCCCAGGTGCCTAAGGCCCTTAAGTGCCTAGGCTAATAAGATCTTTAGGCCCATCCCCAGTGCATTACACAATGCACCGAGAAGGGGAAGGCCCACCATTCAGTGGAGGCAGGCCTGCCAGCAGGAGAGAATAAGCATCCCTCCGACCGACCAACTCAATAAGGTACTTGGGGGCATCCGAGTAGGGTTTGGGAGGGCGGGGTGCCAGAGTCTCAAGGGGGGGGGGGTTCCGACAGGAGGGACTGGGCATCCCTCCTGCCATGGGATGTCTCGGGAGGATGGGGGTTCGATGTTGTGGGGGAGTGGGGTGTTCTGGCAGGAGGGACTGGGAATCCCTCCTGCTGGGAGATGTCTCGAGGGTTGGGGGGGTTGATGTATTGAGGGGGTTCCAGCAAGAGGGACTGGGCATCCCTCCTGCTGGAGGATGTCTCGGGAGGGGGGGTTCTGCAGATATTTGTAGGTAGGGAGCGGCTTTGGAGGTTCTGGCAGGAGAGACTGGGCATCCCTCCTGCCGGTAGTCTTCATGAAGGGGGTGGGTTTCCCTGCTGCTAAACTGATCACGGCAGGGGAATTCCCTTGCCGCGATCAGCTCAGCGGTAACCCGCTTAGGAGTTTCTGAGACTGGGCGTCCTATACAGAATCCAGCCCTTGGAGCCTATAGCATGCACAGGAAGAGATTCAGTGTGTGCATAGGGAGAGTCAGTTGGACATCTATTAAGAATATAGTGGTTTAGGCACTACCACTCACGTCTGCTCTATAGCAGGTGTAAAAGTGAACACCTGAATGCAGCAGTTAACCCTAACAATCATATGAGTGAAATGGCAGTGTTTCTAAGTAGATAATATGCTGATTAGGTGCTTAATTGGTACCTGTCATTTTTGCACACTGTGTAGCATTTTCCCCATAGAACATTGCACCTTGACCCATACTACATGCCCATGAATATCCATGTGTTCTCTACATATTTTAGCTTGTATATTATTTACACATGTACTGTATATGACCGTTCAATTTTATAAAAGGCTTCTTCTTTGGGTAAAATATTTATTCATTTATTAGAATTTATTAACCATCTTTATGAAGAGATTTACTCAAGGCGGTGTACAGCAGGCAAATTATGTTTACCTGTGAAAACATTTGCCCCTATAATGTATATCAGTGGTTCCCAATGGGGGCGCTACCACCCTCCGGTGGGTGCTGAGAAGTCTAAGGGGGGCATTTTGTGTCCAAGTCATATTGATGGGGTGTTGAGGACCAGCTGCCACCCCCTTGAACAATTGGCAAATCCAATGGCCACTGATGGCAGCACTGTCATCTATGTTTTAGAAACATAGAAAATGACAGCAGAAAAGGGCCACGGCCCAACAAGTCTGCCCACTCTAATGACCCACCCCACTAATTTCTTCCTTGAAGTGATCCCACATGCTTATCCCATTTTTTCTTAAAATCTAGCACGCTGCTGGCCTCAACTACCTGCAGTGGAAGATCATTCCAATGATCAATGACTCTTTCGGTGAAGAAATACTTCCTGGTGTCGCAATGAAATCTCCCACCCCTGATTTTCAATGGATGCCCTCTTGTTGCCATAGGTTCTTTAAGAAAAAAGATATTTTCTTCCACCTCAATACAGCCCGTGACATATTTGAACGTCTCAATCATGTCTCCCCTCTCTCTGCGCTCCTCGAGTGAGTATAGCTGCAATTTACCCAGCTGTTCTTCATACGGGAGATCCTTGAGTCCCGAGACCATCCTAGTGGCCATTTGCTGAACCGACTCAACTCTCAGTACATCTTTTTGATAATGTGGCCTCCAGAATTGTACACAATAATCCAGATGAGGTCTCACCATGGATCAGTAGAACGGCATTATAACTTCGGGCTTCCGGCTGATTCTTCAACTTTTGACGCTTCAACTTTTTGACACTTTCTGAGGTGTCCGGACGCAGCAACGTTCTCACCAAGTCCTGCGCGACTGCCCCAAAGCTTCTCCTCTGACACAAGCCACCCTGGTGGAAAGAGGAAGTGCATCAGAGTAGAAGCTTTAGGGCAGTCGCTTGGGACTTGGTGAGAACATTGCTGCGTCCGGACATCTCAGAAAAAGAAAACTATGAAGAGTGCCCACAAAGGTGAGGGGAAGGAAGTAAGGTGGCCTGATGAGGGGAAGAGGTAGAGTGGTGCTGAAGGGAAGTGGAGGGAGAGGGGGGAAGAGTAACAGATGCTGAAGGGAAGTGAGGAGGGGAGAGAGAGGGAAGCAGACGCTGAAGGGAAGTGGAGAGAGAGGAAGGAGCAGGCACTGGATGGAAGTGGGGAGGGGAGAGAGAGGGGAGCAGATGCTGGTTGGAAGGGGAAAGTGAGAGAGGTGAACAGACACTGAAAGTGGAGGATGCTGTATATAAAATTGGGGAGAAAATAGAAAATTTAATACTGTGTTTCTTGTTTTTGATCTGGTTAATAGGGATGTGTATTTCAAGAATAGGGATGTGCATTCAAGAATTTTGGCTACAAAGTCAAATTCCAATATTATATCCAGCCTTATGGGCTGCAGCAAAGAAGTTTTTTGTTGCATCCCCATCATCATATTTAGCTGAAAGAGGATTTAGCATAGTCACCAATCTAGACAAAGAAAAGAAACAGATTGCCAATAGTGGAACACGGCAATTTAAGATTATCGATGACAAAAATGGCATCAAACATTGAAAAATTAATTTCATCACATGAAGCTCAGCTCTCTCATTAATAATATTATATTCATTTTTAAAATAACATATTTTTTAAATCATACTGTGAGCAATACATCAATATTGTTATTATCTTCTAATAAAATAATTTTAAAAATTTGTCCTTGTTTTTCAATAAATAGTATGTACAATATAGTTTACCCAAGGGGGGTGCTATTGAATCATTCACTAAAAAAGTGGGTTCTGATTCAGAAAAGGGAACCTATTATGTATATGATCCCTAGCTGAATTGTGCTACTGAACAAGTTTTAGCTGCCTTTGCACTGCCCATAACTGTGCCCCCCTTTTTAAACAATGTGACTATTTTACTTGAAAAATGGCCACAGTTAGATATAATCTAGAAGTGTCAGAACATAAGAATAGCCTTACTGGGTCAGACCAGTGGTCCATCAAGTCCAGTAACCAGTTCTCATGGTAGTCAATCCAGGTCCCTAATACCTGGCCAAAACCCAAGGAGTAGCAGCAACATTCCATGCTACCGATCCAGGACCTGGACCTACTTTAAAAAAGCAGACTCTTGTATACAGTCAGCACTGCTGCCAGCCTCATCAGTGTTTCTGAATATATTTTTATGTGTATATTGTAGCGTGGCCGGCCCTTATGGCTTGCAGTAACCGGCCTACGCTCACAAAAATTCTCCCCAGCGTGCTTCCCCAAAATGGAGGAAGTCCCTGTTGTGCAGAACTTAACCTATGAGTTTAATCAGAATGGCCTCACACAGGTAAGTTAAGGAATGAAAATCAAATTTATTGTTCAATTCACAATTCTCAGGAAAATGCATCAAAAGAAAATATACTCCAAAAAGATCTTTGGCAAAAAAAATAGTACAAACAAAATATCCTAGTAGCCAGCCTGGTCTGGATATCGGTGCCAAAGTTCTTTATCAATGTCCCAGGTGTAGCAGAGTCTCATAATAGTCCTTGACTCTCTCAGAGTCTTATTCAATAAATTGGCATTGTATAAATCCTGTCTTCAGCTCACAGGATATTCCCAGTTCCTGAAAGGAACTTGCTACAGTGCCTCCTAGAGCAGCACTCTTGATAAGCAAAAAAAAACAAAAACTTCTCATGCAGACACAGCTTAGGCTAACATACATTCCCTTAGTTAGCATACTTCAGATAAATCCTTATGTTCAACAGAAATGGAATCATTCAACAAAACTTAGGGAAAAAAAACAATTCCACATTAATTAATTTCCATTTCTTCCAAGATTCCCACCTCTGGTAAAGAGTTGCAATCCATAGGTTCTCCTTCAGGATTAAGCAGGATTGTATCATCTGATTCTGTGTCCAGCATTTCAATGTCCCTGCTCTCAGGGGGACCTGGAGGCTCCTTCCACCTGAGAGCTTCTCCTCTGTCTCCCTTCCTCTTGGTCAGCCAGCCCTCTAAATGCTGCCAAGCTGCTGTACCACGCCCAGCCCTACTCCTGGGCTGAACTTCCTTCAGCTGTGTTTTCCTTTTCCCCTGCTTAGCCAGCTTGACACAAAATGGAGGTTTTAAAGAGCCCTTACCAATTTCCATCAGGCTGTGTTCTGCCTTAGGTTTAAACACAGCCTGTGCTTCCTGTTCTTGCTCTTGTTTATCAGGGATAACATGGTCAGCCCGGACTAGTTTCAGGGAGTGATTTTTGTGACTCTTCCCTGGCACAAGGCCGGCATTGGACTCGGGCTTGTGACATACCCTCCCCCTTAAACCATGACCACCCGGGCATGGTCTAACTTCCTCCGGGTTCTCCTGCAAACGGGAAAGCCTAATAGCGATTACGGGCCTTACCGCCTTTCTTGCCTGTCTGAACTGGTGGTGGTTCAGGGTCCCTGAAGTCATCGGGCCATCGCAAGACCGGCCCGCCATACTTGGCTTCTAAGCTCTTGTCCTCCTCCTCTTCCTCAGTTGCCATATCGGTAACTTGTTGGGCTAAGGCAGTCATAACCTCAGCTATACTACCCAATTCTTCGTCCCGTATTTTATTAACTTGACCCTGAATGTCTGCCATACCCTTTTCCAATCCCTTTAAAGAGTTCTGTATCAGGCTAACCTGTTGTTTTTGTTGTTCCACCTGCTCTTTAGGGATGTGATTTTGCTTTGACCACTTTTCAGACTCCTGCTGTTTGTCAGTCAAAGCTTTACATACTATTTCAAGGTCTTTTATATTCTGGACAACCTTTTGTTGTTGGGACAAATTACTAGCAAGCTGTATCTTAACCTGCTGTACCTGGTCATCCATCTGAGTCACTAAACTCTGAAGTTTCTTAGACTCTTGCTGACATTGGTCTAAAATGTCTCCTGTGAGTTTTTTAGACCAACCTTCAGGGGGCCCCTGGGTAGGAGTGTCATGGCCTTCCTCCTGTTTCTTCATCAAAATTGACCACTGGTGCTGAGCTGCTTCCAGCTCTTTTTTCCACTCCTCCCTTTGTTGGGCGCTTATCTGTTGTAGATCCCCTTTCAGCTCCTTAATATCTTCCCTGAGAGCCCCTAGGTTTTCTCCCTGAGTGTCAGCACTCTTCTGGGTTCCTTCCGGGGAAGTGCCCTGAATCTCGGCCCCCTCTGTGTTCCCTGTAGAGCCAAACCCATTTTGACCCCTCTTTGTGTCCCGGAGATGGGTCCAACGTTCCAACTTTGCGTGCCAAATGCGCTCACATATCATTTGGGCAATACGTTGGCCAGGCTTAACGCTATAGTCTGCGTTCCCTTGGTTGACTAATACAACCCCTAGGTTACCCCGAAAATCAGGATCCACTACTCCTGCAGCTACATCAATGGCATGTTCTAGGGCCAAACCTGATCGTGGGGCTATCCTAAGATAGGACCCGGGCGGCATAGACACCTGCAGGTCTGTATGTACCAGGGCTCTACTCTTAGAGGGAATTATCAATTCCTCCGCAGCATACAAATCAAAGCCCGCTGCCCTTGAATAAGCCTGTGTAGGGGCGTGAGCATTATCAGAAAGAGGCACCCACCGAATTACTGGGGTCCATCTTTTCCGATGAGGCCCCCATCCCTGGGACCTGCGCCAGGAGGGACGTCTAAACTGACCACTTTCCTCTGGGATGTGGGCACCTAGCACCTGCTTGGCTACCCCTGTAAGGGAATCATTTTGTTCGTGTTTTCCCACTCCTGCTAAGTCCTTTACTGGGGTCTGGGTAAGCCAATCCCTCCCTAGAATCACCGGATAAGGAGAGGCGTCTAAGACAGCCACGGATAGATGTCTTCTTACCCCCCCATAATCGACTACAACAGGGTGTAATGGGTACTTCCTAATAACCCCATGTATGCAAACTATGGGCACCTTTTTATCAATCTTTTTATCTTGTTCCTTTCTGAGCAGCTGGTGCCAGAAGGATTGAGACACTACCGACTGTTCGGCCCCCGTGTCTACCAGAGCACTTACTTTCTGTCCAGCAATGACCACTTGTACTCTGTATTCTCCCGGGATTATATCACAGCCTCCCCGGCCTATTACAAAATCCCTTCTAACCCTACAGTTCCGCTGTATATGGCCTACTTTACCACAGCGGAAACATTTGGGACCCTCCCTACGTGCGGGACCCCCGGGCTCAGGAGTTTTCATTTCCCTAAAGGATGGCTTTTGGGGAATGGTGTGTCTATTGGTAGGTATAGACTCTTTCCCTACCTCACCTCGGGAAGAAGGAACTACCCTAACTTCCCCTGCAGAACCCCTAGCATCCAAATAAGCCTCAGACACTTCCAAAACTTGCATAAGGCTCTTACAACCTTGCTTTTGCACCCAGCCTCTGAGCTCCTTGGGCATAGATTCTAGGCATTGCTCTTTAATAATTTCAGCAAAGAGTGCCCTAGGGTCAGCTAGGCAAGGTTGTAACCAGCGTTCAGCCATTTTAGTTAGGCGTTGGACAAGGGCCTTAGGTCTTTCATAGTCACCCATTATGGCTGATCTAAATTTCTGCCTATAATGCTCATGTGTGTAGCCTAAGTAGTCTAAAATGTGTGCTTTAACATTTTGGTAGTTGTTGGCTAAATCAGGGTTCAAGGTTTGGAAGGCAGCCAAAGTCTCGCCCGCCAAACATGGTAGCAATCGTGCTGCCCACTGTTCCTGCGGCCAACCAGCGGCATTGGCCGTCCTTTCAAAGGCTGATAAAAAGTCATCAGGTTCATCAGTGGGTGTAATTTTATGTAAGTGCATCCAAGCCAAAGGATTGGCTCCTACCAGCTGTTGGGGTGCTGGATTTAATAGCGGTGCACCCATCATCGGTTGCCTTGGGGCTTGAAGAAACTGTGCAAACAGTCTTGATTGCTCCCCCATTGCAGCCATGAGTTCTTGGTGCTGTGTCTGTGCGCGGTCCTGCGCCTGGTTCCAGCGGTCCTGGCTTGTCTGGAAGACCTCCTGCATCTCCTGGATCTGCTTCTGGCGTTCTCCAGCGATCAAGGCCAAAACCTGCTGCTGCTCCATCTCCAACACCCGCGGTACTGATGAGTCTGCGCACTGTATCACTCTGGTACTCGGGAACACTCCGACTCTGGTCTGGATACCACTGCTCCTCCAGGATGGGTCTTGCGTCCGACTCCGAGCCTCTCTGAGCTTGGACTGCTCTCTAAAAGAACTGGAATACCGGCTTCCAAGGTCCCAGCGCAGCTGATTTCCGGTTGTCCTGCGGCTTGTTTTCCGGTGTCTGTAAGTCACTAGTCCACCAGCATAAGTCCACAGCTTCTCAACAATCAGCTCCAACCAAATTCCAAAAGTAAGTCCAAAAAAAACAATTATTATTTTTTTTTTTTTCCAAAAAAAAATTTTCCACAACAGGGGGTGCTGTCTCCCACTCTGATACCACGTGTAGCGTGGCCGGCCCTTATGGCTTGCAGTAACCGGCCTACGCTCACAAAAATTCTCCCCAGCGTGCTTCCCCAAAATGGAGGAAGTCCCTGTTGTGCAGAACTTAACCTATGAGTTTAATCAGAATGGCCTCACACAGGTAAGTTAAGGAATGAAAATCAAATTTATTGTTCAATTCACAATTCTCAGGAAAATGCATCAAAAGAAAATATACTCCAAAAAGATCTTTGGCAAAAAAAATAGTACAAACAAAATATCCTAGTAGCCAGCCTGGTCTGGATATCGGTGCCAAAGTTCTTTATCAATGTCCCAGGTGTAGCAGAGTCTCATAATAGTCCTTGACTCTCTCAGAGTCTTATTCAATAAATTGGCATTGTATAAATCCTGTCTTCAGCTCACAGGATATTCCCAGTTCCTGAAAGGAACTTGCTACAGTGCCTCCTAGAGCAGCACTCTTGATAAGCAAAAAAAAACAAAAACTTCTCATGCAGACACAGCTTAGGCTAACATACATTCCCTTAGTTAGCATACTTCAGATAAATCCTTATGTTCAACAGAAATGGAATCATTCAACAAAACTTAGGGAAAAAAAAACAATTCCACATTAATTAATTTCCATTTCTTCCAAGATTCCCACCTCTGGTAAAGAGTTGCAATCCATAGGTTCTCCTTCAGGATTAAGCAGGATTGTATCATCTGATTCTGTGTCCAGCATTTCAATGTCCCTGCTCTCAGGGGGACCTGGAGGCTCCTTCCACCTGAGAGCTTCTCCTCTGTCTCCCTTCCTCTTGGTCAGCCAGCCCTCTAAATGCTGCCAAGCTGCTGTACCACGCCCAGCCCTACTCCTGGGCTGAACTTCCTTCAGCTGTGTTTTCCTTTTCCCCTGCTTAGCCAGCTTGACACAAAATGGAGGTTTTAAAGAGCCCTTACCAATTTCCATCAGGCTGTGTTCTGCCTTAGGTTTAAACACAGCCTGTGCTTCCTGTTCTTGCTCTTGTTTATCAGGGATAACATGGTCAGCCCGGACTAGTTTCAGGGAGTGATTTTTGTGACTCTTCCCTGGCACAAGGCCGGCATTGGACTCGGGCTTGTGACAATATGTAGCAGGAAAGATAGCTGCCAATGGACGCGCGGGTGAAGTTTAAGTTTGGTTGCTTCTGTTTTAAGGCTTTGTTTGGTTTAGCTCTCAAATATATAATTGAGCTTTTCTCTTTTGCAACCAACAGACATAAGAGAAACTCACATCTGAGTTTTTCCACCTGTTAGAGGACGTAAACTTTAAAAAAAATCATCAAAATCTTTTTTCATATCAAGTAGCGTTATGAGGTAAGGATTTAGAACAATTGCTTTTGCTTACTGACACTTATGGGGAATTTAGGAGACATCTAAAAACATATCTGTTTTTGAAGTATTTAGGCAGCTAATTCGTAAAAAATTTTATTATGCACTATTTTGATCATTTTATTGTCTCTAATTATTGGCTTTTAACTTTTTTAGTTCTTTTTTTAAAATTATTTATTCATTTTTAAACTTTCAACAAGCAAGTTATAATACAATCATATCCACTTTATTATCACTTTTTAATCATACATTTATTAAATCATAATATAATTTATCCCTCCCTCCCTCCCATATATCAGTATAGTTTCAGATAATTTGAAATTGAACCCTTCCACCACCCACCCTATACTTCAATTAATAAAAGGGGAAGCTATAAATATATTAACTATAATCAATCTTTACAATAATTTGTTAATGGCTCCCAAACTTCAATATATTTTTTATACCGTCCCTGTTGAATAGCTAATATTTTTTCCATTTTAAAAATATGGGCACAATGAATATAACTTAATCTATCATAATTTTTCCAGTTTTTAGTAATTTGTTGAATGGCAACTCCTGTCATAATAAGTAATAATTTATTGTTTTTAGAGGATATTTGACTCTTTTTCCTCATTGATGTACCAAATAATATCATGTCATATGAAAGCGCTACTGGACTTTCAAGTAAGTTATTAATTTGACTCCAAATTGATTTAAAAAAAACTAACTTTTTTAGTTCTATTCAATTTCTTTTATTGTTTTTTTAAACTATTGTAAACCACATAGAACTTTACGGCTTTGTGATATATAAACTGATTATTATTAGCTATAAATGTTATCTTTTATACAGTATTCTGAATGTGCAATAGATTTGTTTGTAAGGGTTGGTCAAAGAGTAGCTCAGCGCGCAACATGACTCATTTTTTAACACTCGGGTACGCTGCACAGTTTAGAATCGATAAATCAAGATTTTAGAAGACACATAAAAGTTTAATCTGTGACAAGGCCAATGACCTTTGCTAAGCAACTCATTATCGCCTGGGATACAGGAATGCAAACGTCACTTAGGTTCACATCTAATAGCATTATCATCTCCTATTTTAAGATTGTTTAGAAACCTAGATTAACACCCAGCTATATAAAGGTGATTACAGCAGTATGTGCTTGACCTTTTCAATGCTTTTCTCTCTGCATAAGCCGCCCTGCAGAACGGGTGAATAGAGAAACCCTCAACAAGAGCCATGATTGCATTGCATGTATATAGATGCAACATCCTACGACTAAATTATTCCTTAAAGTCAATTAACATGAGCTTCTGATTGCAAGTTCCTCATCACACGTTTGATCTGATTTGCACATTCTTTGGCTGTCCCATTTTGTCTCACTTCACACATGAAAAAACAAATAAAAGACTACATTTGTAGGAAGAACAGTGTGTGGGCGAGGTGCATAGTACTGTCGATGTGACAGTATTATAATCTATCCTTATTTTATTGCTGCTCTTAGCATTCAAAGATGGTAGTTAAAATATGAGCCTCAATCATTCTTACCCTGACATATGTCGTTTTTATTGATGTTCACTCTTTCCAAAAATACTAGGACTAGGGGGCATGCGATGAAGCTACTAAGTAGTAGATTTAAAACAAACCAGAGAAAATATTTCTGTGTAATTAAACTCTGGAATTTGTTGCCGGAGAATGTGGTGAGATCAGTTAACTTAGCGGGGTTTAAAATAAGGTTTGGATAATTTCCTAAAAGAGAAGTCCATAGGCCATTATTGAGATGGCTTGGGGAAATCCACTGCTTATTCCTAGGATTAAAATCTGTTTTAGTACTTGGGATATAGCTAGGCACTTGGGACCTGGGTTGGTCACTGTTGGAAACAAGATACTGTACTGGGCTTAATAGATCTTTGGTCTGTCCCAGTATGGCAATTCTTATGTTCTTATGTAAAACAGGAGTACTTCAAATTGGTGCTACATTCTTTCTTAGCTATGTTTGCAAATGTGTTAGGCACCAATCTAACTATCTTCCTACAGTGGCAAAGCATATTTTGGGCAACCAAAGTGATGCTCCAATGGCAGCTAGCTCTTAATGAAAGAATACTCCATATTCATGAGTACCTCAGGTTTGATTTCCTAATAGTAATATATAGGCCCTTTTTTACTAAGCCGTGGTAGAGGTTTCTACCATGGCCCAGAGCTCTCATATGCTCCAACGCACTGGCATAGTAAGGTGGGTGCAGGGGGGGGAGCGATCTGCCCTGAGCACAGTCTATGTAAAGGACGCAGGCACCCTTCCTCTCTCTGCCCCTTTCCTTCCCGCTCCCCCCCTGCTGTGCACGTGCACCCCTTCCCTTCACTCGTACCTCTTTAATGTCCCCTGTGCAAGCAGCATTACAAACTTGCTACCCACATTGGTGTCGCCTCTCTCTGACATCACTTCCAGGCCCTGCACCTTGGAAGGGACAGCCGATATGATGCAGGCAGCAAGTTTGTGTTGTTGTTCTTGCCTGGAAAATTAAAAAGATATAGGGCAGGGGTGTCCAATGTCGGTCCTCGAGGGCCGCAGTCCAGTCGGATTTTCAGGATTTCCCCAATGAATATACATGAGGTCTATTTGCATGCACTGCTTTCATTGTATGCTAATAGATCTCATGCATATTCATTGGGGAAATCCTGAAAACCCGACTGGATTGTGACCCTCGAGGACTGACATTGGACACCCCTGGTATAGGGGAAAGGAAGGATTGCGCACATGGGGCGGGAAGGGGGGAGGTCAGGATGAAGTGGGTGGGCGGAAAAGAGGGCGGGGGAGGGGTGCCACTCACCCTTGCTACTCCACTGCTTCAACACTCACAGGAATTCTATGATTGCTCATAGACATAAGATTGCCATTGATATTGACAGACAACTAACTCCAAAAAAAGAATTGCCAACGAAACTTAAAGAATCCAACAATGAGGCAAAAAATGGTCAAAAGGTTCCGTGAGTGATTGCAGAACAGCAAAACCATCAACATACAAAGGAATATGTATACTGAAATAATAATAAGAGTGTGACAATGTAAGGTACCCTCAGTGCGCAGGATAAGCAACGGGAGAAAAACTCCAACGCTTCAAGCGAAAAGGTAGAGGCTAGAAAGCCCCCACCTACACACCATCATGGGGTACCTATAGTGTGTTTTGAAATTAAATAGCACAATCCCAAACAAGTGCACAATGAAAACAAATAAAAAAATGAATTCACAAACTGCAATCACTCAGGGAACCCCCCAGCCAACTCCCAGAAAAAAATCAAAAAAGCAACTTAGCTTGAAAAGTCTTCATTCAACGTCCAGGGGTGCAGGAACAATGTAGATGAAACACCGCAAAACCAGGTTCAACCAAGCCTGGTTTCGGGAACAAAATCCCTTCCTCAGGAACCCATGAATCAAGTATCCAAACGGACTTCAAGGCAGGCTGGAGAGAAAGAGAGGAGCTAACGGGGGGGCAGAGCAAAAAGGCCTTAAAAGCCATCAAAAATGACATCAGCGGCCAATCACAAGCCAGGGGAGGAGCAAGTCCAACAAAGATGATGTCACAAACTATAGGAGGAAACTAAACTATACTATACTATAGTGTTCCATTCGATACTGTCATTTAATCCCTGAGGGGAGACACTCTGAAGATGGAAAATCCAAAACTGTTCTCTCAAATTGATGTAAGCCATTTTGTCACCCCGGAAATCTTTAGGGATCTGTTCGAGGTCGAACCAAGAAAGGTCCCCAAAAACATGATTCTTCTCCATACAATGTGGTACAAGAGGGGCAGATCTCACAGCGGTCTGAATCCTGCTCTTGTGTTCAGACAATCTGATTTTTATTTTCCTGCTAGTGCGTCCCACATAAATACGCTCACAGGGGCATGTGATAACATAAATGACCCATTGAGACTCACAGTCAGTAGAACTCTTTAGATGATACTGTCTCTGGGTCTGGGGATATTGCCAAGTTGAAATAGTGAGAGTAGTACTACACATAGTGCAGTGCCCGCAAGCCTTATGGCCACCTATATGATTTGCTTGAGTGACAGTGGTTGATAACAAATTCTTTAAATTTTTAGGACGAGAAAAGGTATAAGGGGAGGATCCTTAAAAACCTCATGATGGTCTAACACATGCCAGTGTCTTTTGATGATATTGGCCACTTGGTTGGCCCGATCACAAAACGATACTACACACACCTGTTGAGAGTTGGTGGGCCGCTGAGCAGGGGTCAACAGACGATCAGGATTGGCGTAACGGGCCCGCAAATAAGTCCGTCTGATAGTCCAATCAGGGTACCCACGAGCTTTAAAACGTAGGGTCAACATTTTAGCCTGACGTTTAAAATCAGTCAAGGTAGTACAGATCCGACGAATCCTCAGGAACTGGCTGATGGGAAGAGATTGTTTTAGACGGGCCGGGTGACAGCTGGTATAGTGGAGATATGTATTCCGATCAGTAGATTTTCTATGGACAGTGGTGATAAGCCCCCCATCCTTCTTATGAACCACAGTATCCAGGTAAGTCACTTCACAGGAACTAGTGGAAGCAGTGAATTTGAGGTGAATGTCCATAGAATTAAGCCAGGACAAAAATTGAATGAACTTCTCTTTGGATTCAGTCCAGACTAAAAATACATTGTCAATATAACGAAGCCATATTGCGATGAAGGACATCCAAGGAGACGGATAGAGACAATGTTCCTCAAAATTAGTCACATACAAGTTGGTCACACTAGGCGCCATAGCGGTCCCCATCGCGACCCCATGAACTTGAAGGAAAAAATCACCCTGGACCTCAAAAACATTCCTCTGAAGAACCAGAGTGGCCAAACTCATAAGGAAAGGGGTACATATCCGGTTATCCAACGGTAAACAGGAAAGAGTAGTTTCTACTATACCAAGAGCCTCAGTCTGAGGAATATTGCTGTATAAGGCCTCCAAATCCATAGTTATCAGAAGATCCGTGCTTGCCACTTGGAGGGATTTAATACGGGTGAGAAAATGAGTAGTGTCCAAAACAAAAGATCCAGCTTTGCCCACAAAGGGTTTAAGAAAATGGTCATTGACCTGGGGGGGCCACCGCGGGAGCGGACTGCTGGGCGTGCTGGACCTATGGTCTGACTCAGCAGAGGCAATGCTTATGTGCTTATGTCTACCATCTTGGAAAGAGGTTCCAAGATGGTACCACGTAGGGACACAATAGGTCTACCCGGAGGGTTATTAAGAGTTTTATGTATCTTTGGAACGGTGTAAAAATAAGGAGTATGGCTGGGTTTTTGGGTCAAAAATTTAGCTTCCGCCTTAGTTTTTCTCCCGTCGCTTATCCTGCGCACTGAGGGTACCTTACATTGTCACACTCTTATTATTATTTCAGTATACATATTCCTTTGTATGTTGATGGTTTTGCTGTTCTGCAATCACTCACCTTTTGACCATTTGACCATTTTTTGCCTCATTGATATTGACAGGCAGGCAGGCATTCAAGGGGGGGACAGGCCTTCAAGGGGGACAGGCAGGCATGCCTTCAAGGGGGGACAGGCCTTCAATGGGGAGACAGGCCTTTGAGGGGGTGCAGGCCTTCAAGGGGGGACAGGCCTTCAGGGATGGGATGCAGACTTTTAAGGAGGGACAGGCCTTCAGGGGAGGGGGGCCCTGGTGTAGAAGTATACAGAGGGAAGGGGGGGTTCAAAGAGATGTGCATATGCCAGACTTTGGGTGGGAAGAAATAATGGGTCTGAAAATAGAGGAGAGGGAGAGAGATGATGGACCATGGGTTTTAGGGAGAGAAGGAACAGAAAGGAAGAGAAGTTGGACACAAGGTATGGTGTGGAGGGGGGATAGAGATACAGAATAGGAGGGTAGTTGGGAAAAGAAAGGGAGAGATGGTGGACCCTGGGGTGGTGGGGAAGGAGGGAGATATGCTGGATGAAAGGGTAGTTAAGAAAAGGTGGATCTGTGGAGGGAGATGAAAAAAAGGAAGACCTCCGGGAGAGGGAAGGGAAATAGAAGGGGAGGACAGAGATGGCAGATGGATGGTTAGCATGCAGAAAGAAGGAGACCCTGGCAATCAAGTTATCAGAAGACAATCAGAGACATGGACCAACAAGATTTGAAAAATAACCAGGCAACAAAAGGTAGAAAAACTAATTTTATTTTCTGTTTTGTGATTACAATATGTCAGATTTGAAATGTGTATCCTGCCTGAGATGGTGTTAGACCGCAAACGTGAGCTAGAATTTAACAGAGAGAGGAAAAGTCCTTTGTGTTTCTTTATTTTATTTACACCACAGCGCCATTGTGGTTAGGAAAAGCCAAAGGGGGAGGGGGTGAAAAAGCTATAAAATAAACCCATCAGGATGTTTGAAAAAAACACCCAATTGGGCAGGAAAATTGAATCGAAAAACCAATTCATTAGGCTGAATCGACTCAAAAAATTTTTCCTGAATCGGGCAGCACTAGTTTGTGCTACTGTCTTAGACTTTAGGACCTGGGATTGGGGAGAGATGGAATCCTCAGTACTTTATAATGCAAGTGAAACGAGGATTTGGTCAGACTTTTGAAGGGTCTGCAGAAGAAAAATATTGTATAGGCCGGGGACATGAGACTGCAGGAAATGGGAACTTTTCTTCCTTCTATTTTTGTGAATGGAAAGGCTGAGGATGTCAGAGAGTTCAGTTAAATTATGTGCTTTATAAGAAAATATAATAATGTGTTTTATAAAGTTTATAATCACTTAAAATATAACATCAGTCTATCATTTTTCATTAATTAGACCTTTTCTCATACTCTTATCACGATCCTCAGAAGGTTAAGAAATCCCTTTAGTTCATTTAAATGAACCCATTCGTCATAGGATCAAAAGTTTGTGTATTTTTATATATTAATTTTTTATATTGGAATTTTCTTATAAGCCTTTCTTGTTAAATTAATTACTTAACTTAAATATTGGGAGCGCCTCTACCGACATGTACATGTTTCAAGTCAATCTTTTCATCAGGGTTGAGGCTCCCGTAGTTATTTCTCGTGTTTGTTCAATAGCCACTCCTCGCCATAGAATGTCATAGTATTTTGGAGAGGAGCGGCTATTGAACAAACACGAGAAATAACTATGGGAGCCTCAACCCTGGCGTCTCAGGGCCTGTCTGGAGGACCTTCACACATGCACGTGATGTCATTACAGTGATGTACGCGCACTTCCGGGTGCCTTGAGCAGCAGCCACTACATTTAGTGTGCCGTGGCTCGAGAAAGTTTGCAGGACACTGGTGTAAATCTTCATGCCTAAAGTGGGGATCCCCCTTATTCTATAACTGCATGGTTTTTTTAATTGTATTTTTTAACTGAAATGTTTCAGTTCTTCTGTTGTGAACCACCTAGAACTGCTGGTGGGGCGGTATAGAAGAAAATTAATTATTATTATTATTATTACTGTATTATTATAATCCACCTATTACTCTCCCATTTTCATGTCCTCTTTTTGACTAGCGTGTTAAATTTAGATGTGGATCCCATACCTAAATTTACATATGTAAATTTTAATTAAAACAAAGTAACACCAATAATTGCTCATTAAAAACCCATTATTAGCACTGTCTCATTATTCGATTAAATTGCATGTGCAAATTGCATACATGCCCAAATTTACTCACACAATTTTTAGCACTTTTTATAGAATTGGGGGGTGGTGGGGTGAGACTTATACCCATGTCTGGTTTCTGATACCTCTCTCTTTTTACATTAACATTATACTGTATATAGATATATAACAAAAAGCATAAAAGGAGAACCTGAAATAAATGGGAGAACTTTGCTTTCACATTTGTTCAGCAGAGTGGAAAGAACTGAATTGCTGATGAGATCCCTGTGTACTGGAAGGGATGTGTATGCTCAGAATGTTATACTAAGCTCTGATCTCTGGTACAGCTGTTCTGCCCTGGCAACATGTGATGACATCACCCACTTCTGTACCTGATCAATCCTGCTTTCTGTGGAATTAATCTATTAAAGGTAAACAACAATGCTGGTTAGCTACACAGCCAGTACATGAGGTCTGGAGAGTTAAGCATTGCAACTCTAGAATTCACAGACATGTATGCTGAGCTGGATGTGGATTGCACAGGCAGGAACAATATTTGTGCTTGCACATTTTGTGCAAAAGTCTTCCTATCCTAAGTAAGGCATGAACAAGCCATACAGAGAATAAGGCACTTATGGAATTCTCAAGTATTAGATTTGTAAATTAGCAAGGCTTTATCTTTTGATTCTGTATTACATCTCCGTATTAATGGCAGAATATTCATGCTCTTAGGTTTAGGATGTAAATTTCGTAATTATTCTAGTCCTATATCTCTGATTTATTGTGTCACTATGTACCATCTTCTGCCTTGAGATCCTCACAACAAGTATTATTAGAAACACCATCTTTTCCTTCAGTAACATTAACAGTGCTAAAATGTTCTGCTGTGCACCAAATCTGTGAAATTTGGTTCTATTAAAAGTTCACCAAGAGTAAAACTTCTTGCACTTTCATAAGAGTTAACACTTGGTTCTCTGAACAGAGTTTGAAATTTAGTGAGATTGGGAACTAAGATAACCACAATATTCTGAGATACTTGTAATGAATTCTGTTGCTTTAGATCAAGATTGAGGGTGTTTAATTATATATTTATATTTGGGTAAATGATATTAACTATGCTATTTTTATAGGGGATGCATCAAAAGTATTTGGAAAAATTATGCACAATAAGCACCCGGGAAGAATAGAGGTGGTTAAAGCTGGGATGGGGGCAAATTTCAGGCCTAGAAAAGGAATCGGAACTTATGATGAGGCTATTATTATGTTCTTATAATATCCAAAACAGGACAGATACCGGACGACTGGAAGATAGCAAACGTCACACCGATATTTAAAAAAGGATCGAGAGGAGTGCCAGGCAACTACAGACATGTGAGTCTCACGTCTGTCCCTGGAAAGATGGTTGAGGCGCTGATCAAAGCTAGCATAGTCCAGCACCTAGACACACAGGACCTGATGAGAGCCAGTCAACATGTTTGACGAACCTACTTCAATTTTTTGAGACAGTGAAAAGAAAAATTGATAGTGGAGAACCGGTGGATATTGTATACTTGGACTTTCAGAAAGTGTTCGACAAGGTTCCACATGTAAGACTTCTCAGGAAATTACAAGGCAATGGAATAGAGGGAGATATACTAAGATGGATAGGGAAATGGCTAGAGAACAGAAAACAGAGAGTGGGCATAAATGGGAAGTTCTTAGAATGGGATAAAGTGACTAGCGGTGTACCCCAGCGCTCGGTACTTGGACCCATCTTATTTAATATTTTCATAAATGACCTGGAAGAAGGAACATCCAGTGAAATCATCAAGTTTGCAGAAGACACAAAGCTATGCCGGGCAAACTCCAGAGTGACTTGAATCAATTGGAGAAGTGGGCAGATAAATGGCAGATGAATTTTAATGTGGAAAAATGCAAAGTGATGCATTTAGGCAGAAAAAATAAAGATCACAAGTATAGTATGTCAGGTGAACTCTGGGAAAGACCGAACAGAAAAAGGACCTGGGTGTACTGATAGATAGGACCCTGAAACCGTCGGCGCAATGTGCAGCGGCGAAGAAACAAATAGAATGCTAAGTATGATAAAGAAGGGAATTACGAGTAGGTCAGAGAAAGTTATAATACCGAGCCATGGTCAGACCGCACCTGGAATACTGCGTCCAGCATTGGTCTCCATACCTAAAGAAGGATATAAAATTGCTAGAGAGGGTACAGAGACGAGCAATGAAGCTAGTGAAAGGTATGGAGAACCTGGACTACGAGGAACGACTTAGGAGACTGGGGTTGTTCTCCTTTGAGAAGAGGAGACTATGAGGGGATCTGATCGAGACTTTCAAAATACTGAAAGGATTCGACAAAATGGATCAAAGCAGTTATTTACAATGTCCAATGATGACTTTCTCAGTTCTTTTCAGCTGATTGCTGTGGCTGCAGGTTGGCCTCAGGAGCAATGGGTTTACCCTGACTATTACCCTGCTTAGCCAGCAAGTCCTTAGCGGTCTTTCAGACCCTAAGTCCCAAACAGGCTAACAGTTACCCTATAGTAAAGACTCATATTTTAGATTACCTTGGCTTCACCACTGAGCACTATAGACTGAAGTTTAGGGCAACACAGATGCTTCATTCAGAAAGGCCCAAGGCTTTACTTCAGCGGATCACAAAGCTAGCTGAGAAGTAGCTGCAACCGTTTCTAAATGATGCAAGAGCCCTGTTCAGTGAAAGAGCAGATGCTAGAGGCTGTCCTTAAAAACCTAAGATCCTGGATAAAGAGACAGAACTGTAGAATGCTAGGACAGGTCCTAGAAGTCGCAGAGGCTTACCTAGACGCCCAGGAACCTGCAAGGGAAGGCTCAGGCCTGGGGCAAGGACCCTTACCTAGGCAGAACCCAGGGGATCCGAGCAAGAGGTGGTCTAGGAAACCCGCACCAAAGGATTCTCATACCACTTCTCTCAGACCTAAAACCAAGGAGGTGAAAGGAAATGTTACAGAAGTGAGAAGCCAGGCCATATCCAAAGGTTTTGCAGGGCAATAGACTTGTCCAGTAGGGGAACAAGGGTTGGTGCTAGGATGACTGATACTAGTGTCCCGGTGGGAGGTCTTAAGACTGCATTCACCACTCCAGTCTCAGTGAGAGGACAGGAGACAGTAGCACTGATCAACACAGGGACCGATCAGTTAATGATGTCCGTGCAGTTCTGGGAAAAGGTGTTCCCTGGGGAGAAGGAGTCCTCCAATGCTGGGAGGGTTGTAATTAAATGCATACACGATGATAGTGTGCATTATTCCCCTAGACCCAGCAGTGTGATAAGATAAGCTGGAGGCTTTATCATTTAAGACTGGTTGCATATTGGTGAGAAAACCAAAAAAACTCTGTGGAGTGACGATGTTCCTAAATGGACTTTATTTGAAAGTATCAAAGTTCCAAAGGTACACTAAAATCATCCACATAAAATAATTCCATCCACATAAAAGTAAATCATCCACATAAGAGCCTTAAAGGACCTAGTCCGCTAGGGATACAGGACCCAACATATTGGTGAAACATGGCAGGGAACTGAACTCTTTTGCAACCTGCTAAGGAGCAGGCTTTGAATGCCTTATTGCCAACAGCTCTGTGGAAGATAAAAGCACAGAGAAAATTATTGGCAGTTGTGAGGAGAACTCCTGAACTATCCCAGAGTTTTCCCTTTGGAGTTTTTCTTTTGTGGTGTTTTGCAAGTTGCATTGTTTTGGGATTTTGCCATTCTGTTCATTCTGACAATTACATTTTCTTTAGAAACCGAACTGTGTGCATCGGTTCTGTTTGTTTGGTTTTTTTTGTTCTACTCATATTAATGCAATGCCTGCAGGGTGACTCCATACTGGGTCACACGCCGGTGCAGTTTTAACTGTAGCCACTAGGGGCACTGATGAGTCCCGCTGGAAGACTCTGGTGCCGGTTACAAGATAAAGAATGAAGAATTTTTGCAGAATGTTACAATATTGTGATCAGCTTTCACTCTCTACCCCTAGTCTCCATCCCTCTTTCTATTTCTTTGTTCTCTTCTTTCCCTGCCCTCTAGCACTGTGTTCTTCAATACATGGTCTGGGGGCCAATGTTGACCCTTGAAGACTTCTGGGATGACCCTCCTCATCATTCTGCCTTTTTTTCTGCTACTTTCTGCCTCTCTAACCAATTTCATGACAAAAAGATGGATGCGGATAGAAAGGAAGAGACATGCTTGAAGGACAAGGAATTTCTCAATAGGTGAAGAGAATGCATTTGGAAATGTCCACCTCCACGAGGATATGCCAAATAAACAATTTAAATGCAAACCTGGACATAGAGATCATTGTACATACTGGTCAACAGTGTTGTGATGTCACATGGGAAGATATTTGGTACCTCTCCTTCAGCTCGTGGCTTTAGTGTGGACAGGTGGTCATAGCTACTCTCCTACAAATCCAACAAGCCAGCAACAGTTGCCAGGTTTAATACGAATGCTTGGAATATGTTTCAGCACTGGTGTGCTAAACAGCAGATAGAGCCTTTTAGGGCTCTGATTTCTGTGGTCTTTTCATTTACTCAGGAAGGTCTTGAGAAGGGCCTGGCAGTCAGTTCTCTCAAGGTGCAAGTGCTGACCTCTAAAGTGGACCCTAGCATCTAGTAACTGTGATTTAAATTATTCTTCCCAATGTGCATCACTTTGCATTTGTCCACATTAAATTTCATTTGCCATTTGGATGCCCAGTCATCCAATTTCCTAAGGTCTTCCTGCACTTTTTCACAGTCTGCATGTGCTTTAACAACTTTGAATAGTTTTGTGTCATCTTCAAATGACATCCCTATAGCCATTTTCTACCACCATTGTCAGCCACTCTTCCTTCTTATCTTCATCTCACCATATTGTAAAAAATGGCTTCTCTGGCTTCTATCACCCACTCATATCTCTCTCCCCTCCCCCAGCTTTCATTACCCTCTCCTCTCTTCAGCAGTCTCCCTAGTTAACCACCAGTCTATGTAGGTAGCAGTGATGCAGTTCCAACAAGGATGCAAGTAGCACCTCTTGTAAGTACAATCAGGAACACTGGGCAGTAGCAACAAGGCTGGGAGGTCCCATAGTAACTTTGAGTTGTGGAGCTTCCAATAGCATTTTACACATCATGAAAAGTCTAATTCAGAATACTGTATTTCCAGTATTAGAAATGGTGTTCTGAACTATATTCCTCATGCTACTTCCACTCTCCTCCCTTTTATTTTCAATCTTGATGTATTTAAGAACTTACCTATTTCCTCCTCCCTCTCATTTCGTGTACGTCAGTCCGTTTATTTTCCCTTTTTATTATTTTTTATCTTTACTTTTAACTTTAGATATGTTATCTATATTTTTTTTAAAAATTTTCTTTAAAATTTCATTCTATTGTAAACCGGTTAGATACCTGTTTGATAAACGGTATATCAAAAATAAAGAAAACTTGAAACTTGAATTTCACCTAAATGTACTGATGTAGTTGTTTAGGATTCACGTCATGACTAAACAGAAATAAGAGTGTACTGTACATAATTATGGTAGTTGATATTAAAAGGTGCTGCCGCAAAAAACAAAGAGTTTCTTGGATGTAAAATTCAAATGTTTCCTGACCTTTCTAGAGAAACTCAAAAGCGTCGTAGAGAATTTCTTTTACTGAAACCTGGAGTCACTTCACTGGGAGCAACGTTCTAAGACATCCATGCAAGTATATTATTTGCCACCGTTCAGTCAAATATGTCTTTTTTGAACCTCAGCAGTTAACTGCTTTTCTGGCTTTGTCTCGACTGGATAAAGAGAAACCAACAGCTCTATAGTTTATATAAACTGCTCATATCTCAGTTTTGTCTGTAATTTATCTTGCTATATTAATTCCTCTTTGCTTGCTAATTTGTATCTTGAGGACTTGAGTTGGGTTAGTTGAAAATAATTTTCTTTATTATCATTTATCTTAAAAAGTTTGATTGAGATAAGTCATATATTTACTAGCTTACTTTCTGTACAAGTGATTACTTAGTATGTAATTTGAAAACTCACAAATAATTTTTTTTTTTTTAAAAAGTGCTGCCGCAGCAGATGACAAATGATTCAATTGCAGACTCACATGATATCATAAAGCAGAATGACTTCTAGAAGCCCCACATTTCCTTAAGAATTGATTAGTATCTTATCATCCTTGAATATTTTCTTCTTAATGGAAAAATTTGACGGAAAAGATCAGAAAGGAAGAAAGAGTGAGTGAGAGTTAAGGCACATGAAGAGAGAAAGGGGTGTTGAAACAAAGATAGAAAATGGTATTGGAATAGAATTGGATGAATAATGATGTAGCCCTGGGCAAATAGTATGCACTGAAGTGAGGAGTTAGGGGGTGCATCTGTTTCCCAGAACTGCAAGATGAGTTTTAAAATTATCAGTGCTGTATGCTGTGTAGTGGTGTATGAAGAACACAGGGACAGAATTTGTCACTGTCCCCACGTTCTACTTTCAGAAGATCATTAAGATAATCTGTATGGAGTGGCACTTACAACCCTCCACAGTAGATAAGTATGTTTGGGCCTCTATGGAAGCATCAGGATAGTCTGCATGGAGCAGTAATCTGAGCCTTAACTAGGCATTTTAGCACTTGGGAGCAAGTGATCACATTTGTACATTCCTATCTTCATCCTAATCTCACTTTCCCTCTCCCTCCTCTTTCTACTCCTTCTCTTTGATCCCTAGACTTTCTTATTTATCTCTCTTATCCCCTTCGCTCAGGATGGTAAGAGGAGAGTGGCACTCTTCTTGGTTTTCATCTGTTCCTGGATCATCCTTGAATTTCAGCCATTTGTCCCTCGTTGGGCTTTGTACCCTGAGTGGTTATCCTTTTCTCCCAGTCCTAGTTATGGGCCTGGAATAAGCTACAGCCCTAAACAATAGAAACATAGAAACATAGAAAATGACGGCAGAAAAGGGCCTTAGCCCATCAAGTCTGCCCACCCAACTGACCCACCCCCCTAGGTTTACTTTCCTAAAGATCCCACTCCTAACGACCCAACTCCTTAACTCTACCCTCTTAGGGATCCCACATGGGCATCCCATTTACTCTTAAAATCTGGCATGCTGTTGGCCTCGATTACCTGTATCGGAAGCTCGTTCCAATGATCAACCACTCTTTCGGTGAAGAAATACTTCCTGGTGTCGCCATGAAATTTCCCCCCCCTGATTTTGAGCGGATGCCCTCTTGTGGCCGTGGGTCCTTTAAGTCAGAAAATATCATCTTCCACTTCGATACGTCTGGTGATATATTTAAACGTCTCAATCATGTCTCCCCTCTCCCTACGTACTTCGAGAGAGTAGAGCCGCAATTTGTTCAGCCTCTCTTTGTACGAGAGATCCTTGAGCCCTGAGACCATCCTGGTGGCCATCCGTTGAACTAACTCGACTCTCAGCACATCTTTACGGTAATGTGGCCTCCAGAATTGCACATAGTATTCCAGATGAGATCTCACCATGGTTCTGTACAATGGCATTATGACTTCAGGCTTCCGGCTGACGAAACTTCTACAGATACAACCCAACATCTGTCTTGCTTTAGATGAAGCCTTCTCCACTTGATTGGCAGTTTTCATGTCTGCACTAATGATCACTCCTAAATCTCGTTCTGTTGAAGATCTAGCTAAGGTCTTGCCATTCAAGGTGTATGTTCTGCACGGATTTCTGTTGCCGAGGTGCATGACCTTACATTTCTTAGCATTGAAGCCCAGCTGCCAGGTCGAGGACCAATGTTCCAACAAAAGCAGGTCCTGCGTCATACTATCGGGCAAATTGCAATTGCTTACTATATTACATAGTTTGGCGTCATCGGCGCCCCTGAGTCAGGTCCCCTATGAATATGTTGAAAAAGAGTGGGCCCAAGACTGAGCACTGCGGTACTCCACTGGTCACCTCCGATGTTTTAGAGATGGTACCATTAACCACCACCCTCTGAAGTCTACCACTCAGCCAATCAGTGACCCATGCAGTTAGTATTTCTCCTAACCCCATCGATTTCATCTTGCTCAACAGCCTGCGATGTGGGATGCTATCAAAAACTTTACTGAAGTCTAGGTACACGACGTCCAGGGATTCTCCCAAGTCCAGCCTTCTTGTTACCCAGTCAAAGAAGCTGATGAGATTGGATTGGCAGGACCTACCCTTGGTGAATCCATGTTGACTGGGGTCCCGTAGATTTTCCTCGTCCAGGATCGTGTCTAATTTACGTTTGATTAGTGTTTCCATGAGTTTACACACTATTGATGTGAGACTCACCAGTCTGTAATTCGCAGCCTCTGCCCTGCAGCCCTTTTTGTGCAGTGGAACGACGTTAGCTGTTTTCCAGTCCAAGGGGACTTTCCCCTTACTTAGGGAGAGATTAAAGAGCACGGATAATGGTTCCGCCAGGACATCACACAACTCTCTGAGCACTCTGAGGTGCAGATTGTCCAGTCCCATGGCTTTGTTCACCTTGAGTCTTGTCAGTTCGCCGTAAACGTCGCCAGGTGTGAACTCGAAATTTTGAAACGGGTCTTCCGCACTTTGCTTAGCCTGCAACTTTGGACCATGACCCGGTGCCTCGCAGGTGAAGACTGAGCAGAAGTATTCATTCAGTAGTTCAGCTTTATCGGAGTCTGATTCTACGTAATTCACGTCTGGTTTTCTAAGGTGTACTATCCCGTCTGTGTTTCTTTTTTTGTCACTAATATACCTGAAGAAGGATTTGTCCCCCTTCTTAATGTTCTTTGCTAGAGTTTCTTCTACTCGAAGTTTGGCCTCCCTAACTGCTGTTTTGACCACTGTAGACCTGGCCGTATATTCTAGTTTGGCTTCCCTTTTCACCGTTTGCTTGTAGGACATAAATGCTTTTTTCTTCTCTTTAACGAGGTACGAGATTTCCATGGTGAACCATTGGGGTTTATTGTTCCTTTGCCATTTATTTACTGATTTTATGTAGTGGCTTGTTGCTTCGTGTAGGGTAGATTTCAGGGTTGACCACATAGCCTCCACATTATCGGTCTCAGCTTGGTTCTGCAGTGCCCGATGGACGAAATCTCCCATGCGTTCGAAGTCAGTGCCTCGGAAGTTGAGTACCTTTGTTTTCATGCTTGATCTAGGGAAACCTTTCCTGAGGTTGAACCATACCATGTTGTGGTCGCTGGAGGCTAGCGTATCTCCTACCAAGACCTCCGAGACGCTTTCCCCGTTGGTGAGTACCAGGTCCAGGATCGCCTGGGCCCTAGTGGGCTCCAATACCATTTAATTGAGTCGTGCTCCCTTTATGGAGGTTAAAAGCCTCCTGCTGCTCCTGGTCATCGCTGAAAGTGTGTTCCAGTCTACATCGGGCATATTGAAGTCACCTAGCAGTACAGCGTCCCCCCGTAGGATGATATTCTCTATGTCTTCAATTAATTCTGTGTCCTTGTCTTACAATTGTCTTGGAGGTCTGTATACTACACCAAGATACAAGCATTTTCCTCTGCCTCTGGCCAGGTTTACCCAGAGGGATTCCCCGGTGTACTTGACATCTGTGATTCTGGTGGTTTTGATGTCTTCTTTAATGTATAGTGCTACCCCTCCTCCTAACTTGCCCTCTCTGTCTTGACGAAGTAAATTGTAACCCGGTATAGCCATATCCCACCCATGAGAGTCCGTGAACTAAGTTTCGGATATCGCCACTACGTCTAGGTCGGCATTCATTATCTCGGTCTCCAATTCCAGAATTTTATTGCCTAAACTGTGTGCATTAACATACATAGCCCTCCATACCTTGTGTTTGCTAAGTCCCTGTGGGGAGTTCCCCACCTGTGTTAGTGTGCCTCCTAGAGAGTTGTTTGTAATGTGGGTACTTACCTCAGACTCAGAAGCGGAGTTTCGACTCACCTCATCAGGATAGTTACTTACTGCACTGGTATGTGAATGGGTACCCTCCCCCAACTTACCTAGTTTAAAGCCCTACGAAGCAGGCGGGCTAAGCGGTGTCCGTAGACATTCTTACCTCTACTTGTCAGATGGAGTCAGTCTGGTCCCTGAAGTCCCTGCAGTACCTCTCCATGGTTTAGGAATCCGAAGTTCATATTCCGGCACCATCCCTGTAGCTACTCGTTAGTCCTCAGGATGCGTTCATCCCTGGCTCTTCCTTTGCCTCTAACTGGGAGGATCGAGAAGAAGACCAACTGCGCTCCTGTCCTCTCACCCAGTGCTCTAAAGTCTCTAGTGATGTTCTCTGGGGTGTTCCTGGCAGTGTCGTTTGTTCCGACGTGGATGAGAAGCATGGGGAAGTGGTCTTGGGGCTTGAAAAGTCTATCCAGACAGGCGGTGACATCTCGGATCCTGGCTCTAGGCAGACAGCAAACCTCCCTTGATTGCATATTTGGTCTGCAAATTGGTCCCTTGGTGCCCCTCAGCATGGAGTCCCCAATGACTATTGCTCTACGCTTCTTCGGGGTGAGTCGATCAGTTGTCCCTGGAGTTGGAGCCGTGTGTTGGACTTGCTCCTGTTCCTCGTCGGTATTCCCCTCCTGTAAGATCTGGAATCTGTTCCTAAAGGTGAGTTGTGGGGTAGATGTAAGGCTTCCCTGTTGGTGAGAAAAAGAAGAAGATGAAGAGATTGAAAAAGGGGAGGGGGTCTTCTGTGTTTGCCCGTGGAGGAGATCACCAGCTGCCAGGAGTCAGCGTCTCCAGCCATTTCCTGTACCCCAATTGTTGGTTTCAAAGCTGATGGTTTGGGTGTCTCGAGGATGGACTTGTCATGGACTAGCTCGGTGATTTGGGACAGCTCCTGGACGACACCATCGATGTAGGCCTCATCCTCTCAGATGCTTCTCAGGCGTTTCACCTCCTCCCTGAGGCTCCTCAGTTCCTGGTATGATTGCATCAGAACATCAAGGAAAGTATGGGGTAAGCCATAATTGCGATGGATTTGGGTTATGTGTGGGATGAGTATGAGAGAAGACTTCAGAGGTCAGGTAGGGTACATGGGCATGAAGTTAGGGGAAATGGTGCTAGGTTGTACTTTGGAATGTTATATTGTACGAGCAGCTTCCAAACTATGAGTCCCAACTGGAAAGACAGGATGGGCTATTTATCTGCCGATCTTTACCAGTAAGAATGACAGGATTACAGAAGGAGAGGCAGGAATCATAAGGGAAATAGCTTTTAGGGGCAAAGAGAGCGAGCGAGCAGAAAGAGGAATTAACATGGAAAAAGGTAGAAGGGTGGAAGTTCAAGGAACTGAAAAGTGCTCAGAAAGGCTACAAAACTCCAAGGGAGGGGGGAAAGCAGATAATGTCAAAGAGAATCTGAGAGGAAGAAATCAATGCCAAAAGGGATTCAAGAGCTACAAAGAAGAAGCCTGAAAGGGCTGCAGCTTCTAAGAAAGGAAATAAGATGATAGTCTTAGATAAGAGAATGTAAAAAGATTCACTTTTTAGTAGTGTACATGCTGAATTCCAAGGCTGCCACTAACTACAGAAAAACATTCTAAGCTAGCATCGTCAAAATAGCTCAATTATCCTTTGAAAAATAGAGCTAAAAAGTGCAGAAGCTGATATTTGATGTGACATTGCTATATAGCTACCATGCAAGAGAGATAAATAAATAATACTTATAAAAACTGCAGAGATGGAACTAGTCGTTCTAACTTGGGGGATTACAAACAAGGAGTAAAGGACAAATCTCACAACAGAAAGAAAGTAGTTATGAGACATAAATGCTACTGTGCTCTGATGTGGTTTCCAGGAACTCAAACTAAATGCCACAGTTTATTAACTATCCAAAGAGTGGGGCAGATTTGGTGGCTTAATGCTAGGTCTCCAGTTCAATCCCTGACTAAAGTCCTTTGTTCCTTGGGTCAACTGGATTCAGGGCCCAGGACTGTAGGATTTCTGAGGGAGCTTTGGTGTATGGACCCCAGCAGAGAATTGATACTTCACTGGCCAGACAACACAGTTACTCACCTGTAACAGATGTTATCCAGGGACAGCAGGCAGATATTCTCACAGATGAGTGACATCATCCATGGAGCCCCAGTATAGAGAGTACAAAAGTGTACTCTCAGTTTAAATTTCTTAGAAGTCTCAAGACCACCTGTACCGAGCATACGCCAGTCCCTTCCCCAGAGCCGGATTAAAGGGTAAGCCCAGTAGGCATGTGCCTCAGGCCTAAAAACATCAGGGTGGCCCAGCGGCGTTAGGGGAAGGCAAACAGGGCAGCTGCCCTGGGCCCATCTGTCCGGGCATCTCTTCACCTTCCCCTCACCTTCGTGGTGCTTTTACAAACCAGTTTTCTCTCTCGGAGGGCTCCTGATGTGGCAGCCATTCTCACTAGTTGCATGCACGTGGCTGCCGCAAAGCTTCTCCTCTGACGAAATCCGGAAGAAACTGGAAGTTATGTCAAAGGAAAAGCTTTGGGATAGCTGTGCGCGTGCATCTTGTGAGAATGGCTTCCCCATCAGGGCCCATCTGAGAGAGAGAACTTTGGTTTTAAAAAGCATCCATGAAGGTGAGGGGAAGGGAGGGGAGGGAGATGGCCCAATAAGAGGAAGAGGTTGAGTGGCGCTTTAGGTTTAGGGAAACAGATGCTGAATGGAAATGTGGGGGAGAGGGAGGGACAGACATTGAATGGAAAGGGGGTGAGAGAGAGGCACAGATACTGGAAGGAAGTGGGGAGGAGAAAGAAAAAAGGTCACATTCTGGATTGGGGGAAGAGGATATATATTAGAAGAGGTAAGGGAAAGAGGTGTCAAGCTGTAGGTAGATACAACAAAAGGGGGAAATTGAGGACTGAATAGTAAGAAAGAATTTTAGACAGAGGAATAAAATAAATTGAGAAGGAAGACCAGGGAAGAAAAGGAGGACAGGAGAGGAGAGAGAGAGAGATGCTAGAGCATGGGGGGAAGGGGAGGAGACAGCTACCAGACCTGGGAGGAGGAAAGGAGGAAAGAGACAGATACCAGATCTGAAGGGAGGAAAGGAGGAGAGAGAGAAATGCTAAAATCTGCTGGGAGGGAGGAAGAGATGAAAGGGAAGAAGACAGATGCCACACCATGGGAGGAGCGGAGAGAACTAGATGGATGCCAGACCAATTGAGGAGGGGGGAGGGAGAAATGGAAGGGAGAGGCAGACAGTGTCTGGAAGAGGCATAGAAAGAGAGCAGATGCCATATTAAGAAAATCAGAATTACAGCTCCCTGCATGGAGGAAGGGGCTAATAAGACAAGGTTTGAATTACAAGGTTTGAATTAATCTGTTTTGTTGACTAGGGATGAGGTGGCATCCATAAACAAACAAACAAAAAAAATGTCTTTTTAAAAATAGTTTTAAAAATTCTATTTAGAGCCATTGGTAAGGGTAGGAAAAACAAACAACCACCCAGGGCACTTTTATGTCTCATTCAGGTACCCCCTCCTAAAGGCAGGGTTTGCTAATAAATTGGGAAGAGAGGAGATCTTTGGTCACAGTCTTCCTGATATTCAGCGCTATTTAACTGGCCAGGAATGGCTCCTGGCCTGCCAAATAGCATACAGCTGGCTATCTACTGATATTCAATGGGAGATAGCTGGCTATCTGCTGCTGACCATCCGGCTCAGCTGATTGGCCAGTGACCGACTGTGTCACATGACATAGCTGGTCAATGCCAATATTCAGGGGCTCGATGGTTAAGGTTGGTGGCTAGATAGACCTACCAAAAATACAAGTCTATTTTTGGCTGCTAGACCTTAGTTGGTCATCCGCTGAATATTGGTTTGGCCAGCTAAGTCTGTGGCAGCAAACATAGACCCAGATGTTCAATGCAGGTGGCCGGATACGGAATCACCACGGACTGTGGGAGATAGCCAGGATGTTTCCCATGGTCTTAATATCGGGCCCAGTGAGTTTTAAAAGCAAATATTCTCTGTTTGCATTGCATTGAGAAAATGAGAGGTTTCTGTCATTTTGTCTAAGTAGCAGCCCTTGCAGTAGAATTGTATCAGTTTCATAAATGTTACATGGCTGAGCTAAGCAGAGAGGGAGGTGGGCAGCATATAATGTTAATTATTCACAGAAAAAAAAGGTTAATTGGAGCTCTTTTTAAAAATAATTTTTACTGAAAAATTTTCATGTTGCAAAAAGAAAGCAGTATAAAAGATAACATGCTTAAATGATATGGAAATATTTAAAATATAGCATCAGCAAAAGAATAATTACCATCCAAAAGGGTGGTTAATGTACAATTGTTAAAGTAAACAATTTAATTTATAAACTTACTATTTACGAGCAGCTATAGAGTACATAAGAACATAAGAATTGCTGCTGTTGGTCAGACCAGTGGTCCATCATGCCCAGCAGTCCGCTTACGAGGCGGCCCTTAGGGCAAAGACCATTGCCCTAACTCAGGGGTAGGCAATTCCAGTCCTTGAGAGGTTTACATGATATCCACAATAAATATGCATGAGATATATTTGCATCTCAAGGAGGCAGTGCATGCAAATCCATCTCATACATATTCATTGTGGATATCCTGAAAACCTGACCTGGCTCCGGCTCTCAAGGACCGGAATTGCCTACCCCTAACTGAGTCTAGCCTTACCTGCGTATGTTCTGGATCAGCAGGAACTTGTCTAACTCTGTCTTGAATCCCTGGAGGGTGTTTTCCCCTTTAACAACCTCCGGAAGAGTGTTCCAGTTTTCCATCACTCTCTGGGTGAAGAAGAACTTCCTTACGTTTGTACAGAATCTATCCCCTTTTAACTTTAGAGTGTGCCCTCTCGTTCTCCCTACCTTGGAGAGGGTGAACAACCTGTCTTTATCTACTTAGTCTATTCCCTTCATTATCTTGAACGTTTCAATCATGTTCCCTCTCTGTCTCATCTTTCCAAGGGAGAAAAGGCCCAGTTTCTCTAATCTCTTACTGTACGGCAACTCCTCTAACCCATTAACCATCTTAGTCGCTCTTCTCTGGACCCTTTCGAATAGTACTGTGTCCTTCTTCATGTATGGTGACCAGTGCTGGATACAGTATTCCAGGTGGGGGACAAACCATGGCCCAGTACAGAGGCATGATAACCTTCTCTGATCTGTTTGTGATCCCCTTCTTAATCATTCCAAGCATTCTGTTTGCCCTTTTTGCCGCAGTCGCGCATTGTGCAAATGGCTTCATTGACTTGTCGACCAGTACTCCCAAGTCTCTTTCATGGGGGGCCTCTCCGAGTACTGCACCAGACATCCTGTATTCGTGTATAAGATTTTTGTTACCGACATGCATCACCTTACACTTATCTATGTTATACCTCATTTGCCATGTTGCGGCCCATTTCTCGAGCGTGTATATGTCATGTTACAGGTCTTCGCCATTTCTCGAGCGTGTATATGTTATGTTACAGGTCTTCGCAATCCTGTGTCTTCACTACTCTGAATAACTTCATATCATCTGCAAATATAATCACCTCGCTCATCATACCAATTTCCAGGTCATTTATAAATATGTTGAAGAGCACGGGCCCAAGCACCATACCCTACGGCACTCCACTTGTGATGCCGAGTATTGTCCATTTCCTATCTGCCAATCAGTTTTTAATCCATGTGAGTATTTCACCCTCGATTCCATGGCTCGCAATTTTTCAAAGTAGTCGTTCATGTGGAACCTTGTTGAACGCCTTCTGAAAATCCAGATATATGATGTCGACCAGGTCACCCTTTACTTTGGAAGGAAGAGGGAATAAAATATTTGGGCAGATTCAAAAAACATTGGAAGAAACAATGACAGTAAATGAAAAATCTTTATTGCTGAAAGTCAAAGAAATGTGTGAGCATTGGAACCCAGTACATCTTTCTTGGTGGAGGAGAGTCCAAACCATCAAAATTATGATTTTGCCTGTGGTTTGTTACTAAATGAGTATGTTACCGGTTTATTTTCAAAGTTACTTTTATAAGAAATTAAATGGGATTCTTACAAAACTTATTTGGCTGGGTAAAACTGCTAGAATAGCCTTAGTATCTTTGCAAAAATCACACTCGGCCGGGGGGGGGGTAAATTTTCCAAATTTTTATAGGTATCATCAAGCCTTGATTTTGCATCAGGGTATTTATTGGATCCTTGGTGAACTCATGGATAATCCACCGGACTGGCTGATATTAGAGAGTCATCTCATGTCCCCATTACGTCTTAACCATATTTTGAGTATCAAGCTGCTTAGAATATATAAGGACAATAGTATTCTTCTTTCCACCTGGAAAACATTAAAATGTATTAATAATTTAACATCTACTCCAATACAACAATTCACGTCTTAATCTCTATGGTTAAATTCCAAGATACAAATCGGCGAGTCTAAAATCCAATGGAAACATTGGTTGCAGGCAGGCATACGAACTTAAGATGATGTGTTTCAGAATGGGAAAATGATAAATTTACTACAACTGCAACAATCATTCGGCATATCAGTCTCAAGCTTATAAATGGTTGCAGTTGAAACAGGCCATTCAGAAAGGGTTCCCTGATTGGTGAAATTTAAAAAATCTGTATAGTTTGCCGGGCTTATGTTTCCAGATACATTTGCAAGGGCACCAAGTGGTACAAATTAATATCTGAATATTTAAATAAAAAACAAACAACAAGCTTAAGAGACATTTGGAGCATTGAGTCAAAGCAGCAGATTTCTGCTACTCAATGGCCATGGATTTGGAGAATGAGATGTACAGCGTCAGCATCTATGAGACAAACCTGGCTCTTTGTGTTACATAGAATTTTTTGGACCCCAGTTCATTTGCAAATGTTGGATAGTTTAAAGTCTAATAGATGCTGGCATTGTCATCTTGAAGTAGGGACACTGGATCATTTGTTGTTTTATTGTCCCTTGATACTCAATTTTTGGGAAATCAATATGGAGACAAATTAATATGATACTGGAAACTTCGATTCTGTTGTTCTACGATGTGGTCATATATGGGACATTGTTGAAAGCTAAAAATCTATTAGACAGGTATAAAAGCAGAATTCTTATAATTATGACAGGAGTTGCCATGCAAATAATCACCAGGAATTGGAAAAACTGGAACAGGCTAAACTTTTGGTGAACATAAGAACATAAGAAATGCCTCTGCTGGGTCAGACCCGAGGTTCATCATGCCCAGCAGTCCGCTCACGTGGTGGCCCAACAGGTCCAGGACCTGTGCAGTAATCTTCTATCTATACCCCTCTATCCCCTTTTCCAGTAGGAATTTGTCTAATCCTTTCTTGAATTCCAGTACCGTACTCTGCCCAATTACGTCCTCTGGAAGCGCATTCCAGGTGTCCACCACACATTGGGTAAAAAAGAACTTCCTAGTATTTGTTTTGAATCTGTCTCCTATCAACTTTTCCGAGTACCCTCTTGTTCTTTTATTATTCGAAAGTTTGAAGAATCTGTCCCTCTCTACTCTCTCTATGCCCTTCATGATCTTATAAGTCTCTATCATATCCCCTCTAAGTCTCCTCTTCTCCAGGGAAAAGAGACCCAGCTACTCCAATATCTCAGCATATGACAGGTTTTCCATACCTTTTATCAGACGTGTCGCTCTCCTCTGAACCCTCTCGACCAACGCCATATCCTTCTTAAGGTACGGCGACCAATATTGGACGCAGTACTCCAAATGCGGGCGCACCATTGCCCGATACAACGGCAGGATAACCTCTTTCGTTCTGGCTGTAATACCCTTTTTGATTATACCAAGCATTCTATTCGCTCTCTTAGGGGCCGCTACACATTGTGCTGTCGGCTTCATTGTCATGTCCACCAATACCCCCATGTCCCTTTCCTGGGTACTCTTATTCAATAATATCCCTCCCATTGTATAGTTGTACCTCGAGTTTCTGCTCCCCACATGTAATACCTTACATTTCTCAACGTTGAACTTCATCTGCCATCTCGTCGCCCATTCTTCTAGTTTGTTCAAGTCCCTTTGTAATTCTTCGCATTCCTCTGTAGTCCGAGCTCCATTAAATAGTTTGGTGTCGTCCGCAAATTTTATTATCTCGCACTTCGTCCCTGTTTCTAAATCATTTATGAAGATATTAAATAGCAGCGGCCTGAATACCGAGCACTGTGGGACACCACTCGTGACCCTCCTCCAGTCGGAGTAGTGGCCCTTCACTCCTACTTTGTGTCAATGTTATAGATATGAAAAAATGAATTTGGAAATATTGGGACATAATAAAATATTTAAAGCAACATGGGGTCCATTAACTGAATTTGTTAAATCTGATTAATTGTATAAACCCTTAATTCCTACTTGACTCTCACACACATCCAGGAAGAGTGGGAGGGAGGGGGGAAAATAAATTTTGTATTATTATTTGATTGGATGTAAGTGCTGTTCAATATATTACTTGTTTGTAAAAATTTTTGCACTTTGTACTCGAATTGAAAATCAATAAAGAATTTATTTTTTAAAAAGTATTTCACCATCTATTCCATGGCTCCCAATTTTTCGAAGTAATCGTTCATGTGGGACCTTGTCGAATGCCTTCTGAAATCTAGATATACAATGTTCACCAGGTCACCTTTGTCTATCTGCCTGCTTACTCCCTCGAAGAAGTGCAGCAAGTTCGTCAAGCAGATCTTCCTTTGTTGAAGCTTGCTGGCTGGTCCTCATCAGATTGTGTCCTTTATCAGCGCCTTTACCATCTTTCCCAGTACCGAGGTCTGACTCACTGGTCTGTAGTTTCCCAGATCTCCCCTCAAAGCTTTCTTGAAGATCGGCGTAACATTTGCCACTTTCCAGTCTTCCGGAATCCTTCCTGATTTGATCGACAGATTGGCTCTTAGTTGGAGCAGTTCAGCTATAGCTCCTTTCATTTACTTGATTATCCTCGGATGGATGTCATCCGATACCGGGGATTTACCGCTTTTAAGCCTATCAATCTGCCTGCATACCTCTTCTAGACTGACCGTCAACCCTTTCAGTTTCCAGTCTTCGTTTTCTGCGTATAGCCTGTCAGCTTCTGGTATGTTGTGTATATCCTCTTCGGTAAATACAGTCGCAAAAAAAGTGTTCTTTTTTTTTTAAATTGAAATCATTAATTCACTGTATAACTTATTTCATGATAAATACTAAAAGTATCAAAACACCTATAATAGCTACTATGTCTCAACCCTCCCATCCCACCCTCTTCCTCTCATCCATCCCAGTGGAAGGATGTGTGCAGGAGATTTATAGGATGTAAAAAAGAAAAAACTATGAAAAATCAGTAGGACTATTTTTTGGGGTATTAATCCAGGTTTCGTACGTACCCCATATAGTGTTGTAATTATGTATCTGATTTCTCCTAAGAGCAGTCAATTTTGACATTTTTTGTATATATTGAACTTTGTTCAATAATACTCGGGGCCCCAGTAAATCTGGCTGTTTCCAAGCAGATGCCAGGATGTATCCATTTCTAATATTTCAGAGGCAGGGCAACTGGTCCCTTATTCAACAAGCAGCATTACATTGTCTTGGGAATGTCAACACCTAGTACTTCAATAAAGGAAATTACTTTATCCCAATAAATTTGTGCTTTAGTACAATACCACCAAATATGTTCAAAAGTACACACTTCTGCACATCCTCTCCAACATTTATCTGATCCTTTCCCATACATAGCATGCAGTCTTATATCTGCAAAAAATATGTTCAGTTTCTCGGCGATGGCTTTGTCCTCCTTTAGCACACCCTTTATTCCATAGTCATCCAATGGCCCCATCGCTTCCTTCGCGGGTCGTTTCCCCTTAATATACCGAAAGAATGGGTTGAAGTTTTTTGCCTCTTTGACTATTTTTAACTCGTAGTCTCTTTTGGCCCCTCTTAGCACCTTATAGCACCTGCTTGTTGAACGCCTTCTGAAAATCCAGATATACAATGTTATACCCTTGTCTATCTGCCTGTTCACTCCCTCGAAGAAGTGCAGCAAGTTTGTCAAGCAAGATCTTCCTTTGCTGAAGCCGTGCTGGCTGGTCCTCATCAGATTGTGTTCGTCAAGGTGATCAATGATGCGGTCCTTTATCAGCGCCTCCTTCCTGATTTGATTGACAGATTGGCTATTAGTTGGAGCAGTTCAGCTATAGCTCCTTTCAGCTCCTTGATTACCATCGGATAGATGCCATCCAGTCCCAGGGATTTATCGCTTTTAAGCCTATCAATCTGCCTGCTTACCTCTTCTAGACTCGCTGTCAACCCTCTCAGTTTCCCGTCTTTGTTTCCTGCGTTTAGCCTGTCGGCTTCCGGTATGTTACATAGAAACATAGAAGATGACGGCAGAAAAGGGCTACAGCCCATCAAGTCTGCCCACTCTGCTTACCCACCCCCTGTCTATGCCCTAATGACCCAATTTCCTTATCTTGACCCTCGTAGGGATCCCACATGGGTATCCCATTTATTCTTAAAGTCTGGCACGCTGTCTGCCTCGATCACCTGCACTGGAAGCTTGTTCCAATGATCAACCACTCTCTCTGTGAAGAAATACTTTCTGGTGTCGCCATGAAATTTTCCGCCCCTGAGTTTGAGCGGGTGCCCTCTTGTGGCCGAGGGTCCCTTGAGAAAGAAAATATCATCTTCCACTTTGACACGTCCCGTGAGGTACTTAAATGTTTCGATCATGTCTCCCCTCTTCCTACGTTCCTCAAGAGTGTAGAGCTGCAATTTGTTCAGTCTCTCTTCGTACGAGAGACCCTTGAGCCCTGAGATCATCCTGGTGGCCGTCCATTGAACCGATTCAATTCTGTGCACATCTTTACTGTAATGTGGCCTCCAGAATTGCACACAGTACTTGTGATACAAATGGATATGATTGGAAGACTGGAAGTTGTATTAGTAACAATGACTGTTTAAGAAACCATTTGCCATTCAAAGGGGATTATAATACTGAATAACAACTTTCTTTTTTTAAAAGGGGAACTAGAGTTCAGAAAGATAACTTGCACCTGGCGAGCCAGATTTAGTCAAAACAGGATATGGATGATTCAATCGAGAGAAGGGGGGGAAAAAGACAGGATGTGCATAAATGGTTTGTGAACTTGTTTGTGATATGTTCATGTTTGAACACATAGACAAACCGGATCCTGACCATAATAATTTGAGCAATAAAGTGCCTAACTGGTTTGTGATATGTTCATGTTTGAGTGAACATGAACCGGATCCTGACCATAATTTGAGCATAAAAAGACAGGCAGAACTCAGTGGAATCGGGACTTCTCGGGACTTCTCCACTGCTGAAGAGCCGTGTGATGCTGATATGAGATGAATGCGCTGCCTCTGCTGTTTCGCTGGTCCTCCGATAACAGAGTGATGATATAATATATGGTAACAAATTATTGATTCCTTACTGCATGATTTCATTATTATAAAATTGTATGAATAAACCTATATTATGCTTTCAGTCATCTGTGTATGCTATTAATTTTCCCAGTCAGAGAGCTGGTGAGGGGAAGGGAAAGTGGGATATAGCTTTACCCTAAGAATAATAGCAATACAGTACTCCAGATGAGGTCTCACCATGGCCCTGTACAACGGCATTATGACTTCAGGCTTTCGGCTGACGAAACTTCTATTGATACAACCCAATATCTGCCTTGCCTTAGATGAAGCCTTCTCCACTTGATTGGCAGTTTTCATGTCTGCACTGATGATTACTCCTAAATCTCGTTCTGCTGAAGTCCTAGTTAAAGTTTCTCCGTTCAAGAAGTACGTCCTGCATGGATTTCCGCTTCCGAGGTGCATGACCTTACATTTCTTAGCATTGAAGCCTAGCTGCCAGGTTGAGGACCAACTTTCCAATCTAAGCAGGTCCTGCGCCATATAATTCTGTAAACTGCATTCACTTACTATATTACATAGTTTGGCGTCATCGGCGAATAGTGTTATTTTACCTTGAAGCCCTTGAGTCAGATCCCCTATGAATATGTTGAAAAGGAGTGGACCCAGGACCGAGCCCTGCGGCACTTCACTGGTCACCTCCGATGTTTTAGAGAGGGTACCATTAACCACCACCCTCTGAAGTCTGCCACTCAGCCAATCATTGACCCATGCAGTTAGTGTCTCTCCTAACCCCATCGATTCCATCTTGCTTAGCAGCCTGTGGTGTGGGACACTGTCAAAAGCTTTCCTGAAGTCCAGGTACACGACGTCCAAAGACTCTCCCAAGTCCAACTTTCTTGTTACCCAGTCAAAGATATGTTGTGTATATCCTCTTCGGTAAATACAGACCCAAAAAAAGTTTTCAGTATGTCAGGATGGCTTTGTCCTCCTGTAGCACTCCCTTTATTCCATGGTCATCCAATGGCCCCACCGCTTCCTTCGCAGGTCATTTCCCCTTAATATATCGAAAGAATGGCTTAAAGTATTTTGCCTCCTTGGCTATGTTTTCCTTGTAGTCTCTTTTGGCCCCAAGCAAAAAACAAAAGGAATTAACCCCAAAATATCCACAAAGAAGAAAATCCAGAGAAAACAAAAAAAAACAACTCTGTGGAGTGACGATGTTCCTAGGAACATCATCACTCCACAGTTTTTTTTGGTTGTCTCTTTTGGCCCCTCTTACCGCCTTATGGCACCTGCTTTGATGATGATTGTGCTTTTTCTAGTTTTCGTCTGTTTTTGACCTGGCAGGGAGGGGAGTCAGGATGCAGAGCCTGGCAGGGAGAATTTGGTTCAGAATGGGTTTTTCTTGTTTTCTTCCTCTAAATCTAGGGTGCGTCTTATGGTCAGGTGTGTCTTATGGAGGAAAAAAAATACGGTAAGTCCAGAATTGCATTTCCTCTTATATTTTCCTTGACATGTTGTTCCAGGAAGCAATCGCCTACAGCATCCAGAAACTTCATCTCCCTACTGCAGCCGGAGGTGCCTAGGTTCCAGTTTATTTTAACAATGTATTTTTATAAAGATGAGGAAGACTTCTAAATATTTGTCTAAAGATTTCCATTTACTTATGTTTAAGCCCGTTACAATAACGGGTGCTAGAGTAGATGTCTCTATGTCTGTTTTTTTGTTTTATTTGTCTCTCTCTCTCTCCCTGGACGCTGTCTGTCTGTCATTCTTTGTATCTGTGTCTTTCCGTGGTCCCCTGTCTGTGCATCTTTCTTTCTGTGTGTCTCCCTGGCCCCCCTGCTTGCCAAAGCAGCCCCCTTTCTCTCTCCCCCTGTTGTGCAATGCCTGCCTGCTTCGTGGCCCCCCTTCTGTTCCTCCCCCCGATTACTGTCTGCCCCAGCACACCCCTCCCTCCAAAGCAGCCCCCTTTCCCTCTTCCCCTGGCCCCGGTTGTGCCATGCCTGCCTGCTCCGTGGCCCCCTTCTGTTCCCCCCCCATGATTACTGTCTGCCCCTAGCACAACCATCCCCCCAAGTAGCCCCCTTTCCCTTTCCTCCTGTTGTGCAATGCCTGCTTTCTTCGTGGCCCCACTTTTTGTTCCTCACCCCGATTGCTGTCTGCCCCCAGCAAACGCCTCCCTCCAAAGCAGCCCCCTTTTGCTCTCCCTCTGGCCCCCTGTTGTGCCATGCCTGCCTGCTCCATGGCCTCCTTCTGTTCCCCCCATGATTGCTGTCTGCCCCCAGCACAACTCTCCACCCAAAGCAGCCCCCTTTTCCCCTGTTGTGCAATGCCTGCCTGCTCCGTGGCCCCCTTCTATTCTTCCCCCATGATTGCTGTCTGCCCCCAGCACAACCATCCACCCAAAGCAGCCCCCTTTCCCTCTCCCCATGTTGTGCAATGCCTGCCATGCTTCATGGCCCCCCTTTTGATTGCTGTCTGCCCCCAGCACACCCCTCCCCCCAAAGCAGCCCCCTTTCGCTCTCCCTCTGGCCCCCTGTTGTGCCATGCCTGCCTGCTCGGTTCCTGCCGCCGCTGCTGCTCCTGTTCAAAGCGGCCTGCTTCGATGCACGGCCGGCTGTAGCGAACCTCGCAGGCTGCTCTCCATATGGTAGCATGTTCCTCTGACGCGATCGCATCAGAGGGAACGTGGTCCATGTGGAGAGCGGCCTGCAAGGTTCGCAACAGCCGGCTGCGAACCTCAGCAGGCCGCTTCAAACAGGAGCGGCAGCAGTTGGTGCGGGAGGGGGGAGTCGTCGACATGTTCCCTACCCGACACTGCCGCCGCCAGCGCTGCTCCGCACCATCTTCATCTATCCTCACGTCTGATGCGCCATGCCGGCGCATGCGCTGAAGCCGCCGGCCACGGACGGACACAGCACTTGTCAGCTACCCACAGCCTCTTAAGTGCGCATGCGCGCTTAAGAGGATTATTATTATAGATGATGAAGGTAAGTATTTGTGGACAATATCTTCATATTTTCTGTAAAGTAAAATGGTGTTCCACCATAGATAAATCAATAAGGATGAGTTATCCTCCAATGTTGAACAATTAGTTTCAACGCAACAGAAATTAACACCCCCTCCCCTTTTATAAAGCAGCATCAGGGTTATTTTACTGCTGGCTGCAGTGGCAAAAGCTCCGGCACTCATAGGAATTCTATGAGTGTCAGAGCTTTTACCGCCATGGCCAGCAATTATAAAACCCTAAAGCGGCTTCATAATATAGCATGTTTATCGGACACCTTTGTTGATAATGAGATGGATTTCCAAATGATATGTTTAAAATCTGGTGGCTCAGAAATATGTAGCATTTTAGAAATTTTTGACCAGATATCTGACCAGAATACAGAAATATTATTGCATTCAAATAAAGCACTGTAACTTACCGTAACAGATGTTATCCAGGAACAGCAGGCAGCTATTCTCACATATGGGTGACATCATCAGCGGAGCCCGGATGCGGAAGCTCGCAAGCAGACTTGCTTGAAGAAACTAGAAGTTTTGAGTCGACCACACCGCGCATGCGCGAGTGCCTTCCCGCCCAGCATAGGGCGCGTCTCCTCAGTTCAGATAGCTAGTAGAGAAGCCAACCAGGGGAGGTGGGTGGGTTGTGAGAATACTTGCCTGCTGTCCCTGGATAACACCTGTTACGGTAAGTAACTGTGCTTTATCCCAGGACAAGCAGGCAGCCTATTCTCACAAATGGATGATCTCCAAGCTAACCAGAATGGGATGTTGGGAGTGTTGGCAATTTAGGAGAATAAATTTTGTAATACTGTTTGGTCAAACTGTCCATTCCATCTGGAGAAAGTATCCAGACAATAGTGAGACATGAAAGTATGAACCGAGGACCAAGTAGCAGCCTTGAAAATCTCCTCAATAGGTGTAGATCTGAGGAAAGCTACGGAAGCTGTCATTGCTCTGACTTTATGGGCTGTGACTCTACTGTGTAGGGGTAATCCAGCCTGGGCATAGCAGAATGAGATACAAGCAGCCATCCAGTTGGAGATGGTACGCTTAGAGATAGGATGTCCCAACTTATTTGGATCAAAGGAGACAAAAAGTTGAGGAGCAGTTCTGTGTGGTTTGGTGCGTTCCAAATAGAAGGCCAAAGCACGTTTACAGTCCAGAGTATGAAGAGCTACTTCTCCAGGATGGAAAAAACACTGGAAGAACAATAGATTGGTTGAGATGAAATTCCGATACCACTTTAGGGAGGAATTTTGGATGAGTATGTAGGACCACTTTGTCATGATGAAACACCGTGAAAGGTGGATCAGCAACTAAAGCTTGCAGCTCACTGACTCATCGAGCAGAAGTGAGGGTGATGAGAAACACCACTTTCCAAGTGAGATACTTCAGATGAGCCTTGTCAATTGGTTTAAATAGAGGCTTCATCAGCTGAGCAAGGACAACATTGAGGTCCCAAACCACAGGAGGCGGTTTGATAGGAGGTTTGACATTGAAAAGTCCTTTCATGAATCTGGAAACCACCGGATGAGCAGGGAGGGGTTTCCCTTCAGTAGGTTGATGGAAAGCCGCAATTGCACTGAGATGGACTCGGATCAATGTAGACTTGAGGCCAGAAGTGGATAAGTGCAAAATGTAATCCAAAACAGGAGATAAGGAGGAATTTTGAGGCTTCTTATCATGAGAAAAACACCATGTAGAAAATCTAGTCCATTTTGGTGATAGCATTATCTAGTAGTAGGTTTCCTAGAAGCCTCTAAAACGTCTCTTACAGATTGAGAAAACTGAAGAGGAGTCATGTTGAGAGGTACTAAGCTGTCAGGTGTAGAGACTGCAGGTTGGGATGAAGGAGAGACCCTTGACACTGTGTAAGGAGAGATGGAAAAACTGGTAGAAGGTATGGTTCCCTGCTGCTGAGTTGAAGAAGGGAGTACCAAGATTGTCTCGGCCAGCGAGGAGCAATCAGAATCATGGTGGCATGATTGTTCTTCAACTTGACCAGAGTCTTGAGAATGTGAGGGAATGGAGGGAATGCATATAGGAAGAGATTCGTCCATTCCAGAAGAAAAGCATCTGCCTCGAGGCGATGAGGAGAGTATATCCTGGAGCAGAACTGAGGCAGTCTATAGTTGTAGGGAGCTGTAAAGAAGTCTATTTGAGGCGTTCCCCACTGTGAAAAAATGTGATGAAGAGGCGAGGAATGGAGTGTCCATTCGTGAGGTTGCAGAAGATGACTCAAGTTGTCCGACAAGTAATTCTTCGCCCCTTGTATGTAGACAGCTTTGAGGAAGGCGTTGTGGCGGATTGCCCAATTCCAAACCTTCAGAGCTTCTTGGCAAAGGGAGGCAGATCCTGTCCCTCCCTGTTTGTTGACATAATACATGGCGACTTGGTTGTCCGAATGAGGACTACCTGGTCATGAAGAAGATAGCCTTGAGATCGCTCTGAGTTTCAACAGATTGATATGACACTGACGATCCGTACTGGTCCAGTGGCCTTGTGTACAGAGACCATTGAGATGAGCACCCCAAGCGTAGGTCGCAGAATCTGTCGTGAGGACCTTCTGATGGGGGGGTGTTTGAAAAAGCAAGCCTCTGGAGAGATTGGAAGAGAGCATCCACCAATTGAGAGACTGCTTCAATGAAGGAGTGTCTGTTATATGTCGAGAAAGTGGGTTGCAAACCTGCGTCCATTGAGATGCCAGGGTCCACTGAGGAATTCTGAGGTGAAGTCTGGCAAAAGGAGTCATGTGTACTGTGGAGGCCATGTGACCTAGGAGTACCATCATGTGTCTCGTAGATGGAAGAGCGGGAAGACAATGTATGACAGAGTTGAAGAAGAGCTTCCAGATGTTGTTGTTGGGGGAATGCTCTGAGTTGAACAGTGTCCAGAAAAGCTCCGATAAATTGTAGATTCTGTGGAGGCTGAAGTTGGGATTTGGGAAAGTTGATTTCGAATCCCAAACTTTGTAGGAACCAGGTAGTCCGTTGGGTCGCTACAATAACCCCTCGAGATGTTGAATCTTCGATGAGCCAGTCGTTGAGGTAGGGAAAACCTGAAGACCATGGTTCCTTAGAGTTGCTGCTACCACTACCAGGCACTTGGTGAACACTCTAGGAGATGAAGCCAGGCCGAAGGGCAGCACTCTGTATTGATAATGCAGATTCCCCACCCGAAATCTGAGATATTGACGGGAGGCTGGATGAATTGGAATATGAGTGTAGGCCTCCTTGAGATCCAGAGAGCATAACCAGTCGTTCTGCTTGAGAAGGGGATAAAGGGATTCCAGGGACAGTATTCAAAATTTTTCTTTGACCAAAAATTTGTTGAGAGCCCTGAGATCCAGAATGGGCTGCAGATCGCCCGTCTTCTTCAGAACAAGGAAGTAACAGGAGTTAAACCCCCTGTTCTGCTGTTCCAAAGGAACTGGTTCGATAGCATGGAGACGAAGCAGAGCTTGAGCTTCCTGAAGAAGAGTGGTCTGGAAAGGATTGGATTGATACTCTCTTGGAGGAAGCTCTGGTGGAACCTGAGTGAAATGAAGAAAGTATCCTTCCCTGATGATGGTCAGCACCCAGAGGTCGGATGTAATTGTCATCCATCGGTGGTAAAAATGATGGAGACGACCTTCTATAGGGGGAAGAGAAGTCAGAGACAGAACGATGGAGGTTATGCTCTGTTGTAAACAGTCAAAAAGGCTGTGAAGCCTTAGGTGCAGCACAAGGTTGAGATTTTTGTTGCTTCTGAGGCTGCTGTTTCTTAGGATGGGAGCAAGTATAAGGAGCCGCCCTTGGAGCAAAACGCCTCTGGTAAATGGGAGGAGGACGTGTAGACTTGGCAGGAGTTGGCTTGGGCTGTCTGACAATAGAAGCGAAAGATTTTTCATGTTCAGACAACTTCTTGGTGGCTGCCTCGATAGATTCATCAAAGAGGTCATTGCCTGCACTAGGATAGCCAAGCAGTCCTGAAGATTAGGGTCCATGTCAATGGTATGAAGCCAGGCAAGGCGACGTGTTGCTACAGAGCAAGCAGCCACCTGGCCAGACAACTCGAAGGCATCATAAGATGACTGAAGGAGATGTAATCTGAGTTGTGATAGAGAAGCAATGACTTCTTGAAATTCAAAGTGTTTTTGAATATCCAAATAACTCAAAAATTTAGGTAAAAGAGTTATGAGGAACTCAAAATAAGTAATAAAATGAAAATTATAATTAAGGACTTTAAAGGACATCATAGAATTTTGATAGATGCGACGTCCGAATTTGTTCATAGTTTTCCCTTCCCTTCCAGGAGGAATAGTGGCATAAACCTTTGAAGGATGGGACCTCTTTAAGGATGACTCCACAAGCAGGGATTGATGAGATAACTGTGAGTTGTCAAACCCTTTGCGATGGAGAGTTTTATACCTAAAGACCAATTTGCCTGGAACAGGTGGAATGGTATAAGGGGTCTCCAGGCATCTGGCAAAAGTATGAGACAAAAGCTTGTGAAGAGGAAGCTTAAGTGACTCTGCCGGAGATTGAGGCAGATGCATGACTTCGAGATACTCCTTAGAGTATTTGGAACCAGCATCTAATTGAAGATCCAAGTCAACAGCCATCTGACGAAGAAAAGATGAAAAAGATAGCTGATCTGCCAATGCTTTGCCTCGAGAAGGACTCCAGGTCATCGCAGCCTGGGTCAAAGATGAAGCTTCGGCAGGAAAAAAGGCATCAAAAGAATATGGAGACTTGGGTGAAGCAATCAAAACCGCTGCATCCTCGAGGTGTGGAAGTGGAGACCTCGAGAGTCGGCGGTCTAGTCGAAGTAGGAGTAGATCGAGGCTTAGTTGAAGAGGGACGTTCTTTAGAAAAAGGACTATGCCTGGAAGTATGCCTCAATTAAGGCCTCGATAGTCGGTGAGAATGGTGCTTGGAAGCAGATCTCGAAGATCGAGGAGACTTCACCTTGGAAACAGAAGCAGCCGATGCCACCAAAGAATGGATAGGACTGTAGGCTGCAGATCGAAGCTCCAGAGGCTTGGTGGAGGAACCTCGATGCACTCCCAAAGACTCTGCTCCTTGTATAGAGTGTGAGGATTCCTGTCGAGGCACTTGCAAAGATTCTGCTCCTTGCTTTATGTGCTTAGATGCCAGACCAGACACTCATAGAAACTCTGCTCCCTGCAAAGAGTGTGCAAGCTCAGACTGAGGCAAAGGAAGCGGCTTGACCTCGTGGGAGTCTGCAGAATGCCCAGGCTGGATGAGAGGAAGAAGCTTCGGTCCCATATTAGTAAGGAACTGAATGAATTGCTTCTCCAACATGGTCTGGAAAGAAGCTGGCAAGGATGAATCCGCGTCTGAAACCGGACCACCTGTTTTGGCTGGAGGTTCCATCGAGGCGGGTGTAAATGTGCTTCGACTTGGAAGTCTTAGGCACCTTAAGCACCACCGCTGGAACTTTCTGTTGAGCTATCTGACCTGAGGATACAGGGGAAGATACAGCAGACGTCGTCGAGGAGAGAGCCGCTGCAAACGATGAAGGTCTGATGAGGCTCGAGGTGGAAGCAGTAGAAACAGCAGGAGTCTCGGTCGAAGGTGAGGTCGAGGTTGCCTTCGAAGTCGAGGGATCGGAGGAAGAATCCATCCCGAAGAGCTTCTCCACCAAAAGATGACGACGTTTAAGGGCTCGAGGTTGAAGAGTAGCACAGCGTTGGCACGACTTCGGTTGATGATCCGGCCCAAGGCACTTGAGGCACCAACGGTGTGGGTCTGTGAGGGAAATCGCACGCTGGCACTGGCTACACTTCTTGAAGCCCGTTGCTGGCTGGGACATAGGAGGAAAAACAGCCGCCGCAAAATCAAAGCCCCTGGTCTGCGGCCGAGTGGCCTGCCCCGGCAGCCGAACGGAAGAAAGTAATTAAAAAAAAAAAAAAGAAAAAGAAAAAAAACCTACGATTCGTGAAGAAAAAACACAAACTGCGGTGTAGAGAAGGTACGAAGTAACAAAGTTAAACGCAGAGAGTCAAAGATGGACTTCTTGGCTCCGCGGAGAACTGAGGAGACGCGCCCTACGCTGGGCGGGAAGGCACTTGCGCATGCGCGGTGTGGTTGACTCAAAACTTCTAGTTTCTTCAAGCAAGTCTGCTTGCGAGCTTCCGCATCCGGTCCGCTGATGACATCACCCATATGTGAGAATAGGCTGCCTGCTTGTCCTGGGATAAAATGATTTTATTTTCAATTTAGTGACTGAAATGTGTCAGTTGTGAGAATTTATATCTGCTGTCTATACAGTAGAACTTCTGTAAGTTGACCACCCAAGGGACTGTAACAAACTAATCAACATACGGGGGTGGTCAACATAAGGAACTAGGTCTACTGTACTGCTACATACATGTACTTTACTTTCTTGTACAGTTTTTATAGAGAATATCATACAAAATCAAAACACAGTAAAACAATACATACAGTATCATACAAAATCAATACATTTACTGTTTTCTCATGTTTTAATCATTCTTTCTGAAAAAAAAAGTCAGTCTTGATCTATTTCTTATTCTTATTACAAAGGTTCAATATTTTTATAAACGACCTGGAAGAGGAAACAACATGCAATATAATAAAGTTTGCAGATGATACAAAACTATGTCGGGCGGTTGGCTCTCTAAGGGATTGCGAGGACCTCCAGAAAGATCTGAACCAGCTGGAAACGTGTGCGATAAAGTGGCAGATGAACTTTAACATAAACAAATGCAAGGTGATGCATCTAGGAAAGAAAAACAAGGAACATGAGTATAAGATGTTGGGGGTGAAGTTAGCAAAATGCGAACAGGAAAGGGATTTGGGGGTACTGATTGACAGTACCCTAAAGCCATCGGCTCAATGTGCGGTGGCGGCGAAGAAAGCAAACAGGATGTTGGGCATAATTAAGAAGGGGATTACGAGTAGATCGGAAGATGTCATAATGCCTCTTTATAGAACAATGGTCAGACCGCACTTAGAATACTGTGTCCAACACTGGTCTCCATACCTTAAAAAGGAATATAACTCTGCTGGAGAAAGTGCAGAGGCGAGCCACGAAACTTATCAAAGGAATGGAACATTTGAGCTACAAAGATCGACTCAGGAAGCTGGGACTGTTTACCCTTGAGAAGAGAAGACTGAGAGGGGATTTGATAGAGACTTTTAAAATATTAAAAGGATTTGATAAAATAGACCAAGAAGCAGCTTTACTGAAATTTTCAGATGTGACACAGACAAGAGGTCATAGCCTGAAACTGAGTGGCAGCAGGTTTAGGACAAATGTCAGAAAATTCTGTTTCACACAGCGCGTGGTGGGTGCTTGGAATGCACTCCCAGAGGAGGTTGTGGAGGAGACTACTGTACTGGGATTCAAACGCAAGTTGGATGCACAGCTTCTTGCATTTCATATTGAGGGATACGGTAAATCCAGGTCTCCAAAAAGGAGTACCTAAATGGGCTGCCGCGTGTGCGGATCACTGGACTAGATGGACCTCGGTCTGATCCGGTGAGGGCGTTTCTTATGTTCTTATGTAAGTTGAGAAAGCACTTTTAATGCTGGCTACACCACTCAGTATACCTGGGCATTTTCCACAGCAAATAACTTCAACTGCATTATCAGATGCCTGACATCCTCTTTGTGCCATCCTCACTTGCTTCTACCACTTCATCAGCACCTTCATGCACTTTTACACTGGTCTGTACTATATTGCTTGGAAAACTGCTTCTGGGTCAGGTTCATTACAGGTTGCCATCTCATCATCCATTGCAACAAAGCCTTCAAAATCTACTCCTTCGAATTCTGCCATGGGACATGGATTGTCTGATGGGGCTAAAACATTGCGCTCTTGGGTTGTGACAAATCCAACATTCTTGAAATGCTTCTGTATTGTTTCTGGCTGAGCTTTTTTGCAAGCATAGCTGATCCAGAGCACAGCATCCAGAGTGTTAACTGATACAGCGGATAAAGTTGCTTCAACAGGCGGACCACAGGTTTGTGTTTCAGTAATGACCACTGCAGGACCTGGGCTTGGTAGTGCATTTTAATGTTTTGATGATGGTCAAAAGGTTGGAGTTTTAAGTTTGTGTTTGGAGGCAGAAATTTCAGTGTCACATTTGTGAGATGATTCACTTGCGGGTGGCCAGGACAGTTGTGTACTGTCAATAGAATAGACTGTTTCTTCTTCTTCTTCATTTTTCAGTCGATATCCCTTACTCATTCCTCAAATAGGACACCAGTCATCTATGTGCATTTGTTTGATCTCCAAGTGATGTGGAGGTCTTCAGGCTTCAGGTTCTTGAATGTGCTTTGCAGATTTACTAGTCACCAAGGGCTTTAGTTTCTCACTGGTTGAGCAAGCACATAGCAGTTTTACGCTCTTACATTTGTCACCCTTCATGATGAGGCTCCTGTCAACCATTACCTTGAAAAAGAGACCGCACTCTTCAGTGTTAAAGATGTCATCATCTTTGAAGCCTCTGATGAAGTCCAAGAACTTTTTGATGAACTCTTCCACAACTTCTACTGGAACTTCATTAGCTTCACTACACAAGACTTTCTGGGAGATCTCATGTCACAGTTTAAATTTCTCCAGCCAACCACTTGATGCTTGGAAATCTGTCACTCCAAATTCTTGTGCAAATTTTTTTAGCAACTTTTTGGATCACTGGCCTGGAGATTCAGGCATTAACTGAACTCATTTGAAACAACTTAACATGGCTTCATTTACTTCATTGAGGGAAGATTTCCTCCTTTTCTGCTGTAAGTCTTCGCTTTTCTTACCATATCTCTCCAAGTACTCATGTTTACATTTTTGGATATTGCTAACTGGTCTTGCTAACACAAAATATTCTGCCATCTTTCCTTGGCTGCTGCTTTCCAGAAAATGTAGAAGATCAACCTTTTCCTTCAATGTTGGCTCTTTGAGTTCTTTCCTTTGGGCCATCATGTCTTGATTAACTGTACAAATTTTCAGTAATTGTAGGATATACAGTACTCCCCTGATATTCGCGGGGGTTCTGTTTCAGAAATCCCCATGAATTTTGAAAAACCACAAATACAGTTTTTCACCTGTCAAGAGGCAGGAGAGGGCAGCTGGAGCACCAGCGAGTGAAGAAAATCATTTGTGGTATGCTCCGACCGCCTCTTCCTGTTACTAAAGTAAGGCTACACCAATCAGGAGCTGCTTTGACCTCTTTGAAAAAAAACAAAAACCTGGGTATAAATGATAATTACAATTTTCTCTGCATAGAGTGTTTGTGGAGTTTAATTTTATGGTTGCCATTATGTATTGTTATTGTGTGTATATGAAAACTGAATGGAGGAAATTGCATTACAATTAGTACTATTATTATGGGGGGTGGGGTCTGGGGCAGAACTTGGGCTGTCTGTGGTTGGGGGCACTCGGCTTGAAGAAGTTGAGAAACACTGGACTAATCAGTGTGATTCTTTTGCAGACAGAGAAGCTATGAGTAGGCACATATTGAGCAATAGTTGCATTCTGTGCAACTCACCCACTAGCACAGGGCCGCCATCAGGGCAGTACTACCAGTCCTGCATTCAGGGGCCCGGAGCTGACAGGGGGCCCGGGCTCCCCCAGAGTCCTAGGCCACAGTCTAGGAAGGGGGCGGGCCGCCCCAGGTGCACAGGAGAGAGCTGGACGGTGAACCCGCGGAGTTCAATACATCTCTAGCCGCGAGGCTCGTCTTCTGTTCCTACCTGCCCTGCCGCTCATATATAGCCGATCGGAAGTGTTCCCCGATGTCAGCGCTGACGTCGGAGGGAGGGCTTAAGCAAAGCTGGGCTGGGAGGCAAACGCGGAACACAAAAGGGGGGAGGGAGTGCATTTTGGACACAAGGCATGAACTTGGGAGAGAGGAAGGGAGGGAAAGAGATGCTGAGGTGGGGGAGGGAATGTGTTTTTGGACACAGAAGGCATGGACTTGGGAGAGAGGAAGGGAGGGAAAGAGATGCTGAGGTTGGGGAGGGAATGTGTTTTTGGACACAGAAGGCATGGACTTTGGAGAGAGGAAGGGAGGGAAAGAGATGCAGAGGTGGGGGAGGGAATGGGTTTTTGGACTCAGAAGGCATGGATTTTGGAGAGAGGAAGGGAGGGAAAGAGATGCTGAGGTGGGGGATGGAATGGGTTTTTGGACACAGAAGGCATGGACTTGGGAGAGAGGAAGGGAGGGAAAGAGATGCTGAGGTGGGGGAGGGAATGGGTTTTTGGACACAGAAGGCATGGACTTGGGAGAGAGGAAGGGAGGGAAAGAGATGGTAGTGTACACGGGGAATAGAAGAAAGGAGAATTTTTGGTCATAGGGAGGGAGTGAGGTACAGATAGTGGCATACCAGGGGGGGCGGTCCGCCCCGCCCCGGGTTTATGTCCCAAGGGGGTGCACAGCTGGCCACCCTCCAGTGTTCTCCCTAGGCCGTCAAATTGCGGCTCTTTAGCCACTTGAGTGCCATCGCCGCCATCGGGAACAGGCCGGCACCGAGTTCTCCCTGCTTTTCCCTTTGAGGCCGATCAACTCTCACCACTCGCATCAATTCTGACGTCGGAGAGGACGTTCTGGGCCAGCCAATCGCTGCCTGGATGGCCTAGAACGTCCTCTCCGACGTTAGAATTGACGTCGGGTGGCGAGAGTTGGTCGGCCCCGCGGGGAAGAGAAGCAGGGTAAACTCGGCGCCGGCCTGTTCCCGATGGCGGCAGTGGCAGCCTATTTCCCCAGTGGCGGTGGCAGCATTTTCCCAATGGTGGTGGCATAGGGGAGGGCAGGGAGAAAGAAAGAAAGGGGGGGGGCAGGAAGCCAGAAAGAAAGAAAGGGGGCAGGATGAAACAAAGAAAAATGAGGCACGGAGAGAGAGAGAAAGACAGACATACAGAACGAAAGAGGGTGTGGAGAGAGAAAGAAAGAAGGGGGCAGGGTGAGAGAGAGAGAAAAACAGACATACAGAAAGAAAGGGGGTATGGAGAGAGAGAAAAAGAAAGAAGGGGCAGGGTGAAACAAAGAAAAAGTTTGGGGAAGGAATGAGGTCTGGAGGAGAGGAAGCATACAGGAGGCTGAAAGAAGGGAAGAAATATTGGATGCACAGTCAGAAGAATGAAGTGCAACCAGAGACTGATGAAATTACCAAAGGTAGGAAAAATGATTTTATTTTGAATTTAGTGATCAAAATGTGTCTGCTTTGAGAATTTATATATGCTGTCTATATTTGCACTATGGCCCCCTTTTACTAAACCGCAATAGCATTTTTTAGCGCAGGGAGCCTATGAGTGTTGAGAGCAGCGTGGGGTATTCAGCGCAGCTCCCTGCGCTAAAAACCGCTATCGCGTTTTAGTAAAAAGGGAGGGGGAAAATTTGTCTATTTTTGTATAGTTGTTACTGAGGTGACATTGCATAAAGTAATCTGCCTTGACCTCTTTGAAAACCCGCAGAATATAAATGATAATTAACATTTTCTCTGCGTATAGCGTGCTTTGTGTTTTTAAAATTTTATTGTTGGTAGATCATTTTGACTTGGCCACAAAGGTAAGGGGGAGGGAGGGGAGCTGCTGAAAGACATATAGTAATCCTTGCAGGCTTGACTGTGCAGGGAATTATTTTTGTAAAATCATGTTTTGTTATGTGACTGGCATTATTTAGACTTTAATTTTTATGAATGAATAGAATGAAAATGATATAAATTACTTGCTTGTTTTTATGTGCGTGCGCTGAAGGAAAGTGGAGAGAGAATGGGCTGAGGATGCTGAAGGGAAGTGGGGAGAAGACGCTGATTTATAAATTGACAATTGTACAGAATATTGTTTCTTTTTTATATTCATCCATGGCTGCATGTTATTGATGTGCTCATATGCACTTATTTATCATCATAACATATACATCATCATTAACATGCAGCTGTGGATGTGTAAGGACAAGCTGAGGAGGATGGATGGGAAGGAAGGAAGGTGCACATATCAACATATTGTACATTTTTAACATGCATGATGCAGCTATAGGCAAGCTGAGGAGGATGGGATCATACAGATGTGTATGTTCAGATATGCGCTCAGATGTGTAGTTTTTTCTGTTATATTTATTAAGCTTACAGTATTTATAAAAACACATTTAATACTTGTTACAAAAAATATTGTGCAATTGTGATCTACTTCTGGCCTACAAAGGTCAAAAGAAATCCTTAACTGAGATTTTACATTCAAAAGTGAATTATAAGCTACTAGCACTATTATTTATTAGTTATTTATTATGCAGATGTTTGTTAGTTTGTTATTAGTTCAGTATTAGACATATGTTAGTTTAGAATAGATAGGTATAGATTAGTTTAGTTTAGGTTAGGTTAGGGCCCTGCTGAAAGAGTCTACCTTGACGTGGTTGCAGGCTTACAAATCTTTTGGTCAAAGAGTGCGGCGACATGGAAGAAAAGGGGGTCGGGGGGGGTGAAGGGGTGCATGGGGGGCCCAATAGGATTGCTCAGTAAGGGGCCCTGAAATTTCTGATGGCAGCCCTGCACTAGCACCCCCAACTACTTTACCACTGCCAGTGAAAATGGTGTGTTCTGGTAGCAATTGTGCCGCACTGCACAGCTCTGGAACAGTAGTGGCCTAAGGACCAGATCAGATACTGAAGATACAGAATCAAAAGATACAACTTAGGCAGCAGAATGGGGTGACCTACTGGGGCCAAGACCCTATCAATATTTTGCCCAACACGGCATCAGTAATTAGAGAGTCTTGGGATAGGTCTGAGGATATGTTTATCTAGTTCCCTATAACATAAAAGGTGTTCTACTGCCCCTCAGGTTTGGATGGTGGGAGTAACCATAGGTGTTTGGGCACCCCCAATATTAAGCAAACTCCATTATTCCGATGAGGGAACATTCATTTATGTGGAGTGTAGCACAACAAATCATCGTGAAAATCTAGCTCCTACGGTAGGAACTATCAGATAAGGTGACTCCAGGTAGAATGTATTGTTTGCCATTAATTCCTCAGACAGCCCTGTTTGACTGACCTTCTAACACCGAGCATTAGGTGTTTAATAAGCAATGCACTCTGCCGTCTGCTCTTTCTCGCGTCTATCAAAATTCGGCGACGTGCTCAAAATATGACAGTCCTTCCTTCGCTGCTTTGGAAAAAAAAAAAAAAACCCTAACCCTAACCCAACCCCCCTACCCCCCCAAAAAATAGATGTGATGTTCATATTTAAGCAGGGTTTTATGTCATATTCCGTCATGTATGTCCCAAAATGTCACCTAATGCTGGTCAAATGAATGCTCAGCTTCGGCCACTAATCTAGCTAAGATCATCTGGTTCCAAGTGAAGGGAAGCGGACAGTACGTACATGTGTTCGTTTCGGCAAAAAGCAATTAATCAATGCTGAATGAGTTCAAACAGAAAAATAATATTGAAAAACAAAACCCCGATTTTGTGGTCATTAAATCTCTCGGGAAGTCAGTGCCCGTGCCTCCCCCCCCCCCCCCCCCGCAAAGGTGAGGGCTGCTGGAGAGCACACTTTTTTTTTTTTTTTTTTACATCCTTAAAAAAAGGCAGTCAGCTCAACATTACACCTGAGCGGACAAACCCGGCCGTCGGCCACCTGCAGAAGCACAACCTAGAGGAGAAAAATCTCCAGCGACAAAATCCTCCTTCATCCTTCCCTTCACCTCATCCCCTCAGCCTGCCTCCCTTTTCCCGCCCCCAAAACCGGACTCGTCCAGCCCTATACTGTAGTCTCCCCAGCAGGCAGTCACGAGGCGGGGCCCGGGATCTCCGTTCCAAGAGCGGCATTAGGCGCAACCGCTGTCACTCCGGGCCGGGACCGGCGCTGATTGGCGCGGTGCAGCCGGAGGGCGGTTCGGGGAGTGCGCGCCTCGCTGTATAGGCTGCTGCAGCAGCTGTCGGTGGAAGGTACGGTTGCAGCTGCTGAGGCTCAGTTGGTGCCGGCTGGAGAAGAGGTGCAGAGCAGCAGGTAAAACAACCGCCGTTCTGTGGCGTTGCAGGATGGGGTTTTGCGTGCGTAGTGTGTCAGGGCAGGTGCTTGGCAGTTTGAGCTTGTGCCCCGCCGGCAGTAAGGGCACGGAAGGTAATCTGCGGCAGTATGTGTGTGTCACCAACGTGTGGAGTGACAGGGACAGGACCGGAGGGGGGGGGGGGGCAGGAGGCTGCGGAGGCTGCACTGACATACTTTTTCTAGACTCGTGCACAGGACAGGGCTGCTGCATGGATACAGTGCGTTTTGTGATTTCTTCGTAATGTTTGAAAAGCTGGGGTCTTTAGGATCAGTGATGCGTGAAATACTGTACTTCTTTTCAGATTAGTCTACTCTATACAGTTTCAGCTGGCTAAAGTAGCTAATGGTTTTGCGGGGGGTTGCTTTGCTCTGGCTACCAGTGGTCTCAAACTCAAATCCTTTACAGGGCCACATTTTGGATTTGGAGGTACTTGAAGGGCCTCAGAAAACCCCCCAATTAATGTCTTATTAAAGAAATGACAATTTTGCATGAGGTAAAACTCTTTATAGTTTATAAATCTTTCCTTTTGGCTGTCTTCATAATAATATGGTAATTTATACCTAAAGAGACAAATGATCAAGAAACTTGTATTTTACTTTTGTGATTGATAAACATACCAAGGGCTTCAAAATAGTACCTGGCGGGCTGCATGTGGCCCCCGGGCCGCAAGTTTGAGACCACTGCTCTACATTCATCAACACAATTCCATCCTTTTGAGTTGTACTCTGCTAGCTTAAAGAGAAAGTCTTAAGTTTAACAACTGACATGTTTATCTTGTATGGTGCTGGCTTTACACATGTGTATGAATAAGTTTTATATTTATTTGCAAATGAATGTATCTTTTCCTATTGTAAATAACCATTTTCCCGAGTTTCCTAAAAAAATAATTTGATAATATATAACTAGATATATATTATCAAATAAATAAATAAATGCATGCATTCAAACATAACTGAATTTCCACAGTCAAAAACATGTTTTTGTTTGTCAGGAGCAGATTTTCTTTTTCATTTACTAGAATAGCAGTGCCACTGCACTGGTATTTTAATAAGCTTAAACATTTTTAGCTGAAATGGAACACTATACGTCATTGTTAGGTCGAGTCACTGTGTATTAGGGATTATTTTAAAGACTCATGGTCTGCATGCAGAGTAAACAGGTACTACTTTGGTCAGGGTACAGGCTAGTATATATTAGTGACTTGTGGATGCTAATGGTAATCTCAGGATTGCCAGAAATCATTACTTCAAGCTTTTTTTTATTTTTAGCTCAGTAGTTCCTTGCTCTGCTTTGGACTTCCAGCACAATCATATCTGGGTTTTACTGGCACTGCAAGCAACATTGAGAGCGTTCACAATATCTATTTTTCTCTAAGGACTCCTTTTATCAAGCCGCGCTAGCGGTTTAACGTGCGTGATAGCGAGTGCTAAACCGCCAGCTGCGCTAGCCGCTACCGCCTCCTCTTGAGCAGGCGGTAGTTTTTGGCCAGCGCAAAAGTCATGCGTGTTAACCCCGCTAGTGCGGCTTGATAAAAAGAGCCCTAAGTTGTACTATCCAAAACTGTTTCAGACTTGGAGCCTATTTGAACCTCAAGCAGGTTTAAGGATTAATGAACTAAAATAATTCACCACTTCTAAGGCTTCCCCCCCTCCTTTTTTTTTATCCTTCTCCATCCATTTGTTTAATTCAGTGGTTCCCAACCCTGTCCTGGAGGAACACCAGGCCAATTGGGTTTTCAGGCTAGCCCTAATGAATATGCATGAAGCAAATTTGCATGCCTATCACTTCCTATAGACTGCAAATCTCTCTCATGCATATTCATTAGGGCTAGCCTGAAAACCCGATTGGCCTGGTGTTCCTCTAGGACAGGGTTGGGAATCACTGGTTTAATTTATGATGATGATCCTCAGCCTGGCTCTCATAGATTGTGGTTACTCTGGAACCTGGTACATGTGCACCATGGAGAGGGCAAGTAGCTGTTACTGTTCTGTGATGGCCGGAATCTCAACTCTGGGGCTGTGAATACCATCTCCATGGCAGCCCCAAGCCCTGGCTTGCCCAGTGAATGGAAAATGAGCTCTAGAACTGAACCCAGATCTCCTGTTTAGTAGTGCCCAACACATTTTTGATATTTTGTGCACTGATATGAAGTATAGCAACTAATTCAGATAAGCACGTCTCAGAACATTTGCGTTTACAAAAATGACAATTTCTTGTTTTGTGCTTGAACTGGAATTAAAATATTTTTCTCATGGGCGGACCAGCTATATCCTTTTTCTGCACCATAGTTCAGGCATATTCATGCAGCTACTTCCAAGAAAGAGGTAAGGGGGAAGAAACATTGCTGCTGTTACTACCTAGTTACATATTTAGTAAACTGAAGCACAAAGAGAGTGCTCTAAATGCTATTTTTATATCCTTCTCAGTGAAAAAAGTCTATTTTGGAAAGGCACTTGAAGGTTGTTTCAGCTTAGGATAGTGATGGAAAAATAAAACCAAACGGGAAGAAATAGTGAGGAGAAAAGCACTGTAGGTTACTTTATGTTTCAGCACCTTAACTGTTTATTTTATGAAGTAAAAATAGAGAAAAGTTCTCTAACAAATGCACAGTATATATATATGGCATCAGTCTATAAAGAGATATACAATATAAATGTGGGACTCAGAATAACCTGGGTCTCAATGTACAGTACTTCAGTTATTAGTTGTGAGAAATTTGGAGAAGTTATTCAAGTTACCTGTACGTATTGTGAAATTTCTTTGCCAGTAAAGATTTACCATCCTCTTCTATTAACTACGTTAGCAGTTTTTAGTGCGATGAGCCACACTGAATGGCCCGTGCTACTCCCGACGCTCATAGAATTTCTATGAGCATTGGGAGAAGTGCGGGCCATTCAACGCGGCTCTCTGCGCTAAAAACTGCTAGCGCAGTTTAATAGAAGAGGGGGGTTAGTTTTTAGTTAATTAATCATCATTCCTTATACACACCAAAAGTAACCATAAAAGTTGGACAGCATGAAAACAAGTGAAATGCCAAACACAAGAATAGGCAGCACCCAGACAGTATAATACAACATAACACAGGAATTGGGACGAAAGATGATACAACCTTAAGGCTAAGAACATGATGGCTGTATAGGCCCAGATGCCAAATTCACCTATTACCATATGCTGGTGAGAAAAGCCATGTCTTTTGACCCCAAATTTAACCTGGCATAAGAGCTCTTAGAGCTCAACTCGTGGATCGGATTCCATAGGTGAAGGGGCCAAGTAGAAAAAGGCACCATGTCTTGTAGACAAGGGAATTAGAGAAGTGATTACTCTGGAGGAACTGAGGGGATAGATACGAGTGTAAATTGTGACTGACTGGATCTGAAAGATGCTGAGGACTGAAAAGCAGAATGTGATGGGTTAGCATAAGAATCTTGAGTTTAATCCTAGACAGAAAAGGCAGCAAGGGTGATTCCCTTCTTAAGAGGGGCAATGTGGTTGAATTATTTTGCAAAATTGAGAACAGTGGACTAAGTTAAGTGCTTGCTTATTTGCTTTTAAATTTAAAACATCTTAGTAACCTACATAACAGCATTATGAAGATTGTGCTGAAGTATATTGTGCCATTATAGCATTTTGTACAATGTTTCATATTTTTAATGGAGGGTTTTTTTTTTTTGCCTATAAATGATATTGGTCCATACTGATGTTAACAGCTTTAAAGTAGATCAAGCTGCACATGGTGGATATGTGAGGCTTTTTTTTCATCCATTTGAGTTTGATATATTATTTGAATTTTGAGTGATTTAATATTCCACTGTTCTTGGTTTTGTTCCTTATTAGAATTGCTGCACGCACTAGACGCTAATGCCAGCACTGAGATGGCGTTAGTTCCAGCCGCATAGCGCGGGTTTAGCGCGTGCTAAAATTCTGCATGCGCTAAAAACACTATCGCAGCTTAGTAAAAGGAGCCCTAAGACTGGTGCATTCTCCATAAACTACAGAATTAAGACAAAATTACCCCCCCCCTGCTTTTACAAAACCGCGCAACAGGTTATTAGCGCCGGCACACTGAATGCTCTGCCCTTCTCCAACGGTCTTAGAATTCCTATGAGCGTTGGAGCAGCGCAGAGCATTCAGTGCACTGGCCGGTGCTAAAAACTTCTTGTGCGGTTTTGTAAAAAGAGGTGGGGTAAAATACTAAAACTATATTTAATTATCATTAGTATAATACTTTGCAAAATAAAACATTTTCATAGCCCAGCGAAAACCCAGATAAGAAGAAATTTGTCTCAGATATAAAGGGAAAGCATTCCAGAGCTTAGTTGCTTGGAATTGGAAAGATGCACCAAAAATGTGTTTAAATAAAATGAATATGTAAGTAAACAACTTTGCCATGAATTGTTAGATGCAAGTAATGATAAGAATGTGAAAAGTATTATGGGCTGAGACCCAGAGCATACTAAAAATTATACAAGCCACTTTAAAGAGTGTTGGAGTACCAGTAATTCTATCATATTACCTCGCTCTGAAAAATCAGTCTAGTAGCAGTATTTTATGAACTGAAGTCAGTTTATCACCTTTGCAGAGACTCCCAAATACAAATCTTTTTAGTAGTCAATATGAGGTAAGATCAGTAATTGAACTAATAATTTTAAATGATCTAAAAAGAAATCTAATGGAGTGTAAATATCTCAGCTTAAAAAATACTGTGCTGTTTGGTATGGCAATGAGAGCAAAAAGTCAGATTTCTTCAAATAATGACAAATTATTACTTATAATGACTGGGGTTGCCATTCAACAAATTACATATACAGTGGTACATCGGTTTACGAGTGCACCGGTTTGCGAGTGTTTTGCAAGACGAGCCAAACATTTGCAAACTTGGTGCCTCGTAAACCGAGCGCGCCTCGATTTGCGAGCGCCCCCCCCTGCTAACCGGCACCCCCCCCGCCGCGACCTAAGGTCCCCCCAACCCACCCGAAACCTCTTCTTACTTTGATATAGCCTCCGCACCTGCACTAGCATGTCCTGTGCTGTGCCGGTGCCCAAAAATCTGCCTCCAGTGCTGGGCCTTGAGCATGTGCGCATGCTCAAGGCCTGAGAGTTCACGTCCAACGTGAACTCTCACGTCCAACGTGAACTCTCAGGCCTTGAGCATGCGCACATGCTCAAGGCCCAGCACCGGAGTCAAATTTTCGGGCACCGGCACAGCACAGCACAGGATATGCTGGTGCAGGTGCGGAGGCTACATCAAAGTAAGAAGAGGGTTCGGGTGGGTTGGGGGGACCTCAGGTCGCGGCAGGGGGGGTGCCCGATGGCGGCGGGGGGTGCCGGATCACGGGGGGGGGGGCCTTCGGGGGGAGCAATGCCGATTCTCATGGGGGGGGAGCAGCGCTACTGGCCTCGGGGGGGGGGGTGGAGGGTGGGAACCTATCAAAGCGAGTTTCCATTATTTCCTATGGGGAAACTCGCTTTGATAAACGAGCATTTTGGATTATGAGCATGCTCCTGGAACGGATTATGCTCGTAATCCAAGGTACCACTGTAATTGGAAAAACTGGAGTAGATTAAATTATAATTTCTGGTGGAATTCCTTATGTCATATTTATAAAATGGAAAGATTTATTGCAATACAACGAGGATGTTTTAGGAAATTTCAAGATGTGTGGGAGCCATTAACAAAATATTGTACTGATTAGATGACATTTTTTCCCTTAAATTTACAGGTTCAATTATGAGGGGGAAGGGGGGATAATTTTATTATTACATATTGTACAAGGTATTTGATTATATAATAGGAAAGGGTGGATAGGGTGGGTGGTAAGAGCATATCATTTGTACTATTGATGATTATTAAGTGATATATTTATTGTTAATCTGTTTTAACATATTGACACACATTGGGCAGAGAAATGGCAGATGAAGTTTTATATGGAAAAATGCAAGGTAATGCATTTGGGCAGAAAGAACAAGGAGCACGAGTATAGAATGTCAGGTGCAACTCTGGGTAAGAGCGAACAAGAAAAGGACCTGGGGGTACTGATAGATAAGACCCTGAAACTGTTGGCACAATGTGCGGCAGCGGCAAAGAAAGCAAATAGAATGTTGGGCATGATAAAGAAGGGAATCACTAGTAGATCAGAGAGGGTGATAATGCCTATGTATAGAGCAATGGTCAGACCACACTTGGAATACTGTGTCCAACACTGGTCTCTCTACCTAAAGAAGGATATAAAACTGCTCGAGAGGGTGCAGAGGTGAGCAACGAAGCTAGTTAAAGGTATGAAAAACTTGAACTATAAAGAACGACTTAAAAAAACTGGGACTATTCTCCCTTGAGAAGAGGAGACTGCGAGGGGATCTGATTGAGACTTTTAAGATAATAAAAGGAATTGACATGATAGAGCAGGATAAAAAGTTATTTACGATGTCAAATGTGACCAGGACAAGAGGTCATGGTCTGAAGCTGAAGGGGGACAAGCCCAGGACAAAAGCCAGGAAGTTCTGCTTCATGCAGCGAGTGGTGGACACCTGGAATGTTCTCCCGGTAGAGGTTGCTGCAGAACCCACAGTTCTTGGTTTTAAGGGCAAGTTAGATGCACATCTCCTCGAAAGATGCATAGAAGGATACGGGTGACCAACCTTTTTTTTCGCCAGGTTACACCTGGCTGGGCCTCCGCGTGAGCGGATCACCGGGCTTGATGGACCTAAGATCTGATCCGGAGATGGCAGTTCTTATGTTCTTATTGTAAGTTTGAAAATGAATAAAGATTAAAAAAAAAAAAATACTATCCCAAATAATTTTGGATCTTTTACTAAGCTGCAGTACAGGTTTCTACTGCGGCCCAGGGTGCTAAATGCTCCGATGCTCATAGGAATTCTATGAACGCTGGAGCATTTAGGCCTAGATTCTGTAAAGGACATCTAACTTTAGGCGTCCACAATGTGGACATCCATCGACTTAGGCATCCAAATAAAGTGGATAATGAGTCCAATTAATGACTTTAACAAGCATTAATTGGAACTTAGACGTCCAAATAGAGGACGCGATTCTACAAATAGACATCCACAATTTCGTGGATGCCCATCAGAAAAAACTGTGTCTAAAAAATAGACGTGGGCGTGGCGTGGGAGTGGCTTTGATGTGGATGTCCATTTTCAGAATCATATGGTGCTCAGCACCCGAATGCATCTACCTAATGCCTAAAATGTAGGCATTGCAAAACCAGGTCTACTTTTCAGTGTGAGCTGACTCAAGGGCTTCAAGGTAAAATAACACTATTCGCCGATGACGCCAAACTATGTAATATAGTAAGTGAATGCAGTTTACAGAATTATATGGCGCAGGACCTGCTTACATTGGAAAGTTGGTCCTCAACCTGGCAGCTAGGCTTCAATGCTAAGAAATGTAAGGTCATGCACCTCGGAAGCGGAAATCCATGCAGGACGTACTTCTTGAACGGAGAAACTTTAACTAGGACTTCAGCAGAATGAGATTTAGGAGTAATCATCAGTGCAGACATGAAAACTGCCAATCAAGTGGAGAAGGATTCATCTAAGGCAAGGCAGATATTGGGTTGTATCAATAGAAGTTTCGTCAGCCGAAAGCCTGAAGTCATAATGCCGTTGTACAGGGCCATGGTGAGACCTCATCTGGAGTACTGTGTGCAATTCTGGAAGCCACATTACAGTAAAGATGTGCACAGAATTGAATCAGTTCAGCGGACGGCCACCAGGATGATCTCGGGGCTCAAGGGTCTCTCGTACGAAGAGAGACTGAACAAATTGCAGCTCTACACTCTCGAGGAACGTAGGGAGAGGGGAGATATGATCGAAACATTTAAGTACCTCACGAGATGTGTCGAAGTGGAAGATGATATTTTCTTTCTCAAGGGACCCTCGGCCACAAGAGGGCACCCGCTCAAACTCAGGGGCGGAAAATTTCATGGCGACACCAGAAAATATTTCTTCACAGAGAGAGTGGTTGATCATTGGAACAAGCTTCCAGTGCAGGTGATCGAGGCAGACAGCGTGCCAACTTTAAGAATAAATGGGATACCCAGTGGGATCCCTACGAGGGTCAAGATAAGGAAATTGGGTCATTAGGGCATAGACAGGGGGTGGGTAAGCAGAGTGGGCAGACTTGATGGGCTGTAGCCCTTTTCTGCCGTCATCTTCTATGTTTCTATGTTTCTAGTTAGGTGGGCTAGACTTAGGCAGCAGTTAGGTGTCTGTGTATAGGTGAACGGGACTTTTAATTGTGGAGTTTAGAGGACTCCAGGTTGATATTAATCTCAAAATATGTTTAATAATGTATCACTTAAAGCACATGAAAAAAAATATATTGCATACTTCACCTTCTATTTTTTAGCCTAAAGAGGACTCCTCTACTACTAATAGCAAAATATATTTATTAATGCATTATTGAAGCAAATCATATGAAAAAAATATATAGATTGCATACTAAACCTTATTTCCAACAGGTTAAGAACATTAAAAGAAATACACTACTCACAGAGAATGTCTTATAGTTCAGAGCAAGTGAACGTGTCTGATGCACAATCGTGACATCATTGTGACATCATCAAAATGCACCTAAATAGCAGAATGCAATAAAGAATGATAGGAACCCCTGCCTAAAAGGAAACACTTGTAACTCTTTAGTTAAAGGTGCTGCTTCAGTGGTCCAAAGGTCATGGGTTCAAATCCACACAATTTTCCCCCAATATCTTAACAGCATCATTTGTTCTCATAAGAGAGTATGGATTGTGGACTTTGCCATTTACATTTGCACTCTGCCTTTTCTAGGGTCCAGTGGGAAACTTATTTTTACTCTGAGATGGCTAGGATCTCCTAATGTATCATATCTCCTTGCAAAGAACCTCTGCCTAAAAGAAAGTAGCTGTAGCTCACTGGCTAAAGGCGTGGAGGGGCATAATCAAAAGGGACGTCTAAGTCTGTTTACGTCCATTTCACACGTCGTCCAAAGTCAAAAAGTGCCTAAGTGACATTTTCGAAAGAGACATCCAACTTCTTTTGACTTTCGAAAATCGTCCAAATTATACGTCCTACAGATCTAATCTAAAACATCTATCTTTATAGTCCATTTTCGTACAAATGTCAGTCCAAGTCAAAAACATCTAGAACAAGCCCTGTTGGACGTGGGAGGGGTCTGCAAAGTGATTGACAGAACACCCAAACAGGGCACCTAAATAGTGGGGTACCTTACAGGGCACTGCTGTGAACTTCACAAACAGGGTGCCATGGCTTCTCCTCATTACAGCTCCTTTATAGGTGACGGTGAGCCCTCCAAACCACCTCCAGAATCTCCTAGATCCACTTATCTACCATCCCTATAGCCCTTATAGATGCAGGAGCCACTTCTATGCCAGTACAAAAGGGTTTTGGGGGTGTATAGGGGAGTGCACATGTTTCAATAACAATGCAGTGATTACAGGAGCTTATGGGCATGGGTCCATCTCTCTATGGATCCCAAACCCACCCCCAAGATGACTTAAGCTGCCTCTGGGCTGGAAGACTAGGCTTTCCTATGCTAGGCAGCCAGGTGATGATGGTCTGGAGGCTGAAATTTCAAGTTATGATTAAAATTTTTATTGGGGTGGGGGGTGTTAGTGATCACTGGGGTAGTGTGTGGGGGGTCTGTGTTATGTGTTTTCAGTGATTATCTGGTGAGTTTAGGTGGGTTTTAGTGACTTAGACCATGTTTTAGATGGTCTAAGTCAAAACGTCCAAGTTTCCTCTAGACTCTGTTGTTTAACTTTTGGTTATACATGCTGTACAACTAAGTCTAAGCTGGCCCACATCCCGCCCAACTCCCGCCCTCGACACGCCTCCCGAAATACCCCGTTTAGCTTTGGACGTTGAGCGGCTCTATGAAGGCCTAAGTCGTTTAGAAATACAGTGGTACCTCGGTTTATGAGTGCACCGGTTTGCGAGTGTTTTGCAAGACGAGCAAAACATTTGCAAAATCAGTGCCTCGGAAACTGAGCATGGCTCGATTTACGAGTACCCCCCCCCCGCAATCCGGCACCCCCCCTGCGATCCGGCACCCCCCCTGCCTCAAACCGGCACCCCTCGCCACGATCCGACCCCCCCCGACACGATTGGGCACCCCCCGCCACGATCTGACCAATCATGTCGGGGGGGGGGGTCGGATCGTGGCGGAGGGGTGCCGGTTCGAGGCAGGGGGGGTGCCGGATTGCAGGGGGGGTGCCTGATCGCAGGGGGGGGGGCCTTCGAGGGGAGCAATGCCTGTTCTCGGGGGGGGGGAACGCATCAAAGCGAGTTTCCATTATTTCCTATGGGGAAACTCGCTTTGATAAACGAGCATTTTGGATTACGAGCATGCTCCTGGAACGGATTATGCTCGTAATCCAAGGTACCACTGTACGTCCAAAACCCGGTTTGATTATCGGCAATTGGACGTTTTAGAGAAATGTTCGTCCAAGTGCCAATTTAGGCCAGTTTTTGGACGTTTTTCTCTTTCGTTTATGAGCCCCATTGCTTCTGCCTTCCAAAGGTCATAGGTTCAAATCCCAAGTATGGTCAGATACCCCAACACATATTTCTACTTTTTAAATAGTGGCATTTTGCTATCTTGGTGCATATTGATGATGTCACAATGATGTCAAGATTGTGCATCAATCACGTTCACTTGCTCTGAACAGCAGCCATTGTGTGAGTAGAGTATTTCTTTTAATGTTTGTAACCTTTTAGAAATGGGGTTTAGTGTACAATCTATATATTTTTTTCATATGCTTTGTTTCAATAATGCATTAATAAATATCTTTTGCTATTATATTAGTAGTAAAGAGGAGTCCTCTTTAGGCTAAAAAATAGAAAGTATGAAGGGGCATAATCGAAAGGGACGTCTAAATCCATTTGCATCTAAGTCACAAGTCGTCCAAAGTAAAAAACTGCCTAGGACACATTTAGAAAAATACGTCCAAAATTTTTTTTGTTTCAAAAATCATCTAATTATACGTCCTGCCGATCTGATCGTCCAAGCCGCTAAATCATCCAAGCCGCTAAATCGTTCATTTTTATACCACATTTCTGTCCAACTTTTCGTCTAAGTCAAAAACGCATAGAACAAGCCCTGCAAAGTGATGGACTGAACACCCAGACATGCCACCTAAATAGTGGGGTACTTTACAGGGCACTACTGTGAACTTCACAAAAAGGATGCCATGTTTTCTCCTCACTACAACTCCCTTATAGGTCACGGTGAGCCCCCCCCAAAGCACCTCCAGAATCCTCTAGACCCACTTATCTATCACCCCAATAGTCCTTATGGCTACAGGAGGCACTTATATGCCAGTACAAAAGGATTTTGGGGGTGTATAGGGGAGTGCACATGTTTCATTATCAATGCAGTGATTACAGGGGCTTATGGGCATGGGGCATCCTCTGCATGAGTCCCTAATCCACCCCCAAGATGGCTTAAGCCGCCTCTGTGCTCGATGACTAGGCTTTCCTATGCCAGGTGGCTAGGTGATGATGGTCTGGAGGCTGAAATTTAAAGGTGTGATTAATATTTTTATGGGGGGGGGTCGGTGATTACTGGGGTAGTGTGTGGTGGTCTGTTTTATGTGCTTGCAGTGCTTATCTGGTGACTAGGTGGGTTTTTGTGACTTAGACTATGTTTTACATGGTCTAAGTCACAACATCCAAGTTCCGTTGATCCTGGCCTGTATAACTTTCAGTTATACATGCTGTTCAACTAAGTTTAAGCCGGCCCACGTCCCGCCCAACTCCCGCCCTCGACACTCCTCCCGAAATGACCCGTTTAGCTATGGTCGTTCAGTGGCACTACGAAGGCCTAGGTCGTTTAGAAATACGTCCAAAACCCGTTTTTATTATCGGCACTTGGACGTATTTGGGAAATGTTTGTCCAAGTGCCGACTTAGGCCGGATTTTGGTCGTTTTTCTCTTTCGATTATGAGCCCCTTAGTGTATATATATATATATATATATTTATTTATTTATGTGCTTTGTTTAAGTAATGCATTATTAAACATTTTGAGCTTAAAATCAAGCTGGAGTCCTCTTTACCCAAAAATAAAAGCCCTGTTCAGCTATAAGAAGATGCCTCACGGATGCCTAAGTCATGTCCATCTAGCTTGCACTAAACAGAACCCAAAAAACCTAGTTTTATAATTCACATACAATTTAATAGCTGATTGTGTGCTGCAGTGTTTAGAGCTACAGCCTTAGCACCCTGACGTTGCTGGTTTGAATCCCCCATTCCTCCCTGTCACAGAAGAGAAATAATAAATAAATAAATAAAATAATTCTGGTACCAACATTTCACTGCATACAATTTTAATGAAAAACAGCAAAAAATCGCCATTCTAATGAAGTCATAATAATGAGACGTGATATTGTGTAAACGTCTATGTTGCCTAAAAGGCGATTTTGTAAAGGACGTCTAACTATTTAGACGCGTCTAGACTCGCTGAGCGTGATTCTCTATAGTGCATCTATACGACAAACTCTTTTTTCTCACGATTGAAAACCCATACTTTATTAATATGGTTCAGTCACTGAGACCAGGATACAATCCACTCATCAGGCAGATGTTGCAGGGACACTGCTGGATAAAGTGTATGACAGAGAAATGGAACAATGTGCAACAGATCTAGTGGGTAAAATTGATAACCTAAGTCTTGATGGGTGGAGTAATGTCCACAATGATCCTGTTATATGTGCTTGCATAAGAACAGAAGAAGGGAATGTCTTTTTTGCAGAAACAATTGATACCTCAGGAAATGCACATTTAGCAGAATACTTACAGGAAGTAGTAGGAAAAGTTATAATAAAATGAAAGCAAATTTCAAATATTTAGTATGCAATTTAGTAACAGACAATGTTGCAAATGTATCCAAGATGAGAATAAATTTAGAAGATCATGAAGAGAATACCAAACTAATAACAGCATATGGTTGCAGTGCTCATTTGTTGCACCTCCTAACCAACGACTTCAATAACAATCATTTTACAGCAGCAGCCCTGAAAAAGAATTGGTGGAACCAAGCTAACGCTCCCACAAGATGTTAGATGGAACTCTGTAGTGGACTATTTTTAGCAGTGTATCAAGAATTGGCCTATTCTGATGACAGTTTGTGGACAAAAATGATAGAAAATAGATGGCACTATTATGGCCAAAATCCTCAACGTTGGGCTTAAGGAAAATGTTGAAGATATGTTGAGAATCCTGAAATCTATTTCTGGCGCTTTAAACAAAATACAGAAAAATAGCTGTTTTATTGCTGATGCTGCTGACATTTCAAAGGAACTGAGTGAACTGAGTGAGCACTTAAAAATAGAACTGTACAATGACAGAATTTAAATTACAAGCATTAAAAAAATGAATAGGACAAGCATTGACTTTAGCTCATTTTCTTGCAAATATTGTCAATATCTGGTACCAGGTTCAAACTTGAAGTGCTGAAGAAGAGGAGTTAGCTATGAAATGGGTATTCAGGAATCATCCATCTGTAATGCCAACTATAATAAACTTCAAAGCTAAGAGGGAACCATTCAAGAAATATATGTTTGTCAATGATGTTTTAAAGAAAGTCACTCCAGTGAACTGGTAGAAGAGGTCACTTATTATGCACTTGGATTTAGAGACTGTTGAAGTAATGATTGCACTTTTATCAATAGAAGCTTCTTCTGACATAGAAAGAAATAATATTCTCTTCCTTTCGTCTCATTCATTCCAAATTGAGAAATTGTTTGGGACCTGATAAAGAAGGAAAGCTTGCTTTTTTCCCCCAAATTATGAGCAAACAAGAAGATGATGAGTGAAGATGTGTGGACCTGGCAGATAGTCTAAGTTTTAAAAAAATATACTTTGTTTAGCCACATCACTTAACATGGATGTTTAAGGAAATACAAGAAAACATATGCTGTAATGTTATTATTTTGGTTAAATAAAACTATTTAAATTGTTATTAAAGTAATCAATATTTTCTCCTATCAATGAAGTACAGCAGAAAAGTTGTCCAAATATGAATGATTAACCTTTTATTGCAATAATTTCATATTTATTTATCTCTATCTTTCTAATAGTATAACCAAAGGGAGGACCACATCATGCGATGAGGAGTGAGGACGTGTTTCTTGGCTGCTCATGGGACCCTGCCCCCATTTACTTGGTTTTCTTTGGAGAATGATGACTAATAGCTATAAACTTGTTTGCTTCATAACTGCAATTACATGGACAGTTATATTGCTAAGACTGGTGGTGCAATGACTAGCAAGACAACAGAAAAAGATAAAGCTAAGGACCAAGGGCCGGAGGATAAGATGGCGGGTCCTTCTTTGCTGACACCTTTAGAGTTCACAGATGGACAGCTACAGCAACTCACTTCAGCGGTGCTAAAGCACTGGACCCTGAACTGGAAAAGCTTTGGGGGCAGATTACTCACTTGAAGCAGCTTTTGCCAGAGACGACTCATTGAACAGGAGAGATGGAATCCCATGTGTCTTCCATGGAGGATACCTCCCATGCAGTTTCTGCCTCTGTTGAGTGCTTGGAAGCGCGACTCAGCAATTGTATTGCTAAAGTAGACAATCTGGAGAATAGGTCCCGAAGAGGAAACCTACGTTTCATCGGGCTGCCCGAGCAGTTGCTAGACCATAAGCTGGGGTCTCTACTAGAAGAGTGGCTTGCTAAAGAACTCCAACTGGCAGCTGGTATGGGTCCTGTTTGTTTGGAGTAGGCCTATCGTGTGGGCCACGTGACAGGGGACTGCCAGTCATTATCAAAATACCCAATTATCTCCATAAAGTGGAGCTTTTGTGCAGTTACCTCCTCAAGAGGGACTCACTATTTTTTGATGGAAATCCCATAAAAATATTTCAGGATTATTCGCAAGCACTCCAATAGCATCGTCTTCATTTCTATCTGCTCTGTGCAACCTTAGCTGAAAAGATGATACATTTCCTATTTCTTTTCCCAGTAGTCCTTAAGATTTATGCTAGTGGAATCTGGAAAACTTTGGACAAAGTAGAAGACATCAAGAGCTATGTGCAACAGCTAACCTCACCAGAGACCTCATTTGACTCTTGAGAATTTATGGCAATTAGTGGGGTAGTGTGGTTATTTCCTTTATATCTGTCCAGATTTCAAATTATATTTACTAGTATGAGTAATAAGTTAATTTAAAAGTATTAATTTTGTATTCCATCCAGTGTTCTCTCAGTTGTTAATTCACCATATTGGTTCAGGTACCTTGCATCATAAAGTTCCTGCTTTCCTGCATATGGGTGCAGGGAAGGTTGGTGGGTTGTATGGGTATAAGTGAATTTGGGTATTAGATGGTTTTTTGGTGGGGGAATGAATGGTGGGGCGAAGGGAGGGTCAGGGGAGACAGATGAGATGGTGAGTGTTTTGTAACAATTGAGTGATGAGTGATGGGAGGGTCAGGGGAGACAGATTAGATGGTGAGTGTTTTGCAACAATTGTATCCATTTCCTTTTATGATTATCGAGAGTCTACATTGATTTTGCTTTCTAGTGCAAAATATAGTGTCCTATTTTTATTGAGTAGTGTTGTAGAGGTAGAGGTAGGGATGAAGGCTGGACACACTTGCCTTGGTTTAATCTGGCGCAGTCTGAGAGTCCTCGATGAAGGTGGGGTGTCCTGAGGGGTTCCAGTGATTGTATTATCTCCTGGAATGTGGGATGAATTTTGTCCCCCATAAAGCGCTGCAAGATTTTGGCAGCCTTACAAAGTCACAATGTGGCTATATTGCCTGTTGCAAGAAACTAGGCTATCAGATGCAGAACATCAGAAGCTGAAGATAAATTGGGTTGGAAACTTATATTATTCTTCCTTAGGTAGTAGGAGAGGAGTAGTAGCGGTTCAGATTTACAAGGCACTGCAGTGTAGAGCCAAATTATTAGCTAAGGATGAAGCAGAGAGATGCATTTTGTTCAAACTCTGGTTGAAGGTGGTAGAGTTTATTTTTTTGGTGGTATACGACCCTAATCAACTAGATGAATTTTTACAAGAACTTACTCACTATATGCCATCCCTATCATAATAAGAATCTTATAACAGGGGATATGAATTTGGTAATGGATCCCATGCATGATTGTTCTAGACAGGGACTAGAGGGAGAGGGGTAGAGGTGGTACAATAGTGCTAGATTCCTTTGTCTCATCGTTACAGTGAATGCATGCAGAGTGCTTCACCCCAGGGAGAGAGACTACACCCACTTCTCTCAGGCTTATGGCACCTAGATTAGATTACATTTTTATCAGCCAAATATTATCTCCATCAGTATCTGCTGCAACCATAGGCCCTGGGGAGATTACAGATTTTCAGACCAATGCTTGATATGGGCGGATTTAGAATCCTTGGATCAGGATTGGCCCCAAACAGGCTAGAGATTAACGGCTTATCTACATGGAGACCCGCACTTTAAAAGTATTTATAAGATAAATGGGAAGACTCTGTGCACTATAATGGTCAGCATGCCCAACATAAGATTTGCTACTGCTGGGTCAGACCAGTGGTCCATTGTCTAACCTTACTTGCGTATGTTCTGTTCCATCAGGAACTTATCCAACTGTTTCTTGAATCCCTGAAGGGTGCTTTCCCCTATAACAGCCACTTGAAAAGCGTTCCAGATTTCTACCACTCTCTGGGTGAAGAAGAACTTCCTTACATTTGTACGGAATCTATTCTCTTTTAATTTAGTGAGTGCCCTCTGGTTCTCTTCACCTTGGAGAGGGTGAACAATTTCTCTTTCTTTACCTTCAATATCTTAAATGTTTCGATCATGCCCCCTCTCAGTCTCCTCTTTTCAAAGGAGGCCCAGTTTCTCTAACCTCTCATTGTATGGCAACTCCTCCAGTCCCTTAAATATTATTGTCGCTCTTTTCTGGACCCTTTCGAGTAGTACTATGTCCTTTTTCATGTATGGCGACCAGTGCTGGACGCAGTATTCCAGGTGGGGGGCGTACTATGTCCTAGTACAACGGCATGATAACCTTTTCAGATCTATTTGTGATCCCCCTTCTTAATCATTTCTAGCATTCTGTTTGCCCTTTTTGCCGCCGCCACACATTGTGCGGACGGTTTCATTGACTTGTTTACAAGTACTCCCAAGTCTCTTTCCTGGAGGCTCTCTCCGATTACAGCATTGGACATCCTGTATTCGTGCATATGATTTTTGTTACCAACATGCATCACCTTGCACTTATCCATGTTGAACCTCATTTGCCATTTCGTGGCCCATTCCTCGAGTGTGTTTATGTCTCGTAGGTCTTCGCAATCCTGTGTCCTCACCAGTGCTCCCTCTAAGCGGGCGGGTGGTGTGAGCAAAATTTTTTCCCCGTGCGCTAAAAATATCGGGCGCCAGCGCCAACTCGCCCGATTCTCCTCTCGCCGCGGCCTGCCATCTCCGTACGCCGTGCACTGTGACGTGACATTGTGCGCTGCGAGGCAATATTTTGTGCGCCAGCGCACGCCAGCGCAGCTTAGAGGGAACACTGGTTCCTCACTACTCTGAATAACTTTGTATCGTCCACAAATTTAATCACCTCACTTGTCGTGCCAATTTCTAGGTAATTTATAAAAATGTTGAAGAGCACAGGCCCAAGCACCAAACCCTGCGGCACCCCACTCGTGACGCTTTTCCAGTCCGAGCATTGTCCATTATCCCCACTCTCTGTTTCCTATCCGCCAACCAATTTTTAATTCACATGAGTATATCACCCTCTATTCCATGGCTCGCAATTTTTCGAAGTAGACGTTCATGTGGGACCTTGTCGAAAGTCTTCTGAAAATGTCAACCAGGTCACCCTTGTCTATCTACCTATTTACTCCCTCAAAGAAGTGCAGTAAGTTTGTCAAGCAAGATCTTCCTTTGCTGAATCCGTGCTGGATAGTCCCCAGCAGTTTGTGTCCGTCAAGGTGATCGATGATGCGGTCCTTTATCAGCTCCTCTACCATCTTTCCCGGTACTGAAGTCAGACTCACTGGTCTGTAGTTTCCCGGATCCCCCTAGAACCTTTCTTGAAGATCAGTATAATGTTCGCCACTTTCCAGTCTTCCGGAATGTTTCCTGATTTGATCGACAGATTGGCTATTAGTTGAAGCAGTTCAGCTATAATTCCTTTCAGTTCCTTGATTACCCTTGGGTGGATGCCGTCCGGTCCCGGGGATTTATCGCTTTTAAGCCTATCAATCTGTCTGCATACCTCTTCTAGACTGATCGTCGACCATGTCAGTTTCCTGTCTTCACTTCCTGTGTATATCCTGTTGGCTTCTGGTATACTGGATATATCCTCTTCGGTAAATACAGATGCAAAAAATGTGTTCAGTTTGTCGGCGATGGCTTTGTCCTCCTTTAGTACTCCCTTTATTCCATGGTCATCTAACGGCCCCACTGCTTCCTTCACGAGTCGTTTTCCCTTAATATATTGAAAGAAAGGCTTAAAATTTTTTTGCCCCCATGGCTATTTTTTTCTCGTTGTCCCTTTTGGCTTCTCTTACCGCCTTATGGCACTTGCTTTGATGTTGTTTGTGCTTTTCCAGTTCTCGTCCGTTTTAGTCCTTTTCCGTTCCTTAAACGAAGTCTTCTTGTCTTTGATCGTTTCCTTCACTGCTACAGTGAGCCACGCCGGTTACTTGTTCTTTTTCCTCTTGGAACCTTTGTTGATAGGCGGTATATATAGCCATTATTATTTTGTCCACAGCTAAAACTATGATGCGGAGTTATATGATTGCCTATACAAGTGCTAGAAAAAAGCAGATAGCACAGGATATTTTATCTTTAGAGGCGCAGCCTAAACAGGCTAAGAGAAATTTTATAAAGTATGGAACCCCCTCTACTAATTACTCTCCTTGCCAGCATGTATTCTCCATTCATAGTGATTACAGGCTAGGGTAGATATGGTGACCTCTGTCACCTTCCCCACAGGAAATCCTTACCACACAGGCTCCGATACTTTAAGCCTATCCCCATCACCCCCACTCAATAACCTCAAAATAGCACTGGCAAATGCAAGGTCTGTAAACAACAAATATACTATACTAAATGACCTCCTCACAGACAATGAGACATCTTCCTAATTATTGAAACATTGATTAAAGACAATGATTGAACTACCCTGGGTATGCTGTGCCCTCCAGGATACCAAGTAATAGCTTGCTCACGCACCGATACAAGAGGGGGAGGTATAACTGCCATCATTAAGTCCAACCTCAACCCAAGACTGATAGACACTGTCACACTAGACGCGCTAGAATGTCTTATCTTCTCAGTGGGTCACAACAGAGCCCTAACTTTCCCCTTGATATACAGAGCACTGCACTCTCCAATGCCCGTCTTAGATGACCTACTATCTGTCCTTAGCAAATTGGTCATCACATACATCTCTTTAGACCTGTCTCCAACCTACCCTTCTTCTCCAGGACCCTGGAAAAAACAATGCTAACCCAATTACACTCCTTAACTGATGAACATGGCACCCTATCCGATTTCCAATCGGAATTCAGGAAATTCCACAGTACTGAAACCGTCCAAAAAATCATTGATGACTGCTGGAAACTCATGGACAAGGGCAATGATGTCCTTCTGGTGCTGCTGGATCTCAGCGCGGTTTTCGACACTTGACCATCCTCTCCTCATTGAGCGGCTCTCTGAAATTGGAATCAGAGACATTGTGCTACAGTGGTTCTCCTCTTTCTTGAATAACAGATCCCAAAGCGCTTTGCTCAATGACATGTTATTGAAACTGAAACTGATCAAATATGGTGTTCTGCAAGGATCTCTGCTATCCTCCCCCTATTATTCAATCTCTATGTTAGACCTGTCTTAGACATAGCCTGTCAATATCAAATACAGATTCACTCCTTCGCGGATGACATCCAACTGTACCTACTGCTAGGAGAAGCCCGTGACGCCCAGATTGCGAAACTCCTAACCTGCCTCTTAGAAATCAAAAACTGGTTGTCCGTCAACAAATTACAACTAAATGCCTCCAAGATGGAATTCCTTTGGATCTGCAAAGAATGCTGCACCCTCGCCCATCCCTCGCTGCACTGGGACTTGACTACTCAATGCGAAAAACCAAGTGCACAGCCTAGGAATATTCACCAACTGAGAGAGATGGTTGGAAAGCAACAGGTTGCAATCAAGGAGTATTCCTAGGAGTAAACCTGCTGCTTTCCAACTATATCTCTCAGGTGGTATCTTCCTCATTTTACTACCTGCGACAACAGGAGAGATATGATTCAAATGTTCAAATACTTGAAAGGTATTAACATAGAACAAACTCTTTTCCAGAGAGAGGAAAATGGTAAAACCAGAGGACATAATTTGAGGTGGTCGAAGGGTGGTAGACTTAAGAGCAGTGTAAGGAAATTCTTTACGGAGAGGATAGTGGATGCCTGGAATGTGCTCCTGAGAGAGGTGGTGGAGATGTAAATGATGACGGAGTTCAAAAAAGCATGGGATGAGCACAAAGGATCTAGAATCAGAAAATAATAGTAAATATTGAAGAACTAAGGCCAGTTCTGCGCAGACTTGCACGGTCTGTGTCTGTATATGGCTGTTTGGTGGAGGATGGGTTGAGGAGGACTTCAATGGCTGGGATGGTGTAGATGGACTGGAGTAAGCTTTGATGGAGACTTTAGTAGTTGGAATTTAAGAACAGTGCCAGGCAGAGCTTTGGATTCTTGCCCAGAAATAGATAAGAAGAAGAAGAAAAAAAAACCCAACAGATTTTTAGATTGAATCAGGTTGGGCAGACTAGATGGACTATTTGGCTCTTTATCTGCTGTCATCTACTATGTTACTAACTTTGAAAAATAATGAACTACTTTTCAGAGTCCGACTTTGCCCAACCACTCTATGTCTTAGTACTTTCCCGCATGGATTACTGCAATGTGCTATTCAACGGTCTCACAGCGAAGAATGTACAACACCTACAGCGTATTAAAAACGTGGAGATCAGGCTTCTAAAAAACCTCAGTGCCCGTGACCCTGTCTCCCAGGCTCTAGCATCGGCTCACTGGCTACCCATATCCAAACGTTGTGTCATCAAGGGCCTGATGCTAGCGTTCAAATCCTTATACGACATGGCACCGGGCTATATGACGGCTAAGCTTCCTCCATATGTGCTGAACCGGTCCCTCTGCTCTCGGGATGAAATATGCCTCAAAATACCCCCTGGTCATGCCCTTTGACTGCAAACTGCCAACCGACAATCCTATTTCCACTTCATACCGAGCTACTGGAATCAACTCCCCCGCAGATCGGATCCTTGAAAGTCTCCTCAGCTTTAGAAGAGCAATAAAAGCATACCTCTTCACCTAAACCCCTACCCTTGACTGATGGACTACAAAGAAATGTATATTGATACCAGAACCCCAGTATGTGTCACATAAGGAAAACTTGTATTGTAAAATCTTGCATTGTAACTACGGCAGATCTAACATGTAAACTATCTGTGTGTCAAATAAAACTTGTACTGAAAATCTTGTACTGTAAGGATAACTATGGCTAATTGTAACTGGTAAACTGTATATTAATATTAGACTCCTAGTATGTGTCAGGTTAGGATAAAAACTTGTATTGTAAACTTGTACTGGAATAATGTAATAACTCATTCTGAGCTCTTTGGGGATAATAGAATAGAAAATGAATTAAATAAATAATAAGGAGATTCTGCAAGCTATTCAGGTTGCACTGGACTCCCTTATATATAAACGTACTATCTACATGCTTCTATATTGCTGAGGGAAATTTTACAGATATAGCAACAAGACAGGAAGGCTGTTAGCCCAAGTAGTTAAAGCATGGGGAGGGTGTAGGATTATATCTTCATTGCAAGATTCAAATGGATAAGTAACTAACCACCCAAAGGACATAGCTAATTTGTTTGTCCATTATTTCCAATCCCTTTTTACAGTGAACCTGCCTAGTAAGATCATGGACATAAATGAGTATCTAGGTCAGGTATGTGGGCATCATAGGAAAAGAAATGCAGCAGGCTGTACATTCCTTGAAATTAGTATCAGCTTCAGAGCCTGATAGGTTTTCAGGCGAGTTCTATAAACCTCTGCAAGCTTCTATCTTGCATGCTTTGCAAGCTTATTGTAATGAAATGATTGTGAATGGCTCTTTTCTAGTACATGAAAATGTGGCACTGATTACCTTATTACCAAAGCCAGGGGTGCCAGTGGAGCTGATGTCATCTTATAGGCCCATCTCCTTAATAAATATAGTTATCAAGATCCTGTTGGGTTTGTCCAGGCTGGCTACCATACTCCCACAAATAATATTGGGGGGGGGGGGGAAGCAAGTGGGCTTTGTTTGGGGAAGGCATTCAATCTGTAATGTGTGTAAGTTCCTCTTAGCCATTGCAAATTGTCAAAATAAAGTTAGCTGGACATTCTTGTTTACTTTACAACGTATGGGGTTTCAGGGCTGGTTCTTGGAAGTGGTGCGTTCATTATACTTTGCAGCAAGAGCTTTTGTGATGGTGAATAGGATACACATTGGTATCTTTCCTATTTCATGAGGGACGCAACAGGGCGTTTACTGTTTGTTTTATCATTGGAACCCCTGGTACGTGTTTTGAATGCTGCAGGGAGATTTCTGGGGTAATATTTTCAGCACTTAATATTAAAGTGATGGCCTATGCAGACAATATTCCATGCGTGTTGACTGATTCACAGTGACCTCTCCTACATTTACTCTCTATGATATCTGCTTATGGCATTCTCTTGGGATTCACTTTGAACTTGATGAAGTCCAAGGCTATGCCTCTGTTGCTAGAGGTACGTCTGCTTTGGAGTGGTCCTTTCCCTTTGTAGTGGGTAGATACCTCATTTAAATACCTGGTGGTCCCCATCCCAGTTAAGCTGTCTCGCCTGTATGTTCTTAATGTATAACTTTTATTACATGAGACTCAAATAAAACTAAATTTGTGGAGAGCTTATCCATTATCTCTTTTAGGATGTATACATTTATTTAATACTAGTCTTTAAGCCCGTTACATTAACGGGTGCTAGAATATATGTATGTCTGCCTTTCTTTCTTTCTGTCTCACTCCCTGCCCTTGTGTCTTTCTTCTTTTCTTTCTGTCTCCCTCCCTCCCTCCTATTATTTGTCTTTCTTTCTATTTGTCTCTCTTCCTGCCCCCTATGCAGCATTTATCTCCCATATGCAGCAGCATTTCTTTCCCCCCCTCCATTTTCCTGTGCAGTTGTGTCAGATCCGTGAGGAGGAGTGAAGTGGCTTGGAATTGAGTGTGCTGAATTCTAGGAAAGGTGGCAGTCGGGTGAGTAAGTGTGCCAGATTGGGGGTGGAATGGGAGCAGGGCAGTTGGGGAGATACAGTAAAAAAAGGGATGTTTATGGGTGAGGATAGAGGTTTGAAAGTGGTCACTGAGGGAGAAGTTGGGAAACAAATGAATTGGATGGGAGGAGGGAGATAGTTTTGGTGTCTGTCAGAGCAGTGGAAGGAAAGAGCAATTGAGTGAATGTCACAGCAGTCGAGGATGGGAAACAGTTTTGAAGTGTGTGTGTCACATGGAGCCAGGGCAGTAGAGAATCTGGGTCATGCTGAGAGAGAGTGTCTGATCAGGAGTAGTGGTTGGAAAGTAAGTGTGGATGGAGGGATTGGGAGAGTGTGAATCAGATGGAGAGAGGAACGGAATTTGGTTAGTGGGAACATTAATTAGTGGGAGAGGCAGTAAGGAATGATTAGTGAGTTTGCTAAGACATTGGCGAGTAATAAATGTCTAGTGGGAGGAGGGGAGGAGTCTGGGTCGGAAGCATACTGGATGAGTGTGAAGGGAGGTATTTGGGTAGTGAATGAGCACTGTCAATTTGAGGAGAAGGTGAGGTTGTTGTTTATGCTGCATCAGCTAAGTCCAGCAGGTTAAATCTACTGAACTCAATGAGTCGCACTGTGTTTTCCCTCGGAAGTTGTTCTGCGGGGGAGAAGGGGGAGGGAAGCACAAGGGGAGTGTCACACGTCTTCCGCTGGCCTCACACTCCAAGAGCCCCCCTCTTTTCACACGCATTTGGAGACTGGTCTCTCCTCTTCCGCTTCTCCTACCCCCTGCCAGTCCAGCGCGTCTCTCCCCGTCTCCTCCCTGTGCGCGCACGCTTGCTCTCAGGCCTCCCCACCCCACCATCCTAATATCAAACACATACCTGAGGCCGCTACCACCACCACTTCCGCAGCTCGCTCGCGCTTCGATACCCCGTCCCCTCTGACGCGCCGGGGGCGCGCATTCGCACTCTCATGTCTGCGACGGATCAGGGAACACGACTTTTGAGTGCGCATGCGCGGCCTAGCATTTTATTATATTAGATGGTAATGGTAATGGTGTCACGTTGGCTATACTTATTCCAGATGCTCCCCTTATTTCTTAAAACTAAGGATGAAAGGAGATTGATCAGGGTGATGCAGATGTATCTCCGGCAAGACAAGAGTGTGAGGCTTTTGTACTTGGCTCTTCAGATTTCTAGGCAAAATGGAGGGCTGGGTTTTTAAAATTTGAGATACCTAACTGTGGCAGTAGCTATGTGTCATGTTGGCGATTGGTATAGAGAAGCCCAGGAATTTTTTTTATCCCTTCTTTGAAACTGAAGTTGTTAGGTGGGATTCATTTTAGCTGTTATTTGCATACTATGGGCCTTCTTGTTTCTAGGCTCTTAAAAGTCTTCCATTTGTTATCTTCAGCAGCAGTGACCTGGAAGTGGGTCTGTAGGAGACAGCATTTTTCTTTTATTTGTGGCAACCTTTGTTTTCCCCCTGGGCAGACGTCTGCTGCTTTTTGTAATTGGAAGATATCAAGTACCTTTTTCATGTGCTTAATGAGGACAAATACAAAGTGATACACATTGGGAATAATAATCCAAATCATAGTTACCAGATGCCAGGGTCCACAGCAATACACATACAGTAAAATAACCATCCATGGGAGTGGCCTAAAGGATCTGGCCAATCGGAATCTTAGACCACTCCCAGTGTATCCCAGAATGCACTGGGAAAGAGACCTAAGACTCCGGTTGGAGGGGCCTTAGGCACCTGGGCCAGTCAGGGCTTTGGGTCTCTCCTTGGTGCATGTCAGGATGCACTGGGAAGAGGAAAGCCCGCCATTCTGTGGAGGTGGACCTGCTGGCAGGATGGAGTGGGCATCCCTCTTGCCAACCATCAGAGAAAGGTATGGGGGGCATTCGGGGGTGGCAGGGGATGATGGGGCCAGTGGCATCCCTCCTGCTGAGGGATGTCTCAGTGGTGGCAGGAGGAATTAGGCACTCCTCCTTCCACAGACATTCGAGGCAAGTCATTCTTTAAAAAATGCACATGCAAATGAGGTTCATGGAGAGTCAGCACATGCCGATCGCTAGTGATAGCAATTGGCACATGTGCAAAAAAAACCCACCCAAATCAAAAATCAACAGTTGGGATATATGCCCACTCTCTCCTGCTGCCAATGTCAAGCAATCCCCCCCCAGCAGTGGGAGAGATGCCCACTCCCTCTTGCTGCCATACAACAACCCATAGAACCCTTATGGCAGCTGGAGATATACGCACATCCACCACCGACACCCCTCTCCGGTAGCAGGAGAGATACCCACTCCTTCCCACTGCCACACAATAACCCTGACACCCCCCAGCTGTGGGAGAGATGCCCACTTCTGCTTCTACCTTGTGCCCCCAATCCACCCTGTTCCTCCAATGACCCCCTGACCTCTTACCTTGTTTTCAAAGTCTGACTGGAGGGATGCCTTCCCCCTCCAGCCATCAGGCTCGCCTCTTGAAAAATGGCGGGCCTTCCCCTCCCTGGCACATCCTGGGATATGCTGGGGAGGAGTCTAGGGCTCAGATTGGCCCAGATTGCTTAGGAGGGGCTTTAGGCTTCTGGGCCAATCAGAGCCTTAGGCCTCTCCCCAATGCGTTCAGGAAGGGGCCTAAGGCTCTGATTGGCCCAGGAGTCTTAGCAACCCATATTGGTATGAGTCATTGTGTTGCAGGGTCCAGTTCCGCTTCAGCTTTAATTTTCTTACAGATGGTCTTGGAGAAATTGAAAGGGGACAGGTTTAGAACCAATGCTAGGAAGTTCTTTTTCACTCAGAGAGTGGTGGACACCGGGAATGCGCTTCCGGAGGTTGTGATAGGACAGAGTACATTACGGGGTTTCAAAGAAGGATTGGATAAATTCCTGATGGATGCGGGGATTGAGGGATACAGATAGAGGTATGTAAGGGTATAGCTAGAGGGATAAAGGGGATTGAAGGGTTTTAGGCAAAGGATCACCTTACAGGTCATGGACCTGATGGGCCGCCGCGGGAGCAGACTCCTGGGCACGATGGACCTATGGTCTGACCCAGCGGAGGCAACTTCTTATGTTCCTGAAGCTCCCTCTGATACACTGTAGAATTCATGGTGTATTCTATGATAGTGAGCTGGCCAGTTCTTTCTGCAGCAAAGCATCCCCAAACCATGACACTTCCACCCCCATGCTTCACAGTTGGTATGCAGTTCTTTTCTTGGAATGCTTTATTTGGTGTACGCCAAACATGTCCTCTTTTCAGATGTCCAAATAATTCAATTTTAGACTCATCTGTCTATAGAACATTATTCCAGAAGTCCTGGTGTTTGTCTACGTTTTCTCTGGCAAACTTCAGTCTGGCCTTGATTTTTCTCTTAGAGAACAAAGATTTCCTTCTTGCACACCTCCCATGCAAGTTAAATTTGTGAGGTCTCTTTCTGATTGTAGAGGCATGCACTTTCACATCAACAGTAGCAAGAGCCTGCTGTAGGTCCCGTGATGACATTTTAGGGGTTAACTTGCTTGGATGGCCAAACCTGGGCATGTTGGCAGCTGTTTGGAAAGTCCTCCGCTTGTACACTATTTTTCGGACCGTGGAATGGCTAATGTCAAATTCTGATGAGATCTTTTTAAATTCCTTACCAGCCTTATAAGCTGCTACAATCTTCTTTCTGAAGGCCTCAGACAGCTCTTTTGATTTCACCATGGTATTCTCTCTCACTGCAGGAATCATGAGCACACCAAACTAAATGTCTGAAGTTTAAGTAGATAGTCCTTTAATAGATAATCTCAAAAGTCTTGCACACTAAAAAATCACAGAGTCACAAAAACAGTCTAGTTCAACTATTCATGAAGAATATCCTTATTGAGGACCGTAAGGGGTATCAGACAACCCGACAAACAGCATAGTTTGAAGGGAGAACTTCTTCATTTGCCCCTCGGAACCTCCTCCTCCGTTTTATCGTTTTTACTTTGCTTATTGCATTATAAGTTATTTTTTGTCAATGTGAATTATCTTATCGTTTCATATGAACATATATAAGGTTACTTAGCTTTCAGCATTTAGCTTAAGATCAATCCCCTGAACGCCAACGCGTTTCGGATGTCTTTGTCAAGGCGACATGGGGAGCTAAGAAACAAATCATTAGGGTTAAAGCCTCCGACCAAACTATTAACAAGTTTTTTAAAATTTTTTAATATTTTAGGACGGCCCAAACCCACCCATTATTCAACATTACTTACATTCATAGCAAACATGCACAGCGTACCGCCAACCGGCTAGAAAAGCAAGCCGCGGCATTCTGACTCTGGGATTTAAATACCCCTCCCAAATGACGACATATCCGGGGACACAAACTACATTACCTCATGACATTTAAAGAGAAAAGAACCTCTTTAAACCAGAGCTACCTCTTAACCTATTTAAGGAGACAATTTAAACCCTAAAGCCAGACTTAAAGGTCAGCTTGGGCTAACCAGTCCGAAGATTTGTTTAACCCCTTAGGGGACATCGAGTCTAGTATGAACATCCACCGGAGCTCACAATGGTTGAGCCTCCGGACAGTGTTCCCACCCTCCCACCCTACATTAATACGGTCCATAATACGCCATTTAAGATCTTTAAGGGTATGACCGCAGCTAATCCAATGACGGGCCAGCGGAGAAGATTCAGTATGAGTGTGCACTCTAGATTTATGCTCGGTCAAACGGACCCGTATGGGGCGAGTTGTTCTGCCCACATACAGCTTGGGACAGGGGCATTGAATAACGTAAATAACGTTATCCGAATTACATGTGGTGTTATATTTGGTCTTATATATGGCCCCGGTACTGGGATGAGTCCAACATTCCCCCGGGATAGTGTACGCACACCACTGGCATTGACCACAAGGTAGGTGATTCCCACTGATGAGTAACGTTCTCTCCTGAAGTTTATGGTGATTTAACATTTCACCCAGGTTTCTTCTTCTTCGGTATGAACATAACGGTTGATCATCGAGAGTGGGAATGACCAACCTAGGGATATGCCAGTGCTTCTTCACAATTTTTGAAACCCGGTGGGCAAGGGTAGAAAACTCCTGAACAAAGGCCACCGTATCAAGGGAGTTATCGTCCCTACTCATATCCTGCAACAACCACTCTCTATGAGCATTTTTAGCTCTTTTGTAAGCTTGTTTAACAGTGGCATAAGGATAGCCACGTTGGTAAAATCTAGTTTTCATCTGTTTTGCTTGAGAGCGAAAATCATCTAAAGAGTGGCAAATCCTTCTCAGCCTCAAAAACTGGCTAATAGGTAAGCTTCTTTTCAGGTTCTCAGGGTGGAAACTATGAAACCGCAAGAGGCTATTGCGGCCAGTCTCTTTTCTATACAAAGAGGTTTGAAGATGAGTCGTCCCCTTCATAACCAGAATATCCAAAAACGGAATCTCCTGATGTTTTATAGCGGCTGTGAATTTGATGTTATTATCCAACCTATTCAACTCCTCTATGAATATTGTCAGCTCTTCCTCAGTTGAAGTCCATATGCAAAATATATCATCGAGGAACCTCCTCCAGATTTTAACATTTTTGAAGCCTGGTAAAGGGTAAATCCGGCTCTCCTCCAAATCTGCCATGAACAAAGCTGCTAAGGAGGGGGCTAAAGACGCTCCCATGGCAATGCCATGCTTCTGCAAGTAGAAATCATTGTGGAACCAAAAATAACTTTTGGTTAACACCAAGGTGGCCATTTCCATCAAAATATCTAAAGATAGATGAGGTCTGATGGTTTGTTCCATACAGATACGTCTTATTAGAGCAAGGGCACTGTCCATGGGGATCATGGTGTATAAAGCCGTTACGTCCAATGTAACCAGTATCCAGTGAGGTTCATAAGCATCCATCTCAGCTATTATCCTGAGCATATGGGTCGTATCTTTAATAAAAGATTTGATTGAGGAGACCTGCTTCTTCAAAAAAATATCCAAAAATTTGGACAAAGGCTCTAAAGGAGAGTTACGTATCGATACAATGGGGCGTCCAGGGGGGTTAAGTAGATTTTTGTGAATTTTCGGGAGAAAGTAGATGATAGGAATAACATAGAAACTGGGATTAAGGAAAGCTGCTTCTTTTGAGGTGATCATTTTCAGTTTAAATGCCTTAGAGATCAATTTTGAAATAGTACATTTTAGTTCAATAGCTGGATCTTCCGATAACTGTTGGTAAAAAAGTGTGTCATCTAATTGCCGATGGGCCTCTCTTAAATATTGTTCTTTGGACCATAACACGATGGCTCCTCCTTTATCAGCTCAGGAAAATATGACCAAAGTCTCATCCCGTAATTCCTGCAAGGCACTCCATTCGGCATAAGTCATATTGAACTGAGGAGACATATGGGCTACTTGTTCTTCCATTTGTTCCACTTCAGACATCACTAGATCACGAAAAGTAATCAAATTCGGGTGCAACGGGGATGCAGGGCACCAATTAGATTTATTAGAAATCAGCGTCCCATCATTCACAGGCTGATGATCTTGAAAAAATGTCTTCAGATGCAACTTCCGAAGCAAACTGTATATAGATAACCGAGTGTTAAACGCCTCATATCGGGCAGTTGGAACAAAGCCCAGTCCCAGATTTAAAACTGTTTCCTGTATTGGGCTGAGCTCTGTCCCAGTGAGGTTAACTATGGCTGATTGGTCCGAAACTGAGACCTCGTCTGCGGGCCCTGAACATATCCCTGTTGCTGACCCTGAAATCCCACTCTTCTTGACCCTCGGCCCTTTTGTCTGCCTCTGGGTCCTCGTGGCTGAAAACCCCCCTGGCCACGTTGTCCCCTTATCCCTGAGGGGCCTCCGCCACTGCTAGTGGAGCTAGAGTCTGTAGACAAATGGTCATCCTTGGTTTTTCAGCTCCCCATGTCGCCTTGACAAAGACATCCGAAACGCGTTGGCGTTCAGAGGATTGATCTTAAGCTAAATGCTGAAAGCTAAGTAACCTTATATATGTTCATATGAAACGATAAGATAATTCACATTGACAAAAAATAACTTATAATGCAATAAGCAAAGTAAAAACGATAAAACGGAGGAGGAGGTTCCGAGGGGCAAATAAAGAAGTTCTCCCTTCAAACTATGCTGTTTGTCGGGTTGTCTGATACCCCTTACGGTCCTCAATAAGGATATTCTTTATGAATAGTTGAACTAGACTGTTTTTGTGACTCTGTGATTTTTTAGTGTGCAAGACTTTTGAAGTTTAAGTAGGGCAAACCTCCTTCAAAATGCTGAGTAATGATGTTCTAATCATGTGCACCTGATGTGATACAGCTGTATGTGATTTGATCCACTTTAAGTGGGAGGATATGTGGGGGTGGCCTAATTTATTCCTCAGTTAGAATACACATTTTTGTGGATATCTTTTGTTTCATGAGTAAATCAAGGAAAACTTTTGTTGTTTACCTCAATTACATCACTTTCTTTTCCAAAGATAAATAAAATTAAAAAAAATTTGACATCGATATGTGATCATTTCTTTAGAAAGAACTGAATATTTCATGCGGTGTCCTAACTTTTTCACATGACTATATATAGCTCTGTACACAGTATAAGATGCCCTAACAGGGGACATCTTTTTAATGACTTGAAACATGGATCCTAAGCAGTATCCCTTCTCCATGACAGACTTAAGTTTACCACAAAACAAGTGTTTGTTAAAAATCTACTTTATTTGTAAGATTCTAACAGAACTAACATCCATGATGGTTCTTCAGTTTCTTGGTTATGTAAACTGCATCGATCTGGAAGGTTTTGCGGTCTAAAAATGTACTGTAATATAAATCCCTGATAGCATGATAGGGTAAAACTCAGCACAGAGTTCAGTAAATAATGGGAGCCTCAAAACTTTAACAGTGGTCTCAGAACCACAGCGCAGCTTCTGCATAGTACAAATAAAAATAGACATCCTTCTTATCATTGGCTTCTTTCTTAATTAGACTGGAAAAAAATAGAACATTAAAACACTCCCCCTACAAGGGAGAGCAGATTGTACTACAACAACCCAGTTTACATACTATATGAGTATATAACTCAATCACACAACTGGGAAAATTATAGAAATCTCTTTGGAACTGCATTCTTGTGAAGAGATTTTTACAATTTGGGGGTTTTGAACTGTAACTCTTCTGCTGAACTGCTTATTGAACAACATGGGGAATGTGATCTGAAGTACGGTTCTACAAGCTTCAAGAATTGGCTTCTACTGGCTTTCTAACTGGACATATAATTGCCAAGGAACGGATCAGGATATAGCAAAGCATGAAAGCTAAGTGTTGTTTTCCTCAGTTCTTTTGTTATATGCAGCTGCAGTATAGAGTATAATAAAAAAAAAATCTGTTAAGAGATTTTTTTACAGTTTTCCATGTTGTGTTATACAGTAAGTGGTCCCATTCCGCAGTGTTCTTGGGTTTGTGCTTTAGTACTCAAAAAACGGCAGTGAAGGTAGAAATGACCTTCCACTATCTCAGGAGTTTAACACACTGGTGCCAACATTCAAAAGACAGAGGGAAAAATATTTCCTGTATTTTGTGGCTTTTAAAAAAAGGATGCGACATGAGGCAATTCCCTCTGCACAGGCCTGCCTCCCCACCGCCAAAGGAACTCTTCCTCCTCCCCCCTCTGCACAGGCCTGCCTCCCTGCCCTGAAGGCCTGCTTCCCCCCTGCCCGCCGTGAATGAACGCCTGCTCCCCCCGCAAGCCTGCACCTTCCTCGCTCTTACCTTCTTAACGCTAATAGGGCAGCTTGCAGGCTCACTGGTGTTATAACGATCCCTGCAGCTGCCCATGGTCCGCAGCGGCACGTTCTCTCTGCCACAATCCTGCCCCTGACATCAAAGCAGGGGCAGGACGTAGCAGGAAGAACATGCCGCTGAGGACCACGGGCAGCTGCAGGGATCGCTATAACACCAGCGAGCCTGCAAGCTGCCCTATTAGCGTTAAGGAGGTAAGAGCAGGGAAGCTGGGGAAGGCAAGAGCGGGCAAGCTGGGGGAGGCCTTTTTGACCAACCCTGCCCCCTCAAGCAGGAGCAGCAGCGCAGCTCCTGCTTTAGGAAGGCATGGGGGAAGGGTTGGCCATTGAATCGGGAGGCTGATATATTTTTTTTAATTGAATCGATTCGAATCGTGAATTGGGTAGCACTACCATGCACACACACACATATAAGCACACATCTCTAATTACAAGCATAGGGTGTAAAATATAGTAGAGTAATCTCCATGTAAGGTTGAAATTTGGTAACAAAATGAGAAGAAAAACTAAAAATCTTGTTGACGTGTTCTAAAATATCTTTTTTTGTGCTAAAGTCAAATGTTAGCTCACATGAAAAGGACTTATCTTTTTCTATCTATATCTATATCTAGCTATATCTATATAGATAGAATTCAGCAATAATCTGACCCTTGCAAACACTTGAAGAAGAATAATAGCTTAAATGTGTAGAAAAGTTTTTGGTTACTTGGGACAAGAACCACTCAGTTGTTGAAAAGAGTATTTGGTTTAGCAGCTACTTACTGTGCGAGGCGGGCACTGGCTCCTTCTCAATCCTCGTCGTTGTCGCCTGGGGCCGCAGGCGGGTGGGCCCAGGGGCGCGTGCTGCTTGGCCTGCCGCTTCTTGTGCTGCTTGTCCTGTATCTTGCACATGTCCTTGGCATATTTAAAGAACGTGTGGCCGAACTTGGCCCAGACTTTATGTGGCACCGTGATGGAGTTGCGGTAGGTGGGCTTCACCTCGCTCACGCGCAGAAATACGCCGTACTTGTTGGTGCCCATGTCGAAGAAGAAGCGCTTGTTGTCCATCGTGAGCAAGGTGCCCTCAAACAGCTCGGCCGGCTCCTCTTCCACGCTGTAGTCGTCGATGAGCTTGGCCAGCGCGTTGCGGAACTCGATGAGGCCCTGCACGGGCAGCGCGATAGTCTGTCCCTGCACCGTGCCCAGCCCCAGCCCGCAGTTCAGCATCTGGCGGACACGCAGGAAGCGGCCACGCTGGTTCTCCTTCAAGTCCAGGTAGTACTTGCGGTTCTCGCACACCAGGAACTCCTCCTGCTCCGCCTCCTGCCCTATTAGCGTTAAGGAGGTAAGAGCGGGCAAACTGGGGGAGACCCTTTCCCCTCAAGCAGGAGCAGCAGCAGACGGCCAGCAAGAGGTAGCACTGCAGCTCCTGCTTTAGGAAGGCATGGGGGAAGGGTCAGCCATTGAATCGGGAGGCCGATATTTTTTTTTTTAATTGAATCAATTCAAATTGATTCACCTGATTCGAATTGGTGAATCGATTTGAATCGTGAATCGGGCAGCACTAGCCCAGAGTCACAAAGAGCTGCAGTGGGAATTTAACTCATAACCTCAGGATGCTCAGGCAGCTGCTGTAAACACTAGGCCACTCCTCCACTCATCAAGCACCATTTTCAACATTTAATCCACTACCCATTGTTGGTTCTCTTTTACACTCATGTGTGAAAGACAATCAAATTATCTTTCCAGATGTACAAACACAAGCAATAGAATACATACTTAAGGTTTAGTTTAGTTTAGAATCTTTGGGAAGGTTGTACCAAAACCAGATTGAAATGAAAGGCTCTTTTTGTGATTTATAAACTTCAGTTATACAGAATATTGTCCCTTTTTATACTTTAATCAAAAGATTTATATATAAAATCATATGTATTGGAGGCTTTTACAGATGGGGATAGAGCCTGCGGGAATGGGAAGGGGATGGAGCGGGATGTATCATTCTCTACTAAGGAAGCTGGAACCTGAGAAAGGAAAAGGCAGGAAGATTTAAGCGATTCATAAATTTTTTAAATAAATAAAATAATAAATAAATTTCAGGCCTTATTATGGGGAAATTCCTATGCAAAACACTATAAGCAAATGTGGCAGACTTTTAAAATATTTTGCATGGAATTATCAAAGATTTTGTGTGGAATTTTCACACTTCTTGCACAGAATTCTGCCAGGAGTATCATCATGGATTACTCTAGTAGCACTATAGTGGAGCTGCCTACTATATCTGTGCTTGGCACACCATTAAACAAAGCAGTGTTTAGGTGTAATTTTTCAACACACACACACACACACTTACTCTATGCATTTAGTTGGCCTAACCAAGTCTGTCTCAATCTGTCCATTTGATATGAAGTTATTTATGGTCACTCTGCTTACAACCTTTCAGATGGTCAGAAAAAGATGGCATATAGTTTTCTTACTGTTCCCCATTTTCTTCCATATTTTGATTACGGTAACTGTCCCTTCCTTTTACTCTGCTATTTCTAAACCTCCATACCTGAATATTAAGAGACTGTATGGTTTCCTCTGTGTTTTTATATAAAGTTGGGCTCATAATGAAGAGAAAATAAAAAAGGACACATTTTGGGAAAAAAATGAGTAGGAATCTGTGGGATACCAATTGAAAAGAAAATGATGTCCTTCTGAGCTTTTTATTTTTTTGTTCTATTTCTTTTTCCAATCATCACTTTAGCAGTGACACAGTAGGTGTGGTCATAAGGGAGATCAAAAGATGATTTATGTCATCTTAAGCCACAAAGCTTTTGAGAGCTCCCTAAGCACAAGATAGTAGGAGCTATCTGTGAAAAGTGTTTAAAATGAACCTTTTAAAATACAGTTCCTGTAATATGTTTCTGCTATTATAATTGAGCAGTAATACACAAGGGGCTCATTGTTGTACTGTAGGCCTGATTTCTGTCTTGAAGCCAAACACTAAGAAACTTCTTATCCTGCTGGGAAGGGTGACAGTAGAACAAGACATGTCCTCAGCTGCCTTTGTATTGTTATTACAAAATAGATCTGTGTTACCAAATCTGTTTTGTAATAACTTTGTTAATATTCTGAAAAGCTTATGAAAGCTTTTACTTTATGGCTGGGAAAACCAACGTCAAGGTGATGACACCTTGATGTAAATGCAGCTTGGATCTAAAGAGAATTATCATCACTATGATGTAGAAATAAGTCAAAATAGAATAAAGTGATGATGGACTGGCCTGGTTACTCAGTGGCAATGCTGTGTGACTTGAGTTTCATTTCTGGATCAGGTCTTCCTTTGGGATGTTGGGGCTGAGGATGCTGTAAAGTCAGTATTCACAGCTCCTGGAGAAAGGAGTCGCTGTTATTGTGCAATGATGACATCCACTTGCTAGATTTAGGGCTCGTGACTTCAAGATTCCAGAATCTAGATAGAGCCCTGAAGAGGTGTTTTCGAAAGGTTGTCTAAGTCTGACTTTGGACGTTTCCCACAAGACGTCCAAAGCTGGAGGTGGAGAAATGGTTATTTTCAAAATTGGCAACACTGCAAGACGTTCATATACAGTATATATATATATATATATATTTTTTTTTTTTTTTGAAAATTGCCTACTTAGATGTCTTTATAATGTCACTGGGGTACTAATAGTTAAATATTAGTGGAAGTCAGAAAAATATTAGAGTTCAAATAAAAGAACTGTCTTCTCATTCAAATTGGTAACCAAACTTCAGGATTGCAACCGTCACGTTTGAAAGTCACTCAGAGGTATAGAGTTCTTCAAGAAGAGATGTCTTGGCTACCAGAACATCCAATTTTGTTTGTCATTTTTGACTATAAAACCATCCAAGTTCAAAATGTCCTAATCCAGACCATATGGATGTGGGAAGAGCCAGCATTGTAATGGACAGTCTACATCAGCGGTCTCAAACACGCGGGCCGCGGGCCGCATGTGGCTCTCCAGGTTTTATTTGCGGCCCGCATTCTGGAGGTATCATTCTCTTCCTTTTGGAGCAGCAGCCGGCTCATTCGTTCACAGCCGCGGGCTGGCGGCTCCTTGCGCTATCCACTCCTGCATCAGAAGCCTCTCTGATGTCACAACATCAGAGAGGCTTCAGACGCAGGCACGGATCTCGCAAGGAGCCGCCGCCCATGGCTTTGAACGAATGAGCCGGCCAGACACGCTGCTGCTCCAGTGGCGTATCAAGGGGGGGGCGGTCCACTGTTCTCCCTAGAGTGCCGAACCTGCTTCCCTTCCCTTCTCACTGCTGCCATCGGGGATCAGGCCGGCACCGTGTTCTTTGATCTCCCTGCTTCTCTTCCCTGCAGGGCCGACCAACTCTCGCGGCCCGACATCAATTCTGACGTCGAGAGGACGTTCTGGCTAGCCAATCGCTGCCTGGCTGCCCGGAAAGTCCTTTCCGATGTTAGAATTGACGTCGGGTGGCGAGAGTTGGTCGGCCCAGTGCAGAAGAGAAGTAGGGAGATGGCCTGTTCCCGAAAGCGGCAGCAGCAGCCTATTCCGCGGCGGCGGTGGCATGGGGGAGGGCAGGAAGGAAAGCAGAAAGAAAGAAAGAAGGTGGGGTGGGGACAGGGAGCCAGAAAAAAAAGCAAAAAATGGGGCACGGAGGAAGGAAGAAAGAAGGAGGGGGGACAGGGAACCAGAAACAAAGCAAAAAATGGGGCACGGAATCAGAGAAAGACAGACATAGAGAAAGAAAGAAAAAGTTGGGGGAGGGAATGAGGTCTGGAGGAGAGGAAGCATACAGGAGGCTGAAAGAAGGGAAGAAGTATTGGATGCACAGTCAGAAGAATAAAGTGCAACCAGAGACTGATGAAATTATCAAACAAAGGTAGGAAAATGATTTTATTTTCAATTTAGTGATTGAAATGTGCCAGTTTTGAGAAAGAAAAGATATTGAACTTTAAATGTGAGTGCTGCAGAAAAAAATAGAGTACTTGGAGGGCCGCAGAAAAAATAGTTAATGTCTTATTAAAGAAATGACAATTTTGCATGAGGTAAAACTCTTTATAGTTTATATATCTTTCCTTTTAACTGTTAAAGGAAAGTTTTATAAACTATAGCGAGTTTTACCTCATGCAAAATTGTCATTTCTTTAATAAGACATTAACTATTTTTTCTGCAGCCCTCCAAGTACCTACAAATCCAAAATGTGGCCCCGCAAAGGGTTTGAGTTTGAGACCACTGGTCTACATAGACTTGCATAGTAGAGCAATGAGGCACCTTAGAGGGCACTGCTGTGAACTTCACATAAAGTGTGCCAGAACAGAAGTGCATCTCACAATAACCTCCTTCTAATGTATGGTGAGCCCTCCAAAACTCCCCCCTAACCTACTATACCCACTTGTCTACCATCCCAATAACCCTTATGGCTGCAGGTGGCACTTATATGGCAGTAAAGTAGGATTTGGGTGGGTTTTGGTGGGCTCACACTTTCCACTAGTGCTGCTCGATTCAGGGAAAAAAAATTTGATTCGATTCAGCCTATTGAATTGATTTTTAGATTTGATTCAATTTTCCTGCCCAGTTGGGTGTGTTTTTTGTTTTCAAACGTTCTGACAGGTTTATTTTGTAGCCTCTTCACCCACCCCACCCCTTTTGCCCTCTCCTACCCATGCTGGTGCTGTGGTGTAAACAAAATAAACAAAAAGATTTTTCCTCTCTCTATTAGGTCCTAGCTCACATTCGCTGTCTTAACACCAGCTCTGGCAGGATACACATTTCAAATCTTACATATTATAATCAGAAAACAAAATAAAATTATTTTTTCTACCTTTTGTTGTCTGGTCATTATTCAAATCATGTTGGTCCCAGGCTCTGGTTTCTGTTTGTCTTCTATTAACTCACTTGCCAGGTACTCCTGCCCATTTGTCATTTTCTTCTTTCTCCGTTCTCCGTTCTCACCATCCATCTTCCATCTCTGTCTTCCTCTTCTGTTTCTCTTCCCTCCCCAGAGGTCTGGCAACTCTCCTTTTTTTGTCTCCATCCCCGCAGTCCAGCATTTCTCTAATGACCACTCCCCTCATCCAGTATTTTTATCCCCCTTCCCTCCACACCATCCCTTGGGTTCAACTTCTCTCCTTTTCTTTTCCCTCCCTCCCTCCCTCCATTCCATTGTCTACCATCTCTCTCCCTCTCCTCTGTTTTAAGATCCATTATTTCTTCCCCTTGCCCCTCTCTGTTTGGACCCCTCCCTCCATGTGCTTCTAATAGCTACACCAGAAGGCTGGCATGTTTCCCCCTTCTCTCCACCCCCTTCCAGCTTCCCCTGGCCTCCCAGTCTCACTTTAAAAATTAATTACAGCCTGCAGAGGATCGCTGGTGATGTAGCGATTCTAGCAAGCTGCTGTCGGCCTCCGCTGCACATTCCCTCTGCTGCGGTCCCGCCCCTCTGACATCACATCCTGTTTTGGTCTGGGATGGACAAAGGCAGAGGAAACATGCAGCAGAGGCCAATGGCAATCTGCTAGAATTGCTACATCACCAGGGATCCTTTGTAGACTGTAATTAGTTTTGAAAGTAAGACTGGGAGGAAGCCGAATTACGGTGGGAAGAAGGGGAAAACATGCCAGCCTTTGGGGAACCCCCCTAAAGCCGCAGAGCCAAGGGTACCCATGCCTATGCAGCACTTCCTGACCTAAAGCAGGAGCAATAGTGGCAGTGGAAGGCCAGCAAGAGGCAGCACTTAGGACAGGCTTTTTGCTGCATGAGTTCTGCTGCTCCTGTTTAGGAGGCTTGAAGGTATGTGGGGAGGAGGGTTGGTCAGTGAATTGGAAAGCCCAATTTTTTATTTTTTTTAAGAAAACGAATCGGGCAACACTATTTTCCACCATATATGTAGTATTTAGAGTAGCCTATAGGCCTGGGTCCTCCTCTCTGTGGTTCACTAGCCCACTCACCAGGCTACTTAAGACACTTGTGTAATGCTCTACTAGGTTTCCCAAGGGTGCTGCAGTTCTACAGACAGGTACGTATTACATACCTGTCTTGGGGGTGAGAGGGAGTCAGTGACCACTGGGGGAGTGTGGAGGGGTCATAACATAATCCCTCCAGTTGTCATCTGGTCATTTGGGCACCTTTTTGGCACTTAGCTGCTTTTAAAACAGGCCTAACTCATAACGCCTAAGATTTGTCCAGGATGTCTTGGGAAAGGTTTGACTAGAATTGCAAGACGTCCGAGCCTAAGCCTACCCAGAACATCCCCTCCTTTAGTTTTGGATGCATAGTGGCTAAGACATCTCACACGAAGTCCAGAAAGACAGTTTCTTAAATTGGCACTTGGACATTTTGGTGAGAAAAAAACATCCAAGTGTTGATTTATGCCGTGTTTGGAGGTCTTTGTGGGTTGAGAATGCTCCTACTGATGTATGGCACCAAGCTGGGACTTGTCACTGTTATGATTGTGATGAGTTGGGAAGGTTCAATAAAATGGAGGAGTAAAATGTCATCATAATTTTGAATAAAGGGGGGGCGCTAGTGAGTTTCGGACAGAATGGCAGCTTGAATTTGAGCTCCGGCAGAACTCTGCTCAGAATCGTGATAACTCTTTCTTGTTCCTTTCACTTTGGATCGGAAATATATCCTGTGGGGTCAGGATTATTCTGCCATTCGGCTGCTGGAAAATGTCTGCTTCCAAAAGTGGTAAGTGCACAAAAATTGATCCTCCTTCCCCCGCTAAAGCGCAGGCCTCAAAACCGGAAGACGCGTCGATGTCTATATTACTGGAAGAAATGCGCGCTTTGAAAGACTTGCTTTCTGAGACTAATAGTGGCATTGAGGATATTAAGCAAGACGTTTCCATAATGAAAACAGACATCTTGCACTTTCGCACTCGTGTGGAATCACTAGAACTCAAACAGCGTGCCACTGATGAAAATGTTAAGGAACTGCAGCGCCATTTTAAACGCGTGGTGCAACTCGAGAAAGATCTGGACGATGCGAATGATCTAGCACGAAAACAAAACTTTAGGATACTTGGAATATCGGAGGGTCGTGAAGGTCAAAATCTGATTAAATTTCTCCAGGACACCATACCTACCTTGCTCGACATCACCTTCACACAGCCCTTGGAGATTGAGGCGGCTCACCGCATCAGCTCACAGCGTGTGCCTCGTGAAAATTTCCCTAGACCGATTATTGTGAGCCTGCTGTGCTTCAGCCAAACACTTGAGATAATGCAGCGGGCTAAGCTGAAAGCGCCTTTGAAGTTTGAGGGTAGAAACTTGATGTTTGTCCCGGACTTAAGTAAAAACTCAGCCCGCCTCCGGAAACAACTTCTTGAATACCGGCCCCGACTGAAAGCCCTTAATGCTCGTTTTGGCATGTACTATCCTGCTCGTCTAAGAGTCACACTACAAAATCGCACCAAGGACTTTACTGATCCTAACCTGCTTGGGGACTACTTGGAATCTATCTCTCCTAGTACCATCGATGCTACATGAGTGTTTTATTGTTGCTTGGATCCACTGCATTTGAATGCTTTTTGTTATGCTACGCTGTTCTCTTTGGCTGATACTTTTGCCTCTATATTTCCTTTCTACCAATCTCATATCTATGGCTTTCTGTGTTCAGATGTATGTATTGCTGCACGATATTTATTTTCTTGTCACTGCTAAATGATGTCATTTTCTTCCCTCTCTTATTGCCTCTTTCCACTTTTTCCTTGTCTTTCTGTGTCCAATTGCTATTACTACTTACTGTAGCAGTCATATTTAAGGCAAGTGTTTCATTTTGTCTGTATCTTTCCTCCCTTCACTACCTTCTCTCTCTTGACCCTTTCACTCTACTGCCTAGCAAGCTATTTTTATTAATACCTTGGACACTTGCATAATATTGTCATGGTGTTGCTTTTTCTGTCAACATTTGAGATCCTTGTTATATTTCCTTTTCTGAATTGTCCCTTTTCCCCCTGTTCTTTATCTGTTGCTTGCTACCTTATCTTCTTTTCAACTGTTATCACTACGAACACATTGCTAATGGCAGGGCTCTGCTGTGGCTTGTTCTTGTCTGCTGTTCTCTCCTCACTCACTGACCTGTTGGTCTACCCCCTTGTCGTGTGATTTCATGCGGCCTGGGGAGTTATCACAATATGGAGGTGTTACTGTTCTTTTGACTTTATGCACAACCTATGTTTATATTATGTTATTGTGTTTAAATGCCTCTCAAATGTTTATCACTTAACGTGAAAGGCTTGAATAACCCCTTAAAAAAGATTAAAATAACTCAATACTTATCCCAGCTACACCCTGATGTGGTACTACTACAAGAAACGCACTTGGATGCGATGGAAGCTTCTAAATTCTCCTGTAGCTGGGCTCTACCTCCTTTTTTTTCTCCTGCTCATGACAAAAAAAATGGGGTCATCATTCTAATAAAGAAACATCCTGACTTATTGGTTACTGATCAAGCATGTGATACTGAGGGTAGATGGGTAAGAGTGACCTTATCTCATAAATTAACATCTTTGGCTATATATAACATCTACGCCCCGAACAAAGATTGCCCTGAATTTTTTCATGATTTAGCAGACTCTGTCACTGCTCTGGGTGGATTACCATTTCTCATTGGCGGCGACTTTAACATTGTGCTGGATCCTTCAATAGACAGACGATCATCAGCTCCATACAAGCCAACTAAAGCGTGGTCGGCTTTGCAAGACATTATTCAACATCTCAACCTCTGTGACCCATGGAGAATTGCTCATCCATCCACACAAGCTTTCTCCTTTTTTTCTTCACCACATTCATCTCTTTCAAGAATTGATTATTTCTTAACTTCTGCTTCCCTACTTCCTAGTGTTTCAAATACCACCATTCATCCCATCCTTGTGTCTGACCATGCACTGATTACTATGGAGCTTAATCTTCTACATCTAATTACACCAAGACCGTGTTGGAGATTTGACACTTCGCTTTTAGATGATCCTGCTTTTGTGGAATATCTGAATGAGCTTATTAAAGAATTCCTTGAATTTAACTCGATTGAACACACCTCGTGGACCAATTTTTGGGATTCTCTGAAAGCCTACCTTCGAGGTGTGATTATTTCTTATAAATCTAAGAAAAACAAGGAAATTGTGACTCGTCGCTCTCAATTAGAATCTCAAATCTCATCGATGGAATTGCTTTTCAATACTGATCCATCCAACAAGGTTCTTCTTAGTCAATTGGGGAACCTCAGACTCAATTATAATACCATGCTTGCTGCCTCTGCTGGAAAAATGCTATTTATGAAAGACGCATCCTACTATGCGGAACATGACAACTCTGGTCACCTGTTGGCTAACTACTTGAAGTCTCAATCAGAAAGAACTTTCATAACCTCTATTAAATCAAAACATGATGATACGCTCACATCCAAATCAGCTATTTTGTCCAGATTTCATGAATATTATCAAGAGCTTTATACCTCTCAATCGCCTCCTTCTGCAAGCATCACCAATTTTCTGGAAAAGGTTGATCTACCTAAAATAACCACTGCTGACAATGAGTCCTTTTGTACACCCATCACCACAGCTGATATTGAAAGTGCTCTGTTCTCCATGGCTAAAGGGAAGACACCTGGCCCGGATGGCTTTCCAGTAGAATTCTACATCACTTTCTAGTCCTTTTTCCTCCCGCTGCTGCGTGACTTTTTTATACACCTGATTCAAACTCGAGAAATCTATGGATCTTTCACGGAAGCTGTGATTGTGGTACTACCTAAGGCAGGTAAGGACAAACAACAAGTTCAGAGTTATCGTCCACTGTCCATGATAAATGTGGATGCTAAGATCTACGCAAAGGTGATGGCGGTGAGACTACAAAATCTGCTACCTCGATTGATATCCTATGAGCAAACTGGTTTCATGCATGGTCGTCTCTCTCATGACAATACACGGCTTTTTTTCAATATCCTTCAGCGTATAGAAACTTCAGACATACCCTTTTCTTGCTATTGGTCTCGACGCTGAGAAAGCCTTTGACAGGGTTGAATGGACTTTCCTTTTTGATGCATTAAAACACTTTGGATTCTCGGAACAAGCTATCAACATGATTAGAGTGTTATACACTTTACCTTCCACCAGAATTCTCATAAACAACCAACTATCGTCCTCTTTTCATCCCAGCAGAGCTACGCGCCAGGGTTGTCCATTGTCTCCCTTGCTTTTTAATATAGCTTTGGAGCCTCTTCTCCTATACATCAAGCAAAATGATACCATCAAGGGAATTGAATTGGACAAAGCTCAGATCAAGTATTCGGCCTATGCCGACGACATACTACTTTATACTACTCCTGACTCGCTCCCTTCAATCTTGAACTCCATCACCGACTATTCCATGGTTTCCGGTTACAAACTTAACCTATCAAAATCCGAAATCATGCCACTTAATCATCCCGAGTCTAAATATGTTCTCCAACAATTCAGCTTTGCATGGTCTGATACAACTTTGAAATACCTCGGAATCTACTTTGCACCTACAATTGCCGAAACTTTATCTCTCAATGTTGATAAAATCACATCCATGGTCAAAGAACTTCTCCAGAGATGGTCTCCTTTACGGCTCACATGGTGGGGTCGGTTAAGCACTATTAAAATGATCAACTATTTTCTTTATATGATTCCTATTTTTTTTCCTGATACATTTTACAAGAATGTTGAAAAGTCTCTTACTACATTTTTGTGGAAATCCAAACCGCCGAGAATTGCTTTGAATAAATTGAAGGCCAACAAAGAACATGGAGGTGTTTGCTTCCCTGATTTCCATACCTACCATGCTGCTTTTATTATGCAACAAACTTCGTACTGGTTCATGCCTGTTTCGCCAGAATACTATCTGATCTGGCACAATTGGGAATCTCAATGTCATAAAGATCGTCCTCTTCATCTATTACCTTTCCAGCAATTGCCCAAATCTGCCAATCCTATTCTTCGCAGTACGAAAGCCGCAGTCGCTCTATTTGAAAATTGCATAGATCATTCTTGGGTATCCACTCTACATACTCCTCTCTGGAATAACCCTGCATTCAGAATCAATGAAGCTCTTGTTTCTTGGCCTGTGTGGCAGAAAGCTGGTATCTGGACTGTTCAAGACCTTCGGGATGATTCCTCATGGATGTCGTTTTCCCAGCTTCAACAACGTTTCAATCTTTCTCACACGCAACATTTTCCTTGGATACAGTTAATTCATTGTATATCGTCATCCATGAGAACCTCTCCTCTTACTTCTGATCCTCCTGGTTTGCTTTCTATGATAACCAAATTACATGCCATTAAGGGCTGTGCTGCCAACTGGTACAAATATCTTCAAGCTGTTAAATATCATCGCCCCCTTGGTACTGAACACATGTGGGAATTTGACTTACAAATTCCATCATTGCAGGACAAATGGAAACTGGTGTGGCGCTCGTCATTGCGCTCATCTTGCTCTTCATCTCTGAAGCAATCTATCTTTTTTGTACTGCACAGGGCCATATGGACACCACATAAATTGTCTCATTTTAAGGATTCAGAACGTGGTTATTGCTGGTCTTGTAAAACTGAAAGAGGCACTTTCCTACACCAACTGTTTCATTGCTCTTTGATCCATCCCTTTTGGTTATCTATCTGGGAAAAAATATGTGACATTTTTTGCATTGATACACCTCTTACTCCTGATGTTGTGATTCTTGGCGCTTGCGCCTTAGCTCACGAGATACCTGAAACGGATATGAAACTCTTCACTTTGTTGTTAAAATTGGCCATCAAATTGGTCTTACAAAACTGGAAGAACCTTACAGTACCTACCTACATCATGTGGTGGAACACCGTATGTGTTACGGCCAAATATGAACATGCTGCAGCCATAAAAAATAAATCTTTACATGCCTTTGAACGTAATTGGAATTTACTTCTGGAGGTTTCTTTTTCCCCTTATGTCTGAGCTGAATTGAAGTATAATTACTGGGTTATTCTATTGTTATTATCTTGTGTGATATGTGACATACTTCGCTTATTTTGATATACAATTACTGCTGTTGTGCACCTGTTCTTGTTTTCACACCTCTGTATGTGTTTCTCTTATGTTGTTTCATGTTGGTTTTATTTACTAAAACTCAATAAAACTTATTGAACTTAAAAAAAATAATTTTGAATAAAGGCTTATGGCACTGGATTTTGGTTTCAGTGCTGAATGAGCTGGAAGCCTAAAAGGAGCAGAAGTAAACTGCTGGGCAGGGGTGTCTCTGGTACCCTCTAGCCCAAGAGAGGGGATATTTATGTACCTTTCTGGAGAGAGGGGGTAGTTTGTGTTGGTAGAGGGTCTTGCTATCGCCCAGCATTTATGATTTTGTATGTGCCTAAGGCAAGTTGTCAGTGAGAGGCCTTGTGGTGCTCCTGGTTTTCGTACGGTTGGGATGGGTTGGATTGACTGAGAGCCTGTGAAGTACACACACTTATGGTCTCTGTGGACCGTGGATAACCAACACTCTACTTGCCCTGACCAAAAATGTTTTTGCTATGGAGCCCCAGGTGATGAGAACATTGATCTTACACTGAACAGTAGTAGTAAGGCAAAAATACAGTAATGATACATTTCTTGTCATTTTGCTAGACCAGTCTAGACTAGTAGATTATATCCTCTTTTCAGCTTTTTTCTCTATTTGCTGATGAGTATAATGGTATCACCAATTATAATGGCGGTACAGTCAGGATCCTGTCAGTATTGCTTTGCCTCCAGCAGATGGTGCAAGTTGGACTGGTGCAGCAGGATTTCTATGGTAACAGATCTGTCTCCTCTGAATGCATACAGTCTGTGTCCAGTGGTTAAGCTGGCTGGGCTAGGCTCCCAGGAGTCAGGTTACAAACCTTCTCATAGCTGAGCTTAGAGGAGTATGCTGCTCTTCTGTAGCTCTGAGTTTTAACTCAAAAGTCTTCCCTCAGTGAAGCTATCTAGGTTCCTGTGGGCCTTGCCCCTCTTTTCCTCCCTCTGCAGAAAAAAAAAGAATTCTATTTGGGATCCCTTAATTTTATTCCTTTGACTTAAAGATGGCACTGACCCTGCAGCTGATATTGCCATGCAGCTATAGGAAATCCTAACTTATCCCAGGACAAGCAGGCAGCATATTCTCACATGTGGGTGACGTGATCCACGGAGCCCCGACGCGGACAGCTTTTCAAGCAAACTTGAAAGAAAGTTCAAGCTTGCTGTGCTGCACCACGCATGTGCATGCCTTCCCACTCCACTAGAGGGCGCATCCCCACCTCGTGGTCCTCAGTTCTAAAGTTTCCGCGGAGCCAGAAGCCCTGTTTTTGTCTCTCTCCATGTTACTTGCCTTCTAGCACCGCAGCTTTGTTATTTTATTTGGAGTCGCTGTGCGCTTTCTGTTTCTTCTCTTTTGTGTTGTTAAAAAAAAAAAAGTTTTTTGTTTTTCGTACTAGGCAACCGGGGGCTCCCAGTTTGCCGTGGCCTCGTTCGGTCGCGGCCCTTGTTCTTCATGTCCCGGCCCTTGTCCGGGTTTAAAAAGTGCACCCGTTGTGATTGCTTATTGTCGATCACCGACCCCCATCGCTGGTGCATCCTCTGCCTGGGTGCGGATCACCCTACCGATTCGTGCCCTCGGTGTGCGACTTTCCAGGCCCGGGCTCTCCGCCGTCGCCGTGCTCGTATGGCGGATTTGTTTGTGATGGAGCCGTTGGCAGGCCAGGCCTCAACGTCGGCCTCGGCTTCGGCCCCGGCCTTGACCTCGGCCTCGGCCGCCTCGGCCCCGCCCCGGCTGTCCTCGGCCTCGAAACCCTCGTCTTCGGGCTCGAAGTCTGCACAGGGTAAGTCCCCGCTTCTCTCCTCAGGTGCCACTCCGGTGAAGAAGCCATCTTCGGGGACCTCGGCGGGGCATGGTGGGACGCCCTCTGCCCTGGCCCGGTCCTCCAAGTCGGGGCCTGTATCCACTCCTAGGGAATACTCGGTACCGAGATCGCCCTCTGTGGAGTGTACCACTGCCCCCGATATGCCGTCCATGATGGCGGTCCCGGTCTTTCAGGACATGCTCCGGGCGTTAATTTCTTCGGAGCTGTCCTCGGCTTTGGCCCACTTGCAGCCTCCCTCGACTTCGACCTCGGACCAGCCTGAGCGGGGCGTTGGGGCGTCTCGGGGCAAGGTGCGCCGGATCTGGCGGCTCTCGTCCTCGGAGTCTTCGCTTGGGGCCTCGGGGGGTTCTTCGCCCTCGGGCCTGCCTCGATTGCAGCGCCGCTCTAAGCGTACTTCGTCCCCGCTTCGTCGGGGCACTAAGCGCTCTCGGGGTTCCCCTCCGAGGCGGGGTCGCTCCCTGCCGGCCCGGGCAGTCGGGGTGCTCCGGGTCTCTGATCTCTCTCTTATGAACCCGCAGTTGCTTCGGTCTCCTCCTCGGAAGGGTTCGCTCCGGGGCTCCCGGGACCCCTCTCCGAGGCGTCGGAGAGGTTCGGTGCCCCGTACCCCGAGGTCATCCCCGAGGGGTTCCTCGGGACCTCGGCGGTCCTCGACCCCGACGCATTCTTGGGGGTCGGGTCGTGGCACTGGCTGCGAGCCCCGGTATTCCCGCGAGGCTTCACCCTCGTTTTTGGCAGCTCGCTGTTCTCGCTTGCCTACCCCGGAGGATGATCGGTCCGGGGAGCGGCCTTCCTTGTTTTTGAGGTTTGTCTTAGATATGGAGCAGGCGTTGGATTTGGACCTTAAATCTGGTTCCAAATATACGAAGGAGTTCCTGGCGGAGATGGATTTTCCTTCCCCGCCCAGGGAATCTCCCCGCCTCCCCTTAAATCCGGTGCTTCGCCAGGCTTTTTTGAGGAATCTTGAAACCCTGTACGCTGTTACGGTGGTTCCTTCTAAAATGGAGTCCAAGTACCGTACCGTGCCCTGTCCAGGATTTGAGCAGGCCCAGTTATCCCACCAGTCGTTGCTGGTGGAGTCCTCGCTCAAAAAATCTCACCCTTTCAGGGTTTGCGCGGCGGTCCCGCCGGGGCGAGAGGGCCGCACGCTGGATAAGTTTGGCCGGAGGCTGTATCAGAACTCGATGATGGCAAATCGGGTTCTGAATTATTCCTTCACTTACACGTCCTATCTCCGACAGTTGGTGAAGTCTATGCCGGCCTTCCATGGGGTCTTGCCGGACTCACATCGGGACGACTTTGGACGGCTGATCGAGTTCCTCTCTCAGCTCCGTCTTTATCTGTTCCATGCTATGTACGATGCCTTCGAGCTCACCTCCAGGGTATCCACGTTCGCTGTAGCTATGCGCCGGCTGGCGTGGCTCAGGATCGTGGATATGGATCCTAATCTTCAGGATCGCCTTGCTAACCTATCCTGTGTGGGCTCCGAGCTCTTCGACGACTCTATCGAAGCGGCCACGAAGCGCCTCTCGGAGCACGAAAGATCTTTCACTTCCCTGGTACATCCTAAGGCGAAGCCTGCCGTTCCTAAGACTTACCGGGCTCCGCCTCGGCACTACCCTCAGAAGACTACTCCGGCCTTCTCGAGACCGCCTCCCCGAAGGCCGCCTCAGCAGTCCCGGGCGCAGCAGAAACCACAGACGCAAGCGGCGTCTAAGCCCGCTCCGTCTTTTTGAGCCCCTCCGAACTGTCGTCGACCCCGCTTCCCATCGGGGGTCGTCTCCGCGCGTTTTATTCCACTTGGACCCTTATCACCTCAGACGCTTGGGTCCTCAAAGTCGTGTCCGAGGGTTACTCCCTCAACTTCAGGGAGATTCCCCCCGACTGTCCGCCAGGCGCGTGTCTTTCCAACCGGTCACAGCTGCCGCTCCTGTTGTCGGAGGCCGGGGCTCTCTTACGCCTCCATGCGGTGGAGCATGTCCCTCCTCGTCAGCGGGGCCGGGGGTTCTATTCCCGATACTTCTTGGTTCCCAAGAAGACCGGGGACCTTCGTCCCATCTTGGACCTCCGGCGGCTCAACAAATACCTTGTCCGGGAGAGGTTCCGAATGCTCTCCCTTCCAGTTCTGTACCCGCTGCTCGACGCCGGAGATTGGATGTGCTCCCTCGACCTGAAGGAGGCTTACACCCATGTTCTGGTGCATCCTGCCTTTCGCAAGTTCCTACGCTTTCAGGTAGGGGAGTTGCACCTCCAATATCGGGTCCTCCCCTTTGGACTGGCTTCGTCCCCTCGAGTCTTCACGAAGTGCCTAGTGGTTGTCGCGGGGGCCCTGAGATCCCGAGGCCTTCAGGTTTTCCCTTACCTCGACGAGTGGTTGATAAAGGCGCCGTCGAGGGAGGGGGTTATTGCAGCGACCCGACAGACTATTACTTATCTTCAGGGTCTGGGGTTCGAGGTGAACTTTCCCAAGTCTCAGTTGTGCCCCACGCAGTCTCTGCAGTTCATTGGCGCCGTGCTGGACACGGTTCAACTTCGCTCGTTCCTGCCCCAGCCCCGTCGGGAGGCTCTAGTCAGACTGTGCGAGCAGGTTTACCAGCGGTCCAGGGTCTCGGCTAAGCAGATGATGGTCCTCTTGGGTCACATGGCCTCCACCATTCATGTCACGCCGTTCGCCCAGTTGCACCTTTGAGTTCCTCAGTGGTCCTTGGTGTCCCAATGGCGGCAGGATCGGGACCCGGTTTCCCGTCTCATTGCCGTGACTCCTTCTTTGAGACGCTCGCTCCGTTGGTGGACTGTCTCTTCCAATCTTTCCAGGGGTTTGCTCTTTCTCGCTCCTCTGCATCACAAGGTCCTGACCACAGACTCCTCGGAGTATGCGTGGGGGGCGCACCTGGATGGTCTTCGGACCCAGGGCGCTTGGTCGGCATCGGATCGCCTTTGCCACATCAATCTGCTGGAGCTTCGAGCCATTTATTTGGCAGGGGTGGCTTTTTATCATCTGCTTTGAGACAAGGAGGTCCTCGTGCGCACGGACAATCAGGTGGCAATGTATTATGTCAACAAGCAGGGGGGCACGGGGTCCCTGTCTCTTTGCAGGGAGGCCCTTCGCCTGTGGGATTGGGTGTTCTGCCACAACATCTTTCTTCGAGCGGTTTACATTCAGGGAGACCGAAATTGTTTGGCAGACAAACTGAATCGTCTTCTTCAACCGCACGATTGGTCTCTTCATTCTCAGACTTTACGTCGGGTGTTCGAGCGCTGGAGGACTCCTCAGATAGATCTGTTTGCTTCCCCCCTAAATCACAAGTTGCCTCTTTTCTGTTCCCGGATATACTCTCCGGATCGTCTCAAGGCGGATGCTTTCCTTCTGACTTGGGAAGGGAAGTTCCTTTACGCGTTCCCGCCTTTTCCTCTGATTTTGAGAACGCTGGTCCATCTCAAGTCGACTCATGCCGATCTGATTCTGATTGCGCCTTGGTGGCCTCGGCAGCCCTGGTTTTCCCTGCTTCTTCAGCTCAGTATCAGGGAGCCGCTTCTTCTGCCTGTTTTTCCTTCTCTGCTGTCTCAGAGTCGGGGGTCGCTGTTGCATCCCAATCTGCAGTCTCTTCATCTGATAGCTTGGTTCCTTTCCACCTGATTCCTTCTCTTCAGTTGTCCCAGTCAGTGAGGGATGTTTTGGAGGCCTCTCGTAAGGCCTTTACGGGGCAAAGTTATTCCCAGAAGTGGACTAGGTTCACTTCCTGGTGTGCTTTGCATTCTCTTCATCCTTCGTCAGCTACTTTGTTTTCCGTTTTGGACTATTTACTTCATTTGTCCCGTTCTGGCCTTAAGACAAATTCTGTTTGGGTCCATCTTAGTGTGATTGCTGCTTTTCATCAGCAACTCGATGGCAAACCCATTTCGGTTCATCCTTTGGTTTCTCATTTTATGAGAGGGCTCTTGAATGTCTATCCTCCTCTCAAGCCTCCTCCAGTGTTTTGGGATCTCAACGTGGTTCTCGCTCAGCTGATGAAGCCACCGTTTGAGCCTCTGGATAAGTCTCACCTGAAGTTTCTTACTTGGAAGGTGATTTTTTTGCTTGCGCTTACTTCTGCCTGTAGGATTAGTGAGCTGCAGGCTTTAGTGGCGGATCCGCCTTTTACTGTATTCCATCATGACAAGGTGGTTCTCCGCACTCATCCTAAATTTTTGCCCAAGGTGGTATCTGATTTTCATCTTAATCAGTCCATTGTGCTTCCTGTCTTCTTTCCCAAGCCACATTCTCATCCTGGGGAGGTGGCGTTGCATACTCTTGACTGTAAGAGGGCGTTGGCATTCTATCTTCAACACACTCAGTCTCATCGGAAGGTTTCTCAATTGTTTTTGTCCTTTGATCCCAATAGATTGGGTTGGCCGGTTTCCAAGCACACCTTGTCCAATTGGTTGGCAGCTTGTATTTCCTTCTGCTACGCTCAGGCTGGTCTCGCGCTGCAGGGTCTAGTCACGAGACATAAGGTCCGAGCGATGGCAGCTTCGGTCGCTTTCCTCAGGTCTACGCCTATCGAGGAGATCTGCAAGGCTGCCACTTGATCTTCGGTTCATACCTTTACCTCACACTACTGTCTGGATACTTTGTCCAGGAGCGACGGTCAGTTTGGCCAGTCGGTTTTGCGTAATCTGTTTTCCTAAATTGCCATCTTCCCACTATCCCTTTATTGCTTAGCTTGGAGGTCACCCACATGTGAGAATATGCTGCCTGCTTGTCCTGGGATAAAGCACAGTTACTTACCGTAACAGGTGTTATCCAGGGACAGCAGGCAGATATTCTCGCAACCCACCCTCCTCCCCGGGTATGGCTTCTTTGCTGGCTATGTGAACTGAGGACCAAGAGGTGGGGATGCGCCCTCTAGTGGAGCGGGAAGGCATGCACATGCATGGTGCAGCACAGCAAGCTTGAACTTTCTTTCAAGTTTGCTTAAAAAGCTGTCCGCGTCGGGGCTCCGTGGATGACGTCACCCACATGTGAGAATATCTGCCTGCTGTCCCTGGATAACACCTGTTACGGTAAGTAACTGTGCTTTTCAGAAAATATAACGGTGGTGAAAGATCTAAAAACCAAAGTGGCTCAACTTAATAGCTGCTTCTCTAAATTTTTTTTAAAATAATTTTTCTCATTTTGTCATTTTGATTGATTTCTGAAATATTGTTCATGGCAATAAGAACGTCAGGGGTGCGTCCTGTCCGTGAGACACTGTATCACGAGGACCATGGTGAACTAATAGAGAATTACTCCAAAAATGAAGATTATCCTGATAAAAGATAATAAAGATGGAATTGATCTGTTACCCGTGTATATCCAAACAGCTGCATTGGCACTGTCAGCCGTTGTTCATGCATGGGAAAAGTGTGTGCATGCATGTAAGCACTGTGTATGGAAGGTTAGACGGCTGGGGTGATATCACCATGGTGTTGGCTTGCCCAAATAAAACTGTATCATTCTTAAATAAAAATGAAATAATGAAAAATAAATGTTAAAGAAAACAAACAAGTCAGCTATCCTGCAAAAAATGTAGATTAAACCAAAAGTCAAAAAGAATTTAAAACATGTGTGTGTGTATGTGGCATAATTCAGACAAGTCAAGTTCAATTCAGCTACTACTTATTCATATCACAATAATTGTAAGACTCTGACAGAGCTGACATCAGAGGGAAGGCTTGCAGGTCAGCCACATGCAGCATGCAAGAGCCGCTGCCCGTAGCCTTGCAAACAAGTGTGGCTGAAGGCAGAAAGCCCAGCTGAACGGCCCTGAAGGGTGCGAGTGCGGCCCTGGAGTGAGCCAGTAAGGGAGAGAAGGGATATCAATGTGGGACAAAGGGAGAAAGGAGGGGGGTAAAGAGCGTGTTTGGACATGAGAGGAACACTAATTTGGGACAAAGGCAGGGAGGGGGCACAAACTTGGAGCACAGAACAAAGGGAGGGAGCATACATTTAGGACACATGGGGGGAGGAAGGGGGTCACTGACTTGAGACATAGGAGGGAGGGAGGGAATAGAAAGAATTGGGTATGGGTGTGTGAGTGAAATCGAAAGAGATGGTGCACATGGGGAAAGGAAGAAAGAGGAAAATTGGGCATGAGAGAGAGGAGTGAGGTAGAGATGCATGGGGAATAGAAGGATAAGAGGGAGAAATGTTGGATAAGGTGGTAGTGGTGAGGGAACAGAGGGACAGATTGAAGGGGATGCAAGAGGGAGGAATGCTGGACATAGTGATGGAGGGAGAGATGTGGCATTGTTTTGATGAGGGGTGATAGAAGGAGAAATGGGCATGGGGCTGCTGGGTTGTGGTGAAAAATGCTGTACATGATCCAGGGGATGAGAAAGGGAGAAATGTTGGATGTGGCAGTAGAGAAAGTGGGAGAGATGCACCCAGGATCTCTGTCTCTTTCCTCACTCCTTTTGCAGCCAGTGATGGACACCTGGAATGCGCTTCCAGATGGCATGATAGGACAGGATACGGTATTGGAGTTCAAGAAGGGTTTGGACAATTTCCTGAAGGAAAAGGGGATAGAAGGGTATAGATAGAGGGTATAGATAGAGGTCCTGGACCTGATAGGCCGCCGCGTGAGCATGATGGACCCTTGGGCATGATGGACCCTTGGTCTGACCCAGCAGAGGCACTGCTTATGTTCTTATAAATTAACATCTCTTGAGTTGAATCATGAATGAAAAGAATTTAGATCTATGCCAGAGAATGAATGTGTCATCAATATACCACTGTAGAGGCATATATTGTATTTGAATGGATGATACTTTTATTGGTTTGCTATGGGGTGTCCATTCACTTGTAGTTCCCTCCTATATTACAGGACACAATCCATTCACAATAAATCTAAATTCAAAATTACCTTTTTGTAGAAGATAAACTGTTATGAAAAAAGAGTGTCTATTCTGAATAGCTCCACTTGGTCCATCTAGCTCATAATCCTGTTTTCAGTAGTGGCCAATCCAAGTCACAAGTACTTGGCAGAAAACCAAATAGTAGCAACGTTCCATGCTACAATCCTAGGGCAAGCATTAGCTTCCTCTATGTCTGTCTCTATAGCAGACTATGGACCTTTCCTCCAGGAACTTGTCCAAACCTTTTTTAAACTTGCTATGCTAACTATTGTTATCACATCCTTCAGTATTATCATCTCATTGCTTGCACAGAGTAGTGGCTACAAACGTGAAAATCATTGGTATAATTTTTTATCCCAGGACAAGCAGGCAGGTATTCTCACATATGGGTGACGTCATCCGACGAAGCCCGGAAGCGGACGCCTCACAAGCAGACTTGCTTGAAGAAACTCGAAGTTTCGAGTTGCCCGCACCGCGCATGCAGGGCCCAATGCAGGGCACGTCTCCTCAGTTCTTAGTTTTCTGCGGAGCCGAGAAGTCCGTCTTCGACTCTCTGCGTTAACTTTGTTACTTGTGTCTTCTCTAACCACAGTTTGTGTTTATTTTCTTCATGAATCGCTGTTTTTGTCTTTCTTTATTTTATTTTCGGTTTAAAAAAAAAAAAATTTCTTCTTCCATCTGTTTTTTGGAGCCGGCCGCTCAGCCGCGGCCCGATGACTTCAATCTTGCGGCGGCTGTTTTCACTTCTATGTCCTGGCCTGCTACGGGCTTCAAGAAGTGTAGCAAGTGTCAGCGTGCGATCTCTATTACGGACCCTCACCGTCGCTGCCTCAAGTGCCTTGGGCCTAAGCATCATCCTAGATCGTGCCTCCCTTGCCAAACGCTTCAGCCTCGTGCTTTTAAGTGTCGTTGTATCCTGGTGGACAAGCTTTTTGAAATGGATTCTTCTGACCCCTCGACTTCGAAGATGACCTTGATCTCGACTTCCAAGGTGACCTCGTCCTCGACTTCGAAGACGACTTCGGCTTCGACTTCGGCCGATAGTCCTCCAGCTTCTACTGCTTCCACCTTGAGCCTCATCATACCTTCATCTTTTGCAGCGGCTCTTACTTCATCGACATCTGCTGTATCTTCCCCTGTTTCTTCAGGTCAGATAGTTCAGCAGACTGTTCCAGCAGTAGTGATTAAAGTGCCTAAGACTACCAAGTCGAAACACAATCACACTACCCGAAGGAACCTCCAGCCAAGGCAAGTGGACCGGTTTCAGACGCAGATCCATTTTTGCCAGCTTCCTTCCAGACCTTGTTGGAGAAGCACATTGTTCAGTTCCTTACTAACATGGGACCGCAGCTTCTCCCTCTTATCCAGCCTGGGCATGTAGCAGACTCCCGCGAGGTCGAGCCGCTTTCCTTGCCTCAGTCTGATCCTCCACACTCTTTGCAGGGAGCAAAGTCTCTGCATGTGTCTGGTCTGGCATCTAAGCACGTTCAGCAAGGAGCAGAATCTTTGCATCTGCCTCGACAGGATTCCTCACACTCTATACAAGGAGCAGAATCTTTGAGAATGCATCGAGGTTCCTCTACCTCTCTCCATTCTTCGACAAGGTGTCATCGCTCTTCGAGATCTGCTTCCAGGCACAATTCTCATCACCACTTGAGGCCTTCATCGAGCCATACTTCCAGACATGGCTCTTCCACTAAGCCTCGTTCTACTCCACATACTCCTCATTCGAGGTCTCCCATGCCGGACCTCGAGGATATTCCACATTCGATTGCCTCGTCCAAGTCACCATATTCATCTGATGCCTTTTTACATGCTGAAACTTCATCTTCGACACAGGCTGCCTCGACGTCCTCGAGTCCTTCTTGAGGCACAGCCCTGCGGATCAACTCTCATTTTCATCTTTTCTCTGTCAGATGGCTGTGGACTTGGATCTTACATTAGATACTGGCTCCAAATACTCCAAGGGAGTATCTCGACGTCATGCATCTTCCTCAACCTCCGGCTGAGTCACTTAAGCTTCCTCTTCATAAGCTTTTAAATCAGACTTTTGGTTGGTGCATGGAGACTCCTTTTTCCTTACCAGCTGTTCCAGGAAAATTGGATTCTCGCTATAAAACTCTCCATCGCAAAGGGTTTGACAATTCTCAGTTATCTCATCAATTCCTGCTTGTTGAGTCTTCTTTGAAGAGATCCCATCCTTCCAAGGTCTATGCCACCGTACCCCCTGGAAGAGAAAGGAAAACTATGGACAAATGTGGACGTCGCATCTATCAAAATGCCATGATGTCTTCTAAAGTTCTTAATTATAATTTTCATTTTATTACTTATTTTGAGCTCCTTATTTCTCTACTTCCACAGTTCATGAGTTATTTGGATGCTCAAAAGCACTTTGAGTTTCAAGAAGTTATTGTTTCTTTATCTCAACTTCGTTTACATCTTCTCCAGTCATCTTATGATGCCTTCGAGTTATCTGCTAGAGCAGCTGATTTTTCAGTGGCTATGCGTTGTCTTGCCTGGCTTCGTACCATAGACATGGACCCTAACCTTCAGGACCGCCTAGCCAATATTCCTTGTGAGGGCAATGACCTCTTTGATGAATCTATCGAGGCAGCCACCAAGAAATTGTCTGACCATGAAAAGTACTTTGCTTCTATTGTCAGACCTAAGGGAAAGTCAACTCCTGCTAAACCTGCACGCCCTCCTCCTATTTATCAGTGGCGGTTTGCTCCGAGGCAGGTTCCTTATACTCATCCTCCTCTTAAGAAGCAGCAGCCTCAAAAACAGTAGCATAAACCTCAACCTTCTGCTGCACCTAAGCCTACTCAGCCTTTTTGACTGCTTAGAACAGAGCATAACCTCCATCGTTCTGGCTCTGCCTTCTTTTTCCCCTATAGGAGATCATCTCCATCTTTTTTACCATCGATGGATGACAATTACGCCAGACCTCTGGGTACTTACCATCATCAAAGAAGGATACTCTCTTCATTTCAATCAGGTTCCTCCGGACCTTCCTCCAAGAGAGTATCCTTCCAGTCCATCCCAGACTGCCCTTCTTCTTCAGGAAGCTCAAGCTCTGCTTCACCTCCATGCTATCGAGCCAGTTCCTTTGGAACAACAGAGCAAGGGGTTTTACTCCTGTTACTTCCTTGTTCTGAAGAAGACGGGCGATCTGCGACCCATTCTGGATCTCAGGGCTCTCAACCACTTTCTAGTCAAAGAAAAGTTTTGCATGTTGTCCCTGGCATACCTTCTCGAGCAGAACGACTGGTTATGCTCTCTGGATCTCAAGGAGGCCTACACTCATATTCCCATACATCCGGCCTCCCGTCAATATCTCAGATTTCGGGTAGGGAATCTGCATTATCAATACAGAGTGCTGGCCTTCGGCCTCTGCTTCATCTCCCAGAGTGTTCACCAAGTGCCTAGTAGTGGTGGCAACAGCTCTACAGAACCATGGTCTTCAGGTATTTCCCTACCTCGACGACTGGCTCATCAAAGATTCAACATCTCAAGGGGTTATTCTAGCGACCCAACGGACTACCTGGTTCCTCCAAAGTTTGGGATTCGAAATCAACTTTCCCAAATCTCAACTTCAGCCTTCACAGATTCTACAATTCATTGGAGCTGTTCTGGAAAACAAGGAGGGACAGGGTCTGCCTCCCTTTGTCAAGAAACTCTGGAGGTTTGGGACTGGGCAATCCGCCACAACACCTTCCTCAAAGCTGTCTACTTTCAAGGGGCAAAGAATTGCTTGGCAGACAACTTGAGTCGTCTACTGCAACCTCACGAATGGACTCTCCATTCCTCGCTGCTTCATCACATTTTTTCACAGTGGGGAACGCCACAGATAGACCTTTTTGCAACTCCCCACAACTACAAACTGCCTCAGTTCTGCTCCAGGATATACTCTCCTCACCGCTTCGAGGCAGATGCTTTTCTTCTGGAATGGACAAATCTTTTCCTCTACGCATTTCCTCCATTCCCTCTCATTCTCAAGACTCTGGTCAAATTGAAGAACGATCATGACACCATGATTCTAATTGCTCCTCAGTGGCCGAGACAACCCTGGTACTCCCTTCTACTTCAACTCAGCAGCAGGGAACCATACCTTCTACCAGTTTTTCCTTCTCTGCTTACAGAGTCAAGGATCTCTGCTTCATCCCAACCTGTAGTCTCTACACCTGACAGCCTGGTACCTCTCAACATAACCCCTCTTCAGTTTTCTCAATCTGTAAGAGACATTTTAGAAGCTTCTAGAAAGCTTACAACTAGACAAGGCTATCTCCAAAAATGGACTAGATTTTCTACATGGTGTTTTTCTCATAATAAGGAGCCTCAGCATTCCTCCTTATCTTCTGTTTTGGACTATCTTTTGCACTTATCCAATTCTGGCCTCAAGTCTACCTCTATACGAGTCCATCTCAGTGCAATTGCGGCTTTCCATCAGCCTATTGAAGGGAAACCCCTCTCTGCTCATCCAGTGGTTTCCAGATTTATGAAAGGACTTTTCAATGTTAAACCTCCTCTCAAACCGCCTCCTGTGGTTTGGGACCTCAATGTTGTCCTTACTCAACTCATGAAGCTTCCATTTGAACCAATTGATACGGCTCATCTCAAGTATCTCACTTGGAAAGTGGTATTTCTCATTGCCTTCACTTCTGCTCGAAGAGTCAGTGAGTTGCAAGCTTTAGTTGCTGATCCACCTTTCACTGTCTTCCATCATGACAAAGTGGTTCTTCATACTCATCCGAAATTCATCCCTAAAGTGGTCTCGGAATTCCATCTCAACCAATCCATCGTACTTCCAGTGTTTTTTCCAAAGCCTCATTCTCATCCTGGAGAATCAGCTCTTCATACTCTGGACTGTAAACGTGCTTTGGCCTTCTACTTGGAACGCACCAAACCACACAGAACTGCTCCTCAACTTTTTGTCTCTTTCGATCCAAACAAGTTAGGACATCCTATCTCTAAGCGTACCATCTCCAACTGGATGGCGGCTTGTATCTTATTCTGCTATGTCCAGGCTGGATTACCCCTTCACAATAAAATCACAGCCCATAAGATCAGAGCAATGGCAGCTTCAGTAGCTTTCCTCAGATCTACACCTATTGAGGAAATTTGCAAGGCTGCTACTTAGTCCTCGGTTCATACCTTCACTTCTCACTATTGTCTGGATTCTTTCTCCAGACGGGATGGGCACTTTGACTAAACAGTATTACAAAATTTATTCTCCTAAATTGCCAACACTCCCACCATTCCATTCTGGTTAGCTTGGAGGTTACCCATATGTGAGAATACCTGCCTGCTTGTCCTGGGATAAAGCACAGTTACTTACCGTAACAGGTGTTATCCAGGGACAGCAGGCAGCTATTCTCACAACTCATCCACTTCCCCTGGTTGGCTTCTCTGCTAGCTATCTGAACTGAGGAGACGCGCCCTGCGTTGGGCGGGAAGGCACTCACGCATGTGCGGTGCGGGCAACTCGAAACTTCGAGTTTCTTCAAGCAAGTCTGCTTGTGAGGCGTCCGCATCCAGGCTCCGTCGGATGACGTCACCCATATGTGAGAATAGCTGCCTGCTGTCCCTGGATAGCACCTGTTACGGTAAGTAACTGTGCTATCAGGCTTCAAAGAAAGCCCTTGGGTATCCTGCACAGGATTGCCGAACTTAGTGTGGAGATTTACTTATTATTCAGTTATTAAGCACTTGATTCTAATTAGTCAATTAATTATTTAAGAAAACTAGTGGTCATATTCTTCTTCACACAAAAGTACTTATTCTTCAGTCTTTTTGTTTGAATAAATAATCTGAACACATCTTGTTAGTCTGAGTTGGGGGCCTTTTTTATCTCTTATCAAGGTTTAAATTAGGATCTAATCATGTTCTGATTATAAATTGTGCCAAATCACAGCCCATCCTAGGGGGTTCACAAATTTTCTTTTTCTCATCATTCTATCAATCCACTTGAGTTAATATTCAAAATAAATTATGCATTCTTTGTCAGCTGGCAAATGCATATTTTGTTTATATGTGTATTTTACAAAACTTTATATGTGTATTATTGGGCCCATATACCTGGAATGGAGCATTAACCTAATGGTTAGTGCAAAGGGCTGAGAACCGGGTGTAATTTCCATTGTGGCTTCTTGTAACCCTGGACATGTCGCTAAATTTGGGTTGGGCAACCTTTTATACACAGAAGATCACATGAATGCCAGTGGGACACAGTATTACATAATGTCAATGTCAGAACCAGAGCTCCATAGACCTTCTGTGATAAATAAGTAAACATTTAACTACTTGAGTGGCTATTCTGAAAATATTTGTGAAATATAGTATTTACAATCACCAAAACTCTAGTTAATAACATTTTTTAATGTATACTTCCCATGACCTTGCAGGCCACAGGATGCCCACCCCTGCACTAAACTCTTCATTGCACCAGGTACAAAATCTTAAAAGACTGTGAATCCACTGGGGACAGAGAAAAGTACACGTATACTGTAATTTGTAAACCATTTTATTTGTCCCCAGAAAGACAGTATATCAAATGCATTATCTTTACCCTTACTCTGAGCAGCAGTGCTGAATACATGCTGGCATTTAACTTAAGCTAGTGACCATGCTGGCTGAATATTGATCTCAATGTATCTAGATATAACGTGTGCTGATTCTTTCTAGTTGTCCTAAAAACAGGTTGTGGAGGAGGAGGATTGCCCTATTGGGTTGAGAAGGTTTAGATGTTTTTTCATTCAAGCACATTATACCATGATGTGTACCATCAGGTCTTGGAGCAGCATAAAAAGAAAGGAATGGGGACAAAAGAAAAGATAAAATGTTAAACATAATTTAAAAATCTCTCTCTTTTTGTGCCATCAGAGATGAAGGGAGAATCCTTTTTTATTGGAATGAGAGACACCAGCCATCACAGCTGCATCCCTGAGGGCAGGCAGCTTCTGCTGCTCTGCTCTATAGATAGTTACAAGGACATCACAAGATATTTTGCTGGGGAAGACTTCCACAGCATTACTGACTTCAATGATCTTCCAACCTCACTCTTTGCCTGTAATGTGCACCAGTCTGTGTTCCAAGGTGAAGACAGCAAGGTAAGATGCCAAATTTATATTTTGTGATTTCCAAAAATTTTTTTGTTTGTGTTAATTGATTTAATCTTACATTGACCAGTTTTGAATTAGTGATGCAGTGCTTCTTTATTACTATTATATTGGGAGGAGGGTTGTATTAGAATTTTAAGGGATCCTTTTACTAAGTAGTGTAAGAGCATTTTACCGTGGGCCACTGAAGTAAATGCTCCATAACGCTCATTAAATTCCTATGAGCGCCAGCCCGTGGTAAAATGCTCTTACACTACTAGTAAAACCCAGCATAAATGATGTTGGAATCAGAGATCTGATAGCAGACAGCCTGGCAAGAGATATAGAATGGCTATTCTGATATTTTTGCAAGATTTTCTTTTCCTTCTTTGGTTAGATGTTAAAAAGCAACTGGACAAAAGCAGAATATGAAAAAAGTAGGTTCTGTTGATTTATCCATATTTTATGTAATGTTGATTACATAGTAACATAGTAAATGACAGCAATAAAGCCCTGAATGGTCCATCCAGTCTCCCCAACCATATACATGCTCTATAAATTAATCATTTAATTTATATGGTCCTTTTTCTTAGATATTTCTGGGCCAGAAACCCAGCGCTCTGCCCGGTAGTGTGCTTAGTTCTATCTACTAGAGTCTCCGTCAAAGTTCAACCCATCTAAACCATCCCAGCCATCAAAGCCCTCCCCAGCCCATCCAGTACTGGCCTTAGTTCCTTCAATATATACCCATTATTTTCTGATTAGAGATCCTCTGTGTTGATCCCACACTTGTTTGAACTCTGTCACCGTTTTCCTCTTTACCACCTCCCTTGGGAGCGCATTCCATTCATCAACCACCACCCTCTCTGTAAAGAAGAATTTCCTAACATTACTCTTGAGTCTACCACCCCTGATCCTCAAATTATACCTTCTGGTTTTACCATTTTCCTTTCTCTGGAAAAGATTTTGTTCTACGTTAATACCTTTCAAGTATTTGAATGTTTGAATCATATCTCCCTGTCCCTCCTTTCCTCTAGGGCAGGGTTGTCAAAGTCCCTCCTCGAGGGCTGCAATCCAGTTGGGTTTTCAGGATTTCCCCAATGAATATGCATGAGATCTAATAGCATACAATGAAAGCAGTGCAAGCAATAGATCTCATGCATATTCATTGGGGAAATCCTGAAAATCCGACTGGATTGCAGCCCTCAAGGAGGGACTTTGACACCCCTGCTCTAGGGTATACAAATTCAGGACTTCCAATCTCTCCTCATACGTCTTTTGGTGCAAACCTCCTACCATTTTCGTCGCCTTTCTCTGAACCGCTTCAAGTCCTCTTATGTCCTTTGCCAGATACGGTCTCCAAAACTGAACACAATACTCCAAGTGGGGCCTCATCAATGACATTTAGAGGGGCATCAACAACTTCTTTCTTCTACTGGTTACACCTCTCTATATACAGCATAGCATCCTTCTGGCAACAACCTACCTCTCTCTATACAGCGTAGGATCCTTCTGGCACAGCTACCAAAAGTGCTCCCAAGAGAGAAAAAAATGAAGACCTTACAGAAAAGGTTGAATTATTGGATATGCTTCATAGAGCTGTTGCTTGGCATTATAGCATTAATGAATCTACCGTTAGATACATAAAGAATAAGAAAAAACCAATCTGTGAAGCCGTTGCTGCAGCTACACTGGTGGGTGTGAAAATGTTACATGTTGTGCGAGATACCAATCTCTTTCATGTGGAAACTCAACATTTATGTGGGTGCAGGATTACTACAAGAAGAGAATTCCTGTAGACTCTGTGTTGATAAGAGGAAAGGCAAAGTATTTGTATGATAACTTGAAGAAAAGGAAAGGTGGATTGTCACAATCCATGGACTTTCAGGCCAGTAAAGGATGGTTTGATAAATTCCAGCACAGGTATGGCTTACATAATGTGAAAGTGACAGGAGAAGCAGCATCTGCCAACCAAGAGGCAGCTCAAGAGTTCCCTGCCACTTTTAAGGAATTTATTGAAGAGAAGGGATATGAACCTGGAGCCGATGAAACTGCTCTATTTTGGAAGAGAATATCACAGAGCAAAGAAGATAAGCGAGCACCAGGCTTCAAGGTTGCAAGGGATAGACTAACCATGCTGCTTTGTGCAAATGCAGTAAGCCATATGATAAAGCCAACACTGATTGCGAGCTCCCGAGCCTTGAAGGGAAAAGATAAGTTCCAGCTGCCTGTTATTGGATGCACAACAAGAAGGCTTGGACAACAAGAGCACTGTTCCTTGAGTGGTTTCATCAGTGTTTTGTGTCTGAAGTAAGAAAATACTTTGCCAGTAAAGAAATGGCATTCAAGGCTCTGTTGATAGTGGACAATGCTGCTGGACACCCAGAACCATATGAGTTCCACATTGAGGGTGTTGAGGTCGTGTACATATCCCCAACACAACATCTCTCGTCCAGCCTCTCGACTAGGGGGTAATAATGACATTCAAGGCACACTACACACAGTATTCAATGGAGAGGATTGTCCATGTGATGGAAGAAGACACCAACGTGCAGGACATCATGAAAACGTGGAAGAACTTCACTATTGCTGATGCCATCAATGTTATTGATAGAGTGCTGAAAGCTGTCAAGCCAGAGATAGTGAACTTGTGCTGGAAGAATCTTTGGCCTGAATGTGTAAAAAAGGAGTTCACTGTCATTACCACACAGCCAGTCCAAGAAATTATGGAAGACATCGTGGACTTGGCAAAGAAGGTGGGTGGGGAAGGCTTTGAAGGAATGGATCTGGAGGATATTTAAGACTTAACAGACACCGGATCTAATGAACTAACAGAAGATGACCTAATTGACCTGACTTTTTCTGAAGGAGAGGCAATACCAGATGAAGGATGGAGAAGAAGTGCATTGGACAGTATTGCAGAGGGTCTATGCAGGTTCAGTGCTGTCATGGACTTTTTTTTATGACATCAACCCATCCATGGTACGTGCCTTGAAGGTGAAGGAGTTAGCAGAAGCAGCAATGTCTATGTACACAAATATATATAAAGGAATGAAGAAGCAGAAGAGAGCCAGACAGAAATCACAATGTATTTCCAGAAAATACCGAGAGTCCCTGCCTCTTCATCCACTTCGTCCGCATCAGCCACCCATGAGGTTACACCCCCCTTCATCTCCTCCTCTTACTCCTCCTCTTGTACTGCACACTGAACATGTACAGGATGATGAGGATGAAGACACCGAAGATCCACTTCCACTGCCTGAGGAGGGACCTGGTGCTCACTTATCCTCTTTGTCTCTTCTTCCTGCACCGCATGCAGAACATGTACAGAACGACAAGGATGAAAACAGAGATAAGAGATAAATATTTGTTACAATATTATTAACATTACAGTACTGTATATGAACTATGCTATACTGTACTTGAATTGTACTGCAAAAGTGTTCAGTACAATACAAGAACTGCAGTGCATAACTTGGGTTTTTAAAAAACCCATCACGAATATAAAAATTAAGTTTTATTCATGATTTCATGGTATTCGCAAGTGGTTTAACCACAGTACCATGAATATGAGAGAAAAAAGTTATTCGTGTTTTTTTGGTATTCGCGGGCCGGCTTTGCCCCTAACCCCTGCAAATATGGAGGGAGAAGTGTACTCACCATTCTTTCCTCCGAGTGAATTCCATTAACTACCACCCTCTGGCGCTCAATGAGGAACTCAATGAACATCAGGAGCAGCGCGACTCTCTGCGTTTAAAACGCTAACGTGGTTTCATTGAAGAGGAGGTAATATTCCCAACTTGAGCTACTACTGAGAGGCATGAGCTAACTTCTAATAAAAAATAATAAACAGCTTTCCTGGTTTATTTCTAAAATGGTACAATTTTTACATTTGGAAGTGTAAACGCAATATTACCTTTTGTTGTAATAATCGTACAATTAGGAAGTAATTTCCAATAGCCAATTTTGCTGCAAAGTCCTGGGGATGGTTTAATCAGGGATTCTGTAGCTAATTTCCAAAAGTAAACTTTGAGGACAGTCTCTTTATAAAACCCAATTCTTGTATAATGTTTTTGCACATGTGAAATATCTATTATAAAAGGGTTCCAAGTATTTATTGTTATTTATGGACATCTGGTATACTGCTGTTCAAGCAAAAGCACAGCAGTTTACAAAGCAGAACAGCCTAATTAGCCAGAGGAAAAAAAGATACAAAAATAGACAAAACAGAAAGGTGAGTAGAAAGGTAAAGTGAGGCAATGGAATAGGCTATGTTATCTACTTATTTCTTATCTCACAGAACTGCAGCAGTTGTCAAATGCCAGTTGACCCTGCAAGTTTTGACAACTTTTTTTGAACTTGGAGAGGGAGGATTCTGGATAGATGTGTAGAAAAGAACAAATGTCCAAACAAAATTGAAATGGGAGAGGGAGGAGTGAGTGGGCCTGGAAATAGAGTGTCACAAAGCAAGAGATGAATGGTGGTGTTTGAGTGTAAAGAACAATGAACCAAGATCTGAATCTTTTACAAAGCCGCGTTAGCGGCTGCAGCGTGGTAACGGCCCCGAAGCCCATAGAGATTTAAAGGGCTTTCGGGCTCTTGCCACGTGGCAGCTGCTAGCGCGGTTTTCTAAAACAGGCCCTTAGTTATATTGCAAGGTGGATAAAAATCAATGATTTTAATAAATAAAAAACAGATTTAAAAAAATGTAAATCTGATTTTTTAAAGCGCTTTTTTTTTTTTTTTAAATTCTATCTAAAGATAGTTTTCTATTTCAAATACCTTAAAAGTTATTAATCATGAAATAAGGATCAGTTTTTAATTATGTATCATGAGGCTGTATATTCATTAAAGGGGAAATTCTATAAATGGTGTCTAAAAAAAACTAGGTGTCTATAATTTAAGAGCGTATCTTTTATCCGTCACACTTAGGCGCCCATTACAGAATTGCGTCTAACTTAAAACTTAGGCACCTTTAATGTAGGCCAGAGTTTTAAGTCCTTTAGAGCCTGTCCTGGAGGACCACCAGCCAGTTGGGTTTTTGAGTTAGCCCTAATGAATATGCATGAGAAAAATTTGCATATAATGGAGGTGACAGACAGGCAAATCTGCCTTATACATATTCATTAGAGCTATCCCAAAAACCCGACTGGCTGGCCAGGACAGAGTTGGGAAACACTGCTTTAGAGAATTATGCCTAGTGGCACCTAAATCCTTCCTCACTCCTAAACACGCCTACTTTGGAGTTAGGCACCATGCGATAGGCACCTGTTTTTGTAGAATCACACTTAAGAAGATAGGTGCCTATCCAATTCATTTGTTTTTTTCAACTATGAGTTTCCAAGTTTATTCAAAAATTTCTGTTCCACCCTAGGGAAAACCTTCAAAGCCACATTACTTTACTTTTTTATCACCAGCCATGACAGTATTAGCTCAGACACTCATAGGAATTCTATGAGTGTTGGAGCTAATATCAGCACTCTGGCGATAAAAATGCCTAACACAGCTATGTAAAGGGGGGTAAGTTAGGTGCCTCTTATGGAATTTCCCTATAAATTTTTAAAGGCTCCCATAAATGTTTAAAGGTAGCAATTCCCCCATGGCAAATTCACCAAAGCCTATTCAGTTACTATGGCTTCAGTGCAATTGCTGTGGGAGAATTGCTACCAAGGCTTTGTAAAAGGGGCCTTAATTTTTTTAGTAAATGAATTCCATTAATCCATTCATAATGTCAGGGGCAATTTTTCTATCTAGAATATATTATCACAGATGCTTCCTTTTGCATTTTTTAAAACTGTAAATTTATGTCTGCAAAGATAGCATGCAGCTTCTCCACAGCAAAAATGTTATAAAATACAAAGAGTTAAAAAAATACTTTTGCTCCATTGTTCCTTTGCAAATCGATGTACACAAAATCAACCCCTTATCTCTTAAGTGCTAAGTTTTATATATCTGCACAAGAGCTAACTGTGAGGAGAAAGGGGCAAGCAGTAAAAATGAAAGTGAAATCTTTTAAGTAGAATACTCCAAAGTCTTGGGATCTTTTGCATATAGCCTGAGGTTTATTATATTATTCACTCCTTGGAGGTGAAAACCTACAATGGCATCAAGTCATAAGAGAGACCCAGTTTGGGGATATTTTAATGAAGTTCCTCTATCTATGAGTAAGGCAGCCTTTTGTGCAAAATGCAAACACTACAACAAAGAAATGCAAGGCCTGGTGGCTCGAATGAAGCAACATCATTAGAAGTGCTTTGATGAAGATGACAAAAAGAACATGTTTGAACAGGCATGATCTTCAGGTTGGTAAATATTTTGATTTCATCATTTTTCTTTGACTTCCTTGAGGAATTGTCATATTTGAGCAAAAATATATATTTTTATTATTACTGCATGTTACCACCATTTTGTTATGAAGAAATAAGAGTTGAAACATGGAAATATTTATTTTTGGGGCATTACTGAGTGGAAATGAATACAGTGAGTTAAACTAAATAAACTTATTGCACTACAAGGACAAGAAAAATGCAGAAAGGAGACCCTTGGTAGTGATATACAATCCAGAGCTGGTAAAACTAAGAAAATCATACAAGATATACAACCATTACTCCAGGAAGATGAATTACTAAAAGAAATATTCCCTGCTCCACCTGTGTTTGTCTTCTGTCAGCTACCTAACTTGAAACAGAAACTGGTAAGAAGCGAACTCCCTATTCAAAGAAGAGAATGGCACACATCCTTGTGGTTTGGCAAGCTGAATACTGTGCCAGTACATCTCAAAGGATCCTGTGGTCACTCATATTGGAAAAACATTCAACATAAGGGGATCCTTCACATGTTCATTTTCTAATGTGGTGTATATCATTCAATGCAAAAAGTGCAAACAAGGATTTCACATTGGTGAAACAGGCCAGATGCTAAAGATTAGATCAACTTACACAGATATCATATTAAAAATTGCAGTACCAACCACAATGCCACCTCTGTCAGATAACACTTTGGAAAGAATGATTTTATGGTGAGAATACTAAAAGGAAATATTAAGACAATCCAAAAATGTAAGACCTTTTAAATTTAAAATGATGAAATATTTTGATACCTATCAGATAGGTAACAAAGTCCTCAGTTTCCTTTCACACTACAAAGAAATTTAACTTCTTTGTCACCTCTCTGTCTCCTACTTACCCACCCACCCCTCTTCCTGTGAAACTATCACTGAAATGCTTTCATGTTTTCCTTATATATACTGATATTTTTTAACATTCGCTTATTTCAGATCTGAAGAAGGTGTTACCTTTGAAAGCTAATTATAAAATGTATTTAGTCCAATAAAAATGATATTACCTTATTTCCTTTGTTTTTGTTTTATTTCTATATATAACTAAATAAGCAAAAATGGTATCAATGATAAAATAACAGCATTGACTTTTGTTTAGAGGAATCTGTCATCAACCTAAAGGATCCTGGAAACTATTCACTTTTGAGATCTCCATCCTCTTGTTTACATTTTCAGAGTTATTTGTCCAGGATAGTGTTTCAGTCACATCACATGTATCACATATCCATAGTATATCACCTAAAAGAAAGATAAAGTCTGACCATCCAGGAACCACAATAGATACGTTTATGATAAAAACCAACAGGTTAGAAAAAGAAGTAATTTGATGAAAAAATTGCCCAGTTTGTTAATTCAACACAACAATCCCCAAAATAGTAACTGCTATAGATACTTAACAAGATTACTCCAGAAAGCAGCTTAAGTCAAATAAGTTCTCAAAGGTGGAGAGAGCCCTCTTGATACAGCACCTGAGCACCAATAAGAATATAATTTAATTAAAATGTGTGAAACGGGGTGTCCTCAGTGTGTTGGGTCAGTGATAGGAAAAGATCTCCAGCGCTTAACATAGAAGACACAGATTAACCAACCCGTGCCAGCACACCATCACTGGACACCTCACGTGTGCTCAAATTAATTAATTTGTTTGTTAATTCGACAAACTCATCTTTCCGTCTGATTGAAAACCCACACTTCATTAATATGATTCAGTCACTGAGACAAGGATACAGTCTACCCAGCAGAGCTAAATTATTTCAATCTGTTTTTCAAGCACTTGTCTTTTTTCTTTTTTGCTTTTTAGCTATCAAAAAAGTCCCCCGACGAAGCCAATAACCTGGCGAAACGGGTCCCGTCATGATAGAGAACCTGTCCTGCTGAGTTACCATTGTTAGAATTGAATATTCTTTATGGTGCAGGCTTCTGAGGTCTTTTCCTCTTGTTTAAAGGTTATTGCAATTGCATGTGGAACCTGTGTATTTTTGTTTTGTTGTCTACATTGTAGAGCAGGGGTGCCCAATGCGTCGATCGCGATCGACCAGTAGCTCAGGAAGGCAACGCAAGTCGATCGCGGGGCCCATCCCGGGCTCCGTGATAGACTCGTGTTGCCGTCCTGATCTACGGGCCGATCAGCCTTCCTCTCCAGTGTTCTCCCTAGGGCCTTTTAGCTGGGCGGTGCACCCAGCTGTCATCTGCCACTGCTGAACATTAAAAAAAAAACCGGCTTGGAGATTTCAGCCAGTAGCGAACTTATGCTCCGGGCTCTAACATGTGAGTGCCGGCTTCTCTTCTCTTCCCTCCAAAACCGGAAGTTATGTCCGGGGTGGGGGGGAGAAGGGAAGCCGGCACGCACATGTTGAGAGCCCTGAAGCAAGCGTTCGCTACGGGCTAATGCGGGAGACAAGTTAGTGAAGCATTTGTTCACTTCTTCTTCCTGCCGGGTCCTGCCTACTTTCTGTTTCCGCGAAGGCAGGACCCGGCAGCATTTCCCCCAATAGGTTGATCACGATCTTGGGTTGATCAGCCTTCCTCTTCCCGACGGCAGAATTGACGTCGGGGAGAGGAATGCTGGTTGGCCGAAGCAGGGAGAGCTTGGGGCCTGTTATTGGTGGCGTTTGGGTCCTGGTCCCTGATGGCAATGGCAATGGCAGTGGCTTGGGGGAGGGCAGGGAGAAAGAAAGAAAAAGGGCAGGCAGGGAGACAGAAGGAAAGAAGAGAAACAGAAAAGAAAGAAAGGGCAGGGAAGAGGAAGGAAAAGTTGGGGGAAGGAATGAGGTCTGGAGGAGAGGAAGCATACAGGCTAAAAGAAGGGAAGAAAGATTGTATGCACAGTCAGAAGAAGAAAGTGCAACCAGAGACTCATGAAATCACCAGACAAGGTAGGAAAAATGATTTTATTTTAAATTTAGTGATCAAAATGTGTCTGAATTTATATCTGCTGTCTATATTTTACACTAAGGTCCCCTTTTACTAAACCGCAATAGAGGTTTTTAGCGCAGGGAGCCTATGAGTGTTAAGAGCAGCGCTGGGCATTCAGCGCAGCTCCCTGCGCTAAAAACTGCTATCGTGGTTTAGTAAAAAGGGAGGGGGTATATTTGTCTATTTTTGTATGGTTGTTACTGAGGTGATAGTGCTTAGAGTCATCTGCTTTGACCTCTTTGAAAAACCCTGGAATAGGAATGATAATTAACATTTTCTATGCGTACAATGTGCTTTGTGTTTTTTTTTTTAAATTTTATTGTTGGTAGATCATTTTGACTTGGTCATTTAAAAAGTAGCTCGCAAGCCCAAAAAGTGTGGGCACCCCTGTTGTAGAGGTTCCAATCCATTTCAGTTATACAGTAATCTTTCTGAGAAGAACAGACTTTGTTGGGAATTTTCCATGTATCCCTATTTCACACATGTTTTAGGAAAGAGCGCTTGCCTGCTTTGGAACTAACTGTAGGATGCAGCAGACTCTGAAGTAGGAGGAATTCAGAAAAAAATCCTGTGGATTCCTTTTGCAAGGCTTGAAAATAACCAGCTTGTCCAGAATGACATAAAGCCATGTGAAAAATTTAGGACACCCCATTAAATATTCAGTTCTTTCTTAAGAAATGTTCACATATTGATGTCAAATCTTTTTTTTTTTTTTTTCTCTGGAAAAGAAAGTGATGTAATTGCAGGTAAGCAACAAAAAATGTCCTTGATTTACTCATGAAACAAAATATATCCACAAAAATGTGTATTCTAACTCAGGAATAAATTAGGACATCCTACACTCTAATAACTAGTGTTACTTCCTTTGGCTGAAACAACTGCATTGAGACACTTCTTGTAGCCATCTACCAGTCTCTGACATCAGTCTGAGGAAAGTTTGGCCCACTCCTCAATGTAGAATTCTTTCAGCTGTGAGATGTACAGTCCATTTCAAATCACCCCACAACATCTCAATGGGATTAAGATCAGGGCTTTGACTTGGCCACTCCAGGACTCTCCATTTCTTAGTTTTCAGCCAGTCCTTGGTGGATTTACTGGTATGTTTTGGGTCATTGTCATGTTGCAGGGTCCAGTTCCGCTTTAGCTTTATTTTTCTTACAGATGGTCTCGCATGTTCCTCAAGCACCCTCTGATACACGGTAGAATTCATAGTGGATTCTATGATGGTGAGCTGGCCAGGTCCTGCTGCAACAAAGCATCCCCAAACCATGATACTTCCACCTCCATGCGTCACAGCTGGTATGAGTTTCTTTTCCTGGAATGCTGTATTTGGTGTATGCCAAACATGTCCTCTTTTCTGGTGTCCAAATAATTCAATTTTAAACTTATCCGTCCATAGAATACTATTCCAGAAGTCTTGGTGTTGGTCTACATTCTCTCTGGCAAACCTCAGTCTGGCCTTGATGTTTCTTTTAGAGAGCAAAGGTTACCTCCTTGCACACCTCCATGCAAGTTAAATTTGTGCATTCTCTTTCTGATTGTAGAGGCATGCATTTTCACATCAACAGTAGCAAGAACCTGTTGTTGGTTCCGTGATGACATTTTAGGGTTTTTGGAGACTTCTTTTAGCATCTTGTGGTCTGTTCTGGGGGGGTCAACTTGCTTGGATGGCCAGACCTGGGCATGTTGGCAGTTGTTTGGAAAGTCCTCCACTTGTACATTATTTTCTGGACCATGGAATGGCTAATGCCAAATTCTGATGAGATCTTTTTAAATCCTTTACAGTCTTTTTTCTGAAGGCCTCATACAGCTCTTTTGATCTCACCATGGTGTCCACTCTCATCACAGCAGGCATGAGCACACCAAAATAAAGGTCTGAGGTTTAAGTAGGGCAAACCTCCTTCAAAATGCTGAGTAATAATGTTCTAATCGTGTGCACCTGATGTGATACAGCTGTGTTTGATTTAAGTGGGAGGATATGTGGGGGTGTCCTAATTTATTCCTCAGTTAGAATACACATTTTTGTGAATATCTTTTGTTTCATGAGTAAATCAAGGAAAATTTTTGTTGTTTACCTGCAATTACATCACTTTCTTTTCCAGAAATAAATAAAAAAAAGATTTGACATCGATATGTGAACATAAGAAAGAACTGACTGTTTCATGGGGTGTACTAATTGTTTCACATGACTGTACCTATCTACTAGAAAAAATATTAGCAAGGTAAGAACTTAATCTCTTTTTATAAATCCAAAGCACCACTTTCCACTGAACAGAACACACAGAATTTGCAAAACCTTGCCATAGCATAGCAAAAGAACTCAAGATTTAAAACCCAAGCTCCTCTTTTACTAGAGCAGTGTCCAGATTTTAAACCTGAAGTTTGCTGTAAGGTCAGAATTTAAAGATGGGCAAGAAATGGGATTCATGGAAGAGTATTAATTTGGAAATTGCTGCTATTCAACAGTAACATAAATACTTGTCTCACATTAGCAAAAACACCCATGAATGATCCAAACCTTTTGGGATAATGTTATATGGAGAAACATCCAAACCATTTTATTTGTTAAACTGATAACCCAACATGGCCATATTTCAGCTGCCTTCATTAGGGGTATTACAAACATGGGGCTGTATACATAAGGGATTTTCTGACTGGGGTGTTGGTTTAAGCATACAGCCGCATGTGTTTTTTCAACATCTTTATAAGAGACTTGGCAGAAGGGCTTCGAGGTAAAATAACATTATTCGCCGATGACACCAAACTGAGTAATGTAGTGGGCAAATGCACAACAGACGAAGATTCAGTGCCCGACAACATGATGCACGACCTACTCCTACTGGAGCGATGGTCTAGGACATGGCAACTCAACTTCAATGCCAAAAAATGCAAAGTTATGCACCTGGGCAGCCAGAATCCATGCAAGTCTTATACCCTTAATGGCGAAATCCTAGCAAAAACGGTAGCAGAACGAGACTTGGGGGTAATCGTCAGTGAGGACATGAAGTCTGCCAATCAAGTGGAGCAGGCTTCGTCCAAGGCAAGACAAATCATGGGCTGCATACGAAGGGGTTTCGTCAGTCGTAAGGCGGAAGTCATTATGCCATTGTATAGATCCATGGTGAGGCCCCACCTGGAATACTGTGTGCAATTCTGGAGGCCGCATTATAGCAAGGATGTGCTGAGACTGGAGTCGGTGCAAAGAATGGCCACCCGGATGGTCTCGGGACTCAAGGATCTACCATACGAAAAACGGCTTGACAAATTACAGCTATACTCGCTCGAGGAGCGCAGAGAGAGGGGAGACATGATCGAGACGTTCAAGTATCTTACGGGCCGCATCGAGGCGGAGGAAGATATCTTCTTTTTCAAGGGTCCCACGACAACAAGAGGGCATCCATTGAAAATCAGGGGCGAGAAACTACGAGGTGACACCAGGAAATTCTTTTTCACTGAAAGAGTGGTTGATCGCTGGAATAGTCTTCCACTACAGGTGATTGAGGCCAGCAGCGTGCCTGATTTTAAGGCCAAATGGGATCGGCACATGGGATCTATTCACAGGGCAAAGGTAGGGGAGGGACATTAAGGTGGGCAGACTAGATGGGCCGTGGGCCCTTATCTGCCGTCTATTTCTATGTTTCTATGTGTTAGTGATACATCTGATGGAAATACAGCAGAATCCTGATTAACTGGTACAGAAGGAACCGGCACTCTCACCCAACCGCTAAAAAAAAATCGCTGCCAAAAAAAATCTTCCTCCAGTCCCTGAAGCAGTAGCAGCAGCAACAATGGTGCTGTGCTTCAAACTCTCCCCCATCCCTCCCTACAGTCCTGAAACATGGCAGTGGTCCTGAGCCACTACCCTCTCCTGGCCCTCCAACCCCGAAGCAGCAGCAGTGGTCCCGAGTCGTGAACTCCACCTCCGTCTATCCCTCTCTCCCTCCCTTACCTGAAGTAGCAGCAGCCAGTCAGCAGAAGCAGCGCTGAAAGGCTGCTTATGGCCAGCCCCAGCAGGGCCTTTCCTTCCAAAGTGGCAGATGAAATACTCTGTCATGGCTTGCCACAGACAACCTGCTTACAGCGTTGCTGCTTCAGTATGTGAGGGGAACCAGGAGGCCAGACTAATGTGGAGAGAGGGAGGGCAAACTGGGGGGTGGAGGTGTACCAGCAATGTGTGTGGGGAGAGGATCCTGCAAGGTGCAGGGGAGGGGAGATGGATAGATGCTGGACTCATAAGTCTGGGGAGAAGGGGTTAGAGAGAAAGTGACCCAGACCAGAAAGAAGGGTGGGAAGGGAGGAACAGATGCTGGATCTATAAGTGGGGCTGGGGGAATGATATCGAGGAAGAGAATGAGGTGGGAAGAGACAAAACTATTTTTACAGTAACTCTCAAGCAACCAGAAAGTACAGTTATCCTGCATCCACTAATTCACATGGGTGCTGGATAACTGAGTGTTTACTGTAGTTGAAACATGGTAATGTTGGGATATATATTTGGCCAGTAAAATTGTTTGGACTTTGAATCAGCATTTGTGGACATTTTGGATCATCTGTCTGGTTTTCACCTCCTCTTTTACCTGGCATAAATCAAATACAGTAAAACCTTGGTTTGCGAGCATAATTCGTTTCAGAAGCATGCTTGTAATCCAAAGCACTTGTATATCAAAGTGAATTTCCCCATAGGAAATAATGGAAACTCAGACGATTCGTTCCACAGCCCAAAAACTTCAATACAAAATACTATACGTACTCGCTCATTTAGAACAGTCACTACATTCCCGCAGTGTCAGAGAGATAAGAACCATCGGCTCAGTTCTGATGATGTGACGCGTGTATACCTTATGTACTTGTATTGCAAGACATTGCTTGTATATCAAGTTAAAATTTGTCCTGGGCTGCTTTTTACTTTTGCTTGTCTTGCAAAACACTTGCAAACCAAGTTACTTGCAATCCAAGGTTTTACTATATAGTATTCCGCAGTATGTATGTCATACCAGAAGTCAAACTTGGTGTTACTGTTGTAATAGTATGGGGATGCTTTGTTGCTTCAGGATCTGGGAAAACTTGCCATTATTGAAGGAACCTTGAATTCTGCACTGAAGCCAGAGCATAACTGGACTATGCAACAAGATAATGATACAAAATAACAAAAGCAAGTCTACATCTGAATATCATTAAATGCTGCATGTTATATTTTATATCTGTGTGTCATATGGCACATAATTGAAAAAAATTAAAATTGGGTGATAGGTGCCAATCTTCTTAGGTGCAATTCTACAAATGATAGGTGCCTATTGCACGGTACCTAAACTCCAAATTAGGCATGTTTAGAGGTGGAGAAAAACTCAGCTGCTGCTAGGTACGATTCTCTAAAGGACGTAGACACCTATAATGTAGGCCTTTAAAATCCTGCCTTACATTACAGGTGCCTAAGTTTTAAGTTAGGTACGATTCTGTTACAGGTGCTTAAGTGTAATTGACAAGAGATAAGTGCCTATTTTTTTAGACACCATTTACAGAATTTCCCCCTTAGTGCACACTAATGTCTGTTAGTATACACTAGGCTTTAGTAAAAGGGTCCCTTTATTCCAAATCCCTTTATTCCTTAAATAAATAAAGACTGTTATGTGTTTACTCAGATTCCCTTTTAATATTACATTTTTAAAGATCAGAAACCATTTAGTGTGACCAAAAGAAAAAAATACTAGGGAGCAGATATAAACGAGTTAATATTCTTGATATTTTTTGGTACCGTTTCTTTCAGTACTTGAATAAAGTTCTATTTATACACTAAGGGCTCCTTTTACAAAGGTATGTTAGGGCCTTAACACGCGGAATAGCACGTTCTAAATTGCGCGCGCTAGACCTTAACGCCAGCATTGAGCTGGCGTTATTCTAGAAGCATACCGCGCGGTAATTTTGTGCGTGCACTAAAAACGCTAGTGCACCTTAGTAAAACGAGCCCTAAATGGGAGAAGTAGTGCCTAATATATTGTAGAGAGGATAGGAGACGGACAGAAAAAAAAATGACAGTGGGGCTGCTGCCTACTCACTGTTTGCTGCTCTCTGTGGAAACTGTTTTTCAAAGGAAAGAAGACAACATGAAGGAAACGTGAAGGTCAGATGTTGTTTTTAATTAGCACTGAAGTAGAGTATGTCATAAGAGTTCTAACTTTATCAAGTACTAAATCTAGTGCTAATTAATGGTGTGCATTTTCCCTAGGAGATAAGAGCATTTCTCTCGGGATAAAAGATGAGGTCATTTCAAGCCTTGTGTAGAACTACTATACTAAAATGTAGAAGAAAAATATTCTAAAATGAGCATGAGCTCAGAAATTTCTTGCCATGAAATCTGTTTTAGGAATTTAAAATATGGGAATCATTTTGATCTTTTTGTTTATTTAGAGGGCAATTTTCAAAACAACGTACTTATTATCGTCATTATTATTATTATTACTACTACAGTGCTATTAGATGTACACAGTGCTGTACACTAAACACATATGAGACGGTCCCTGCTCGATGGCTTATATAATTTATTGAAGACAGACAGGACAAATAAGGGATTAGGGATTTGAGTAAATTGCCTGAAAATTGTTTTGCCTTAATCTCTCTAACATTATGCATGCGGTTCTATAACATACATCCTTTTAGCTGGTTTGGGGGGAGGTATTCCGAGGGACAGGTTTTTAAATGTGACCAGAAAATAACCTGCACAGATATCCTATTCAAATATATACATGCTGTTTTCCATAAAAATTCTACCCTTGCAAGAAGCAGATGCAAAATAGAGAATGACACGGTGACAAAATTCATCACCGTTCCCGTCCCCGCGGATAACTGCGGGAAATAATCCCATGTCATTTTCTAGTGTCTATTTCAACCTCAGTCCTTCTACACCAGCATTCTTCAAAGCAAAGCTTGCGGGTCAGTGGTTGTGGCCATTCATACTCTGATTCTTCCCTCTCTCCTTAAACAATTACAGGAAGATGGTTTCCCGCGGTTATCCGCGGGGACAGGAACGGTGATGAATTCTGTCACCGTGTCATTCTCTAATGCAAAAGTCCACATTTTCGAAATCAACATTATGTGCATACTGTGCATACTTTCCAAAAGAGACTACAAGGAAAAAATAGCCAAGGAGGCAAAAAACTTCAAGCTGTTCTTTCGATATATTAAGGGGAAACGACCTGCGAAGGAAGCGGTGGGGCCGTTGGATGACCATGGAATAAAGGGAGTGCTAAAGGAGGACAAAGCCATCGCCAACAAACTGAACATATTTTTTGCGTCTGTATTTACCGAAGGAAAGGAAAGGAAACTATGAAGCAATGAGGGAAATGGTAAGGAAGAAACTTAGGAACACTTCCAAAAAATGGCAAACAGTAGAACATGCCTGGTCTTTTTTCAAAGACACAGTGAGCGAGGCACAAAATCTGCACATCCCCAGATTCAGAAAGGGGTGCAAAAAGGGTCAAACAAAAGACCCAGTATGGATGACTAAAATAGTGAAGGAAGCGATAGGCAATAAGAAAAATTCATTCAGGGAATGGAAAAAGGACAAAACTGAAGGGAACCAGAAGGAGCACAGGAAGTATCAAAAAGAATGTCACCGTGTGGTTCGAAAAGCCAAAAGAGAGTATGAAGAGAGGCTAGCCAGGGAGGCACGAAATTTCAAACCGTTCTTCAGATATGTTAAAGGGAAACAGCCAGCTAGGGAGGAGGTGGGACCGCTGGACGAAGGAGACAGGAAGGGAGCGGTGAAGGAGGAGAAAGAAGTCGCAGAAAGACTCAACATGTTCTTCTCGTCTGTATTTACAAACGAAGACACAACCAACATACCGGAACCTGAACAAATATTCAATGGAAATCAAGCAGAAAAATTAACATCCATGGAAGTGAGCCTTGATGATGTACACAGGCAGATAGAAAAACTTAAAACTGACAAATCCCCAGGTCCGGACGGAATCCATCCCAGGGTTCTGAAGGAATTAAAGGAGGAGATAGCGGAACTACTGCAGCAAATTTGCAACCTATCCTTGAAAACAGGCATGATCCCGGAGGATTGGAAGATAGCCAATGTCACGCCCATCTTTAAAAAGGGATCAAGAGGTGACCCGGGAAACTACAGACCAGTGAGTTTGACTTCGGTTCCGGGGAAACTGACGGAAGCACTGATTAAAGAACACATCGATGAACATCTGGAAAGAAACGAACTTTTGAAAACAACCAAACATGGTTTCTGCAGGGGGAGATCGTGCCTAACAAACTTATTGCACTTCTTCGAAGGAATTAACAAACAGATGGACAGAGGAGACCCCATAGACATCATATACCTTGATTTCCAAAAAGCCTCTGACAAGGTGCCTCACGAACGTCTACTCCGGAAACTGAAGAACCATGGGGTGGACGGAGACGTACATAGATGGATCAGAAACTGGTTGGCGGGTAGGAAACAGAGGGTAGGGGTGAAGGGCCACTACTCGGACTGGATGGGGGTCACGAGTGGTGTTCCGCAGGGCTCAGTGCTCGGGCCGCTGCTATTTAATATATTCATAAATGATCTAGAAACAGGCACGAAGTGTGAGATAATAAAATTTGCGGACGATACAAAACTATTTAGTGGAGCTGGGACTAAAGAGGAATGCGAAGAATTGCAAAGGGACTTGAACAAATTGGGGGAATGGGCGGCGAGATGGCAGATGAAGTTCAACGTTGAGAAATGTAAAGTATTGCATGTTGGAAACAGAAACCCGAGGTACAACTATACGATGGGAGGGATATTATTGAATGAGAGCAACCAAGAAAGGGACTTGGGGGTAATGGTGGACATGACAATGAAGCCGACGGCACAGTGCGCAACAGCCGCTAAGAAAGCAAATAGAATGCTAGGCATAATCAAGAAGGGTATTACAACAAGGACAAAAGAAGTTATCCTGCCATTGTATCGGGCGATGGTGCGCCCGCATCTGGAATACTGCGTCCAATATTGGTCTCCGTACCTTAGGAAGGATATGGCGTTACTCGAGAGGGTTCAGAGAAGAGCGACACGCTTGATAAAAGGGATGGAAAACCTCTCATACGCTGAGAGATTGGAGAAACTGGGTCTCTTTTCCCTGGAGAAGAGGAGACTTAGAGGGGATATGATAGAGACTTATAAGATCATGAAGGGCATAGAGAGAGTAGAGAAGGACAGATTCTTCAAACTTTCGAAAAATAAAAGAACAAGAGGACACTTGGAAAAGTTGAAAGGGGACAGATTTAAAACGAATGCTAGGAAGTTCTTCTTTACCCAACGAGTGGTGGACACCTGGAATGCGCTTCCAGAGGGAGTAATAGGGCAGAGTACAGTACAGGGGTTTAAGAAAGGATTGGACAATTTCCTGCTGGAAAAGGGGATAGAGGGGTATAAATAGAGGATTACTGCACAGGTCCTGGACCTGTTGGGCCGCCGCGTGAGCGGACTGCTGGGCATGATGGACCTCAGGTCTGACCCAGCAGAGGCATTGCTTATGTTCTTATGTTCTTATGTACACAACATACCAGAAGCTGACAGACTATATGCAGGAAACGAAGATGGGAAACTGACAGGGTTGATGGTCAGTATAGAAGAGGTATGCAGGCAGATTGATAGGGTTAAAAACGATAAATCTCCGGGACCGGATGGCATCCATCTGAGGGTAATCAAAGAACTGAAAGAAGCTAAAGCTGAACTGTTTCAACTAATAGCCAATCTGTCGATCAAATCAGGAAGGATTCTGGAAGACTGGAATGTGGCGAATGTTACGCCGATCTTCAAGAAAGGTTCAAGGGGAGATCCGGGAAACTACAGACCGGTAAGTCTAACCTCACTACCGGGAAAAACGGTAGAGGTGCTGATAAAGGACCGCATCATTGATCACCTTGACGGACACAATCTGATGATGGACCAGCCAGCATGGCTTCAGCAAAGGAAGATCTTGCTTGATGAACTTGCTGCACTTCTTCGAGGGAGTAAACAGGCAGATAGACAATGGTGACCCAGTTGACATTGTATATCTGGATTTTCAAAAGATGTTTGACAAGGTTCCGCATGAACGACTACTTTGAAAAATTGCGAGCCATGGAATCGAGGGTGAAATACGTGGATTAAAAACTGTCTGACGGGTAGGAAACGGACAATTCTCGTACTGGAAAAGCGTCACGAGTGGAGTTCCGTAGGGTTCGGTGCTTGGACCCGTGAAAAGAAAAGATATCATGCCAATCATAAACAAAAAACAACTGCTAAAGGATTCCATATGGTGGTCCTACCACTGAAAACAGTTGTTTTGGGTTTCTTCCATATGGATGACACAATATGATGGACATCCTAAAGGAAAAAAACACTTGATTTCAACATTTGAAATTCTTGTGGGCTTAAGTACAGTACCCTCACAGCAGTGCTGAAATGGCAGTACCTAAAAGTCCTGCTTCATGAGGCAAGAGAGCGCCACAAATGGAGCTCATTTACAATAAAACATGCAAACTAATTTCAGCATTCATTACGATGATCTAGTACACTCTTTTGTCCTTTATCCCTGTCCATTGATTTCTCCACCAGACAAGTGTGGTTCAGTATTCTTCCCAAACTTATCTGGAATCTTAAAATAGAAGCTTACCAGAGCCCTATTTTTCCTACTAAAAGTTTGGTCAGAATAGCCCTGTGTAAATGTTTGCAACATGTGAATTCATTATTACATTATGCTGGGTCCCTTGAGCAGCTACTTTATGTCTTTGCCTTACCTGAGTGTCCCTTTTACCCCTCGGTCACCTAGCGGTCCAATTGATTCTTTTACCAGCTTTGTGCTTTTAATATATCTAAAAAAAATTTTTTACTACGTGTCTTTACCTCCAACACAATCTTCTCTTTAAGATCCACGCTTTGCATTTGACTTGCTATTGCTTATGTTGCTGCCAATTATTTTCAGTTGGATCCTTCTTCCAATTCCTGAAGGATTTCTTTTAGCTCTAATAGCTTCCTTCATCTCACTTGTTAATCATGCTGGTTGTTGTTTGGCCTTCCTTTCTCCTTTTTGAAATACTGAAATATATCTGGTTTGGGCTATCAGATGGTATTTTTGATTAACATTCATGCCTGATGTAAATTTTTGACCTTTGCTTCTACTACTACTACTATTAATTATTTCTATAGTACTACCAGATATATGCAGCGATGTACAGAGTCATGAAGGAGACAGTCTCTGTTCGAAGGAGCTTTTACAATCTAAACAAACAAGACAGATAAACAGGATGTCAAGGATACAATTAGGGGAAATGGTTAATCTGTTGGCTAAGGCAGTGGGGAGTAGGGTTTTGGATTGAAGGCTACATCAAAAAGATAGGTTTTCAGTCTGCTTTTAAACAAGGCAAGGTGTGCAAAACTGATCCCAAAGGAGCTCACCAATAATCGAAAACAAAGGAGAGTCGAAGTTTGCCAAGACTTTTTGGAGAGGCTAGATGGTAGGCTTCAAAGGGTGATGGTAAACGGTACCCCCTCCAAAACGTCAGCAGTGATGAGTGGAGTACCTCAGGGCTCCGTCTTAGGGCCGATTCTATTCAATTTATTCATAGGAGATTTGACCCAAGGACTTAGAGGAAAAGTATCACTGTTTGCCGACGATGCCAAACTATGCAACATAGTTGGCAAAAGCAGTGTGCCTGACTTTATGACGCAGGACCTAAGACAGCTTGAACAGTGGTCATCAACTTGGCAGCTGGGCTTCAATGCTAAAAAATGTAAGGTAATGCACCTAGGCAAAAAAAAAAAAAAAAATCCACATAGAACTTACACACTAAATGGTGAAACCTTGTCCAGGACCACGGTGGAACGTGATTTAGGAGTGATCATTAGCGACGATATGAAGGCTGCCAATCAAGTAGAGAAGGCATCGTCCAAGGCAAGACAAATGATGGGCTGTATCCGTAGGGGTTTTGTCAGCAGAAAACCTGAAGTCATAATGCCGCTGTACAGATCCATGGTGAGACCTCATCTCGAGTATTGTGTTCAATTCTGGAGACCACACTACCGAAAAGATGTGTTGAGAATTGAGTCGGTTCAGCGAATGGCTACCAGGATGGTTTTGGGGCTCAGGGAACTCACGTATGAAGAAAGGTTAAAAAAACTGCGGATGTACTCACTGGAGGAGCGAAGAGAGAGAGGGGACATGATTGAGACCTTTAAGTATATTACTGGGCGTATAGAGGTGAAAGATGATATCTTCAGTCTTATAGGGCCCTCAGTAACCAGAGGTCAGTCGCTGAAAATCAGGGGAGGGAAATTTAAAGGTGATGCGAGGAAGTACTTCTTCACTGAAAGGGTGGTAGATCATTGGAACGAGCTGCCTCAGAGGGTGATTGAGGCCAGCAGCGTGTTAGATTTCAAGAGAAAATGGGATATTCATGTGGGATCTCTGGGAGAGTAGGAGTCAGGGGGTGGGTCATTGGTATGGGCAGACTCGATGGGCTGTAGCCCTTTTCTGCCGTCAATTTCTATGTTTCTATGTTTTGGGCCTTATTATCACTGGTGATGAAACATGGGTATATCAATATGACTGAAAAAAAAGCATCAAAGTGCACGATGGAAGTCAGCCAATTCTCCACACCCAAAAAAGTTCTGTCAGTCCAAATCAAGAGTCAAAATGATGTTGCTAACCTTTTTCGATATCAGAGGGATTATGAATTTGTACCAACTGGACAAACAGTTAACCAAGTTTATTATTTGGAAGAGCTGAAAAGGTTGTGTAATGTAATGGTCAGAGTGGCTTTTGGGCCTGAATTCTCCTCTCTATGGCTTACTAGTCCACTCATCAGGCTACTTAAGACACCTGTGTGATGCTCTTTTAGAATTTGTCATACCAGATGCTGCTGTTCTCGAGACGGATATTTACTGTTTCATTCAGAATTTTGGGGGGTGGGAGAGGGTTAGTGACCACTAGGGTGTGTGGGGTGTCATTACTTAATCTTTCCAGTGGTCATTTGGTCAGTTTGGGTATCTTTGTGACACTTAGATAATTGTAAAACAGTTCTAGCTCCAGATGTCCAAGTTTCATTCTGGGAAAGGTTTGAATATCATCACAAAATGTCCAAGTGTAAGCCCACCCAAAGCCCACCAATAGCATGCCTCCAACACACCCTCATGGAGTTTTTGATGCACAGTGGTTGGGATGCCTCGCAAGATATCCAGAAAGAAGGTTTTGAAAACTGGCACTTGGACTTCTCGGCGATAAGGATGTCCAAGTGCCAGTCTATTTTGTTTTTTGGATGTCTGCATTTTTTGAAAATGAGGCCCCATGTCTAGCATATGACTTAAGGAAAATAGAACTATGAAAGAAATGAGGAAGAAGCATCCCTCCGGCAAAGTGGACCTAGCTGAACCACCCAAATTCAGCTGTGCCAAATACCATGATAAATGGCTCTTAAATGTGGCCTTAAATTTATTGCAGGACAAGAAATTGTTAAAAACTTATTTCATTGTGCAGGCATTCTGTTAAGGGAGCCTGCACATGCTCCAAAGATGTTCAGGTAGAAGAGAGAGCTGCTGGCTGCTATTATTATTCTCATGCAGTTTGTTAATTATTTGTATATGTACTATTTTAATGTGATCGTGGGTGTTTTTGACTGTAAACTGCCTAGGTGTTAGGTGGGTAATAAGTACTTCAAATAAATAAAATAAGTTTAATTATCTTCTTAACCTAGGTCGTAAATAATGAGGTCTTAAATATCAAAAGCAGGATTGCTTAGTGTCCTCAAGACAATGGGAGAAAGATGAAGGTATAACTAACTGATTCATGTACCAGGACTGAACCACATGTAACAAAGAAACCAGGATAAGCATGGTAGACACATATAATGGAACACCAGATCGGAAAGCCTTGTGGATAAGCAAAATGATTTTGTATTGTATATGATAGGATACTGGTAACTAATGTAAAGATAAAAGTGCTGATGTAATATTTATATACACTTTTGCTGTTACACTACTATAGCATGTTTCTATGAACAGGACTAAACATGAATGCAGAACTGTAGCGTGCTAATCTGCAGGTGGAAGGCAAGTTGCTTCAGTGACAAAAAGCACAGCATATGATTCAGAGCACCATTGAAAACCACCAAATTCACAATAATAGAACATATATGTTGGAGAATACTGTTGAAAGTGCACACTTGGAATTATCAGCCTAATGCTCAAATGACTTATCCAGGTAGAATCACCTGCTGTCTAGAGTGGCCTAGTAATTAGGACACCTGCCTCAGCACCCAGAGGTTGTGGGTTCAATCTCTGCGCTGCTCCTTGTGACCTTGGGTAAGTCACTTAACCCTCTGTTGCTTCAGGTACTGTAGTTAGATTTGGGCCTACCAGGACAGATAGGGAGAAATACTTAAGAGTACCTGAATGTAAACCACTTTGAATAGAAGCTATAATAAGAAATACAAATAAATAGATTAGTACTGCTGACTGGGACCATTCATGGTTTTCAACTTCATTATCCATATACTGCTGCTGAAAATTACTATAGACTGGCTTGGTGCTATCCATATAGCATTGGGACAGTCTGGGACAGAGCCAGGCTTTAGCTGGAGGCAGGTGATACTCAACGCTGATATCTGGATAACTTGGAATAAACACTGTACCTTTTTTATGAGAAGTGTGGGCTTCAGAAATCACTACTACTACTTCTATTTTTTCTATAGCACTGAAAAGCATACTTTCAACATGCAGCAGATGATCCCTGCTCCAAAGAGCTTACAATCTAATTTGGACAGACAGGGCATATAGGGAGGTTGGGGAGTTTCTTGCAGAGAATGATAGGCTAGACATAGGAAATTTTATGGTGAGTGGGAGGAGTTCAAAGTAGCATCAAGAAATGGGCTTTTAGCTTGGATTTGAATACTGTTAGAGACTGCTCCTGATGTAAAGACTCAGACAGTTTATTCCATGCATATGTCGCAGCAAGATAGAAGGGACGAAGTCTGGAGTAGGCACTGGAGGAGAAGGGTACGGATAGGAGGGACTTGCCCGATGAACAGAGTTCATGAGTGGGAGCATAGAGGGAGAGAAGCGTGGAGAGATATTGAGAGGCTGCAGAATGAGTGCACTTGTAGGTCAGTCATACTATCAAAGTAGTGCATGACTTCACTGACTGAGCAGGTAAGCCATTATAGTACTTTCCTGATTTCATAACGTGTACAGTATCCTTTACTTTGCATTAATGTCTTTGCAACATTGCATTGGGGAAGTCATATTGGTATTTTTAGGTGACACACTTGTGTTCCTCTAAGAATAGAACACTGGGCTACAGTGTGTGGAAAGTCACCTTCGCTGGGATGATGTCATTGTTCAGAGACTGGGGTGGAATGCATTTACTTTGCCGGCTTCCTGGTACACTTGTGTTGCTTTCATCTTACCTTCATGTTTTCCTACTTTTTAAGATTGTTTGTTGCCCCTCTGTGATAATGCTATCAAAAACTCTGCCACTTCATATGATAAATGATGTTTTATGTAGGATGCTGTTAAGCTGGTTTGCACATAGAATAGGAGGTAATGTAATGGGAATAAATGGACCTTGGTTAGCAAGAAGCTTCAATCAGTAGAGGAGATATTTTATTTTTGAGTGTGATGATTTTCAGGAACATAGCCCTCAGTCCTACAGTTTTTGAGTTATGTCTATAGAGAAATCATCATTTGCATGGAATAACAATATGCGTGGACTGTGTCTAGATTGTTTGAATTTGAAAATTTCTACAGGAAGCGTACCAATGATTTTTAAAATGTCACTGTATGGTGTGCTTTTATTTCCAATGTTGATATAGTGAAGTGGTTTTCACAGATGAGTGGGAGCCACCATGGTGAATGGCACATGTCAACCCTATTCTGTTTGCAAGTCTCTCTGTTTCTTTCTCTAGCTGTATAAAAATAAAAGAAGTTGGAAGTTGATAGAAAGGAGTAATAGGTTTCGGCAAACCGGTGTCCTGACTTGTTTCTGCTGCGTATTACCTTATTGCTTTAATATGCCACATACTAAAAGAAAAGGTGGCTTGTGACCTGCTTCTTCGATGGCAAGGACCTCTTCTTCAGCACAGCAGTCAATTTTGAGCTTCGCTGCCACCACTGGTCCCAAAGAAGAATCTGGAGGATTGTCTGCTGTGTTTCTGGGTAGAAGAGACCCAGAGCACTTGGATTTGGTTGTCACCTTATCCCCTCCTGTAGCTGCTCCACCACCGTGCCCTGCTCCACTTGCTGTGCAGCTAGATGAATTAGAGAATGACACGGGGAAAAAATTTGTCCCCGTCCCCACAAGCACAGTCCCTATCCCTGCGAGCTCAGTCCCCGTCCCTGTTCCTTCAAGCTTGGTCCCCGCCCCACAAGCTTGGTCCCCAACCTGCCCCGCCCCCAAAAATCATCTGATCTCATCTGCACAAGCCTCAAATAGTTTTATACTGAACTTATTTTATTAAAGTATAAAAATAAATAGTATTCTGTACAATTGTCATTTTATAAATCAACGTTCTGGCTGCTGAACTAGAAGAAGAGATCTTCAGCTGGCAGGGCTTTGTTTATAAATGTTTATCAACACAACAGTAATACTACTTTATCCTAAAGCAAAAGAAAAGAAATAGAATAGAATTTTTTTTCTATCTTTGTTGTCTGGTTTCTGCTTTCCTCATCTTCTCATCATTCTATTCCTTCCATCCACTATCTGCCTTTTCTATATGGCATCTGCTTAGTTTCTATGCCTCTATCAAAAATTGTTTGCCTCTCCCATCTCTCCCTCCACCCGCTCCCCCCATTGGTCTGGCACCCATCTTCTTCCCTCCGCTCCCCCCCCCCATAGTCTAGCATCTCTGTTTTCTTCCCTTCCATCTTTCTTTCCCTCCCCCAGGTGGTTTTTAGCATTTTTCTCCTTTCCTCCCTTCAGATCTGGTATTTGACTCCCCAATCCAGCATGTGTTCTTTTTTCTTTATCCACTCCTTCCATCCAGTATGTACTCCCCTCTCTCTCTCCTCCCCACTTCCCTTCAGCATCTGTTCCACTCTCTCCCCTCCCCACTTTCCTTCAGCGTCTTCTCCCCTCTCTTTCCTACCCACTAATATGCAGCATCTGCTCCTCCCTCCCTTCCCCTTTTCTCTCCACTTCCTTCCAGCGTGTGCCCCTCTCTCTCTCCCCTACCTACTTCCATGCATGCGTTGCCTCACTTATCACCCTTCGCAATCACGCGGTCCAGCACCCCCCTCCCTTCTTCCTCCCTTCTGATCGCCGCAGTCTGGGCATCTCTCTTCCTCCTTCCTTCCCTTCACCTTCGCTGGCAATTTTAATTTTTCTGTCTCCAAGTGGCCCGAGCCATTTCTCAAGTCACATGCGGCTGCCCTGAAACTTCTTCTCTGATGCAAATTCCTGTTTCTGGTTGTGTCAGAGGAGAAGTTTCAGGGCAGCCACACGTGACTTGAGAAAAAGCTCGTGCCGCTCGGAGACAAAAAAATGAAAATTGCCAGTGAAGGTGAGGGGGAGGGAGGGAGATGCCTAGATCGCGGTGATCAGGAGGGAGGGGGTTGCTGGGCTGCGCAGTTGTGAGAAGTGATAAGTGAGGCAATGCGTGCAAAATACTTAACTGCAGGGACAAGGACATTCACTGTTCTACAGGGGCACTGAATGGCCTTGTCCCCATAACCGCTGCAACTAGTTTATTCTCTCCCCGTTTCAGTAGTCACCATGTCATTCTCTAAGATGAACCTCACAAGATTGACCTCGCTGGGGAAACCTCATTTCGAGGGGCTGTAGCTGTGGTGGAGACAGGAGAGGAAAGAAACCTGGGAGTGATTTCTGGGATTTCTTTTCAATTGATGAAACTGTCGGTAGTGACTTTGGAGAGCATTTGGGAGGCTCTCTCAAGGTTGAACAACACAGTAACCAATGGCCTCTTTTACAAAGCCGCGCTAGCAGCTGCGCTGCGCTAACGTCCCCAAAGCCCATAGAGATTTAAAGGGCTTCGGGGCTGTTGCTGTGTGGCTTTGTAAAAGAGGCCGCAAGTCTTCTCAGGAAATTGCTACACTTGTGAGTACAATGGATAATCTGGGGAGGAAAATAGAAGGCACAAAGAAGAATTTGCCTCTGAACTGAAAATTGTTAAAGAGAATGTTAAGACTCTGCAGGATTTAACATCTGGGATTGTTAAAGATAAGAACTTATTAAATAGAAAGATTGAACAAATTGAAAATTATAATCATAGATTACATCTGCATTTGTTAAATTTTCCAAAATCTCTGGGCATAACTCCCATGGAAATCTTCAAAAAGTATCTTATTGAAATTTTGAAATTTTCCCCTTAAAATATTCCTCCAGTCAATCAAATATATTATTTACCAGCAAAAAAGAACATGGGAATGAGCTCAGAGGCAGATGATTTCAATTTGAATTTGAAAGAAGCTCTGAATGTTACAGAATTATTTGAAACTAGTCTTTAAGCCCGTTGTATTAAGGGGTACTAGAATAGATGTGTCTGTCTGTCTTCCTTTCTGTCTCTCTGTCTCCTTAGCCGCTGTCTGTCTGTCTTTTTTTCTTTGTCTCTCTTTGGCCGCTGGCTGTCTATATGTCTTTCTGTCTGTCTCTCTGGTCCCCTGTCTTGTCTGTAATTATTTCTGCCTGTGTCTCTCCCTGGCCCCCCTGTCTGTCTGTCTGTCTTTCTTTCTCGCTCCTTGGCCGCTGTCTGTCTGTTTGTCTCTCTGGCCCCCCTGTCTGTTTGTCATTCTTTCTGTCTGTGTCTGTCCCTGGCCCTTTAGGGGTGTTTCCTTATTTGCACCTGAAGGTTAGGCCTCTCCGATGTCATAAAGCCTGAACCATTGTCTGCAAGAAATCATTCCAGCATGAACCATGCAAGAAGAGAAAGAAGATAACATCTTTGCTGTTTATGATGCCTGATGCATTCTGGGTATGTACTAGAACTGTATTCTAGTCAAGGACACCCAGTTATGCCTACATGCTCAGCCTGTGTGAATCTTGGGGGAGTTATGGCTCCTGTGCTGGTCTTATCTAACAAAGGCGCCTCTGTTTCACAGCTTGTGCGAGACTCTATACAGGAAGGCTATTCGTCTAAGTTATGTTTCTGGATTGGTCTGGAGAGGTCATCTGACGAGATCCAAGTGAAATGTGCTAATTATTAATTTAGTCTATGCTGGGATGTGAGTGAACTTGCATCTTATCATAGGTTTCTCTGTGTATCTTCTATAATAATTAAGACTTGAAAAGTTACCTCTTGTGACTCTCTGCCTGAGAGAGAGAGAACCAGACTTTTATACCTATGGATTCCATCACATAAATGAAACCTTTGCTGCCCACCTAATTTACAGCTGTTCCAGTGATTAACGTACTCTTTCCTGTACCAAAAGAATTCTTATCTTCAGTGCTGAGTAGAGGACGTTTTCCCTTTCATCTGATTTTGTGCTACAGCCTAATCGGATGGTGAGAATACGGAATTCTATTATCTTATCAGCTGGGGTTAGATAAATGAATCTTATTGTGTTTCGGGATAAGAAGAAGTGAAGCACCTGTGGTGATAAGCTATATTTTAGTTGCTGCTGTTGCTAATCAGGAATTATTATTATAAGGAATTATTTAGAGTGTAAGAATTAGTTTTACTCATTTATCTAGTAAGTGTGGTGTGATAATTATGTACTGAGTTTCATATATGTATTCAGATATTATGTGAACAATACTTATTGCTGCTGGCTTATGACCTATATTTTTTTATTTTCATAATAAAAGTATTTCTCATTAGCCTGGGTCTCTATGCTTCTTAGTATAAACTGGCAAAATAACAAACCTTGGGTAAGGAGATTATGGTTTTCCCTAGCATCTGACTAAAATAGGCACATATTTGTTTATGTAACTGATTAGTCATCCATAAATCTTGTCTGTCTGTCTTTCTTTCTCGCTCCTTGGCTGCTGGCTGTCTGTCTGTCTCTCTGGCCCCCTGTTTGTTTGTCATTCTGTCTGTGTCTCTCTCTTGGCCCCTTGTCTATCTGTCTGTCTCTGTCTCTTTCCATGGCCCCCTGCCTATCTCTCTCTACCCCCCCGAGCAAAGCAAGATTGCTGCCTGCCCCTCAGCACACCCCTCCCCCCAAAGCAGCCCCTTTTCCCTCTCTCCCTCCACTTCTTTCTGTCTATGTCTCTGTCTATCTCCCTGGCCCCCTGCCTATCTCTCTTTGCCCCCCCCCAAGCAAACCAAGATTGCTGCCTGCCCCCCAGCACACCCCTCCCCCTAAAGCAGCCCCTTTTCCCTCTCCCCCTCCATTTCCATGTGCAGCAGTAGCAGCCGGATGCCTCGCAGCACCTGGGACACCCTCCTGCTATTGCTCTCACCACTGCATGCACTGCAAGCCGCCGCATGTGCCGCAAGCCACTGCATGCTGCAAATGGAACACGGCACGGAAGCAGAAATCACGGCGGCAGGGATCACACCATTTCAACAGCGCATGCGTGGGTAAGGGTTTTATTATAGAGGATATCCTTATCTGAAATGTCTGGAAAGAGCAATTTTACTTGTGTTAGTTTTTGAACAAGACACTAATGCAATAATAAGGTTGTATTTTCGTAATTCCCAAGTGCTATTCTATGAAAAAAAGGTTTGGATGTTTCCAAATATTACAAGACAAATGCAGGAAAGAAGAAAATCATTCCTTGCTATGAGATCTGAAACTATGACTCTTGGCGCCTCATTCTTGTTAGCATATTCATGCAAATGCATGGTTAAATATCTTGGAGTAAAATATATTTTTTTCTCTCCGGAACAATTAAGAACTTTTCTGGATTTGAAGAAAGTGGTTTCTGAAACTGTTTAACTTTTTGAATGGCAGTTTAATGAATGATGTGTGGCTTTGGTTGTTATGTATTTTCTATTTAATTATTTCATATTGATTGGAGGTTCTTTTTGCCTTTTCCAGTTTTCTCCCCTCTATTATTGTGATCTAAGGAAGATTGATAGGTTTATGTTTCTTTTTTAAGATTATTTGATTGATATTGCTTCTTTCTGTTTTTCCTGAGCAAGAAGATTCTTGTGAAAATATATTTGAAATTTATAAAGAAAAAAGAAAGAAAGAAATCAGAGGAAGGAGATGTGTGGTGTAGTGGTTAGAGCTACAGCCTCAGCACCCTGAGGTTGTGGGTTCAAACCCTGTGCTGCTCCTTGTGACCCTGGGCAAGTCACTTAAGGGCAAATTCTACAAAAAGCGGCCAAAAGTTAGGCGCCTACTTAGGCACTGTTCAGCGCGATTCAAGTAAAATTGAGTGCTGTTTAGTGAATCACGCTGAGCAGCACCTATTTTGGAGGCGCCCAATAAATAGGCCAGCTCTAGGTACAACTAAAAGTTAGGCGCCCATGCAAGTGCTTAAGCACGCTTAAGAGCAGCGATTCTGTAAGAAGGCGCCTAACACATAGTCATGCCCATGCCTAACATGCATAGTGCCTACTTTTTTGAAGGCCGCCTTAATTTTTAGAGGCGCCTTGTTACAGAATTGCACTTTCTTGATAGGCGCCTATGTTTCAATCAGTGCTGATTAAAAAGCCTAATTAAGCTTGTTATTCAATTTAGATAGGCGCCTATCTAGGTGGGCGCCTCCGAAATAGGTACCTAACTTTAGGCGCTGGTTACAGAATTTGGCCCTTAATCCTCCACTGCTCCAGATACATTAGATAGACTCTGAACCTGCCAGGACAGATAGGGAAAATGCTTGAGTACTTGATTTATAACCTATTCTGAGCTCCTTGGGAAGGATGGGCTAAAAAATTGAATAAATAAATATTGTTATATATATATTAGGGGTTGGAATCTAGTGAACTACTAACTTGATTAATTTGTTAAAAGTTTAACTATGATTACATTTTTTAACTCTGTTCAAAATTTTTAACTCCCCTCTTTTGTCCAGCATTGCTTTCTCTCCTCTTGCCTATCCCGCAGTCCAGCATCTCTTCTCCCACCTCCCCATGCTTATTGTAACAGACCTGGCTTTTCAGAGTCACTGGCAGAGGCAACAATTCCCACACACTGTCTGTGGCTTACTCAAAAGCCTTGCCCCTCCATGACAAAACTTCCTAATTTGCTTTTGCATGCTGTGATTAAGTGTAAGTAGTTGCAATTAAAATTTTTAATTTTTGACCACTCATAATTATATATATGTAAATAATTACTGCTGTCCTTATTGTGTGTTACTTTGTTAATTTTAAATGTAAGTTGGTCTATCAACAATTTAGAAATCTTAGGAAAAAAAAGAAGTAAAAAGGAATGTATAATAAAGGTTAAGCAATTAACAGGCACAGTGTTTCACCGGACAGTTGTCTATGTGGACTGTGCATGACCACAAAAAGCATGGGTGAAAGGAAAGGTTTTAAGTAATGTTTTAGATTTTGGAAGCAAGCATTCAAATTGAAAAGTTTCAAGTCACCAAATATGTTTACCTCTGCATTCCCACTTTGATGATATCTTTGATCAAATCCCTGTCCAGTGAATTGGAAGTCTGTGGACAATTAGCTAGTCAAAAGCTTATCCACAAGTGTTGAAACCACTAAAGTTCATGATAAACTACCTAAAGTACCATCTTCTTGTCTGACAGCAATTGGAGTTCATAGGAGCCGTTCTAGACACAGTTCAGGCCTGGGCTTTCCTCCACCTTCAAAGTCCAGCAGAGCCAGCAGGTATTAGCTCAACAAATGCTGAGACTGTTAGGCCATATGGCCTCCACAGTACATGTGACTCCCATGGCATGCCTCCATTTGAGAGAAGCTGTATGGACTCTAGCTTTCCAGTGGTCCTAGACTTCGGGGAAACTAGCAAATGTATTGTCTACCATTCACAACCTTCGGGAATCAATTTGTGGTAGTCGATTCCGTTCAGTCTGACCTTGTGACTTCCGTTCCAAATTTTTCCTCCACACAAGAGACTGATAACAGATACCTCCACCCTGGGCTGGGGGCCCATGTAGACAGGCTTCACACACAGGGCCACTGGTCTGCTCAGGAGACTTCCCCTTCACATAAATCTCCTGGAGCTGCACGCTATTTGGAATGCTCGAAAGACTTTAAGATTGGCTGTCGAACCACATTGTTCATCACAACCTGGTTGTCAGTTTGAATGAGTAGTATGTCAACAAGCAAGGAGGCACAGGATTTTATACCTCTTGCGTTAATAAGCTTTCAGAGTGTGACACTAGGCCACCAGTCAAGGCATGGCACTCAGAGCCACATAACTAGTGGGGAAAGACAACATACTGGTGGATAGACTGAGCAAGTCTCTCAACAAGAAGATTTTTTGAGTTTGGAACTCCTCCTGGTGGACCTGTTCACCACTCACCTCAACAGCAAAGCCCCTCAGTTCTGTTCTAGGTTCAGATCTCATGGCAGACATAAGAACATAAGAATAGCCTTACTGGGTCAGACCAAACAATCCATCAAGCTCAGTAGCCTCTTCTCACGGTGGCCAATCCAGGTCACTAGTACCTGGCCAAACCCAAAAAGTAGCATCATTCCATGCTATCAATGCAGAGCAAGCAGTGGCTAGTCCCATGTCTTTCTCAATAACAGCCTATGGATTTTTCCTCCAGGAAATTTTCTAAACCTTTCTTAAAACCAGCTACACTATCTGTTCTTACCACAATCTCTGGCAATGCATTCCATAGCTTAACTATTCTCCAAGTGAAAAAATATTTCCTCCTATTGGTTTTAAAAGTATTTCCCTGTAACTTCATCGAGTGTCCTCTAGTCTTTGTTATTTTTGACGGAGTGAAAAAAATCGATCCACTTATACCCATTCTACTCCACTCATGATTTTGTAGACTTCAGTCATATCTCTCCTGAGCTATCTCTTTTCTAAGCTGAAGAGCACTAACCTTTTTAGTCTTTCTTTATATGAGAGGAGTTCAATCCACTTTATTTTATTTATTTATTTGCTCAATTATTTAGCCCTTCCTCCCAAAGGGTTACAAAGTACATCCACAATATAATTGAGACAGGACAGAGATGACATAATTTACAATATAGACATGACAATAAAACATATACATTAAGCAGCATCTGGTGAGAGTTGGGTGGCATAGGTGTGTTGACTCTGATGGCATTTCTGGGTGCATGTCCTTAAGGCGCTGGGTTTATGAAGAGAGAGGATTTCACAGCCTTCCTGAAGCTCCAAAGTCCATCTAGTATTCTCACAGGTGAGGGGATGGTGTGCCATAGTCAGAGTAGGAAATGTAAGTAGGAGCGTTTGCGGGCTGTTTCAGTTTTGAGGGAGCGGCCAGGAGGTATGGTCAGTCGTTTTTCTCCTTGGGACCTTAGTGATTGCTTTGGGAAGTAGATTTGTAGTTTAGTTGTCATATAGTGTGGAATCGTTTCGTGGAAGGTTTTGAAAGTGAGCATCAGGGCCTTGAAGGCGCAGCATTTTTGAATGGGCAGCCAGGGCATGGAAGCTAATGCAGGGGTAATGTGGTCGCGAATGCCAAGATTTTTCAGGAGGCGGATTGCAGAATTTTGCACCCTTTGAAGGCGGGAGAGAGTTTTGGTAGGCAGGCCCACTAGTAGTATGTTACAATAGTCTAAGCGGGATAGTACAAAAGCATGCAGTAGTTGGGCGAATTCGGGTTCTAAGAAGTATGCACGTATGTTTTTAGCTGGTAGAGGTAGTAGAAGGAGGAAGATACTAGTTTGGATACGTGATTTGTCATTGATAAGTTTGAGTCGAGAGTAACTCCTAGGCTGCGGACATTATCCTTGGGTGTTAGAGTGTTTGTGCCCCAGGAAAAGGATGGGCGGGAGTATACGCAAAGATCTTTGTGGATCCAGAGAAGTTCTATCTTGGACTCATTTAACTGTAACTTGTTCCTGGTCATCCAAGTCTTTATTTCAGTTAAGCAAGACTGGAGATTTTTGATTTGTGTGTCTCGATGTCGGCCTAGTGGGAGGTAGAGTTGTAAGTCATCTGCGAAAGAGTGGATTCTGATTCGGTGTGTATCTGCTATGTCCAGTACTGGTTTGACATAGAGATTGAAGAAGAGTGGTGATAGTAAGGCTCCCTGAGGCACTAGTGGAGTGGTTTAGGTTCAGATAAGGATTTCCCTAGTAGAACTCTCAGGAATGTGTCGTTCAGGAATGAGGAGAACCATCGAAGTGCGTTGTCACAGATTCCAATGGTTTTTAGCCTGGACAGGAGGAGAGAGTGGTTGATGGTGTTGAAGGCGGCACTGAGGTCTAATAGTACCAGCAATGCATCATTTCCTTCATATAGGATTTTCCAGCCGTCATCTAAGATGTCCAGGAGCACTGTTTCTGTGCTGTGGTGTTTCCTGAAGCCTGATTGGAAGTTGGAGAGGGTGACATTTGTCTCCATGAAATCTTGTAGTTGCGTGAGTACTGTCTTTTCCAATATTTTTGAGATGAATCTGAGGTTTGAGACAGGTCTGAAGCTGCTTGAGTTGTCTGGATCCATGGTTGGTTTTTTCAGGAGTGGTTTTACTATAGCTGATTTCCAGCTCTGTGGAACTACACCTGTTGTAAGGGACTCGTTTATTAGGGGTAGCAGTTCTTTGAGGACAGACATAGGAGAGGAGGGTGCTTTGTAGACTAGTATAACCGTGATTTTTTTGTCATGGTCTATTGAGAAAACGAGGCATTCTGTGTCTGGTAGTGTTATGGATTATATTTGGCGTGGGTTTAACTTGGACTTGGCAATTGCTGCCACCCCTCCCCCTCTCTTGTTGGGGGGCGGGAGCATGCCAGTGCTTTGTAGCCTTGAGGGCATAATGTACCCAAGGTGGCTCCATCATTGTCTTTGAGCCATATTTCTGTTACTAGTAGGAGGTCCCAGTTTGTACTCTGTGATGGCGTCTGTGAGGATGAGGTCTTTGCCATTTATGGATCTGGCATTTATCTTGGTCGTTCTTCTTTGAACCTTTCCTAGTGCCTCTATATCTTTCTTGAGATAAGGAGACCAGAACTGAACGCAGTACTCCGAGTGAGGTCACACCATGGAGTGATACAGAGGCATTAAAACATTTTTAGTCTTGTTAACCATCCCTTTTTAAAATAATTCTTAGCATCTTGTTTGCTTTTTTGGACGCCGCCACAACCGCACAATGGGCAGAAGGTTTTACTGTATTGTCTATAATGACACACAGATCCTTTTCTTGAGCACTGATCCCCCAAGGTGGACTCTAGCAACCGGTAACTGTGATTTGGGTTATTCTTCCAAAAGTACATCACTTTGCATTTGTCCACATTATATTTTATCTGCCACTTGGACGCCCAATCTTCCAATTTCCTAAGGTCTGCCCTCAATTTTTCACAATCTGCATTCTTTTTAACTGAACAGTTTAGTGTCTGGGATGCACTGGATGCCTTCCTCTTGTGTTGGGGGAGGGGGGGAGAGACTTTCCCATACCTCTCATGGGAAAATCTTTGCTGAAACTCAGCAAAACCATAGGACCAGGATCAGATTAATGGGTAGGCCCAGTAGGCATGGGCCTAGGGCCCAAAATTGTCAGGGGGGCCTGCTGAAGGAGGACAAATAGATGAGCAGCTCATCTTGCCAATTTTTTTTTTTCAAATGGCAATGGCGGGCCCGCGCCCCCCGGCATCGATGACAATGGTAGACCTCCCCCAGACATAAACGGCAACGAGGGCACAATAACATCAACAGCAATGTGGCTGGCTGCTGCAGGAAGGTCCCGTAATGACTGCTTCTAGTTACCTAAGACCCTTGCACTTTTATGTGGGATATAAATCTGTTAAATAAATAAATAAATCCCAAATTTTACTAGAGGTGGTAGCACCTTTTCAGTGTTAATGAGAAAATAGTACTTCTGACTTTCTACTGGAAGCCTCAGAAAAATCCACTTAAGAAAGCCTTACACACTGATCTGTAAATGAGCTTTTACTGCCTCAAAAGAACTGAATCCATCAGAAAGTCTACACACAACCCCCCAGCATAGTTGGTATTTCAGTTGCCAAAACAACTTCAACTAAATAGCTGGTATTAGGCATCAAGCTCTATTAAGAACAAGCTGGTGCTTTATCTCGTGCCCTTTAGTTCTTATACTGTATTTCCAGTCTTTGAAAAGGTTTGTATGTTCATTATTACCCTTCAAGTAATTAAAAGTCCATATCATATTTTCCCTGTCTTTCCTGTTTTCTAGGATTTTCATGTCTCTTATGTCTTCTGGTGCAAACCCCCTACCATTTTGGTCACTTCTGAATTTCTTTTTTTAGTCAAGGTTTATTTATTGAAAAATTTTCAATTTTACAAACGTAGAGAAACAAGCAAATGCACTGAAATATATGAGAAATACATAACAGTCAAGAACAACTAGCAATCAGATTAAGTAATCTAATATAATAAAATGGTAAGCCGCACATGCGCACTTCCTAAGTGTGTGCCAGTTTTCTGTGAGCTGTAGCGACGCATAGGAAGTGCGCATGCGCGGCTTACGATTCTTTGAAAGACGCGGCGGTGGCTACTCTCACGATCCCCGCCTGCGTCGGACTTCCGATGCAGGCGGGGATCATGAGAGGAGCCACCGCCGCGTCTTTCAACTAAAAAAAAACAACAAAACAAGGCGGATGTCGGCCCGATGGCTGGAGTTCACCGCTGAGTCCGGTGAGGAGTGCTTCCCTCAACAGGAACCGTCGGGTCTAATTCAAATACTCCCGGCAGGTCGGGAGGGGGAGAAGCAGGCTCACACGCCTGGCGGGGACCGGACAGGAACTAGACTCCCTGCAGGAGCCAGCCTGATGGCTGGAGATCACCGGACTGGACAAGGGGAGCAGGTAAGGGGGTGTTGCAGTACAGGAGGAGCAGGAAAGAGGTGATTCTGGACAGGGGGGGAGGTAACAGGAAGGGAGGCCTACTGCTGGATAGGGAAAGCAGGGAAGAGGTGCTGCTAGACGGGGGGGGGGGGGAGGGGGGAGTAAAAGGAAGGGAGAAGAGCTCCTGCAAAGGAGAAGAGCTACTGCTGGATATGGGGAGCTGGAAATGGGGTGATGCTGAACAGGGGGAGATAAAAGGAGAAGGGCTACTGCTATATAGGGGGAGCAGGGAATGGGTGGGGGTGCTGCTGGACAGGGAGGAGGTAAAAGTAAGGGAGAAGGGCTGCTAGCACCCGTTAATGTAACGGGCTAAACAACTAGTATAATAATAAATTGATAGCAAAAGACAAAAAACATAGGTAACAGCCAGAAGTATTACTCATATATGAATGAGAAATATTCATATTGAAGAAGCATGAATCACATTGGGTTGAGAATGAAGGAAGTGAAAAAGAAGAGGGAAAGAGAGGATAGGAATGAAAAAGAAAATCAGGATATGGGAGTTTGCATATATAATGTCAACAAATTCCATTTGTATTTGAACTGGGGGAATCTATTTGAGGATTTGTCTAGATAGGCTTTGGTTCTATAGGTAAAACATACTAGATTCCACCATTGTGAGTAAGAAGCCTTGGACAGGTCTTTCCAAAATGAAAGGAGAACCTTTAAAGCTAAGGAAAGCAAGATGTCCATGAGAAAATTAGCATCATCAGCTAATACGTTATCTAATGCAAAGGATTTTAATAAGAGCATTTGATAAGTTAGTTCAACATTGATATGGAAAATGGAGCAAATTGTATCCCAAGTAGAGGTCCAAAAAGGGCGAAGTGCAGAACAAGTAAAAAGGAAATGTTTCAAGGAACCCAGTTCTGTAAGGCAAGTCCAACAGTTTTTGGAATAAGTAGGATCAATTCTATGAGATTTTACAGGGGTCCACTGAGCTCTATGCAAGAGAAAGAACATAGTCTGGAGGAACGAAGCTGAACGGGAAGTATGAAAAGTTTATCTGAAAATGTAAGACCAAGCTTCTTCAGGAATAGTCATCTCCAGGTCCGTTTCCCAAGAGGAATGTAAAAGGGACATTGGAGAAGGAAGAAGAGATTTGAGTAGTTTGTAAAAATGGGAGGCGGCGTGACCTTGTGCTAAAAATTGTTGTGAAAGAGTATAGAGAGTGGGGACGGAGTTGGAGACGACTGCGGAAAGGCCTGATTTCTTGACAACGGATCTTAACTGTAGCCATCGATAAAAGTTCGAGTCAGTAAGTGATAAAGTGTGCATTAATTCATTAAAAGTGAGCCAAGACCCATCAGGGTGGCAAATGGAGCCGATGTCCCATATTTGATGATTGAACCAAGAGGGCCATGAGATGGGTTTTTTATCAATCAGGAGCAGTTTGTTAAACCACAGGGGACAGTAAGCAGATTTCCTCTATGGGACATCTAAGTGTGTGTCAAGTTCTGTGAGCACCTTGTGAGTGGTCAGAATGATGGGGTTCTGAGAAAGACGTGGAAAGCTCGAAACACCCATCAGGCGAAGTAAAGGAAATGGGTGCATGAAGGATAGTTCCAGACGTAACCAATTAGGCATAGCTGAAGGATGAGAAGTAGAGAACCATTCTGCGCCCTGCCGAAGGATAAATGCTTTGTGATAACAGTAAAGATCAGGAAAGTTGACACCACCGGAAAGGTTAGGGGCTTTCAATTTTTGGAGAGAGATCCTATGCGGTTTGTCATTCCAAAGGAAATGTAACATCATTGCTTCAATTTGTTTATATAAAGAGGGAGGGAATAAGAGAGGAAACATGTTGAAGATGTATGTAATCTTAGGAACCACCATCATCTTTAGAGTATCAAGACGACCCCACCAAGAGAGGTGTAGTGGGGACCATGAGGACAAAGAGTCTTTAACCTGAGTGAGAATTTTGGTAGAGATCAACTGCAGAGAAGATCGAATGTCTTTATCAAATGGCAAGCCCAAGTATTTTATGCCTGAGGTACCATGTAAAAGGCTGTGACGAGGCGGTGAACGGAATACAAAAGTCGTTGAGGAGCAAAATTTTGGATTTATCCCAGTTGATCTTGTAACCAGATATCAAGGAAAAAAGAAGAAATCAGACATACTAGAGAGGTTAGTGAAGTTGCTGGATCAGACAGATATAGGAGGACGTCGTCGGCGTAGGCTGAGATTTTAAATTCAATATTGGCAATGGAGATACCCTTAATATCTGAAGAATGTCTGATAGCTATTAAGAGGGGCTCGAGGGCCAAATTAAACAAAAGCGGGGACATAGGGCAGCCCTGTCATTTACCTCTATGTAGTGTGAATGGGGTAGAAGCCTCATCGTTCACTATTAGCTTAGCTGTAGGTGTATTATAAAGTAAGGAGATCATATGAATGAACGGTTGAGGAAAGCCAAATCTAAAAAGAACAGCAAAAAGGTATCTCCAGTTCTCAGCGTCCAGTGAAACAATCGCGGAAGGAAGAGAGTTCGATATAGTGGAGTGGAGCACATGACATAAAAGTCTGGTGTCCGCACCATAGCGGCCCTTCATGAAGCCCACTTGATCTCTAAGAATCAGACAAGACATTACAGATTCTAAACGAAATACCAAGATTTTAGCAAAAATTTTATAGTCCAGGTTTAACAGGGATAGGGGGCGAAAGTTCTTCACCAACTGCGGATCTCTGTTTGGCTTTGGCAGGACAACTATGTTTGCTTCAAGAAAACGATGGTGAGAGTCTGGAGCATCCAGAAGACCTTGATAGTAGGAAAGCAGATGGGGCGTCAGGAAGGATGTGAATGATTTGTAAAATTCCGGAGTGAGTCCGTCAGGGCCGGGTGCTGTGGCTGAAGGTAATAAAGATATGGCTCGATCTATTTCATCAGAAAAAATTGGATGTTGTAGAGAATGTCGTTGAGATTCAGTGAGGGAAGGTAAATCGAGTGAATGAAAGAAAGTTTGGATGGTATGGTCAGACGCTGAGGATTCAGATGTGTATAAATCTTCATAAAAGGAACAAAAGTCCTCTAATATATCCTTGGTAGCGGTGTGCAAGTGTCCATCAGCAGATTTTGTGTGTGTGATCCGGTTTTTGGAGCGTTTGCCTTTAATGTAGGTAGCTAGCAAGTGACCAGATTTGTTAGAGTAGGCATAATATGTGGCAGAACGCCGAAATAGGGAAGCAGAGGCAAGTGAGCTGAAGATTTCATTATATTGGAATTTAAGTTGTTGCAATTTTTGATACAGGGATGGATCATGACGGTGGTAAAGTTGAGACTCATGGTTGTGAATATCTGTTTCCAATTGATGTAATGCAGCCTTTTTCTTCTTAAGTTGAAAGGCAGAGAAGCTGATGGATTCCCCCCTTAACCAAGCCTTATAGGCCTCCCAAACAATAGAGAAGTCAGAGATTGGTGGCATAGAAGGTTTGAGACTCCGATTTGATGTGGGAGAGAAAGGAATCATCATGAAGAAGGAAGCTATTCAGTCTCCATTGTCTGGGTGCAGAGGTAGCCGACCAATTGAGGAAGCAGGAAACAGCCGCATGGTCCGAGATGGTAATATCATGGAGTCGTATAGATAATACAATGTTCACTATGTCCTTAGATCCCAGAATATAATCAATCCTAGAAAAGGATTGGTGTGGGGCAGAGTAGAAATTGAAATCCTTATCGGTGGGGTGAAAAAGTCTCCAGAGGTCAGTCCATCCATAAATGCCCATGAGACTGGCAACAGAGGCTCCGACTTTGAGTTTGGCAGGACGACAGTTTGAAGATCTATCAATAAAGGGGTCTATCGGGAAATTAAAGTCCCCTGCGAAGATGATGTCCGAAGTTAAGGAGGAATTGCAAACAGTCTGAAATGATTGAAAAAAGGAGGGGTCGTCCGCATTGGGGGCATAGATGTTAAATAGCTTCAGAGGTTTCCCCGCAATAGCTCCTTCGATCAAATTTCCCCGCAATAGCCCATTAGGATCAAATTTGTGAGATGAAAGTTGAAAATTGAGAGATTTTTTCATCAGGGTTATAACTCCATTCTTCTTGCCCAGAGCTGGCGCAAGCAGTGTTGAACCCACCCTCCAGACAACTTCTGAGCTTCCTCCTGATTAAGGTGGGACTCCTGCAGAAGGCAAATATCTGCATCAAGATGTTTGAAATAATGTAGAATTTTCTTTCTTTTAATAGGATTGTTGATTCCCTTAACGTTAAGAGAGACAAGGTGTATTTTGACCATCTAGGGAGGATAAGGATGGTAATGGCCAGGTGAGCAAATCCATGAGGACATCATGTGATGGATCAAACATTAACGATGATAGTTGTACAACATCAGAAGTGCAAAAAGATAATATATTCGCTCCACAGAATGAGGGCAAAAAGAGACAAATAAAAGGGAAAAAAATGATTCATGCATACAGTGCACTGGACCAACAAAACAAATGAAGATCCAGAGATGGGATCGAATGCTGTCAAGAGGAGCTCAGCAAACCCTCTCCCCCAGTCCAGGAACTATGAATAACGCGGTTGAACCACAGCCCCAAAGAGCAATAGAAAGGATGTAGTTAGGAGAATGTGAATCAGGTCATAGCGCCCACATTATCATCGAGGAATTTCTGGAGTTCTACTGGGTCATCAAAGTTCTTGGTCGTATTGTGATAGGTTATCCTCATTCTAGCTGGGTAAAATAACCCATATTGTGCACCGATGTTCTTAAGCTGAGGACACATAGACAGAAAGGCATTCCGTCTTTGAGCCGTCGTTTTCGCCAGGTCAGGAACATATAAGATTCTTTTGCCTTCTACCAGTAAAGCTGAAGCGGATCTCGCGGCTTGCAGTATTTGAATGGTTTGTGTATAGCGCAAAAGTTTTAGGACAATGGGCCTCGGGGGCTTGGAAGGCGTCGGAGGGCCTGAGGGGACCCTATGCGCTCGCTCTATCTCTAACGGTGGAACAAACTGGAGATTTAGGGTGCTGGGAATGACAGTATGCAGAAAAGCCAGCATATCTTTTCCCTCCGTTGATTCAGGGAGCCCTATGATGCGAACATTGCTCCGACGCATCCTGTTTGAAATATCTTCCAAGTGTTGCTGTAGAAAGGACATCTTGCGGAGATCACGTTGTATATCCAGATATTGGGAGTCATGCGCCGCGAGTCGTTCTTCCACGAGATCGATACGAGCATTATGTTGCTTTAGCTGTGTCATAATGCCACCAATCTCATTTTTGATATCTGCAATGGCGGCTAGGTTTTCCTGCATGAGCTCTCTCAGAACTTGGAGATCATGCGGGATGGAGGCGCCGGTCTCAATGGCACAGGATGTAGACTGTAGAGGCCTTAGCAGGCGACAGCGGCTCATGCTTGGAGCGTTTAGTGGCAGAGTGCGACAAAGTGGAGTCTGCAGGTGAGATGTTGTCGGGTTTATTATATTTATCAGACATAACGGCGAACGGGAGCTCTATTTACTGACCTGCACAAATGCTCTTCGGGGCTGAAAAGAAGCTTAATGAGGAGGGCCGTAGCGGAGAAAAAGCGCTAAGCAGCCATCTTGAAAACAAGCATGTGACGTCCCCCCTGAATTTCTTATTTTAAATATCTTTAATGAGATACAACCTCCAGAAGAGAACACAATACTTTGAGAGACCTCAAGAATGACAAGTACAGGATCATTATCACTTTCTCCTTTCTGCCAGTCATGCCTTACTCTATGTAGTCTGGCTTCCTTTTGGCCTTAGCCTTAACTGCCTTGTTAATATTATTTTTCAACTTGAGATCCTTGGACACTATTACCGTGAGGTTTCTAGCCTGGTCCATGCACATGTATTATTTACGGTATAGCATAACATAACATACCAAATTCATTTATATACCGCAGTAACCTCCAAGTTCAACATGGTTAACAACAATCAAAAGATTGTACAAGTACAGTATATGGATCAAGCACTGGCTGTCGGGTAGACTGCAGAGGGTTGGAGTAAAGGGTCATTATTCAGACTGGCGGGGAGTCACGAGCGGTGTGCCACAGGGATCGGTGCTGGGGCCTTTACTCTTTAACATATTCATCAATGACCTGGAAAAGGAGGCAAAATGTGAGGTTATAAAATTCGCAGACGATACAAAACTGTGCGGCAGAGTTAGGACCAGGGAGGAGTGTGAGGACATGCAAAGGGACCTGGACAAGCTGGAAGACTGGGCAAACAAATGGCAAATGAGCTTCAACGTGGACAAATGCAAGGTCATGCATATAGGGAAAAAGAACCCGTTGTTCAACTACAAATTGGGGGGGGGGTATTGTTGGGAGACAGCAGACTCGAGAGAGACTTGGGGGTGCTGGTGGATGCATCACTGAAGCCATCTGCACAATGCGTAGCAGCCTCGAAAAAAGCCAACAGGATGCTGGGAATCATAAAGAAGGGCATAGCAACCAGAACACGGGAAGTCATCATGCCATTGTATCGAGCAATGGTGCGTCCACATCTAGAATACTGCGTTCAATATTGGTCGCCGCACCTCAAGAAGGACATGGCGGTACTTGAGAGAGTCCAAAGGAGAGCAACGAAAATGGTAAGAGGGCTGGAACACTGCTCATACGCCGAGAGGCTGGATAGGCTGGGGCTCTTCTCTCTGGAGAAAAGGAGGCTCAGGGGAGATATGATAGAGACCTTCAAGATCATGAGGGGCATAGAGAGGGTGGATAGGGACAGATTCTTCAGACTGAAGGGGACAGCAAATACGAGGGGGCATTCTGAGAAACTGAAGGGAGACAGGTTCAAAACAAATGCAAGGAAGTTTTTTTTCACCCAAAGGGTCGTAGACACTTGGAATGTGCTACCGGAGGAAGTGATCAGGCAGAGTACGGTACAGGGATTCAAACAGGGATTGGACGGATTCCTGAGGGATAAAGGGATCGTGGGATACTGAGGGAGGAGCTGATGATTCAGACAGGTCTTGACCTGTTTGGGCCGCCGCGGGAGCGGACTGCTGGGCAGGATGGACCTGTGGTCTGACCCGGCGGAGGCACTTCTTATGTTATGTTCTTATGTTATGTTATGTTATATTATAGTCACATTCAGAAGAATTTGTCAAATAAGTAAGTCTAGCATTTTTCTAAAGGACAGAAAAGGGTTTATCCCATGATCCAGCTTGAAAAGATAATATTCTATGGAAAAATCTTTTGTATATACAATCTTTTACAGTAGGAAATGTAAATAATCTAAAATGCTGAGAAAAATGTTTTCTGTCAGTAAATTTAAAGTGATCAATAATATAATCAGGTATAGGCCAAACAATGTCTTACAGCTCCTTTGGATTTCTGTACTCAAAATGTATTACTTTGTACATCTTCACATTAAAGCTTAACTGTTAAGCATTAGCCCATGCCTTTGATATTTGTAAATCACTTGTTTTATTGAACAGAATCAGCTCCAAAACTGATCTTTGAGGCCCTTTGCATAGCCATTGATGGACCAGGATAGGCAGGCCCACCCTGCGGCTGCGGTAGTACACATCTGGGTTGCTAGTGGGGATCCCTGAGTCTCGCCAGCTGAAGATGACCTTTGTGGAGCCTCCCAGGCTATCTACATAGTGGAGAAATCAGTGGCATGCTTCCAGTCGATGATGCCGTCTCAATTCATACATGTTCAGTTCATGCACCTAAAGTGTGCATGCTTAGAGGGTATTGGTGTTGGTGGCTGGAAGTGAACCTCCAACTTCCCTGGTGTTCAGATGACCTGAGGTGGTGGACTTCCACAGGACATCTTCAGCTGGCGGTTGGGGGAATCCTTGCTAGCCAGGTATATATTTTTGATGTGGGGGCAAAGAGGAAGTAAGTGCATGGGCCCACCCAGAATTACATTTCTAGGTATGCTACTGTTTGAGGCACTTGCTCACCTTTCTTTTCTGCGAGTTGAACTCCATTTATCATCACCCTCTGGATAACTAGCTGGGGAAGATAATTAATAACCTGTTTGTTTTATTGCTCGGTGTGATTTTTGAAATAAGATAGAATATCAGTGGTTCAGGGATTTTGGTCTGCTTTCTTCTCAGTGTTGTTTTATTGGAGTGGATAATGTACGAGGGACCAATGCTGGGAGCAAAGCTTGTTGAAAGCCTATAAGTCATTGTAAAGAAAACCAGATAAACTCTTGGGAGCTACACTGGTAGTCAATTACTGAAATTGTGTTTCTGAATTCAAAAGATCTTGCAAAATCTTTGCATTGATTCTTTTTTTTTTTTTCCCCTCAAATATCTCTGGTGCCATCTACTGTAAGGCAGCAAGCATTTTTCTGTATTATTTTTATTGGAGAACAGCACAAGCTTAGCAAACAATGCTTGATTTCAGGAGAATCCTATATGCAGTTAACCTTCATTTTAAATATTTTCTTTTTAGTTTTTAACTGTGTAGATCAGTGTTTCTCAACACACGGTACGCGTACTATTGGGGGTATACGGCCTGGCCACTACCAAGGATCCCTCCCTGCCTCCCACTGGGAATCCAGGCCTCCCTCCCCCCTCCAGCTGAAGATGAAGCCACCACCATTGTGGATGACTTCCTGTCTGCCCGCACACTGCCCCACCCCCGAAGCCGACCCTGCCACCAAGCCGTAGCCGACATGCTTCAACCCCCCCAACAACTCCCGCAGGGATGGACCACGGCACATACAATGACTGACACGCTGCATGCGGCCGGCCCACAAGCCTTCCCCCAAGTCAATTCTGACGTCGGAGAGAAGGTTCTGGGCTATCCAGACAGCAGAATTGACGTCGGGGGGGGGGGGAGGGGGAAGGCTTGTGGTCCGGCCATGTGCATCGTATCAGTTGCACACTCCATCATAGCCCATCCCTGCATGGAGTTGCTGCTGTGTGGGGAATGGAATGTGTCGGCTTTGGCTTGGTGACAGGGTCGGCTTCAGAGGTGGGGGGTGAAGCAGCTTGCAGTCAGACAGGACGGTATCTTCGGTGGTGGCGGCTTCGGCATCAGTGGGGGGCAGGCAGGGATCCCCAGCGGCTTCTGTGGACGGGTCAGCTTTGGGAGGGAGGGGGGAGGGGGCACAAACTCGACACATGGGGGCACTAACTTGAGACATAGGAGGGAGGGAATAGAAAGGGAGAATTTTTTACATGAGTGTGTGAGTGAGAGATGGTGTACTTGGGGAAAGGAAAAAAGGAAAATTGGGCATAGAGAGAGAGGAATGAGGTAGATATGCATGGGAAATAGAAGGATGAGAGGGAGAATAGTTGGATATGGAGAGGAGAGATTGAAGGGGATGAAAGGGGGAGGAATGCTGGATATAGTGATGGAGGGAGAAATCTGGCATTGTGCTGGAGAAGGGTGATAGAAGGAGAAATGGGCATGGGGCTGGTGGGCAGTGGTGAAAAATGCTGCACATGATCCGGGGAATGAGAGAGTGAGAAATGTTGGATGTGGTAGTAGAGGGGGTGGGAGAGATGACTGGATCTCTCAAGACAGATAGAGAGAAAGAGAGAGAGGGAAACATATTGCCAATAGGGGTGGAGGAGAGAGGAAGAAAAGTTGGACTCAAGGAGGGACAGAGATAGAGAGATGTTGGTTGGGGAAAGGAATGGGGTCCGGAAGAGAGGAAGTTTGCAGGAAGCAGAAAGAAAGAAATATTGGAAATGCAACCAGAGACTCATAAAATCACCAGACAACAAAGGTAAGAAAAATAATTTTATTTTCAATTTAGTGATCAAAATGTCAGTTTTGTGAATTTATATCTGCTATCTATATTTTGCTCTATATTTGTCTATTTTTCTATAGTTGTTACCGAATGCATATTTTAAAGTCATCTGCCTTGACCTCTTTGATAATTAACATTTCTGTGCATACAGTGTGCTTTGTGTTTTTTAAATTTTGTGGTTACCATTATGTATTATTAAGATTATATTGTGTGTATTTGAAAAATGGATGGAAGAAGTTGTGCTAAAATTAGTACTATTATTATGAGGGTGGGGTCAGGGACAGAGCTTGGGCGTGAAGCTTGGGCGGGGTACTTGGTTGATATTTGTTAGGTTTAGGGGGTACTTGGCTTCAAGAAGTTGAGATCAGGGGTCCACAACCCCTGGTCTGTGGCCCGCTAGAGAGCTGCGGCCGTCTGACAGCCAGGCCGCAAGAGAACTGATTCCCTTCCCAGCCCTCCTTGCGATTGTGACACTCGATCCCTTGCACTGGCGGCAAAAACAAACAACCCATCCGGGTATCTTTTCCCTTCGCCAAGCCATCTCTCTCCCTTCTCCTCACCTTCGTGGGTGCTCTTCATAGTTTTCTCTTTCTGAGGTGTCCGGACATGGCAACATTCTCACCAAATCTCGCGCGACTGTCCCAAGCTTATCTTCTGAGGCAAGCCACCCAGGCGGAAACAGGAAGTGCGTCAGAGGAGAAGCTTTGGGGCAGTCGCACGGGACTTGGTGAGAACATTGCCACGTCCAGACACCTAAAAAACAGAAAGCTATGAAAAATGCCCGTGAAGGTGAGGGAAAGGGAGGAAGGTGGCCCGATGAGGGGAAAAGGTTGAGTGGCAGTGAAGAGGAGTGGCGGGAGAGAGGGAAGGGTAACAGACGCTGAAGGAAAGTGAGGAGGGGAGAGAGAGGGAAGTAGATGCTGAAGGGAAGTGGAGAGAGAGGGAGGAGCAGATGCTAGAAGGAAGTGGAGAGGAGAGAAAGGGGAGCAGACGCTGGATGGAAGGGGAGAGAGGGGAACAGACACTGCATGGGAGAGGATAGAGGGGAGCAGATTCTGGAAGGGAGAGGAGAGAGCGAGCACATACTGGATGGAAGGAGGGGGATAAAAAAAAAAAGAGCATATGCTGGATTGGGGTAAGAGGTGTGACCGGGCCTGTCCCTGAGTAGGTGGGAAACCAGGCTCAGACCACATCAATATAAAGACCCTAGACAAACACTCCACCCCACACCTAGATCTCCTAGCATGTCAACTATATGATGATTCTCTCACTGGAACACTAACATGCATCCTCTGTTACTCAACACCAGGAAAATGGAATGATAACAAACAAGATATCAAAGAATTTATTTACCAGAACTCCCTAACATCACCTCATAATCTAATCCTAGGAGACATAAACCTCCATCTAGAAGATCACACCTCTAAACAAGTAATAAATTTACTCTCATACCTCAAAGCACTGAACTACCAGATCCTTAACCCCCAACCCACACACGAAAAAGGCCACCAACTAGATGTCGCTGCTTACATGACCCAACACCCTCACAAACCCGAAATCCATATCTCAAATGAGGCCTGGCGCCCCTCACTCTGGTCAGATCACTATAAATACACCTTTAACATCAACTGGCCTCAAAGCACTAACAAACAACCTCCAAAAAAAACCTCCTTCAAAACACGCCAAAAAATCGAACCCTCCACATTCTGGGATAAAGCAGACCACGCCATCACCAACATAGCCCCCAACGAATTCATATCCCAATGGCGAGCCATAAGCAAAACCATCCTGAATGAACTAGCCCCAGAAAAACTAAAATTTAAAATATGTAGACCTTCTGATAAATGGTTCGACTCCGAACTCCTCCAATCAAAAAAGCTCTGCAGACAACTAGAGAGAGTCTGGAAAAAAAATAAGAGCTTAGAGCACACTAAAACAGCATGGAGAAATCAAATTAACCAATACAAAACCAAACTCAAGGAAAAACGGAAAGCCTACTACTCCAAAATGATAGGCACAAAAATCCCAGACACAAAAAAGCTATTCGACCTAGTAAAGAACCTCACTGATACTAAACCTTACCTTGCCACTCAAGGAAACCACCCACCGACAGCTATCCACCTAGCAGACCACTTCAAAAACAAGATCACCAATATCAGATCCGCATTCATCAACACACCCACCCACCTCGAAAAGATAACAACAAACCCAACAGCAGGTGAAGCCATCGTAGCAGATAGAAGCTGGTCCAACTTCCCAATCCTACTTTGGTCGGATATGAACCGTCTCTACAATAAATACAGCCATGCTTCCAGCGAACTAAATAATTGCCCCACCTACCTGTTATCAAACGCCTCCACCACATTCAAAACCAACTTCATGCTATGGATTCAAACCACATTAACAGAAGGCCAATTCCCACAGGACCTAGGAGAGATCTTAATCACCCCAATCATGAAAGATCACAAAGGCCCAATAGATAGCCCCTCCAACTACAGACCTATCGCTTCAATTCCAATATACGTCAAAATAATAGAAGGCCTAGTTACACAATACCTCACAAACTACCTGGAAAAACATAACCTACTCCACCCCTCACAATCAGGATTTCGAACTAACCATAGTACAGAAACACTACTAGTCTCACTTCTAGATATAGCCCGACAACACATCAGTAAAGGAAAAAAGATGATACTAATACAACTTGACCTCTCTGCAGCATTTGACCTAGTTGACCACACCTTATTACTACAGATACTCGACGCCATAGGGATCTCAGGCAAGGTCTACAATTGGTTTCAAGGGTTCCTCAAATCAAGAACCTATGGGGTAAAATACAATGATATCAAATCAGAGCCATGGGCAAATCCCTGCGGAGTTCCACAAGGATCACCTCTCTCACCTACGCTCTTCAACCTCTTTATCTCCTCCCTAGGAGCCACCTTAGATAACCTAAATGTCACATCCTTTAGCTACGCAGACGACATCACCATACTCCTCCCCTTCGACCCATCAGAGCCCACCACCACAGCAAAGCTGGAAACAACCCTAGATACAGTAGAAAAATGGATGATAGATCACAAACTAAAACTAAACTCAGAAAAAACAAAATTCCTTTTGCTCGAAAAGGCCAAAACTCCTACCATCACAGAACTGATAATCAAAAATACCAAATACCCAATACAACCCGAACTAAAACTCCTAGGAGTTACTATAGACAAATGTTGCACAATGCAGTCCCAAATCAACAAGATGACCCAGAAAGCTTTTCTAACCATGAGAAACCTACGTAAAATCAGAAAATTCTTCAACCAAACACAATTCAGACTAATTGTACAATCCCTAGTCTTAGGTCTGCTGGACTATTGCTACTCCCTATATCTTCCTTGTCCAGCCATTATGATAAAGCAACTCCAGACAATACAAAACACCGCCCTCAGACTGATCTACTCACTTAGAAAATATGATCACATAACAACTGCCTTCTTAGACTCCCACTGGCTACCCATACAAGCTCGAATTCAATTCAAATTCCACTGCCTATTATTCAAAGCAGTACACGGCTCTTCCCCCTCCTACCTAAACAACCGCTTAAACCAGACCTCCACCTCAAGACACAGAAGAACCCCGAACCCTTTTACCTTCCCCCCACTCAAAGGCACACAACGCAAGAAAATGTTTGACAACCTTCTGGCAACACAAGCAGCAAAACTCACCAATTCCATCTCCAACCTGCTGACAACATCGGACGACTTCAAAACATTCCGTAAAGAAATCAAAACCCTGCTTTTCAAAAAATTCATCCAAATATCTTAAACCCTCTTCACCTACCTCCAGCTAATTCACCTACCGCCAGATAATTCTCCCCCAAATATCCCACCTAAACACCTTTAAGTAAATAGACCCCTAAAATAGATTGTAATCTTGCCTACTCTAACTGTATTCCATTTGCTAATATCACACAGTTCGGCACTGTCAGTTTACTATCCAACCCGTATCCAGCTGGAGAATTCTCTCCAGCTACCCCCCCTTAAAAAAAAAAAAAAAATTGTATCTTCACTGGAAAATGTCCAGTCAAATCTTCTGTAATGTGTTCATCACTGGAAATGTCCAGTCAATTCTTTTGTAATCCGCCTTGAACTGCAAGGTATAGGCGGAATAGAAATCCGTAATGTAATGTAATGTAATTAATGCGCCTTTTATATGGCTGGATGAACAAAAACCCGGCGGATGGATTTCTTAGGAACGGGAACCAGGTTTATTAAAGTTTTCAAAAAAAAAACATGTTGGAACATATAGCACATCCTTTACATTTTCCTTCCCCCAAGCTAACAGGGCTTCAGTCCTTGTGTCCTGCCTGGAGCTTCCCGGTCCATAAAATAAAGCAGTTTAACATCCCAAACCTCCCAACAAAAACAAAGCAAAGGTTTGGCTTTGACCCTGAGCCTGCTTCAAACACTGCTAGTGTCCAGGGCTTCAATTAGCCTAGACTAGCTTATTGAAGAAAGGGGCAATACATCTCACATCTCATACTCCCCTAAGTCCATGTCTTCCCCGGGCTCACTCTCCCCAGGAAGGATGTTCATTTCCCAGTCCATGGATCCATAACCCTGGCTGGTTCTCCCTGTGTCCTCAGGCTGCTTCTCCCAACCCCCGTCTTGCCTGGGTGTTAGCTCCTTGCCAACCGGTCCTTTCCACCGCCCCTCTCTGGGTTTGTACAGCCAGGCAAGGTCACAACCAGGGCCTTCAATCTCCCACCTGCTGGGTTGTCTCTTGGATAGCAAACGGGGCTGAGGAACAGGAACTCCTTGGAAGCTGCACTCCCTGCTAGTGGCTGGCTGATTGTGATTAGCACCACCTGAGCTCCTCAACTGATTTCCCCTTGTTGGTATTTGAGGCTTTCTGACTTGCATACCTCGAGTGTTAACCCCACCCCTTTTGCCATCCTTGTTCAATCCATCATCCTCTCCAAACTAGATTACTGCAACGCCATCTACTTAAATCTATCAAAAAAAGTATTCTAAGACTCCAGCTAATCCAGAATACTGCAGCCAAACTGATCTTCTCAAAATGCAAGTCTGACCATGCCTCCCCACTCCTTGCCAAACTTCACTGGCTCCCAATAATCTCCAGAATCCATTTCAAATGTTCCTGCCTGGCTTTCAAGATCATTCATGGAATCCTGCCTCCTCTTATCCCACTGTCTTTCAACTCCTCCAGTCCCGACTCCTCCAGAACTGCCCAAAGGCTTAAACTAGCCTTCTCCTCTCCACGCGGCATCCACTATTCAGGCAAACTGGGAAAATCCCTTCTCTTCAAAATCACAGGTCTTTGGAACGACCTCACCAACCCGTTGCGGAACCTGAGCTCCCTTCAGTTATTCCGCAAACAACTGAAAACCTGGCTTTTCAGCAAATTGTAGCTCTATCCTTCCCCCCTTTCTCTCCCCCCTTCTACACATAAGTTCATGTAATCCTTTTTCTTCTTCTCTACCCACTATTTTAAGTTCTTGTAAACCGTGTCGAGCTCCATTCTCATGGAGATGATGCGGTATATAAACTTAAGGTTTAGATTAGATTAGATTAGATTAGACAAGAGGTAGAAAACAAATCGAGAAGGAAAAGCAGAAAAGAAAAGAAAGGGAAAGAGAGAGGAGAGATACCAGAGCATTGGGAGAGGGGGAGGAGACAGATACCAGATCTGAAGGGAGGAAAGAAGGAAAGAAATGCTAAAAAAAACATCTGGGGGAGGGAGTGAGAGATGGAACAGAAGAAGACAGATGCTAGACCATGGGGGGAGCGGAGAGAAGAAGATGGGTGCTAGACCAATGGGGGCGGGGGGGGGAGGGAGGGAGAGATGGAAGGGAGAGACAGACAGTTTCTGGTAGAGGCATAGAAATAGAGCAGATATCATAAGGAAGAGACAGAGAGAAGGCAGATAGTGGATGGAAGGAAGAGAATGACGAGAAGATAAGAAAAGCAGAAACCAAACAAAGGTAGAAAAAAAAAATTTCTATTTCTTTTTTTTTTTTGCTTTAGGATAAAGTAATATTGCTTTAGTATAAAGTAGTATTGTAGCTGTGTTCAGTATAAAACTATTTGAGGCTTGTGTGGATGGGATCAGATGGTTTGCGGGGATGATGCAGGGACCGAGCTCACGGGGATGGGGCAGGGACAGGGACCGAGTTCGCAGGGACGGTGCAAAGATGGGGATAAACTTTTTCCCCGTGTCATTCTTTACCACAGATCTACAGGCAAAGGCAGATCTAATGATCTGCAAAGATGGCAAGGGGCGAGCGGACGGGTGGGCAAAAATTTTAAAAGCAGGATCACAAGTGGCGAGGGGAGAGCTGGGACGGGATGTTGCAGAAGTGTCAAACCTTAAAAAAGGAAGTCATATTGAACATTGGAAAATAATTAATAATAATTAACTAATAAAAATTGTGCACATTTAGGGCTCCTTTTGCAAAGCCGCACAAGGGCATAAACGTGCGGAATAGCGTGCGCTAAATTGCCGCACGCGCTAGCTGCTACCACCTCCTTTGGAGCAGGCAGTAGATTTCCGGCTAGCATGCGCTATAGCGTGTGCTAATCCAGTGCATGCGTTAAAACCGCTAGCACGGCTTTGTAAAAGGAGCCCTTAATTTTCCCCGTCCCGCCCCATCCGGCTACTTATTCATGCCATGTGACTGGAAAAAATTTCTGGGGAGAACACTGTGATACATATAACTATATTCTACAATTATTTCACAAACCATGTCTAATGTTATAACGAACTGAAATTATATTGAAGTTCTGATGTTCCCTTACACTTCCTCTGATGGAAAACACTATGCCCAAACTTGTGCAGAAACACACTCAAAACCTTACCATATTGTAACAGCGCGAACTCCCAGGACTCAAAGAGCAACAAGCTTATCTTCGAAAAGGCAGCACTGCACATATTACACCAGGCCCTAAAACATCAATACATCATCTGGTGAGCAAACAAAAGAAACTGGACTGCTACAGATCTCTATGCAGAAACTACATGCTAGCAAAATACTGCACATTGGACACACATGTGACACACAGACCCACAACAATTACAAAACAAGGGACCACAGATTGCAAATGGATATGAAGAAAAAAAAAAAAAAAAGGTAAACCTCAAGATGTAAAACTTGCATATACAGCAATACTAGAAATGCAAGATATCGGAGATACTCATTTCCTAAAGCTGACATGTTCCAATTAATAAATTCAAAGTAAAATACTTTCTTTTCTTCCTTTGAGCTTTTTATTTTTCAATTTCATTTGGTCCAGGTGTCTCTTCTGTTTTTCTGGGGGTTTTTTCTTGAGTCTCCTGTCCATTTTCACATTTCTTCTCTCATGTCCACCACCCATCTTCTCTCTGTTTTCCCATCTGTCCTGTCCAGCCACTCTCTTTCATGTCCCTGTTCCTATCCACCCCAGATTCAGCAGCTGTCTCCTTAGTGTTCTTATTCTCCACTTACATCCAGCATCTCCCTCTGTGCCCCCATCTTGCCATGTCTAGCATCGTTTCTCTGTTCCCTGCCCCTGTGCTTAGTACTAACTTCAAGTCCAGCATCTTTTCTCTGTGCTCTAACCCTCCCCTCTCTCTTCCTTCCTCCCACAACACTCCTCTCCAAATTTGGCATCTCTCCCTCTTTCCCCACGAAGCGAGTGCGGACCTGTTAGTACTGCGTTTCCCTAGTCCGGCGACGGGCAGGGCTAGAAATACAGGGAAGTGTTTTGTCTTCCATTGCACAATGGGGCGATGTCAGTCTACCTATGGGGACCCGTTGATACAATGTTAGCTAATTTTAAAAAGGGATTTGGCTCTGATTACACTTAACAAATCAACCCTTATTCGTCTGTGCCAGTTAGAATGGCCGACGTTTTGGTGTGGGTTGGACCCCTCTGGTTCCTCTTCCAGTCAGCCAATTTTGCATTCCAATGGGAAAACCCTTCCACTGGACAAACCTCCCAAGTATCCTGGACCCGTCTACCCCACGGCTTTAAAAATTAGCCCCACTCTATTCAGCACCGCCCTTGCTTCAGACCTTGCCAATTTCTTCCCTTCATCTGATTCCCAAGTCCTGCAGTATTCCGGGTTCCTTATGAGTTTTGTCTGTCCAAATGTATCAGTGTAATTTGAAACTGTCAGTTGTTCAAAGCAGGAGGGGGGAGTACTCTTCCTCCTCCTTTTGTGCTGATAAGGGCCATGAAGTTTTTAGCACTTCAAATGCAGTTTCTCCTGAAACAGATAAGTAGGTTTAGATTTAAAGTTTTTGGCTATGTTATAAAATGTTTATGTATATTCAGAAATGAATGTAAACAAAAAATATGATTTCTGGTACTTATATTCCATGCTAAAAAGAAGTTCTTTGTCCAAATTTAAGGACTGCCACTCTTTTAAACCTAAGGAAATAATTCTGAAAAGTCTACATCTGTAATGTGATCTCTTTGATCTTTAAGCAACTCTCACTCCTCTGTGAAATTCTGAAGGGAGGGGGAGTAAGTCTCTACTGAGACGTATGTTAATTGTAAAAAAAAAAAAAAAAATGAAAAATGTTTAAAATTGTGAGTACAGTAAAACCTTGGTTTGCTAGTATAATTTGTTCCAGAAGCATGCTTGTAGTCCAGGGCACTCGTGTACAAAAATATACATACTTGTATTGCAAGCCCTTGCTCGTTTGGAACAGTCACTGCATTCCTGCAGCGTCATATAGAGAGGAATCATTGGCTCAGTTGTGATAATGTGATGCTTGTATACTGTATGTACTTGTATTGCAAGACGTTGCTGGTATAACAAGTTAAAATGTAATCAAATGTTTTGCTTGTCTTGCAGAACACTTGCAAACCAAGTTATTTGCAATCCAAAGTTTTACTGTATAATCTTTGTTTTGTATTTCTGTTTATAAATCATGTAAGCTTCGTATAAGAATGTAACTTTTAGGTATAAGAATGTAATTTATAGGAATGCTTTTGTATGGAAGTAAATATTTTTGCCAGTCAGATGATAGTGAAGGGACTGAAGCTGAATTGGGATTGAAAACAATTCTAGTGGGTCTGTCTTTTAAATGTGGCCATATTTACACTGAGTTCAAGTATGCCTTCCTCGTGTCACCTACCTTGGCTTTCAAATCTCCCAGGGTACCAGGTCCCTTCCTACACCCGTGTCCAGGCTGTCTGTAGTCTCCCTGTTCCTGACAATCGCAAGGCTCTGCGCACCTTCCTTGGTATTGTCGGATACTGTGGTATATGGATCCCTGATTTCTCTACTATTGCCCGCCCTCCGTATGATGCCTCCAAAACTTCTGACTCAGGCCCCTGCCCTCTGGCCCTTCCACCCAAGCAGCTGAGCTGTATGCCCTCACTTCTGCCCTGCGATATTCTGCCTCTTTAGTCTTACAACATCTACTCTGACTCCAAATATGCTTTCTTTACCTTGCATTCCCATAGGGCCATCTGGAAATATTGTGGTTTCATTACAGCCTTTGGCCGTCTGATCCATCATGCTCCCCTCATTCTTGACCTCCTCGAGGCCATCAAATTGCCCTCCCATATTGCGGTTATGCACTGTCGAGCCCACCATTGTGTCACTGATCTCGTCTCAAGTGGCAATGTCCTTGCTGACCACACAGCCTGAGCTGCCAGCCTCTGCCCCCTTCTTCGGATCCTCTGTACATCATCATTCCTTTTATGGACACCCTTATACCCCATTATACTTCTCAGGAACAGACTTGGGTACGCACTATTTTGGGCCAGTCTGTCCTGAAAGGGGGGTGGATACACTGATACTTCAAACGCAAGCACAGCGGATACCCTCATATTCATTCCTCAACACCTGGCCCTCACGATTGTCAAAAGATGCCATGATCTGGCACACTCTGGAGAACCCGCTATGAAAATGACTCTCAAGAGACATTTCTTTATCAATCACCTTGATCAGCTGATTTGGAATACGGACCGACAGTGTGTTGTCGGTTCTAGAATAAATTCCCCAATCAGACGACTGTTACCTCTTGGACACCAACCCATTGGAACACATTCGATGCAGGTCCTCTCTGTAGATTTTACCCACATGCCCATTTCACGTTCCCTCAGTCACCTCCTAGACTTCACAATCACCCTGACTAGATGGGTTGAAGCCTTCCTTACTTGCACTGAACGCGCCAGCGACGTAACCAAACACCTCCTGAAAGATATAATTTCATGCTTCGGTCTCCTTGTTTCCATAGGCAGCGACAACGGCCCCTGTTTTCATTGCCGATGTCGTCCAACAAACTGCTCAGGCCCTCCAAATTGAATGGAAAGTATATGCTGCTTACCAGCCCCAGAGCTGAAAGGATGAACAGAACTCTTAAAACCCTTCTCACCAAACGAATTGAAGACACCAATCTGTCCTGGCCTGTCCTGCTGCCTTCTGTTCTTTTTCAGATTAGATGCACCCCATCTAAACCCACTAAATTGTCTCCATTTGAGCTCATGTTCGGCCGGCCACCAGTCATTATGAATCTGGACCCTGGTTCTTTTGCTACTCTGGGATCAGATATCTTCCAGAGTCAGGTCCAATCCTTAGCTAAAGCCCTTCAAGAGTTCCACAAATGGGTCCTGGAAATGTCCCCACTACCGATAGCTATACAAGTTCATGGGTATGTCCCTGGAAATACAGTATGGCTGAAAACTTGGAAGTCAGACCCCCTGAAACCTAGATGGATAGGTCCTTTTACTGTCCTAATTTCTTCTCTTACAGTTGTCAAGGTGTCCAGACATGAAACTTGGTTCCACTACAACACGGATCTTCAGCTGAAGCTTTCTAAGACCTCAAAAGTTCTGAATATTTACCACTGTACTTAGCAGGTGTTCTGAATACAATTCTTTACAAGTGTTTGAGTTTAATTGACTGCCTGTGGTTCATCACTGCATTTAGCAAGTGTCTTGAGTAAAACTGTTTGAAGTTTTCTAAGTTGTGCCTGAAAGAAAAATGAGCTTCCTATGTTAGCATATATATATATATATATATATATATATGTGATATTTGTGTTGCCCTCACTGCCTTATGTTTATTTCTTCTGTATTTTTTTCCTATTGTACTTAATAAGGGCCCCTAGCCCCTTTGCCTGATTTTTGTTTGCATGATGGAGTTAAGTACAGAAAGTGTCAAACATCAGAGGGTATTTTCTATTTCCAACCTACAGTGATGAAGTTTAAAAGTGGGCGGAAATCTGCATTAATAATGTTAAGGGTCCACTTATCAACCAGACTCTTATTGTAGACCCCACTCGCCCGGTGTCTTTGTATTTTGATACATGTGTGTTATTTGATGTTACCCAGGGTCATGGTTTTGTCCCTAATACAGTTTTGTGTGGCTTCCTAGATTAACAGCGTTATTATACCAAATGTGCTAAGTATATATGTCTGTATAACCTGATGCCTTTAAGAACTGCCCCTATGAGGAAACCTTCACTAATGGTGGAGTCTGTCCTTTATAGGAATGTGTCTCGTGGGCCACCTACAAGAACCCTCATAAATACCCAGCAAATACCCCCTCTGCCTCCCTTACTTTAGGTCCTAGCCATGGCCCCTTGTGTACTACAGGCCACTGTAATCCCATGGTTTTCACTATCACTGACACACATAACTGGAATGCCAGTGTCCAAGTCCAGAAGGCCAGAGACCGCATGGCATTGTATATTGATGGTAAAAGGTGAGACCCAGGTACTGATGTATATGTCTGTATTGTATCTCGCGCATGTGCTCCTGTCCATCACTCTGTGGTGTTTCCCCAATTTTATGAAATTATGAAAGTAGATACTGATATCCTGTAATCACTAGAAATCTGTTTATACAGTTTGCTGAAACTATAGGTCAGACTCTTAATGTTAGCAATTGTTTTGTATGAGGAGGGACTGGTATAGGAGAACAGTGGCCATAGGCAAAGGAGCTGGACATGTTAAACCTGATTTCATAGAACCTCACTTTTACGTCAGGTCCATGAGCTTCACGATGGGCCTTGTGAACCTCCATTGTTGCTTCCCACTGTCTTCAGCCCCCTTCAGACACTGTTTAATGAAACTTCCTATGAATGATGGCCAGCTCCTGATGATCGATATTGGCTCTGTGATCTGTTTGCTTACTCTTGGTTGCCTGCTAACTGGACTGGTACATGTGTACTTGGCATGATCCGTCCCAGCTTCTTCCTGTTACCGCTGGCCGATGGTGAACACCTGGGAGCCCCTGTATTCAACACCAGTGGTCGCCAAAAGCGGTCTACTGCCACTAATTCCCTTAAAATAGGTGCATGGGGTGATGACTGTCCTGCAGAATGGATCATTGCTGTTTACGGACCTGCCACATGGGCCGAGGATGACACCTGGGGCTATCGGACCCCAATCTATATGCTGAACTGCATTATTCGTCTACAAGCTGTACTCGAACTGATAACTAATGAGACAACCCGAGCTTTGAGTACCATTGGCAGAGCGAATGCTAAAATACGCATTGCTATCTATCAAAACTGCATAACTCTAGACAGAAGGTGGTGTCTGTGGTAAATTCAACCTCTCCAACTGCTGCCTTGAACTTGAGTAAAGTGATTGAGAAAGTTGTAGATCGTATCACCAAACTGGTTCATGTTCCTGTCCAGACCTGGCGTGGCCTCACTTCAGACTGGCTCTCTGGTACCTTCGGCTCCTGGTTTCCCTCTGGTTCAGGAATGAAGACCATCTTGCTGGTTGCCGCCCTGTCTTCCCTGCTCCTTTGCTGCCTGCCCTGTGTGGTCCCCATAGCCATAAAGCTGCTCCACTGAACTATGGACTCTGCTGTCAACCGTTCCACTGCTGCATTGGCCCTTGCCCTCTCCCAGTATTGTCCCTTACCCATTGGGGACCCTGACTTTCCTGACCCCTAACTTTATTTTGTCAGGCTTGGCTCCTTAGGTACGCCAGTCTGAAAGGGGGGAATGTAGGGTCATGAAATGGTTAACTGTTGTTTAAAATATTGCTCTGGCCTACATAGCTGAAAACAGTGTACAATCTACTGACCTCATCTGCCTAAAATGTATGTCCCTACCTTACCACATTGTAAGCTAAATAGATAAGAGTTTGAGCCATGATGTACCCTACCCTCCTGTACATGTAACATTTAGAACTGTAAGATTTAGATAAGCAGAGAAATGAGCTAGTTTCCTATAGGACTATAAGTTGAACCTATCATAAGTGCTGGCTTAGGACCAATAATAATTGTAGAAAAGTTATAGAAGTAACAAATGAGAAGTTGTAGTTTTTACATGTATTAGTTTGCATATGTTTAGTGAAAAGGGCATAAAAGTCTGTGCATTTCCTGATTCTAACACTCTAGTAAGCAGGCTGTTCACTGCACTAGAGTCCGGCATGCTGTAATAAACCTCTTGTACTTTCTTCACGCCTCTGACTTTGTGTGTCCAAGTGACCTTTCAATGTTACTTTTCTTAACAATCATTGGTGCTAAGCTCACACTAGCAGGTCATTAGCAGGTCACTTATCTAGGCCCTGCAGTCTTTCTGTTTATGCTGAGATAGCCATAAGAAGTTAGAATGTCCAAGCTAACACCCAGTACAGGCAGGCTAGAACATGAGATAAGTTAGGTCTGCAGCTAAACATAATTCAGCATTTTATTAAAGAGAAAACTTAGTTCAACACTTAGGAAAACCAGTCCCAGACTCCTTCAATCCCCCCTTTCAGGCTAGTCGAATGAAGGAGGAAGGAGACGAGCTTGATAAAGTACAAGAAGGAGGAAGGTCAGGATCAGTTGTAGGGACTGGTTGATACTTGGGAAGCGCAAGGGCCATAGCAGCAGTGGAACGGTCAACAGCAGAATCAACAGTTCAGTGGGGCAGCTGTATGGCTAAGGGGACCACACAGGGCAAGCAGCAAAGGAGCAGAGAAGACAGGGCGGCAACCAGCAAGATGGTCTTCATTGCTGAACCAGAGGGCAACCAGGAGCCGAAGGTGCCAGAGAGCCAGTCTGAAGTGAGGCCATGCCAGGTCTGGACAGGAACATGAGCCAGTTTGGTGATGCGATCCACAATTTCCTCAATCATTTTACTCAAGTTCAAGGCAGCAGTTGGAGAGGTTGAATTTGCTACAGGCACCACCTTCTGTCTAGAGTTAGGCAGTTCTGATAGATAGCAGTGCGCATTTTAGCATTCGCTCTGCCAATGGTACTCAAAGCTCGGGTGGTCTCATTAGTTATCAGTTCGAGTACAGCTTGTAGACGAATAATGCAGTTCATCATATAGATTGGGTTCCGATAGCCCCAGGTGTCATCTTTGGCCCATGTGGCAGGTCCGTAAACAGCAATGATCCATTCTGCAGGACAGTCATCTCCCCATTCACCTATTTTAAGGGAATTAGTGGAAGTAGACCGCTTTTAGCGATCCCTGGTGTTGAATACAGGGGCTCCCAGGTGTTCACCATCGGCCAGTGGTAACAGGAAGAAGCTGGGACGGATCATGCCAAGTACACATGTACCAGTCCAGTTAGCAGGCAACCAAGAGTAGGCAAACAGATCACAGAGCCAATATCGACCATTAGGAGCTGGCCATCATTCATAGGAAGTTTCATTAAGCAGTATCTGAAGGGCGCTGAAGACAGTGGGAAGCAACAATGGAGGTTCACAAGGTCCATCGTGAAGTTCGTGGATCTGACGTAAAAGTGAGGTTCTGTGATATCAGGTTTAACATGTCCAGCTGCTTTGCCTCCCATGACCACTGTTCTCCAATACCAGTCCCTCATCATACAAAAGAATTGCTAACATTAAGAGTCTGAACTATAGTTTCAGCAAACTATATAAACAGATTTCTAGTGATTACAGGAATATCAGTATCTACTTTTATAATTTCATAAAACTGGGGAAACACCACAGAGTGATGGACAGAGCACGTGAGCGGGATACAATATGGACATATACAACAGTACCTGGGTCTCACCTTTTATCATCAATATACAATGCCATGCGGTCTCTGGCCTTCTGGACTTGGACATTGGCATTCCAGTTATGTGGGTCAGTGATAGTGAAAACCATGGGATTACAGTAGCTTGTAGTACACAAGGGGCCATGGCTAGGACCTAAAGTAAGGGAGGTAGAGGGGGTATTGGCTGGGTATTTATGAGGGTTCTTGTAGGTGGCCCACGAGACACATCCCTATAAAGTACAGACTCCACCATTAGTGAAGGTTTCCTCATAGGGGCAGTTCTTAAAGGCATCAGGTTATACAGACATATATACTTAGCACATTTGGTATAATAACGCTGTCAATCTAGGGAACAATATTAGGGACAAAACCATTACCCTGGGCAGCATCAAATAACACACATGTATCAAAATACAAAGACACCGGGCGAGTGGGGTCTACAATAAGAGTCTGGTTGATAAGTGGACCCTTAACATTATTAATGCAGATTTCCGCCCACTTTTAAACTTCATCACCAGTAGGTTGGAAACAGAAAATACCCTCTTATGTTTGATACTTTCTGTACTTAACTCCATCATGCAAACAAACATCAGGAAAAGGGGCTAGGGGCCCTTATTAAATACAATAGGAAAGAAATACTGAAGAAAGAAACATAAGGCAGTGAGGGCAACACAAATATCATATATATATATATATGCTAACATAGGAAGCTCATTTTTCTTTCAGGCACAACTTAGAAAACTTCAAACAGTTATACTCAAGACACTTGCTAAAGGCAGTGATGAACCACAGGCAGTCAATTAAACTCAAACACTTGTAAAGCATTGTATTCAGAAAACCTGCTACAGTGGTAAATATTCAGAACTTTTGAGGTCTTAGAAAGCTTCAGCTGAAGATCCGTGTTGTAGTGGAACCAAGTTTCATGTCCGGTCACCTTGACAACTGTAAGAGAAGAAATTAGGACAGTAAAAGGACCTATCCATCTAGGTTTCAGGGGGTCTGACTTCCAAATTTTCAGCCATACTGTATTTCCAGGGACATACCCATGAACTTGTATAGCTATCGGTAGTGGGGCCATTTCCAGGACCCATTTGTGGAGCTCTTGAAGGGCTTTAGCTAAGGACTGGACCTGATTCTGGAAGATATCTGATCCCAGAATAGCAAAGGAACTAGGGTCTGGATTCACAATGGGTGGTGGCCCAACATGAGCTGAAATGGGGACTGTTTAATGGATTTAGATGGGGTGCATCTAATCTGAAAAAGAACAGAAGGCAGCAAGATAGGCCAGGGCAGATTGGTTTCTTCAATTTGTTTGGTGAGAAGGGTCTTAAAGGTTCTGTTCATCCTTTTAGCTCTGGGGCTGGTAAGCAGCATATACTTTCCATTCAATTTGGAGGGCCTGAGCAGTTTGTTGTACGACATCAGCAATGAAGACGGGGCCGTTGTCGCTGCCTATGGAAACGAGGAGACCGAAGCATGGAATTATATCATTCAGAAGGTGTTTGGTTACATCCCTGGCTCGTTCAGTGCAAGTAAGGAAGGCTTCGACCCATTTAGTCAGGGTGTCTGTGAAGACTAGGAGGTGACTGAGGGAACGGGAAGTGAGCATGTGGGTAAAATCTACAGATAGGACCAGCACTGAATGTGTTCCAATGGGTTGGTGTCCAAGAGGTGGCAGTCGTCTGATTGGGGAATTTATTCTAGAACCGACAACACACTGTTGGACCATATTCCGGAGTAGCTGATCAAGGTGATTGATAAAGATATGTCTCTTCAGGGTCATTTTCATAGCGGGTTCTCCAGAGTGCAGCAGATCATAGCATCTTTTGACAATTGTGAGGGCCAAGTGTTGAGGAATGACTATGAGGGTACCTGCTGTGCTTGCGTTTGAAGTATCAGTGTGTGGGTCTGGATTGGCACTTGAATTCTTGAATTGGCAAATATTTGTATTCTTTGTATCCACCCCCCTTTCAGAACAGACTGGCCCGAAAGAATGCGGACCCAAGTCTGTTCCTGAGAAGTGTACTGGGGTGTAAGAGTGTCCAGAAAAGGAATGATAGTGTCCAGAGGAGCCGAAGGAGGGGGCAGAGGTTGGCAGCTCAGGCTGTGTGGTCAGCAAGGGCATTGCCGTGTGAGACGAGATCAGTGACACAACGGTGGGCTCGACAGTACATAATCGCAATATGGGAGGGCAATTTGATGGCCTCGAGGAAGTCAAGAATGAGGGGTGCATGATGGATCAGGCGGCCAGAGGCTGTAATGAAACCTCAATATTTCCAGATGGCCCTATGGGAATGCAAAGTAAAGAAAGCATATTTGGAGTCAGTGTAGATGTTGCAAGACTAAAGAGGCAGAATATCGCAGGGCAGAAGTGAGGGCATACAGCTCAGCTGCTTGGGCAGAAGGGCCAGAGGGCAGGCGCCTGAATCAGAAGTTTTTGGAGGCATCATACAGAGGGTGGGCAATAGTAGAGAAATCAGGGATCCAGGTACAACAGTATCCGACAATACCAAGGAAGGTGCGCAGGGCTTTGCGATTGTCAGGAACAGGGAGACTGCAGACAGCCTGGACACGGGTGTAGGAAGGGACCGAGTACTCTGGGAGATTTGAAAGCCAAGGTAGGTGACACGAGGAAGGCATACTTGAAATCAGTGTAAATATGGCCACAGGAACATTTAAAACGCAGACCCACTATCTACTGTCTACTAGCACATAAGAATTGTTCTCAATCCCTATTCTGTATCAGGTTCCTACCCCAAAGAGCTGACTTGTAAAAATTAAGTAAAATTTAACTCTGGGTCCACTCACTAAGCAAGGTAGTTTGACACAAGCACTCTCTAAAGCGGCAGTTCCTTTACTATCATCTGACTGGCAAAAATATTTACTTCCATACAAAAGTATTTCTAAAAATTACATTCTTATACCTAAAAGCTACATCCTTATACTAAGCTTACATGATTTATAAAAAGAAATACAAAACAAAGATTGGAATATACAGTAAAACTTTGGGTTGCAAATAACTTAGTTTGCAAGTGTTCTACAAGACAAGCAAAACATTTTATTAAATTTTAACTTGCTATACCAGCAACGTCTTGCAATACAAGTACATACAGTATACAAGCATCACATTATCACAACTGAGCCAATGGTTCCTCTCTCTATGACGCTGCAGGAGTACAGTGACGGTTCCAAACGAGCAAGGGCTTGCAATACAAGTATGTATATTTTTGTACACGAGTGCCCTGGACTACAAGCATGCTTCTGGAACAAATTATGCTAGCAAACCAAGGTTTTACTGTACTTACAAAAGATAATCCATACACACAACTTTAAACTTTTTTTTTTTTTTTTTTACAATCGACATACATCTCAGTAGAGACTTACTCCCCCTCCCTTCAGAATTTCACAGAGGAGAGAGAGTTGCTTAAAGATCAAAGAGATCAAATTACAGATGTAGTCCTTTTCAGAATTTCCTTAGGTTTAAAAGAGAGACTGTCCTTAAATTTGGTCAAAGAACTTCTTTTTAGCATGGAATATAAGTTCCAGAAATCATATTTTTTTGTTTACATTCATTTCTGAATATACATAAACATTTTATAACATAGCCAAAAACTTTAAATCTAAACCTACTCATCTGTTTCAGGAGAAACTGCATTTGAAGTGCTGAAAACTTCATGGCCCTTATCAGTACAAAAGGAGGAGGAGGGGTACTCCCCCCTCCTGCTTTGAACAACTGACAGTTTTAAATTACACTGGTACATTTGGACAGACAGAACTCATAAGGAATCCGGGATAGAAATACAGACAAGGAAAGGGATTTTGAATGTCATGCACACAAAAAAACCACATATACATACAGATAAACGGTCCATGCAAAAAGCAATCTCTGTACTTTCGTACAATTTTAGTCTCATATATCTTTCTTATAAACATGGTATCTCGGTTGGAATAAAATTTTTCCTACACAAAAGATTCGTTCTTCCCTATTGGGCTGCTCAACTGCATTGCCCCTTATAATCCTACCTACATCTGCTGATTCCAGCTACATGAGCCCTTTTAATCAGGTCAGAATTCATGCACATACTTTCTCTAAAATACTTTCAACATACGCGTATATTCTTGATTCCACTGCCTGCTCTGAGCAGCTAGAAACAAATAAACTGTCCAGCTGTTCAGACCTCCTTTAACTCATTCACTTCCACCTCATTTCAAATTCTGGTTCCTTAAATACTTAAACCACCACTCTCGTCTCCTTCTTAAAGCACTTCCTGTCTCTCTCTTCAAATTAAATGATCTTTTCTTTCATGAAACCTAGCAGCGCCAGTCATTAACGAACCTAGTAGGCAAAATCCAACAGATATTTATTACCCCCTCCTCAATCTTCCTTTATAAATACAGCACAATAGAAATATAGCCAGTTCTAACCAATTCCTTAGAAACATAGAAAGATGACGGCAGATAAGGGCTATAGCCCATCAAGTCTGCCCACTCCATTGACCCACCCCTTTAAGTCTACTGACCCCTTTAATTATACAGCCACTTTACTGACCCGCTCCTTCAAGCTCCACTGGCGCTGCTAGTGACCCTATTCCTGGACTTGACCCCCGTAGGGATCCCACATAGGTATCCCATTTATTCTTAAAGTTCGGGATGCTGCTGGCCTTGATCACCTGCACTGGAAGCTTGTTCCAATGCTCAATCACTCTTTCTGTGAAGAAGTACTTCCTGGCGTCTCTACGAAACTTCCGTCCCCTGAGTTTGAGCGGATGCCGTCTTGTGGTCGAGGGTCCTTTGAGAAGAAAGATATCATCTTCCACCTCGACGCGTCCCGTGATGTACTTAAATGTCTCAATCATGTCTCCCCTCTCCCTACGTTCTTCAAGAGTGTAGAGCCGCAATTTGTTCAGTCTTTCCTCGTACGAGAGACCCCCGAGCCCTGAGACCATCCTGGTGGCCATCCGCTGAACTGATTCAATTCTGAGCACATCTTTACGGTAATGTGGTCTCCAGAATTGCACACAGTATTCTAGATGAGGTCTCACCATGGCTCTGAACAATGGCATTATGACTTCAGGCTTCCTGCTGACGAAGCTTCTCTTGATACAGCCTATCATCTGCCGTGCCTTAGATGAAGCTTTCTCCACTTGAGTGGCAGTTTCCATGTCTGCACTGATGATCACTCCTAAACCTCGTTCTGCTGTAGTCCTGGTTAAAGTTTCTCCATTTAAGGTGTAAGCTTTGCACGGATTTCCGCTTCCGAGATGCATGACATTACATTTCTTGGCATTGAAGCCCAGTTGCCAGGTTGAGGACCAACTTTCTAATGTACGTAGGTCATGCGCCATGGTGTCCTGTAGATTGCAGTCGCTTACTATATTGCATAGTTTGGCGTCATCAGCGAATAAGGTTACCTTACCTTGAAGCCCTTGAGTCAGATCCCAATGAATATGTTGAAGAGGAGCGGGCCCAGGACTGAGCCCTGCGGCACTCCGCTGGTCACATCCGATGTTTTAGAGAGGGTACCGTTGACTCCAGATTCAATTTCCTTTAACAAACAGACAGACACAGTTCCTAGAATCATTCCCCACTGCTTCAAGTGATGGATCAAGACATTTACTAAAGCAAGGGACAAGAAACAGGAGGAATGATCAGTTCCTTACCAGTTTGGTGGCCAACCCCAGAAAGATACCTGTACTTTAAGCCAGGACTCGATTAATCAGTTGAGCCGGCCAGAGCCACGAGGTCTACAAATTCCAAGAGGAATTAAGCCGGCATAGCAGACAGGTCAATTCTCAGACCTGACACAAGTGACCAATAAAAGTAGCCGGTGGTCAAAAGACCTTCAAGTCCCTGTTCGGAAGCCAAATGAAAGGTCACTTTGGGCAGCCAAAAAACCTGGATACTTGAAGAAAGCACAGATGGTTTATTAGCATACGTATGCAACTCCTAAGCTCCAAGCTGGCTTCAGAAATCCCGAAAACAGGACGTTACAGAGATATTTATACATTCTTCTGGCTATACAACTGAATTCTAGAAAAAACTGTTCACATGTTACTTTTCTTAACAATCATTGGTGCTAAGCTCACACTAGCAGGTCATTAGCAGGTCACTTATCTAGGCCCTGCAGTCTTTCTGTTACATATCGTTTATGCTGAGATAGCCATAAGAAGTTAGAATGTCCAAGCTAACACCCAGTACAGGCAGGCTAGAACATGAGATGTTAGGTCTGCAGCTAAACATAATTCAGCATTTTATTAAAGAGAAAACTTAGTTCAACACTTAGGAAAACCAGTCCCAGACTCCTTCAAGTTGTCAACCCTAGTGAATTCATTAACAACTTTGTCACTTTGTCACTTTGAACTTTGTCAGATTCTCAAAAATATAACGTGGTTGCTAAACTGGTTAACAACAGTTTAGCCTGCATGCATTTTAACAGCAGATTATCAAAACGGATTATCTGTCTTTAGCGAGTTTTCTAGCAGTCTCCGACAATGCCATGCAAATGGGCTCTTCAACATTGAAATGAGCACTCCGGTGAATTCTTAAAAATCGACGAGCCATTCTCCAAGAGCAGCGTTAGCTTTTGGTGACAAAAATCAGCGACTGGTCAGAGGGTGCCAGTACAGTGACAGCACTGTTAAAAGTGCAACTTTTGGCATGTGTTTTGATTGTGCATTATAGTCCCCTTTGGCAGTGGACTATGGGCACATGTGCAGAATAAACAAAACAAAACAAAAAAAACCAACAACAGTGGGAGAGATGCCCAATGTCTCCCGCTGCCAACCAACACCCCCCAACTCCCCTCGGCAGCGGAAGAGTTGCCTAATCTCTTCCGCCCAACCGACACCCCACCACCATCACTCCCCCCCCCTCAGCGGGAGAGTTGCCTCAGGAGGGGCCTAAGGCTCTGATTGGCCCAGGTTGTTTAAGGCCTCTCCTATGGGTGAGCCCTTATATTCTGGGCCAATCAGAGCCTTAGGCCCCTCCCAGGATGCACCGGGGGAGGGGGGGAATGGGCCTAAGGCTCTGATTGGCCCAGATTGTTTAAAACCCTTCCTAGGGGTGGGGCCTTATGCATCTGGACCAATCAGAGCCTTAGGCCCCTCACCGGTGTATCCCAGGATGCACCGGGAAGGGGAAGGCCTGCTATTTTGAAGAGGTGTGCCAGCTGGCCAGAGGGGGTTGCATGGTGGCGGGAAAGCATGGGCAATTCTCCTGCTGCCCAGGGGAGTTGGGGTGTTGTTAGTTGGGTGGGGGAGATTGGGCATCTCTCCCGCTACCGAGGGGAGTTGGGGGGTGTTGGCTGGCAGCGGGAGACTTTGGGCATCTCTCCCACTGTTGTTGGTTTTTTTGTTTTGTTTTGTTTATTCTGCACATGTGCCCATCACTGTAACCAGTGATAGGCACATGCAAATTTAGCGAGTCTTCGCTACTCTCCGCCAACCTCATTTGTATGAGTATTTTATGGAGAATGGCTCACTGTTTTACAATTTTTTACTAAAATGGCTGCAACTGCAGCCCGTCAGTTTTTTAAAATCTAGCCTTCTGAGAGAGAAAACAGTGACATGTGAGTGTGGCCTACTGAAATATGAACCTATTCAGGATAAAATAGTTCTTGGCAAGAGAACGTGACTTGAATCATGTTGTACTGCGGAGCTTACTGACTTACAACTGAACTACAGAACCGGACCAGCAGTCTGACAGTGTTAATACCACAGACAAGATATCAGTATAAAGTGTGGATATTTATAGCAATAAGCAACAGCAGAGCAATCCATCTGCAACCAAACCTGAAGCGTGTAAGCATTGTGGCAATGCACATAAGTGAGTGAAAGAACACTATCGGCCTCTTTTACAAAGCTGCACTAGCGGCTGCCCTGCGCTAACGGCCCCAGAACCCATAGAGATTTAAAGGGCTTCGGGGCTGTTGCCGCTAGCGTGGCTTTGTAAAAGAGGCAGTATGAGTATCCATCATATGTAAAAGCTTATCAGCTCTGCAATGGCTTGAATCAGTTTGCAAGAATGTGACTGTTAAGTAGGAAGTAGAGAATGACACGGGGGGACACCTCCACTTTGGTCCCAACCATAGAAAGTTTTGCTTTTAATGTATGATGCTAATATTTGCCTTTTCTTAGCATCAGCTCCATCATTCTGCACAAGTGGTTGTTACAAATAAACAGTGCTTGATTTCTGCCCCCTGAGCTTGAAAATTTCAAAGGTGTCCACAGGTTCGAATTTCCCCCAGCAGAAGCAGTCCCTCATCTGCATACATCACACACAGGTGCATAGTTGTTCTTCTGCTCCTGTGCTGAACTGAAATCATGGAGTTCGGGGTAAAGGATAATTCTCTCACCCTGTAGCCTTTTTGTTGGAATTAAGCTGAAAATGGAACCTTTAACTCAAAAAATCATGTTTAACAGTGTCTTTGGAATAATTCTTAAATGCTAGCCTAATAAAGGCATTACAATCTGCTGAGAAATCAGTGTAAAACAAAATGGAAAATACGGTACACTGATTTTCTGTCTCCCCCCCCCCCCCCACACCTTTATGGTTAGCATGTGCAAGCCCACAAGAGGGCAGGTCTCCTAATCCAGAAAGCACTCTTTGATTGTTCATAGCTCTAGTTTTATCTTTTCCCAGCTTTCCTTATCATAGCTGGCAATAAGGGAGTTTGGAAGTGAAACCATGGGAGGTCTTCCTTTATGGACAAACTACCCTTGTACCCTTGCTTCAAGCTCTGCAGGAAGGAATGGTGTAGCGGATAGGGCAACAGCCTCAGCACCCTGAGGTTGTGAATTCAAATCTCATGCTGCTCCTTGTGACCCTGAGCAAGTCACTCAATCCTCCAGTGCCCCAGGTACATTAGCTAGATTGTGAGCCCTCTGGGACAGTTAGGGAAAATGCTTGAGTACCTGATTATAAACCACTTTGATAGGCGGTATATAAAATATCTAAAATAAAAATTAAAAAATTGAGGTAGAGAAAACTGAATTCTACCAGTGACATCACCAGTATAAGCTGGGATGCTTCTTGGAACAACCCAGTATTTTTCTCTACCTTCAGCAGGTGGTGGGTCATGCTGAGGTTGCTGGTTCCTGGCCTAGCTCTCTGCTCTGGCTGCATCTGCACAGCATGGTTGAGCTTAATGGCCACTCCCAGGTTCATGGCTTGGGCCTGTTCTGGTTGATTACAAAGCTTCACTCTGTGCTTCTCCCCCCCCCCCCCCCCAGTCGTACTTCTTAGTGCCATTAGGTGAAGTTTTGGCTCAAACCTGCAGGACATTGTCCAAGAGATTTTTCCCTGTTTAAGCGAGTAAAACTATTGCAGGGTTTAAGTTGCTACTACAGCTTTTTATTTTATTATTATTTTATTTATTGCAAATTATAATAATAATTATACAAGTTAAATCACTTGCATAAGGATTAGATACAAATTAAGCAGTCAATTAACAACTTATAGAATAATACAAAGGAAATTATATAGCTATTTAGTCTACAAAATTAAGATCCAAGAACAAAGAAAAATAAACAAGGTATAAGTAAATGATTAATAGGACAGAATAGGAGACGTTGTTTTAAATCCCAAACAGCCGGTCAGTTAGATTGATGTTACAGCCAATGAACCAATAACTACTCCTTCTCCCCCCCCCCCCCCCCCCCATCTATAGCCACAATGAATTCCAGTAACTGCTTAGGCTAAAAAAAAAGAAAGAAAATGTTTACCCTGAAATAAGACACAACATATCAAGGGAAATTTCAAAATGAAAGAAGCACCTAGTGCCATGACCCTTGGTCTGTAGACCAAGAAGTTTTTTCTTCGTTTTTGTGTCTCTTTAGAAATGTCAGGAAACTACCTAATTGTTTTACCAAAGAAGGTATCATTCATGTGCCTGTAATAAGAATGCAGAATTAGATCTCTGTCAAATTCCAAGGCTAATGTCACAATTAAGGTGGCTCTCTCTGTGATAACTTCCAATGAATTCTCAAGGAAATTCGTCAAATCTAATTCATTCTCCTGTGTTCCCACTCCTTCATCCGGGGTGAAAGCAACTTGTTTTTTCATACCCATTGAGATGTACTGAGCTCTTGTTATAGGTGGTAAATTTTCTTCTGGAATTAACAAGATTTCTCTTAAATATCTCCGCATCATTTCCACTGAAGAAATTACAGGAGACTTAGGAAAATTTAGCAACTTTAAATTATTTATCCTCTTTTGGTTCTCCATATATTCCAATTTTCTTTGGATGGAAGATCTTTCTTTAATTGTTTCCAGTTCCAAGGTTATTTGAGAAATTTGTTCTTCATGCTTTTTAATAAGTTCACTTTGTTCATTTATCATTACCCCTTGTATATTGACCTGAGTTATAATTGAGGCACAATCAGAATGTATCATAGTCAAATCTTTTTTGAGGTTGAAGTCCATGGTTACAATGGTTTTCCATAAATCCTCCATACACACTTTAGCAGGCTTAATTAACTCTCCAAACTGTTCTTCTAGAGAGGGTAAGATCTCACCTGCATCTGCATTGGGCACTGTTGGTCAGGCTGCAGCAGGGGGGGGGGTGTCTGTCTCCCCTATTCTCCTTCTCCCACTGTTCGTCCGGGGCTCACTAGCTTGGGGTCATTCTCACAAGCTGGATTGACTCCTCCTCAGCATCATACCCTCTCCCAGGCTGGAGAGGAGCCTGTCTCTGTATCGGGCTCAATGAAGCCCAATCGAAACTAAGGTCTGCTGATGAATTCGGCATTCCCCCCGAAGTCTGGGACATCTCCTGTGGCTGCCACATCAGTCCAGCATCCAATGTTGTCTGCATAAGGTTCCTGGTGCTTCCAAATGCCGGAGGTCCAGGTCGAGAGGCACCCTTCTGCTTCCCCATATTGAAAGCTGCTCCAGAGAACTCCCAATGATGATCAGAAGAAAAATTCAAAGTCAGGCAAGTCAGGGCCCAAAAAGAAACACAACTTCGCTAAGAAGTTATGCACCAAAGGTAAATATTTCAGTCGCGATTCGGCTCTGTACGGCTAAACCAAGGGGAGAAAAATAATGAAACAATGCTAACATGGAGCTCTGCCACGCACGTCTGTCCTGGCAACCATCTTGGATACCCCTGCTACTACAGCTTTTTTAAAAAAATTGTTCATCTTCTTGTTCTGGTTCTGCTAGTGGTTTCAAACTGACCTCGCAGGCCATGGAATGCGGATCTCCAGCACTTTTGGTGAAGGATCCTTCTCCATTGCCCAGGAGTCAGGGTCTTCTCCATCAAGGGCTGGTAGGAATGGAAGATCTGGATCCCTTCTGTCTTGCAGTTTGGCCATCAAGGGGAGGTACATAGAGAAGTATGGGTTCTTCCCACAATGGTCTTTGTTGTTCTGTTCCAAAATGCTGTCTACTGAAAGTCCCTGGCGTACTTAAGGGTTTGGAGAGGTTTTGCTCCTAGTGCAGAGAATGTTTGCTGTCTTCCAGATATTTGGGGGCTTCTGCAGCTAGGTCTGGGTCAGGGGATAACTCTGAGCTCCTGAAGGGTCCAGGTGGCTGCTTTGGCCAGTTTCATGGGAAGGAGCAGGGTATCTCTCTAGAAACATAGAAACATGATGGCAGATAAAGGCCAAATGGCCCATCTAGTCTGCCATCCACAGTAACCATTATCTCTTTCTCTCCGAGAGATCCAACGTGCCTATCCCAGGCCCTTTTGAATTCAGACACAGTCTCTGTCTCCACCACCTCTTCTGGGAGACTGTTCCATGTATCTACCACCCTTTCTGGGTGTCCGGTCAAAAGCGCGCTGGGACAAAGGCGCGGCCAGACAAAGGTGCTCCGACGGTGGGGCGTGGGGGGGAACCCCCCCACTTTACTTAATAGACATCGCGCCGCATTGTGGGGGCGTTGTGGGGGGTGGGGGGTTTGTAACCCCCACATTTTACTGAAAACTTAACTTTTTCCCTGTTTGTAGGGAAAAAGTTCAGTTTACAGTCAAATATGGAGGGTTACAACCCCCCAAACCCCCATAACGCCGGCGCGATGTCTATTAAAGGCATCTATTAAGTAAACTGGGGGGGTCCCCAACAAAAACCCCCGTCGGAGCACCTAAAAACTGTAATTTAGAGCGGCGCGGCGCTCAATTGTCGGCGCGCGCTTTTGTCTTTCGCGCCGTTGTCTATGAACCCCCTTTCTGTATAGAGAAGTTGCTCGGTCCCTGAAGGGGATGGAGCATTTACGTCCCCTAATTCACCCATCCTTGTCATTTTGGGACCTCAGCATGGTGCTGAGGAAGCTATCAGAGGCTTCGGTTAAACCCGTGTTTGGCTTCCATTAAGGACTTGACTATCCAGTTGAGGTGTCTGGTGGCTTTTCCCTCTGCTTGTATAATTTCTGAGCTGCAGGCACTTTATTGCCAGGATTCATGTCTGTCCTTTATGGAGGACTCGGTGTTCCTGTGTATGGTCTCTTCCTTTCTGCCAAGAGTGGTCTCTCTGTTCCACATGAATCAGGAGGTCTGCTTACCTCCTTTTTGGCAGAGGGTTCAACTCCTGTGGATCAGAGGCTCCACAAGCTGTATTTCTGGAGGACGCTGCCCCAGTACCTGAGGGTGATGACTTAATTTTGTCTCTCTGACTACTTTTTTTGTTCTTTCCATAGTGCTTGGAAGTGTCAGATGGTGTCTAAGGCCTCCATTGCAAGGTGTATCAAGGCAGCTATTGAGCTTGCCTAAATTTACCAGAATTGTCTGGTGCCTCAAGGGCTGAAGACTCACTCTGCTGAGACTTAGGCACAAATTTTATAAGAAGTGCCCAAAAATTAGACGCCAGTATAGGCACCGTTCAGCACAATTCAAGTACAGTTGGGTGCTATTTAGTGAATCGCGCTGAGTGGCACCTATTTGGGCACCTATTTTGGAGGCGCCTAATAAATAGGCCAGCTCTAGGCACAACTAAAAGTTAGGTAGCCATGTGAATGCTTAAGCATGCTTAAGAGCAGCGATTCTATAACAAGGTGCCTAACACGTAGCCACACCCATGCTTAACATGCATAGCACCTATTTTTTTGAAGGCCGTTTAAATTTTTAGAGGCGCCTTGTTACAGAATCACTCTTTCTCTTTGGCGCCTAAGTTTCAGTTATTGCTGATTAAAAAGCTTAATTGGGCTTGTTGAATTTAGATAGGCGCCTATCTAGACGGGCGCCTCCAAAATAGGTGCCTAACATTAGGCGCTAGTTACAGAATTTGGGCCTTAAGTTTCTTTCTGGGCAGAGGCCCAGGACTGGCCCCGGGGAGATTTGCATTGCAGCAATTTGACATTCCTTTGCTAAGCACTTCAGGTTGGATGTGTTTGCCAAAGCTGTCACTTGGGGGCACCTTGTACTCTCCCTCACAATAGATCTGCTTCAGTACATGCCAGTTCTGCAGAACAGTGGAACTGACACTAAGAAAGGAGTAATTATGAATCATTGGATAAGTTTATTTTCTTTAGTCAGCAACATCTTTCTGCAGTCCTGCCCTTGGAAGACCTTGGCCTGGGGTTCTGAACATGCTCTGTGCTTTCTTTTCAGTTCTTCAGAAAAATAATTATTTTTTGATTGGCAGTCATACAGGGTGCCTGTGATATACGGTAGCTATTTCAAGGTATATGCAGAGTATTGAGTGCCAATCTAGTGTTTTTGCTTGCTTGATGATCATTGCAGCTATAGTGGTTCATGGGGGATGAGTGCTTTATAAAAGGGACCTCCTACTGCTTGGGCAGATGCATACTGGATTGTTCCTGGGAGCACCCCAGCTTATTTCAATGATGTGACTGGTAGAATTCAGTTTTTTCTACATCCACCTGCAGTTAGGAAGGGATAACACCCAGTTGTGCAGACTGGTGTCACTGACTGAAGAAAATACAATTAACCAATAAGTCTTAATTTCTTCTTTCTTGTGTCAACTCCTCTGTTCTGCACAATTGGGTGTTATACCTTCCTACCAGCAGGTGGAGGGGAGAAAACTGAATTCTACTGACATGACTGGTATAAGCTATTAACCTATTAACTTTGTTTTATAAATGATTGAGTGCTTGCCTGTGAAAATTGAATGTAACTTACACATAGGGCTCCTTTTACTAAGCTGCGATAGCGTTTTTAGCGCACGCAGAATTTTAGTGTGCGCTAAAAACGCTATTGCAGCTTAGTAAAAGGAGCCCATACTTTCTAGCTTCTAAATTTATGTTGCTTTTGCTTTCCTTTATTATAATGGGCATTCATTTCCATTTTCTTATTTGATATACACTGCCTTGCTATTATTTTTAGGAACTGTGGTATTTTAAACCCAATAAACCATAAAAATTCCTAAATGCATTACAAATAATGCAGGCTATTCAAAATTATCCCCTATCCATTTTGGAAATCTAAAGATGAAATTTGCCAACTCCATTGAAGCTTCAAATGAAGAATTACTTTGCTGTCTTAAAACCTTTTATGGAAAAAAGAGTTAGATTTATTTTTTTAACCTTTTACCAATATACAGTAAGCAAAGTATTTGACTGAAACAACAGATGTGACTCAATTCCCAGTGAATGCTGCCTGAATTGATTTACTTTGAATTCAGATAATAATCATGTTCAATTTGCTCCGATGCACTGCCTGGAGATAAAAGGCTAGAAAAAAAATAGGTTTTGCTTATGTCAGTCTTTGTGATGATGTCAGTGCTGTGAAAAATGGACTGGCGGTATTAGTATGCTGTGCTTGCCTGCTCAGTTGGAAGGTGCATTTAATAGGAACAGAGCTAGCTAGCTTCCTGTGGTACGCAGGAGCAAAACTGCAACTTCTTCATTCACATTACCAAATTGGAGTTTAAACTTGCAGCTCTCTGAAAGGTTACCTTTGCTTTCAATCTGGGGAATGCTGGCCTGTAAGATGGACTTTGATGGCTCCACTCTGGTTGCCTGTGTGGTAGATGTGGATGTTTTTGCTAATCACCAAGTTAAGGTATGCATCTGCCCTCCTTTTATTAAAGATGTTTCATGTGTTTCTGGAACAAGGTATATATTTGCTTGGAAATTAAAAAAAAAAAAAAAAAATATATATATATATATATATATATAAAATTTTATTCTGCTCTTGGAAACAGTTTTGGAAACCTTAATCAAGATAGAGACAGAGGACAAGATGGGTATTAAATGGTTTGATGGAGATGTTCTGATAACCATGTTTTGGTGCCATCCACTGCATTAGCTCATTTGTTTATTAGTAAACATTGTACTTCTTTGGTTTAGAATCTTTACTAATTATTACATATGAAAACAGTTCATTGTTAATGCTGGGAAACTAGTGTTCATTGTAGTTTCAAAAAACATACAGTAATTGTGATGATGATCCCAATCACTGCTACATTTAAAATAATATATTACCTTTGGGGCTGGATTTTGAAATGTGGCAATGCAGTTCATATTGATGAATGTGTTTTTGTGGCCTTTAATACATGTAGAGAAAAACAAATCAGTAAAAGTGGATGCTGTCCCATAGGATTAGATAGAAAATGTGATGTGAGGCCTGTTTTCTTTTAAATTTTATTGTAAAGAAAAGTGTTTTGCCATTCTCTGCATGATATTTAGAAAAAGGTGTTTTGTTATAAGCTTAAAGAGCACTGCTGGTCCTCACTGATTTTTTTTTTTGCATCAGGTGCTTGACTTTAGGAAGAAATTGTACCTGAAATCAATGATTTGTAGGGAAAATGCTTAGTACTCAGAAGCATCAACTCTTTATCACTTCCTTACTAAGCAAGAATTTTTTTATTTGCAACAGAAACAGTACTCATTTTAAACAAACTTTAATTCACTGAACAACAACATGAGGCACACTGTGTGAACTGATATCCCATAAATATAGACGGACAGGAGTCCTGCTTAGTGCTCTGTTTTTTATGCAGGGTCTCTTGGCTGAAAAGCTCAAGCCTTCTTTATCAGTGTATGAGGATGTGACGCATAGTTCAAATTTCTGGATAAGTAGCTAGCATGAAAATCCCTCATGCAAGAAGTTTATAATATGCTAAAGCCACAAAGCTGAAAACCACCTAATATGCATTTTAGAAGCCTATTAGGGGATTTGTGTGGCCTAGTGCAGGGGTAGGCAAGTCCGGTCCTCGAGAGACACAGGCAGGTTAGGTTTTCAGGATATCCACAATGAATAAGTATGAGATGGATTTGCATGCACTGCCTCCTTGAGATGCAAATCTATCTCATGCATATTTATTGTAGAAATCCTGAAAACCTGACCTGCCTGTGGCCCTCGAGGACTGGAATTGCCTACCCCTGGCCCAGCCCCTTGAGATTGTGAGTTCAATCCCAGCCTACTCTCTGTGACTCTGGGCAGGTCATTTAAACCTCCATGGCCCCAAGTACCACAGTTAAGCTATGAGCCTGCATAGACATATAGGGAAATACTTAAGAGTGCCTGATTACTATTCAGTGTATTTGTATATCACTTTGGGTGAATCTCTTCATGAAAAGGCAATTAATAAATAAATAAACATCAATTAAGGAGGAAGTGACGTCACCGATGCGAACGGGAGCTTGATCTCAGAGCTCCGTTCGGGCCCGGCGCTAAATTGTTGAATTTGTTGCGAAAAAGGCACCTAAATATACTTTTGGGCAGCGGGGTAGAGAGTGCAAGGAGCAGAGACCCCATGGCAATGCGCAAAAAACTCCCGACGGAGAAAACTGGCCAGCGCACGTTGGAACAAGCGCTGAGCCGGACAGCACGTGGCAGCGCGGGCCTAGAGACTGGCGGCGGTGAGGCGGCGCACTCGAGCGGGGCTATAGCGGAGGTGGCTGCAACGGTAACCGCATCGGCCCCGGAATGCTCCCCCGCGGACCCCCTAACCAAGTTAGATATGCAGCGCTGGATCTCTGAAGTGAAAGCCGAGATTTCGGCTGTGGTGGTGCAGGTCCGGGAGGTGGTGCAGGAGCTGCACACGGACCTCGTGGAGGTAGGCAATTGAGTAGAAGTGGTGGAAATGCGCATGGACAGCTGTGAGGACACAGTGACCGGGATGCAGCGCTCCTTGGAGAGTGCCGCCGCGGAACATCAGCTTCTACTAGATAAGGTGGAAGACCTGGAGAACCGCACCCGGCGTAATAACCTGCGGGTGCGGGGTTTACCTGAATTGCCGGAATATAAAGATGTCAGCGCTACCACTACTACTTTGCTTCGCTGACTGCTGCAGAATGACACTTTGGATCCGGGTCTGGAGCGTGCTCATAGGGCACTGGGGCCCCGCACATCTGATCAGCCTAAAGATATTGTGCTGTGTCTACGGAGCTTTGTGCTTAAAGAACAGATCTTCCGCAGAGCTCGAGAAATGGGCACGGTGACCTGGGAGGGTCATCGGCTGGAATTCTATCAAGATCTGGCAGCGAGCACACTACAGAAACGCAGGGCGTTCCGAGAAGTGACTAAGGCTCTGCAGCGAGGCAATCTGCGCTACCGTTGGACTTATCCCTTTGGAGTGGTCATTACTATCAATGGAGTGCATACCAGAGTTACTACAGTTCGTGAAGCCCGAGCCCTGCTGCAAAAAGCATAAGCGGCGGGAGGAGGCAGCGGGTCTGTTAACCGAGATTGGTAGGTTGGAGAGTTTGCATAAGCGTTCTCCTTGGAATGTGACATTGCGGGAGCGCTTGTTTCAGGCCCGTAGGGATCTCCAGGCTTTAGACTTGGACAGATTACATCATAACTTACAGCTCCTCCAACAGAGATATTTTGAGTTCTCTAATAAAGCTAGTCGACTGGTTGCGCACCGTCTTAGGGTGCGACAGACGCGCAACCAGATCTTGTCACTCCGAGCGGCTTCTGGGGAAGTGTTGCAGACTGAGGATGCTATCCGTGCCCGGTTTGTGGAATATTATTCCCAGCTTTATACCCCGGAAGATCCAGGGCCCTCGCGGGACCAGGACGCTTACTTAAATTCAGCAGAGTTGCCTCAGATTACACAGGCCGATGGGGTACGGTTGGACCGCCCTCTTACATTGCTTGAGGCTCGTAGCGCGTTGCGTTCTATGAAGCTTGGTAAATCGCCTAGGTTGGACGGTTTCACTGTCCGGTACTACAAACGCTTTCAAGATCTGCTGCTACCTCCTTTATTGCGTTTTCTTAACTCTTTACAAGGGAATAGTACCCTCCCTTACTTTATGCGCTTGGCGGGAGTGACGGTGATAGCTAAGGAGGGGAAGGATCCCCTCCAATGTGCTTCCTACAGGCCTTGCTGGGGGTTGATACTAAGATCTTCACGCGAATTTTGGCGGATCGATTGATGAGTTGAATTCCTCGGCTGATCCATCCAGATCAGTCGGGCTTTGTGGTGGGCAGACAGGTTGGTGGTAATACTCGTAGGGTCTATAACTTGTATGATAGGGCGAGGGGGGGGGCGAGAAACGGTGTTTTTGTCTATTGATGCTGAGAAGGCGTTCGATAGGGTAGCTTGGCCCTTTTTATTTCGGGTGCTAGAATCGGTGGGGTTGGGCCCACGCATGCGGGACTGGATTCGGGTCCTGTACAGTGGCCCTTTGAGCTGTATTAAGGTGAATGGTGGTTATTCAGAGACTTTCTCTCTGGCAAGGGGCACACGTCAGGGGTGCCCGCTTTCCCCGCTCCTTTTTGCTTTGACGGTAGAACCCCTGGCGCAGCGAGTGCAGATGAATCAGGATATTAAGGGGGTTATGGTGCCGGGAGGGGATTTTAAGCTGGCCTTGTTTGCGGATGATATTCTGTTCACGGTGGAAGAACCTGAGACCTCCCTGCCGGCTATATTGAGGGAGTTGGATATTTATGGTGGGGTGTCGGGTTTTCGGGTCAATGTTGGTAAATCAGAGCTCCTCAACATTAACTTGCCTGAGGACCGAGTGTCCCATTTCCGAGATCATAGAAACATAGAAAGATGATGTTTCTATGATCTCGGATACCCGTTTAGGTGGGTTCAGCGCTCTTTGCGATATCTCGGTGTTTATTTTGGACCGCCGGGAGTGGATTTATATGACCTTAACTTTCCCCCGCTCTTTCGTCGTATTCGCCAAGATTTGCTTAATTGGAAAGATCTGTATTTCTCTTGGTTGGGCCGGGTGGCCATCGTGAAGATGATGATTTTGCCTCGTTTGTTGTTTTTATTCCAAGTATTGCCTCTTTGGGTGGGTAGAAGAACGCTAGAGGGGGTTCAAAGGCAAATCTTTAACTTTATTTGGGCTGGTAGGCGGCCAAAGGTGAGTAGGAAGGTCCTATGTATGGGGAGAGGGGATGGAGGGCTGGGGGTCCCAGATGTGGTGAAATATTATCAGGCTGCTCAGCTGCGCGCCCTCTTGGAATGGCAGATGCAGATGCCGAAACTGTGGGTGGAAATTGAGCAAAATTTAAGTGATGGTGTGCCTTTGTTACATAGGCCGTGGGTACCTGGTAGGGCGCGATTGGTAGGGGGGGTATCCTCAGTAGTGACTTCCTTGAGGGTATGGAATCAGACCCAAGCTTGTTTATTGGGGAGTAGGCGACATTCCTGGTACACTCCGTTGAGACACAACCCTGACTTTCCACCGGGAAGGGATGGGGGAGTGTTTGCAGACTGGGAGTCACGGGGTTTGGTGTGTGTGGGACAGTTGTGGGACCCGGTCCAGGGAGGTGTTAGACCCTTTACAGAACTCAGGGGTAAGTTTGGGTTTGGGATAAGGGATCTGTTCCCCTACCTACAGGTTTTGCATTATATTAGGACCTCGGGTCTACTGGGTGACTTGAGAGGTGGTAAGATGCCCTTTGAGCTGCTATTGGGCCCGGTGCTTCGGAGGGGAGCTCTCTCTGCAATATATAGATGCCTTAATGGTAGGGGGGCCTCCCTACCCTACATGAGGGCCTGGGAAGATGATTGTGGCTCGGTTATTCCCTGGGATACTTGGGGTGACATATGGTCGGAGATCTCCTCAGCGGGGATTTCTGCTTTGCTGATTGAGAATGGTTACAAGGTTCTCTTTCGGTGGTACTATACCCCTCAAGTTGTGGCTCGTTGGCGGGGAGGTGCGAGTGTTCTATGTTGGAGGGGCTGTGGGGAAGTGGGTACCTTTTTTCACATGTGGTGGCAGTGTGGGCAGGTGTGTGGCTTCTGGACTGAGGTCTTTGATCGGGTGTCCCGGATCTTAGATGTCCTGATACCGGCCGATTGGCGACACGCCTTGTTGTTTTGGCATCAATTGGATCTGGCTGGGGGTGATTCTTTATTTTGTAAGTTGACATTCACTGCTGCTAGATTGGCCATTGCCTCTTTGTGGAATCAGGCGCTCTCTCCCACGTGGGCCCTGGTGGAGCAACGTTTGCTTACAAATCCCGTGGACTCTTATTCTCAACCAAAAATACTGAATCCTTACCGGAAAAAATAGCTATTAAATCAGTTCCTATCCAAATGGAAACAAAAATAAAATTTTTAGGGGTAATTATAGATAAAGATTTATCATTCCACGATCACATCAGCTCTATAATAAAAACTTGTTTCTATAAACTCCGTATCATTCGTTCATTGACTTCAATCTTACAGACCGAATCAATTACAATCCTGGTTCATTCTTTGATCATCTCTCACCTAGACTATTGTAATTCCCTTTTTAACGGTCTCCCACAAAAAGAAATCCGACGTCTTCAATTGATTCAAAATACAGCAATAAAACTCATTTACAAACTAGGGAAATATGATCACGTCACTCCAATTCTGAAAGATGCCCACTGGCTTCCTGTGGCCCACCGAATTACATATAAAATTATTCTCTTGACCTTTAAAATAAAATCCTCTCATTTGCCTTCATTTCTACATAAACTTCTCATCCCCCAATGTTCATCTCGTACTCTGAGATCCACAAATCAAAATCTTCTTCTGATTCCCTCTATTAAAAATTTTTATTACACACGGAAAATAAATTTCTCTGTCACTGCTCCAACACTATGGAATTCTTTACCACAACCTCTTCGTGACGAACAACAACTGGATAAATTTAAGATAGGCCTAAAGACTTTTCTATTCCGTGATGCATTTATTTCAGTTTAGTATCTATTTCTCAGTTATTTTTAATTATTTAACTTCAAAAAAATTATTTCAAAGACTTTTCCCCACCCAAATGTTTTTTTCCCATCCCCTCTTTCTCCCTTTTCTCTCAACATTGTAACTTTACCCTACCATCAACCTCTTCCCTCACAATCAAGTTTGTCTAGTCTATGTTTTAATATACACTGTCTGTCCTCTAAATATTGAATATATTAACTCCTCTTCCTTTTTTATATTTTTATTGTAATGTACACCGGCCAGATATTTATTTGATGGTCGGTATATTAAAACCTAATAAACTTGAAACTTGAATAAACTTGGCAGAATCTTTATCATTTAACGGCCTTGCGGCATGGTAAACTACATGGTTATGCTCATGTGTGGCGCAATTTTCGGGCTTCTGTGGGGATCTGTGGTAGGGGTGGTCAGAGGCTTTGAGTGGGTCTGGGGGTTGGAATAGATGGGCGATGCTTGGGGGGATCACATAACCATATTCCTTTTCAATCTTTGGTATCTGTTTGGACTTGATTATCTCTCAACCATATTGAGAGCTGTGGGTATTGTGCTTTGTCCCTGGGGGGTGGGAGGGGGGATATTGGTGGTGCTTTGGTGGGTATTTTAGATTGTTTTATTAGATTAAAGGACTTGCACATGTCTATGCTGTTGATTTTACTTCTATGTGCTATTTTGGAGTGTGGTATTCAGCTCTATGTATTTTTGTTTTTGCCTTTCATGTGCAATTGTTCTGTACTGTTTGGAGTGTTTTTCAATAAAAGCTTTTCAATTGAAAAAAAAAAAGAAATTAAAAAAAAAAAATAAACATCAATTAACAGATGTAGTGGCATATAAAAAATTGGATGTGAATCCTACTACTCAATTATTGGGAGATATGTCTGAGTGGATCAGTCAACATTACAGAGTTGGGATGTTAACGTTGGAAGAACATCAGTTTTGGATTGAGAAATATCCAAAAAAAACCAAAGATATATTTTGTCTCAAAAATACATAAAGCAATTTTGAATCCACTGGGACGTTCTGTTGTTAACACTAGACAATTGGTGTTAGAGTCATTATCTAAATTTGTGGATGTGTTTTTACATAAAGAAGCCATGAAGGTGTGCTCCTATGTGAAGGATTCATCACAATTTTTGCAAACTTTGGAACAGTATTGAGATCCTGCACAGGAGGTTTATTTTGTCACTTTGGGCATTACTTCCCTATATACCAGTATATCTCAAACTGTGTGCCAAGGCACACTAGTGTGCCTCCTGAGATTTCAGATGTGCCGCGGTACACTGGGGAGGAGGAGAAGTGCCGGCACCAGCTGACTGCCTACAGGACGTGCCTCTCGTGGCAAGAGGCACGTCCTGTAGGCAATCAGTGGGCGCCAGGAAGCCAGGCAGTGTGTGGTCTCTTAATAGAATGTTCCTGGAGGCCAAGATAGCATTGGTGATGGACACACAGCCAGAATCTTCTCCCTGAAGTGAATTATTATGATGTTATTACCTACCTTTGTGGTTTTCTAAATGGGGAAACGAAAAGGGATGCCATGGACTGGCCTTCCAGCAGCCATGACATCGAAGTATCTTGTACAGATCACTATTTTGGGAGCAATTTTGTGTGATGTGAAGGAGTTACATCCAGCTTCAGAAGAGACGCCGGACCAATCAGCGGATCTCAGCATCAATCGGGCCTTGTTGAGTCCTGATCAAAGGCAGGCCTCTCTCCAGCCCAGAAATGTGAACCCCACAGGAATGGCAGCAAATTCGCCTTCCCAGGAGGACATGGCAGTGCTTAGCCCTGGAGGAGTGACTGGGGGACCCCTTTTGGAGTATTACCTAGCTGAGGCCTTAACAACGGCATCCTGTTTAGAGATTAAAGAAGGAAATGCTTCAGGGAAAGAGATCTTGAAGTACAGCGAGTTGATGAAGCCTGACATAATTAATTTGAAAGCACTGTTGAAGGCTATTGAAATAATGAACTCCAACCTGAAAAAAGCTGTCTCAGTTTTGAGAAGTGGCTGTGGTAATATCATCTCCATGGTGAATATCCAAGGTGAAGTCTTAAAGGAACATGGCAAGAGTGTTAAAAAATATGAACAAATTAGCCAAATTAAAGAGCTATAATTGGATATTATTAAAGAAAGATCCTTTATTCAAAAAAAGTTGGAATATATGGAGAATATCAGAGGGAGTATGTGGTGCAGTGGTTAGAGCTATAGCCTCAGCACCCTGAGGTTGTGGGTTCAAATCCCATGCTGCTCCTTGTGACACTGGCAAGTCACTTAATCCCTCATTGCCCCAGGTACATTAGAGTGTTAACCCACCAGGACAGATAGGGAAAAATGCTTGAGTACCTGAATGTGAACCACTTTGGCTATAAGTTGTATATAAATACTAAAATAAATTTGAGAATGTTGAATTTTGAATTGAATCGTCCTATTTGAAGAAATTAACTTATACGTATATTATGTCTGTAACTGCTAAGGTTCTCCTAGAATTGGACAAACAACTGGTGAATCCTTGGATGGATTCTTATTGTTGTCCTTTATGGTACAATAAATATATTTTGATTGATAAAAAGCAGGTATCCTGGAGATCTTGATACATTTCCCTGCTGTATTGGAAACATCCTGGAGATCTTGGCAGGATAGAGGTATTTGGGACTTACAAGCGATATGTAATCATAGAAATGAGTTTTTCAAGATCTGCAAAACAAGTTTCATCTTTTACCAGTGGTTGCAACTTAAATCTGCTATTGAAAATCTAAGATTAAGCATAAAGGCATAAGTCATTGCCCAACACTTTTGACCTTATCAAGGCAATTTATAGCCCTGGGTCATACTGCTTCTCATTTCTCTAAATTATTTAAAAGTCTTTTGCCTAGTCAAGTATCATTGTTGAAAAAAGCTTGGGAAAATGATATTGATGGTTCTATCACTGATGAGTAATGGAATTCAGTTTGGTATAACATATTTTGTGTGTCTCGGTCTGCTTCTATCATGCAGAGTTTATTTTTTCTAATGCATAGAACACAATGGGCACCACTTAAATCTCAAACTATTAATGCCAAGTTTTCAAAGCTGTTGGTCTTGTAAATCTGAGGTTGGTAACTTAAAGCATCTTCTTTTCCAATGTTCATTTGTTAAGTCCTTTTGGAATTCAGTTCCATCTCCTCTATTTTTCAAATTGACCAAATTTTTTCATATCAGATTCTGAGCAGTCATTCAGAAGTGGCGCTTGTGCACCGCTGGCCCTAACGTGCCGGTAATCAGCAGGCTCTATATAGTTCGGCTACTAGTGTCTTATCTTTACTATCCGTCCAGCAATTTCAACTAGAATGTAGATATAGGACTGGATAATGACAAATTTTCACCAAAACCTTACAAGTGAGTAAATGTGAACGCCTCAGTCCCACCACTCCACCACTGTTAAACCTTGCAACTGCGGGAAGAATTACGTGGCAACTATCATCATTGGCTGTTCTGCATTTGTCAATTTTTTAGTTTCTTAAAATTTCTATATAGCTTACTAGTATGCTTTGTTATACGTTTGTTTTTTTAGTTTTTTTTATATATTCATGTATGCCTTTGCTAGTACTTGTACACTTATCTTTGCATCCTGCCAAAACCTGGGAGCCAGACCCGACATGTTTCACTCTATGGCGCTGTATCAAGGGTCTCCCTGTGTAATTAAAGAAAGAAGAAAGCAGTCAGTTCCCTTCAATTGCTGCTCCCTCCCTATAAAGTACATTGCAAATGCTTTTAAATCAATTAATACTGTAATGATCTTACCGGGTGGCCGCTGTCATCCGACTCCACAAGAAAAATTTAAAGGAGAAAGATGGCAGCAGCGTCCTACCCCGGTGTTTTTATACTAGTGCCTCATTCATTTAAAGTTGTCGCCTCCCCCTGCTCCCCATTGGCCCAACCCTCAACCAATCAGTGAAGCCCACTCCAGCTCGTTGTTCAGCCCTCTAGGTGTCACAGTATCCAACAAAAAAATGCATCTTTGTTCTCTCTCATTAAGCCTTATGTGATCTTTCCCGCCATCCCTCCCGATTACCCTTTCAATTACCCTCAATCTCATCTCCTCAATCTTATGGTTCTCTATACCCCAATGTTCTACTAAAGGGGCTTGAGCAATGTTGTTAATAATCCTCGATTTATGTTCGGTCAATCTAACCTTTATCATCCTGCTCGTCCTTCCAATGTATATCAACCCACAGGGACAAGTTATCGCATAAACCACATCTGTGGAATTACAGTCAGTGTCAATTCTCGATTCCAAAAGGATATCCCTCCCTGGGGCTTTCCAAGATCCTCCCTCAATCATGAGGGGGCACCATTGGCACTTCCCACATGCCTTATGCTTCCCCCCAGTCTCCTTGTTTAGTTTACCATATTTCTGAAAGTTACACCTTTGGCCTATTGTAGTGCCTCTAGAGTATTCTAGGAAAAGATTGCAAACTTTTATGAACTTGCAATATATGCCAGTGGCGTTTCATGCTATTTACTATCAGGGATGCCGCTCTTGAAAAAGGGAGAACACATGTTATTAAATCCTTATCTTCTTCCTCCCTCCCCTTTTCCTGTAGTAAAAGCTCCCTTTGTGCAAACCTAGCCCTCTTATATGCTAACCTTAAAGCTCTCTCGGGGTATCCCCAATCTTGGAGTCTCCCCCATAAAAGATCCGCCTGTCTTTTAAACTCATCAACAGATCATTACAGTATTAATTGATTTAAAAGCATTTGCGATGTACTATATAGGGAGGGAGCAGCGATTGAAGGGAACTGACTGCTTTATTCTTTCTTTAATTACACAGGGAGACCCTTGATACAGCGCCATAGCGCGAAACATGTCGGGTCTGGCTCCCAGGTTTTGGCAGGATGCAAAGATAAGTGTACAAGTACTAGCAAAGGCATACATGAATATTAAAAAAAACTTAAAAAACAAACGTATAACAAAGCATACTAGTAAGCTATATAGAAATTTTAAGAAACTAAAAAATTGACAAATGCAGAACAGCCAATGATGATAGTTGCCACGTAATTCTTCCCGCAGTTGCAAGGTTTAACAGCGGTGGAGTGGTGGGACTGAGGCGTTCACATTTACTCACTTGTAAGGTTTTGGTGAAAATTTGTCATTATCCGGTAATCATCAGGCAGCAGCCCTGCAAAACACCAGTGACTGGCCCAATTAGGGAAGTGTCTGGGCCCAGGCATTAGCACGCTTGTGTGCCGCGGGCCCCTACAAGCAGCAGCCAGCCGTCCACCGACCTCCAACATTTAAAGGTACCGCCGGGGGGGAGGCTGGGACGGAATTTAACGGTGCTGGGGAAGTATGTAAAAATGATAATTGATTGGGGGTGGGGTGCTGGGTCGGAATTTAAAGGTGCTGTGGGGCTGGGATTGAATTTAAATGTGATGGGGGGGTTTATAAAAGTGATGATTGATTGGGGGGCTGGGATGGAATTGAAAGGTGCTAGGGGGTATGTAAAAATGATGATTGATTGGGGGGCTGAGATGGAATTTAAAGGTGTCGGGTATATATTAGTATACAATTTAGTTCAGAATGGGGTTTTTTCTTGTTTTCCTTCTCTAAATCTGGGATGCGTCTTATGGAGTGAAAAATACGGTATTTCATCAGGCCTAGCTTGATATGTAGTTGTGGCAGTATGATTCTATCTCATGCTACCAAAGGTCATTATACACAAAAAAGTGGATAATTTAAATACATAAATTTCCCACTCAAAAAAGAAAGCTTGTTATGACATCCCAATTCTGCAGAAGAGATCTTTTAAATAGCTGTTAAAAATGAATAAATTCAAACATATCTAAGAAACTAGAGCTGATGCAGTCTATCCAAAGCAATTTTCTGAATCAGCGCCCAAATAACCCCAGGAACAGGTTAAAATTTTTTTTTCGGGGGGGCTGTGTTATCATATTTTCTGGATCCCCTTTGATTAATACCTGGCCATTCCCTGGCCTCTCATTCCCAGATGTTACCCATTTAGCTGAACTACTTGTATTGTTTCCACATCAACCTGCAGATTCTTTATCAGACATGTCCACAGCTTTCAATTAGAAAAAATAATAACATTCCAAATATATCAAAAGGTTAACCTTTATCACTCTCACCCCTCTTAAAACTTAATATTAGGCATTACTGTATATCTTTCCCTATTCTATACCTTATCAAAATTTTCAAATCCTTCTGAACGGAGAATTTCTCTCTTAAACCTGCCCATATATGTTACTGAAACTGACTCAATCACAATTTTTTTTTTTAATTGTACCTTTCCTTGGATAAATCTGAATTTTTAAAGTGAATACAATATTAATACATGCATGCTTAATACAATTTGATACAAAACAAATCAAAAGCAAATTTATTTTAAAAAAATACCTCAAAAAACACCAGAGTTGGAGTAGAGCAGGACATTGTTCTAAAATCGCTTGTCTCTCTCTGGTCAAAGAACAGCCTCAGGTTTGTTAATTTTATATAGTTTCTCTATACTGTCCCTATACTGTCCCTAGTGTGAAAATATCTGCTGATTCTCTAAGGGAACTTATTACCCTGTTGCTATAGAAATCCTGCATCTGCTAACGGAGAAAGAACTGCCTTCAGACTCCTCTCTGCTTATTGATTTCCTGCAGCGTTTTCAGTCTTGCCTTCAGTGCTGCATATCGGGCAGGCACTGCTGAGGACAGGTGTGACATCATCCAGGGTCCTCTCCAACAGGCTGAAAACGATGAAGAGCTGGTAGCTCTGAAAGCTTTTTTGGAGCCACATGGAGAAGGTGGAGAGAGGAATCTGGTGGACTTGGTAATTACTATCTTTAAGTGTCCTTTTTTCCCTTAGCTATTTTGGACAAATTTCAGGAAATTTGTGGCCCTGCACTACCTGTTTGTGATTGCACATATGGGGAAAAGGAAGGGGAAAAGTAAAGTTTCTACACCCATTATGATAGGTCAAATAGACTATCATGTGATTACTTCAGTATCAGACCCCTCTCAAGCAGAGAGATTAGATCAGGTCTGAGGAGTTTCTCTTAGTTATCCCGAGCGAACTCCTCCTCTCCCTCCAACATCTTCTGAGGTTACAGGATCCAGAGTTGGGCCTGGTGCTTCAATTGAAGCCCCTGATCCTCCAGCCAAAACAGATATATCATTTTTGAAAATGCCTCAGATTTTTACTACCTCTATAGAGGGGCTGGTAGGCTCAGATAAAATTCCAAAAAGGTTTCCTTGAAAGATATTTGGTTACTTAATGTGAGGATGAAGAAATTATTGAAAACAGTTGTGTCTCAATCTCAAGAATTTTCTAAAGAAGTTGTAGAAAAACTGGAAAATGTTAATTCCAATATTAAAATCTTAGACTCATCTTTGACAATTATGGAAAAAAAGGTTTCTAAAACTACAGTCATTCTCCATGTCTGCGATGAAAGATTCCCATACTGTTCATTTAAAACTTTAATCTATGGAGAACGCTGCTAGGTCTGTAGGGTCATGAAATGGTTAACTGTTGTTTAAAATATTGCTCTGGCCTACATAGCTGAAAACAGTGTACAATCTACTGACCTCATCTGCCTAAAATGTATGTCCCTACCTTACCACATTGTAAGCTAAATAGATAAGAGTTTGAGCCATGATGTACCCTGCCCTTCTGTACATTTAACATTTAGAACTGTAAGATTTAGATAAGCAGAGAAATGAGCTAGTTTCCTATAGGACTATAAGTTGTATCCCTGAACCTATCATAAGTGCTGGCTTAGGACCAGTAATAATTGTAGAAAAGTTATAGAGGTAACAAATGAAAATTGTAGTTTTTGCATATATTAAGTTTGCATATGTTTAGTGAAAAGGGCATAAAAGTCCATGCATTTCCTGATTCTAACTCTCTAGTAGGCAGGCTGTTAACTGCACTAGAGTCCAGCATGCTGTAATAAACCTCTTGTACTTTCTTCACGCCTCTGACTTTGTGTGTCCAAGTGACCTTTCAGGTCGAGAAATCTAAGAATGATAAATTTTCCGAAAACTTATCTAATCTCCCCAGAGATGCTTTTTCGAAAGTATCTCAGGGAAATTTTGGGTATGCAGAATTTACTCTACTCTTTTTATTACATACCAATAAAACAAAAAGTATTAAGGCAGCAAGGAATGGATCATTTGGAGTCTATTGATATAGACCTGACTGATTTTCTTGAAGACTCTCAAGATATTATACAGTCTAGGGCTACTTTACTTGTGACTTTTTTGAGTGAGAGTGATAAAGCACTGATCATGAAACTTTATTTTAAAAATAAAAATGCCTTGTTTTGTGGAGCTAAGGTGCAATGTTTCCTGTCGTGGCAAGATCAACCCAACTTAGATGGAAGGGCTTTATAGCCTTAAAGCCTCAAGTTGTGAAGATCGGAGCCACCTTTTTTTTTAAGTTTCCCTGCAAATACTTGGTAACCTTTCAAAGTAAAGATTATGAGCTCCTTTTACGAAGCTACGTTAGCGGCTTTATCGCACGCAACTTTTTAGCATGCGCTAACCCCTGCGCTAGCCGAAAACCTACCGCCTGCTCAAGAGGAGGGGGTAGCGGCTAGCGCAGCCGGCAAATTAGCACACGCTATTACGCGCGTTAAATTGCTAATGCGGCTTCATAAAAGGAGCTCTATATTTTTGGGGGGATCCTCTCCAGTTAACACAATTTCTTGATCAAAAGTAGGGGTTTTTCATTTTTAGGTTTGAGATAGCTGATTTCTATTGAGGAGTAATAATTGAATAAATGCATATAGAGTTAAGGAAAGAATTTCTTTTCTTTCCTTTTGTTTTTCATGGTTTTCTTTTACCTGTATAAATGTACTTCTCTCCAATTAATGAGGGCTAGATGGAATTTCATAGTTTGATGATTCTATGTAAAAAAAATTTGTCTTTTGTGATTTTCATATACTGTTATGTTTCTTTTGTAAACATTTATTGAAAATTTAAAAAAAAAAGAAAGAAATCCTTATTCAGTCCTAGGTCTCTAATTTCTAGGTGGTTTGCACAAGCACGTAATTGCCATAAATCCCCCTCTCAGGTGGCAAATTCCCAATTGCTTGAGGCCTGGCTAGGACAGACTGCATTCTACAACCCTTTGCTTTCTCTCAAATTCCTTCAGATTGCAGGACAAATATATACAATAGTGGTGACTATAATAATACTAATACATTAGACTCTCAGTTAACTGGCACCCATGGAGATTGATAGATGTGGGATAAATGCAGTTTCTGGTTGCTTGAGAGTTACTATTAAAAATATGCCTAACTAATACTATACCCCATACTATGCCATACCATAAACTGTTCCAGAGAAACCACCGGATATGTGGTAGGTAAAGCGTGGGCATGCTTAGGTGTGGCGTGCCAAGTTTACACTTAAATTTATGCCAAAAATTGATTTTATTTTCATTTTTATTTAAAGTATTACAGTATTTCTTAGATTTCTTTTTCTGGTTGCTTGAGAGTTCTTGTTAATTGAGTTCCAGTTAACAGAAACTCTACTGTATATAATATTATTTTGTAACGATCATTTTTATAATTCACTCAATAGGTGGTAGGGTCTCGCGTGATAAACCTGAGCTAATCGGTTAGCACAATGCCCATGTGCTGATTAGCACAGAACATACCTACTCTTTGCCCCCAGATCTAAAAAAAAAATTTTATTTTTCAGCGCAGGGGTAGTGCACGTATATCCCCAAATTATCATAGAACGCCTCAGTGCACCCCAAGGAAAGCCTTTTTTTTTTTTTTTTTGCTGTGGTAAGCACACATTAGTGTTTACCGCAGTTTTGTAAAAGGGCCCCTAAGCCAGGTACATATGGCTTTCCTGTTTGTATACTGCAAATACTCCCTAAAAATGGGGACCATTAAATACCAGTGAATGTTACTTTTTTCATGTCTGAAATTTAGCATTTTGCTGAGTTCCACCAGCACAAACCACTAGTTAATGTCTTCTCACTTGTGACTCTCTTCTTCCTCTCTTACCTGCAATAGTCTTGACTCTTGTTATTGAGTCCCTTTGCCTCACTTCAGTGTCTGATATAATTGTGCTTCCAAAGTAATGAGAGAATGCTGACCACAATCAGATAAATGAAACAGAATTTAGAGAGGCCAATGAATAACTGCTCTGATGTGTGTGTGTGTGTGGTGAAAGAACAGTAAAATAGGTGGAAGTCTTTAGAATGCCTTACTGTTCACAAGTTTCAAACTTGTGTTAATTCAGCTGTCTCAAGCACACACAGCCTCCTGAGGCCTGGCTTAGCAAAAATTCCAAGGTCAGCACCCTATGTAGAAAGCTTCATTTTACCACTGCACAGCTTACCTCATATACATTTGAGCTTCTGAAAGGCTTATGTTACCTGTGTGGCAGCAGCTGTAATCAAAAAGATAGCAATCTGCATCTAGGGGTCACAGAAAGAGGTAGAAATGAATTGAGCCAGCTAAGGAAGAGAAGCAGCCTTCCCAGAAAATTATGAGTAGCATTTATGAGAAGAACACAGTTTACCAATTAGACAAGAAGACTAAGGCTTCATTTTGGTATAATGATGAGCATCAGCAAATCAACATTTCATAACAGTCAGTCAGAGGTAACTGGATATTTAAAAAAGTACTTTTTCTCCATTGTGTGCCTATGGGAGAAAAAATCTTTATTGAATTAGGTCCATTATCTGATAACAAAAATCTGCTGGAACTTTCATCTGAAACAGTTTACTTGCACAAAAAGCTTTGATTATTTCTCTTATGATCTTTGTTTTCATTTTCCACAAACTATAATAGCCTTGATAGGTGAATGTATGGCTGTAACTGTTTTCACTACTCATTATCTTGCCTTTTCATTCTCTCATTTCAATTTTATTTGATGTACTGCAAAATCAAAAATATATCAAATTGATTTCCAATGAAAATATAAGAAAAGAGGTGAGGTGGCAGACCTGATGGGCTATGGCTATGGCTATGGCCCTTATCTGCCGTCATCTTCTATGTTTCTATGTTTCTATCTTACAATATGCAGTTTAGTTACAAAATATTATAATTACAAGGTTAGTTCTTGTTGATGTATGTTACAATGACAGTTTTATGATATATCCTATATAATAAAAGACTAAGCGCACATGCGCACTTAGGATTTCGTGTTGCCTGCCGCTGTGGTGTGTGATCCGTGGCAGCCAACCCAGCGGCAGGGAACATTCTGGCCACTCCCCTCCTCCCGCCCTCACTCACCGTGGAAGCCAGGCAAGCTCTCTCCCTGCCCGCGTCCTCGGCAGGGAACACACCTCAGCCCTCACTCGCCGCCGCCACCGCTGCTGCTGATCCTCCTGTAAAGAGCAGCCTGCGATGGTGGCCGGCTTTAGCGAACCTCGCAGGCCGCTCTCCAACTCGGTAGCACGTTCCCTCTGACACGATCCCGTGCGTCAGAGGGAACGTGCTACCGAGGCTGGAGAGCGACCTGCGAGGTTCACTAAAGCCAGCCACCATCGCAGGCTGCTCTTTACAGGAGGATCAGCAGCTGAGAGGAGCCGCCGCCGGCACTTTTAAAAACTTAAAACAAAACTCTTCGGCCGCAGCAGGCCAGCCCGCGGGAAGGGAAGGGGGAGGGTCCGAACGGAGCAGGCCAGATCGCAGGGAGGGGCTGAAACGGAGCAGGACAGCTCAGGTAAGAGAAGGGAATTGCTTCAGCAGGGACCTGGAGGGGAAGGGAAATATCACTGCTGCTTCTGCAAAGGAAAGTGTGTGGGGGGGAGAGAAGGGAATGGGGGTTGGGGGAAAATGCTGCTACTACTTCACAGGGACCTTGAGGGGAAGGGAAATACCGCTGCTGCTTCTGCAAAGGAAAGTGGGGGGGGGGGGAGAGAAGGGAATGGGGGTGGGGGAAAATGCTGCTACTACTTCACAGGATCTGGAGGGGAAGGGAAATATCACTGCTGCTTCTGCAAAGGAAAGTGGGGGGGGGGGGAGAGAAGGGAATGGGGGGTGGGGGAAAATGCTGCTACTACTTCACAGGGACCTGGAGGGGAAGGGAAATATCGCTGCTGCTTCTGCAAAGGAAAGTGTGTGTGGGGGGGGGAGAGAGACAGAAAGAAATACAGACAGACAAAAGAAGGCCAGGGAGAGAGACAGACAGAAAAAGACAGATAGGGAACCAGAGAGACAGACAGAAAGAAAGACAGACAGACAAAGGGTGCCAGGGAGAGAGAGAAAAAAATAGCAGGAGGGAGAGAGACAGAAAGAAAGGAAGAAAGAGACAGGAGCAGGGAGAGAGACATAAATAAAGAAAGACAGACAGGCATATATTCTAGCACCCGTTAATGTAACGGGCTTAAACACTAGTGTATCTATAAGTGTTTTTTTGTATTTTTAAATTATGTATGTAATGTTGTGATCTACCTTATATAAAGGCAGAATATAAAAAATAAACCATATAATAATAATAATAATGGGAACAACAACAATAAATGAAATACAAAAAAAGGGCAGGAAAAAATAGTAGATAGTTATAAGTTGGGACAAGGCAACACTGAAAGTCATATAGCCCAAAAGAATAAAAATTATCTTGAGAAGGCCTGTCTGACAAAAATTTATAAATCAGTTTAAAATATTTTCAGTGATGTCTGCAAGTGAATGTTGAAAGGCAAGCTGTGTCAGAGTGTTGAGGCTTTCATGCTGAAACAAGAACTTCTAGTGTAGGACAAATGAGGTTGAAGACAGAAGGCGCAACCATAAGATTTTGACGTGAGGAGCAAAAAGTTGGGTTGGAGTGTAAGGAAAAAAACATATTATAAATGAAAGAGGGCAACCAATGTAGTAAATCTGATGAACAAGAGTGAAAAATTTGAAAGGTATTCAGTAAGAGAGAGAGAGTAACATGAACATAAGAACATAAGATTTGCTCCTGCTGGGTCAGACCAGTGGTCCATTGTGCCCAGCAGTCTGCTCACGTGGCGGCCCTTAGGTCAAAGACCAGTGCCCTATTTGAGTCTAGCCTTACTTGCCTATGTTCTGTTCCAGTAGGAACTTATCCAACCTTGTCTTGAATCCCAGAAGGGTGCTTTCCCCTATAACAGCCTCCAGAAGAGCATTCCAGATTTCTACCATTCTCTGAGTGAAGAACTTCCTTACGTTTGTACGGAATCTTTTCCCTTCCAACTTTAGCAAGTGCCCTCTCATTCTCTTTACCTTGGAGAGGGTGAACAATCTCTTTCTCTACTAAGTCAATTCCCTTCAATATCTTGAATGTTTCAATCATGTCCTCTCTCAGTCTTCTCTTTTCAGAAGAGGCCCAGTTTCTCTAGTCTCTCGTTGTACGGCAACTCCCCCAGTCCTTTAACCATTTTTGTCGCTCTTCTCTAAACCCTTTCGAGTAGTACTATGTCCTTTTTCATGTACGGTGACCAGTGTTGGATGCAGTATTCCTGGTGGGGGTGTACTATGGCCCGGTATAACGGCATGATAACCTTTTTAGATCTGTTTGTGATCCCCTTCTTAATTATTCCTAGCATTCTGTTTGCCCTTTTCACCTCTGCCGCGCATTGTGCGGACAGTTTCATTAACTTGTCTACAAGTACTCCCAAATCTCTTTCCTGGAGGCTCTCTCCGAGTATAGCACCAGACATCCTGTATTCGTGCATATAATTTTTGTTACCGACATGCATCACCTTGCACTTATCCACATTGAACCTCATTTGCCATTTCACAGCCCATTCCTCGAGCGTATTTATGTCTCTTTGTAGGTCTTCGCAATCCTTCTGTGTTCTCACTACTCTGAATAACTTTGTATCGTCCGCAAATTTAATCACCTCACTCGTTGTGCCAATTTCTAGGTCATTTATAAATATGTTGAAGAGCACAGGCCCGAGCACCGAACCCTGTGGCATTTCACTCGTGATGCTTTTCTAGTCCGAGTAATGTCCATTCACCCCCACACTCTGTTTCCTATCCGCCAACCAGTTTTTAATCCACGTGAGTATATCACCCTCGATTCCATGGCTCGCAATTTTTCAAAGTAGACGTTCATGCGGAATCTTGTTGAATGCCTTCTGAAAATCTAGATATACGATGTCGACCGGGTCACCCTTGTCTATCTGCCCATTTACTTTGAAGAAGGGCAGTAAGTTTATCAAACAAGATCTTCCTTTGCTGAATCTGTGCTGGCTGGTCCTCAGCAGTTTGTGTCCATCAAGGTGATCGATGATGCGGTCCTTTATCAGCACCTCTACCATCTTTCCCAGTACTGAAGTCAGACTCACTGGTCTGTAGTTTCCCAGATCTCCTTTCGAACCTTTCTTGAAGATCGGCGTAATATTTGCCACTTTCCAGTCTTCCGGAATCTTTCCTGATTTGATCGACATATTGGCTATTAGTTGGAGCAGTTCAGCTAGAACCCCTTTCAGTTCCTTGATTACCCTCGGGTGGATGCCGTCCAATCCCGGAGATTTATCATTTTTAAGCCTATCAATCTGTCTGCATACCTGTTCTAGACTGACCATCGTCCCTGTCAGTTTCCCATCTTCATTTCCTGTATATAGCCTGTCGGCTTCCGGCATATTGGATATATCCTCTTTGGTAAATACAGACGCAAAAAATGTGTTCAGTTTGTCGGTGATGGCTTTGTCATTCTTTAGTACTCCCTTTATTCCCTGGTCATCTAATGGCCCCACCGCTTCCTTCACGGGTCATTTCCCCTTAATATATCAAAAGAACGGCTTAAAAGTTTTGGCCTCCTTGGCTATTTTTTCTTAGTAGTCACCCTACTACTATGGCACTTGCTTTGATGTTGTTTGTGCTTTTTTCAGTTTTCTTCCATTTTTGTCCTTTTCCATTCCTTAAACCAGGGTCCTTCCTCGAGGTCGCAATCCAATCGGGTTTTCAGGATTGGTCCCTTTTTAAGGACACAGTCACAGAGATGCTAAAAACCACAGGGGGGAGGGAAAGAGAGATGAAAGAATAAAGATGCCAGACCATGAGGGAACAGAGGTAAGATGATGGATGCCAGACCAAAGGGGGGGGTCTAGAGGAGAGATGGCAGGGGGAGACAGACAGTTTCTGGAAGGGGCAGACAGTGGATGAAACGGGCAGATGCTGGATTGAAGAGACAGGGCAGACGCTGGAAGGAAAAGAGTGAAAAGAAGATAAAAGCAGAAACCAGAGACAACAAAAGGTAGAAAAAAATCATTTTATTTCTGTTTTCTCATTAGAATATATCAGATTTGAAATACATATCCTGCTACAGATATAACTAGGGACTGCAAAGCCCAGGCAGTGCTTCTTTAGCTAGATGGAAGAGGGCACATGATGGAAGGAGGGGATTAATACAAGGAGGGCACATGATGGGGGAAAAGGATTGAGTTAGGGAAATACTGGAGGGGGTGAGAGAAAGAGGTAGCGAGCTGTAGGTAGACAGTAAAAAAGGAAATTGATGAGAGGGTAGTAAGAACGTAATCTAGATGGATGCAGAAAATAAATTGAAAAGGAAAATGAGGGAAGAAAGGGATTGCAGAAGAGAGGTGTGGGAGAGGGAAGGAGAGGAGAGAGATGCCAGACCAATGGGGGTGAAAGGAGAGATGGAAGGGGGAGGCATACTGTTTCTGGAAAGGGCATAGAAGGAGAGAAGATGCCATATAGGGGCAGAGAGACGGCAGACAGTGGATGGAAGGAAGAGAATAACAAGAAGATGAGGAAAGCAGAAACCAGAGAAGACAAAGGTAGAACAAAAATTTTCTATTTATTTATTGCTTTAGGAGACATGTGTCACTGTTTCCGTGGTGTTGCATTGTATGCAGAGTCCAGCTTCTTGCTGGTTCAATTTAACCTTTGTCTATGTATTTCTATTTTATCCCCCCTTTTACAAAACTGTGGAGTGTTTTTTAGCGCCAGCCATGGTGGTAGCAACCCTGATGCTCAGAATTCTATGAGCGTCAGAGCTGTTACCACCGTGGCTAAAATCCACACTACAGTTTTTTAAAAGGTGGAGGGGTTAGTTTGTGATGACATATTCCATACTAGGCAAAGGTGTTTTCTGTGTTCTGTGTGCTCGAAATACATGGTTTTCTGTTAGGATTGACGGTGTAGGATTGATCTGTACTAGTCTGGCTTGTTTAGTTTTACAATGGGTGTATTTATGTACTGCTCACTGCAATATGTAAGATGCTGCCTTTTCCTAGGTACTTATGTGTGACATGTGGCTTGTTACTAAAAATAATTTTTTTTGTATAGATGGGGGGGGGTATCAAAAAATGATGGGCCCCGGGTGTTACATATGCTAGGTATGCCACTGCTTTAACCCTCTGATACTGTGTTTATTTATGAGCCTTCTATGAGGGTCTGTGTCAAAGGTCTTACTGAAATTCAAGTAGACTACATCTAGCGCATGTCCTCTATCCAATTCTCTAGTAACCCCGTAAAAAAATCATTCAGTTTCATTTGGCATGATTTTCTTTTGATGAAACCAAGTTGCCTTGCATTCCAGGAAACTCACTATTCTTTCCTTGAGTAGCACCTTTATTAACTTTCCAAACACTGAAGTAAAGCCACTTTTAGTTTTATCCAGTAATTTCTTCTGTCTTAATCTTCTTTTGTTGTTTTGTATTTCATGAATGCCATCACCTTTTGCTTCTATTTTGTCAGTGACTTATTTGGTGAACCATATAGTTTCCTTTTTCTCTTATTCTTGATTACCTTCAGAACATAATAATAGCTAGACTGGGTTAGACCAGCGGTCCATGTAGCCTAGTATCTTTATTCCAACAGTGGTCAATTCAGGTCATAAGTACCTGGCAGAAACCTAAATAGAAGCAACATTCCATGCTATTGATCCCAGAACAAGCAATGGCTTCACCCATGTCTGTCTCATTAGCAGACTATGGACTTTTCTTCCAGGAACTTGTTCAAATCTTTTTTAAAATCCAGCAATGGTAAATGTTGTTTACAGTTTTTCTAATTCTGCAATATCTTTTTTTAGATGTGGTGACCAGAATTGAATACAATACTCAAGGTGAGGTCGCACCATGGATCAATACAGAGTATCATAATTTTCTTGGTCTTATTTACCATCACTTTCCTAATAATTCCTAGCATCCTGTTTGCTTTTATAGCCACTTCTGCATGTTGGACAAAAGATTTCAGTATATTGTCTACAATAACACCTAGATCTATTTCTTGGAAGCTGACTCCTAAGGTGGATCCCAACATCTGGTAACTATGATTTGGATTATTCTTCCTGATGTACATCACTTTGCATTTGTACACATTAAATTTCATCTGCCATTTTGGATGCCCAGTCTTCCAATTTCCTAAGGTAATCCTGCAATTTTTCACAGTCTGCATATGTTTTAACAACTTTAAATAGTTTCATATCATCCACAAATTTAATCACCTTGTTACAATTTCCAGATCATTTATAAATATGTTAAATAGTTCTGGTCCCAGTACAGATTCCTTCGGCACTACACTATTCACCCTTCTCCACTGAGAAAAATGGTCAATTAAAGCTGTTTCTGCCTGTTCCGAACGAGGGACCTTTTGCATGTGAGGCAAACGTGATAACCGCTATACTACTTTCCTTTAAAGATCTGTTGTTGATTTTATATCTCCTTTCAGTTTGAACAACAGATCCTCCCCTGCTGTTACGTCCTTCCATCCCATCAGCTGTTTCTTCAAGTACTCCCCCATTTTAACAAAGTCAGCATGCTTAAAATCCAAGGTCTTGACTTTGTGTACAAATTGTTTGTGTGCCTGCATTCCACTTTAGCTCTTAATCAAATTATACAGAATGATGATCACTATTGGCTAAGTGGGCACCCACCTGGACGTTGCCTCTCCCTTATGGGTACCGTCACCATTTGTTTCAGCAGTGTATTTTTAAAAGCATCCCTATTTCTTTCTGATTTCACAAATGGGACCTCCCAATCCTCATCTGACAGGTTGAAATTTCCTAGCAGCAGCACCTTCCCCTTCATTCCTAACTTATGGATATCTATGGCCAGATTTTTGTCCAACTTCAGTGTTTGTGTTGAACATAAGAACTGTCATACTGGGACAGACTGAAGGTCCATCAAGCTCAGTATTCTGTTTTCAACAGTGGCTAACCCAGGTCCCAAGCATCTAGCTAGTAAAACAGATTCTATGCTGCTTATCCTAGGAATGAGCAGTGGATTTCCCCAAGCCACCTCAATCATGGCCTATGGACTTCTCTTTTAGGAAATTATCCAAACTTTTTTTAAACCCCACTAATGAATGCCCTATATTTCTGAATGGTAGCTATAAGGGTGTGAAGGGCTGAGGGAGAAGAGAGAAAGAGAGGGGGCAAGGGGTTTGAAGTCTACCTTTATAGACCTGAGTTTGTTATAAAAAATAGTAACTTTTAGTATCTTCTGTCACAATTTGGTATCTGTTTGAAACAATGGCTCTTAAATGACAAGAGGAGTGACCTCTGAAGATCTGGTATCTGGAGCCATTCTGTGTCTGAATTCCTTAAGCACCTGTCTTTTGAAAGTCCATGGCTTTGCAGGATACTCCCAAGTACTATGCAAAAGGGTCTTTGTTAATCTCAAGTCTTTTAGGAGTCATTTAGTGACATTCTTCAGTAAAAAAAGATATTTTGTTAGGCTGAATGACCCCTGTCCATATATATTACTATCTACACTAACATTCCCAGGGTCAGCAAGGGTGGAAATGGGAAAGGTTCTAAGTGATTGGAGAAAGGCAGATGTGGTCCCTCTCCACAAAAGTGGTAACAAAGAAGTGAGAATCTACAGGCCAGTAAGACTTACTTAGACTGTGGGAAAAGTAATGGAGATCCTACTGAAGGAAAGGATAGATGGCATAATATGAAGCTACAGGAAGGTAGAGTCAAAAGCAACATTAGGAAATATTTTTTAAGGATACAAGATCCTTTATCCAAAATTCCAAAAATCAAAAAGCTCCAAAAAAAACCCCAAAACTTGTCAAACAAACTAGAAGTAGTCAATTCCCCAATGTGACAAATGCTGAAACTAACACAAGTGCGCGTGTTTCTCCTGATCTCTGTGCAGTTCTGGTCAGAGGGCTGGAAAGTGGCAAAGAAGAGCTTCAGATTCCATTCGGTGGCTGTGAAAAGCAGAAAAGATTGGAGCGCTGGAAAATGGCACAGAGAGATGCAGATTACACTCTGGAAGATAAGTTGTTGTAGTTCCACAATGAGAGTGATGACCGGAAATGAATGAAAATCAGAAAACCATTCCATAGGACACAAAAACAAACATTTAGATCGTGTGCTGATTGAGTAGGTTTGGCAAAAAAGGCATGAACGCATGCCATTGACTGGTTTGATGGTAATGAAGTAAGCCAAAATATACCATCAAAAACTGATTTGACGGTGGCTGTGAATATTCAGAAGGTAGGCTACAGATATTTAAGAAGTAACATAGTAACATAGTAGATGACGGCAGATAAAGACACGAATGATCCATCCAGTCTGCCCAACCTGATTCAATTTAAATTTTTTCTTCTTAGCTATTTCTGGGCAAGAATCCAAAGCTTTACCCAGCACTGTGCTTGGGTTCCAACTGCTGAAATCTCTGTTCAGACTTACTCCAGCCCATCTATACCCTCAATATTTAATATTATTTTCTGATTCAAAATTAAATATTGAACTAAGGCCAGTACTAGGCAGACTTGCACTGTCTGTGTCTATATGGCCGTTTGGTGGAGGATTGGCTGGGGAGGGCTTCAATGGCTGGGAGGGTGTAGATGGGCTGGAGTAAGCCATTGATGTTAAATATCTCAAAATACGTTGCGTTCCAATAATTTTGCTGTCACTGCCCCTTTTCTCTGGAACTCACTGCCCAATCATTTGCGCTGTGAAACCGTAACAAAATAATTCAAATCAAAATTAAAAACATTTTTGTTCCAGGATGCCTTTGAACACTAAGGCCTAAATTCTCTATTACTGCGTTTAACTTAGGCGTGCTTTGGACGTCCGCTGCAAGTGAATAATTACGGAGTTAAGGGTCTTAATTGATGTTAATTGGGTAATTAACGACACATAGACGTCCCTAGGTAGTACATAACGAACTAACGTCTATTGAACGCATAGTCCCGTCTGCAGCTCTGGACGTGGGCGTTCCATGGGCGTTCCGTTGGGCGTGCCAAGTGGGGACGCTAGATAGGCGCTACTTGGGCGAACGCGTGCGTCTAAATCTCGTGAATTATGTAGACGTAAGAAACCCTGGTCTAGCTTGGATTTCAATGCCGTTTCAACTATCGTAATTGCGGCTCTTTGTTAGACGCGAGGCAGACGTCCGCTGTGTTTTTCATCAATAATTCCAATAGTGAATTTCAATAGGTATATTTCATCTTTTCTCTGTCCGAATAAATATAATGACACCATAACAATGGAACACATTATATTGCATGGATAACAAACCACATTTCATCCCAAACCATAATATAATTTTCACATGGCTTTTACAACCCCCTTTTTTGTCTCAACAAACAGCACTGCAATCGGCTCTCTTTTGAAAGCAAAGAAAAACCAGCACACATTATCAGCACTTAAAAAGAGAATAAACAGATACACACCTTAACAATCCAGCTTCCCTCATTGCAAAATGGAGGTGTTCAGTTGCACAAAACTGACCTCATTGTGACCTCATCAATCTGCATCTTCCAGTAATATGCCACAATTAAAAGACGTGGTGGGTGTTGAACCCACAACTTCTGGATGTTAGCAGCACAGGCTGGGCTCCTAACCGATAGAGCTACAGCTGCTTGACTTAACTGTCCGTGCTTCATTAGGTATCATGTCAGGATGAACTCAAATAAGTTTAAGCAAAGGAATGGCTAAAGATTTGGAACGTTTTCAAGTAGAAAACAAATATGAAATATGTATTAAAGAATTGCAGCACAAAGAACGCCTAAACGGAACCGATTATTTACAGTCCTATATGCATTAGTACAGTGCTTAGAATGAAGATTAGCGTGTGAGAAAAACGGAGCTCCACCTCACATGCATTCAAGCACACTTGGGAATATGGGTTTGGGGCTCAGTGAAAGCAGCCTACTATGACATTATAGCTAAACTCCTTTTCCCTTAGCACTTCACTAAGATATGATATGACAAGGGAACCAGAGGAATTGGAGCTGTGGGTCAGTGAGGAAAGGCACTCTCTACCAATTGTCCGGCCTTTGAGGGTTCAAATCCCAGCCTGTATTTTACTTGTGGCGTATCTGCCTTCCAGGTGCACTTTGATGATGCTTTCCACTTCTTATAGGAGTTGAATATAACATTTCTCCATTTAAACATGGCATACGTTGTTAGTTTTTATCGTGGTAAAGTATACATTTCTGAAATGGTGAAGAAATGGCAGAAAGCGGTATAAGCAAATCCAAACTGCTATAAGCACAAGAAAGCATTTGTAGCTCAACACGCTAATGCTCCTTTTCTGAGCTTTGCCATCTAAAACTCCCCAGTTCGACTCCCACCTTTGCTAATTTTAATAAGGTCCTAGTTTTTTGCTATTAGCTCTTATAACATTTCCCTTTGCAGGCAAACCTATTTTCAACTTACCATGGCTCGGACATCCTAAGCAGTGATGAGAGCACATTAACCAGGCGATCCACAAATGTCATCTTGCTGTCAGAGGAAAGGTGTCTCTCATCACTGCTTAGGATGTCCGAGCCATGGTAAGTTGAAAATAGGTTTGCCTGCAAAGGGAAATGTTATAAGAGCTAATAGCAAAAAACTAGGACCTTATTAAAATTAGCAAAGGTGGGAGTCGAACTGGGGAGTTTTAGATGGCAAAGCTCAGAAAAGGAGCATTAGCGTGTTGAGCTACAAATGCTTTCTTGTGCTTATAGCAGTTTGGATTTGCTTATACCGCTTTCTGCCATTTCTTCACCATTTCAGAAATGTATACTTTACCACGATAAAAACTAACAACGTATGCCATGTTTAAATGGAGAAATGTTATATTCAACTCCTATAAGAAGTGGAAAGCATCATCAAAGTGCACCTGGAAGGCAGATACGCCACAAGTAAAATACAGGCTGGGATTTGAACCCTCAAAGGCCGGACAATTGGTAGAGAGTGCCTTTCCTCACTGACCCACAGCTCCAATTCCTCTGGTTCCCTTGTCATATCATATCTTAGTGAAGTGCTAAGGGAAAAGGAGTTTAGCTATAATGTCATAGTAGGCTGCTTTCACTGAGCCCCAAACCCATATTCCCAAGTGTGCTTGAATGCATGTGAGGTGGAGCTCCGTTTTTCTCACACGCTAATCTTCATTCTAAGCACTGTACTAATGCATATAGGACTGTAAATAATCGGTTCCGTTTAGGCGTTCTTTGTGCTGCAATTCTTTAATACATATTTCATATTTGTTTTCTATGAGTTAAATCAAACTTCAGAGGGCTTGGACAGGTGTTGAAGAATGATCCAGTTAGGGGGGGATGTTTTTGGTGGGGGGAGGGTGTTCAGCATGAGAGAGAACAGGTTGCATTAACTATTAGACAATGGGCTGCACATAATAAAAGCTGAAGCAAAATATTGATATGTAAAGGCAAGGCTAAAGAGTTACCAGGTGTCCTGGCTGAGAAATGAATATAACCTATTTGCTAACCTTACTCAAGACTTGAACCCCCTGATGTATGGACGATGAAAAAAAGCAATGCCTTAAGGCATAGAGCTATAGAGGTAACTTTGTTTAGAACATAGAGCTTAGAGATGTGAAGGAAATGACTACAACGTCACTACAGCTGTATATTGCAAAACCACATCCAATGCACATCCAATTAGATTTGAATCCTAACGGTTTCTATGACGTCCGCCGCTAATTAGGCGTGCTTAGTATATAGAAAGCTTTGGCACAGCCATTTTCCCTATGTAAGACCCCCTCATGTGAGTTGGTGTTTGTGGTGTTCCGTTTCCTCAATGATGAAACTTTGTGCTATGAAACTTGCCTGTTCTCCTTTATACTCCCTTCTGCCTTTGACACTCCTCCCCACCCCCATTATCTGTATTTCTTTCGTTTATGGATTTTTCTGGGTGTTGGTGTGAGGGATTGTTGAGGACTTAAATTTTGTGTTAAGTGTGGAGGGGAATCAATTGTTAGGGAAAAGAAGGGGCCAGGCCAGGTTACACACAGATGCCTACACCCACCACTCTCCCTGCTTTCAAAATGTCATGGTCTGCCCCACTTCCATTTTCCATATCTGCAACTCTCCATGCAAGAAATTCGATTTCCGTTTTGGAGCCATGTTGTAAGGTGAAGATATCTTTTCAGGCTACTTGTAGAACACGTTCAAACACACCCCCATTAGAATAGCCAATGAGGTGTGATAGGCGTGGTTAGGAAGCGGGCCAAGGAACCGCACCCGAACGGTGCCCAATAGGCATTGAGAAACCTTTCCCGTCCTACTGACGTCAGACGTTAATTAGGCGTGCATGGGTATAAGAAGGTCCAGGTGAGCAGTGTTTCTTTTCTATTCTGTTCTATTCCTTATGCAGATGTTTGAGACTTTACTCTGTCTTAGTCTTTTACTTTTTTTTTTCCTATCTCTGCCTCCCATTTCTCTCTATTCCACAGAGCCATTAACAAGCTACATGTCATTCTAATATGTTGTTTTATCTTTTCTAGAAGTAGCTCAGATAGTAAGTCCAGGTGAGAATGATATTTTGTAAGCTACTTAGGTGTCCTTATGATAGAACTAAAGAAACCAACCAGCAAAAACTGACTTCTCTTTATGGGCTTTCATTGTGTGCTATTGTTTATAATAGTTATTTTATTTCTGATATCTCTTACTCTTCATTCCACAGGGCTGACAAAAATGACTGAGAAGACTGATAAAGACCATGCTGGTAGAAATTTTGCTGGTAGAAATATGGATATATAAGTAAAATGGATGTGTTCATACATCTGAGAGGGTTTACTCATAGAGCTAAAGTTAATTCTTTGTAGAATCAAATTACAGGCAAGTTAAAATCAGGTGAGGAATGGTTCTGTGTACTAACTCATTGATAAGAACAGGTTGGGTGTGTTGGGGGGGGGGAACACTGCCATTCAGTGGACATCCAATCAGTGTACATGGTTCAGGTGGAAAACTCCTAATGAGTGGCTAATGGCTGCCATTTTTAATAAGGAGTCTAAAGGTATGTTAGCACTTCTGTTACTTCTAGGTGTGTGTTCTGCCACAACTTCAGTGTTTCATTTTGGAGACATAGATCTTTGTTAACAGTTTCTCTATTCTTCATTTCAGGTTAACTCTGCTCATCAGCTCAGCACACCAGCTTGCACCTAGCCAAACAGTTGTAGGTGAGAATGATACTCTACTATTCTTCACTTGAGTCACTCTTCTGATGAGTGAAATAAATGTTTCACACTTCTATTGTTCTCTTCACACAGGTATCCTTGATGACTTTCAGGAACAATAGTAAATTGATAATGTTGGCCTCATAGAACACCATGGCACGCATTCCTGCTGTTATATGCACACAAACAGCAGCTCAACATAAATGAGGTTAACACATTGCTTCAGGGAAGGGAGGATAGATATGGACCTTGGGGGTTGAACCCCCTGTTTGTGAACCTTGTGTAAACCAGCTTCTCCTCTTTTCTGTTTTCAGGTGTCTTAAACAGGCAACTGCAGTATTGTCAGATGGAGTTTTGTATTACTGAGAGCAGTGCAGCTGTGAGCATCTTTGTGGTTTCCACACCTGCTTAACCAAAATAGTGCAGCTCAAGAACCAGGAGGATAGATTGAGGTATGTGGCCTTTACTTCCATCACCTTCCGTGAAAGGAAGAAAAACCCACATGTCTCATTTGGATTCTCCTGGTGTGGAGCCAACTCTTAGTAGCAGTAACCCTATTCCTTAACAACAAATCTACCACAGTGACTTATATTTTCTTCCTTATGTAGCCATTTACTTTGGAACAGGGACTGCCTTATTTTGCACATCATAGCTGAGATGTCGTTATCTACCTATAGTTGCATATACCCTTGCATTCACTTACTTTTTTTCCTAGATTCTGCAATGATTTGACATCAGAGTGGCTAGCAGGTAATAGAATGAATGACAGACCCCAATAAAGATTGTCAAACTTTCTATATGTCACCTTCTTGTATATTGAAAAGGGCCCATTCAGCAGTCCCTCCTGAACCCCTATCTACCTTGGACTCTGTCCACTAAACTGCTGATGCTACATGGTTAAAACCACACAGGAAAGTTTAAACTATAACCAACTTTTTTATTAAAATATAAACTTTTTAAAACTTTTAAAAACTTAAAACTTTTTTTTAAATAACTATTTACATACACATAACACAGGGAAAGAGGGTAGGTGCCCCCCAAGAGCAGCTTGAGCTACCTCAGGCGAGGGGGGCGGAAGGAGGTGCAGTCAATGAGAGGGTGTATGGCTGCTGGCACCATGCCCTCTTTCGGCTACCAGCCGCAAGAGGGCATGTTCCATCCTCTCCACACACCCTCTCATTACCTGCACCTCCTCCAAGATGGCAGAGTAGGCCGCCATCTCCCTGGCTGCCCCCTCCTGAGGCTGGTCGGGCTGCTCCTGGGGGGGAACAGCAAGGAAAGGGGGTGGGATGGGAACAGGAAGGGCAGGAGAGTGAGGGGAAGGGCTGTGGGTGGGGGAAGGGGAAGGTCCAACAGGGGATGGTGGTGGTGGTCCAGGAGGTAGTGGTGGGGCAGGCGGTGGGGGTCCAGGGGGCAGTGGTGGGGCAGGCAGTCCAGGGGGCAGTGGTGGGGGCAGTGGTGGAGGTCCAGGTGGCAGTGGTGGAGGTCCAGGGGGCAGTGGTGGTGTGGGCGGTCCTGAGGGCTGCCAGGCCTCCTCCTCCTCTTCCTCCTCCTCCATCTCCTCTTCCTCTGCTGAGGACCAGGGTGGGGCTCCCTCCATCACCTGCGGGGCCTCCTGAGGGGGTGCCTGCGGTGCTGCTTGACAAGAGAGAAATAGGATACAGTCAGATATGTCGACAACACTTTTGAACATGACATTATTTACTACGTTATTTTCTTCAAATGCTAATAACAGGATGCAAAGCACCTACTCCACTGTAAACATCAAAATGTAGCGTAAGTAAGTGAGGCAAGTAGAACACCATAAAGCCATTGTGACATGATATCACAATAGCAGCTTTACTGCAGATTTTATGATTAAGAATGGTTGACAGCTACTCAAGCATTTTCATCTATTTATTCTGGTAGGCTGATCACAAAGAAACACACGCTGGACTCATTACTCACCGGCTTCAGCGCGCAATTCCTCCCTCACCCCCTCAAGGAAGGCCCGCTCCTGGCGCCTCAGCAGCCGCCCCCTTTTCCTGAGATCCTCAACCTAGATAATAGAGAGAGAGAGAAAGAACAGAGAGGGAGGGATATGATGAGTGCCATCTAGCACTGTGGCATAACATGTTTACTTAAGTATTGACCTCTATAAGCACATAAAAATGGAGCACGCTGCCCTCCAAGAGCCGCTATCCGCTTTGCTGCCTGCCTCTACCCCCTTCTGCCACATGTTTTTACATGAATGTATTCACGTACTCCAGCTCTTTCCCCTTTCTGTGCTGGAGGCATCGCTATCTCTCTACTGTACCTGGGACAGTGGGGGGGGGGGGGGGGGGTTTGAGGTGACATGGCCAGCATCACAAGGAGGAGTGTGGGATTGAACTCACAACCCCAGGGTGCTGAGGCTGTAGCCTATCAGCACTGCCCCACATTACAGCATGTCCTGGTGAGCTTACAATCATACAGCAGGGGCAATAACATAGTTTGGTCAGAAGGAGCAGCGTGGCTTGAAACCCCTGACGTCAGGGTACTGACGCTGTCACTTTAAACGTCATGCCACTATCTCCCTAGACCAGCAGATTGATCCAGGAAAGGTGAAGGTATTTGAAATGACATAGCAGCAATTTGGCAAAGTTGATTTCAAGATGTTTCTATTACAAATGCGAAGCTTGTGACCCAAAAATTAGTTGTGTGCATGTTGTGAATGGAATAGATGCCTTCTAGGAGCTGAATTTGACATTTGAAATCCTACTACTGCTCCTTTGGGATGTGCTTTAATTTCAGTATTCAATGTAAAAGATTTATTATGCACAATTGTAGTTTTTAAAAGGAATCAAAATTTGCCCACAAAAACATGAACAATTTGATTGAGACAGGTTTCCATCATTACATTTTACATGATTATTTGTGAGGGCCTGACTTGGAATACTTACTTCCCTGGGACAGGAGGCTCTACGATTGAACCGCCGGGTCAGGCGGGTCCAGGAGTCCCTGAACTGCAGGTATGACCTGCGATGGCCTGCCACTCTAAAATAGTGGTGCTCATGTCCTAAAAAGAGCCTGGCCAGCAGCCTGGAGTCCTCTGTGGAGAAATTTGGCTGTCTCCTAGCTGCCATTTTAGAGGAAATAACTGCGTATGAAGAACAGCCGATTCTATGATGTCACAACGCAAAAAAACGCGATGACGTGTTTGTGCCGCTTGGGCGTGCTTACGGTGGCAATTCCGCACTACATCAACACTGTTAATTACATCCTAAACCACGCCGATATCGCTGTTATACAAAAAAGTACAGCAGAATGAACCACCTCCACCAAACACAATGACAAATTAAATAAGTGAAGATTGGGAAGTGAGGTTCACATGCATGTTTGGGTGGGTGGAAAAAAAAAATATTATGTCTTTGGTAACCTTAGTCAGGACTTGAACTCCTGACCTTTGGAAGATACAGGCAGTGCTTTTAAGCACTGAGCTATGGTGGGGACTTGGGAATGGGAGTCTCCAGAAATGGCTTTAGGTACAAGATTTGACAAGGGGTAATCATTGCATCACTAAGGTATGCTTTGACAGGGGAACCAGAGACACAAGTGTAGGTTAGTGAGTAAAAGCACTATATTGATCATCTGTAGGTTGTGAGTTCAAGTCCCGGCTTGTCTTTTACTTGTGGTATATCTACCTTCCAGGTGCACCTTGATGATGTCACAATGAGATCAGCATTGTGCTGCTTGCTATTTCCTCTTCCTGTGAACTGGAAGCCACATTCAGGTTTAATCTGTGTTTTGATTCTGTTTCTTGTTGTGAAGAATGAGCTGATAGTAGGAATGTTTTAAGACCAGGAGAGTGTTCTTTGGAGCAAGATATCACTTCTAAACTATCCTCTCTGAAATAATGTCTCTGGCAAATCGAGAGAAAGCTTATTGGATGACTTAGGGTGCCTTTCCTGCCAGTCTTTGTGGAAGTTAAACGAAGTTTATAAAAAGTCTATATGGTGTTCAAAGTCCTATCCTTTCCACTTCTAATATGAGGTGAGTATGACATTCTTGTATAGCTTTCTGTGTAGCACACATCTACTGGTTCCCACCTTCCATTACTGATAATGTAAGTTCAACACCCACTCGGTACGTTTCATTTTCTAGTTTTCCTTTGAAACATAACATATTTCTTTTCCTTGTATTAATGGTAAATTGTACAATTCTGATACAGTGTTTTAGTTATGTTTTTCATCATCCTATACTTATCAATGCTGAATGTGTGATAATAAAGAGTATATATAAAGTATAATTTTTAAAAAAAACAAATAACAAAAAACAAACCCGTACTCAGGTCTATCACGGGTCCATTAGAGACGGTTCAGAAACCTGCGTCTATTTTGCGCACGTCTATTTTGAGGGACGTCTATTTTGCGCGACGAGGGACGTCTATTTTGCGCACGTCTATTTCGCGGGACGTCTATCTCACGCCTAAATATAGTTAATTGGTATTTACGTTTACCGGACGTCCAAAGCACGCCTAAGTTAAACGTACTAATAGAGAATTTAGGCCTAACTGTCCTCTTAAGGACAAAAACAAACAAGTTTCATCTCTTTTTATCCTAACCTATTGTTCTTTCCCTTTTTTGTTGCGCTATCTCTTTCACGATTGTAGTTCTTCCCTTTTTTCCTATTGTTTGAAGTTAATCCATATGTCTTATTATGTGTTTCATTAAATTAGTTTGGAATTGTTTAGTATCCCTAATTTTAACCTGTTTTTAATGTTAATTTTATATTGTACACTGCTTAGAAACCTGATTAAGTGGTTTAAAATTTTTTTAATAAACTTGAAACAGTCTGTTGATTACGAGGCAGCTAAAAGTTACACTGATGAATTTGCTAAGAGGATATCTGATGGAAACCTTGCTCCTGAACAAATTTACAATGCTGATGAAACAACTCTCTACAAGTGCAACTCTACTGTTGTGCATTCCTTCAGTGATGGCAAGATTGCTGAAATGGTGTTAAATAAAGAAAAGCTTGAAGATAGTAGCGATGATGAAGACCTTGTGAACACCAGAGAAAAAAAAAATCCCTATAGATGATATGGTGAAAATGTTTGACCAGTTAATTGCTGGCATGGAACAACTTGCATTTATCAGTGAGCATAAGATTTTGTCAGTGTATTCGATCAAAGAGAGACTACTGAAACAGAAACCTTTATTAATTAGACAGATGGCACTGGAAGAAGTATTTAAAAAGACTGCCTCTGTTCCTGCACTATCGTCAGATAGCCGAATACAGACAGAAGATGATGTGATTGTGTTTAGAACACGTTTCTGTTTGAAGTGCTTGTTTAATGTTTGCCACTCTTTCCCCAGTAATGCGCACTCGTTTCGACCCCTTTTACAAGCCCTTGGTAACAGCTTTGTAAAAGGGGCCCTTTGTGAATAGTGCAGAGACATTATTTTTCAGAAGTTCTCGAGGTGCATGTGCACACTCTTTCCATAAACAAGATAGTACTCATTCGGCAGCTGTTGTCGGTGTTGTAAAATTGTTGGGATGTGCACTCCTATATTTTATTTTACATTTGTCCTACATGAAAATTTGAGGTAGGGACATGTCAGCCAGTGCGGGCTTTTTGGTGAACAAGTTTGTGTTTGAAGTGCTTGAAATGCTTAATGTTAGCCTTATTTTGCAATAAAAAAGGTTTGGTGGCAATTTTATGATCTGTTTTTTTTCGGTTCATAGTCAAATGCACGCAAGACAAATGCGTGCGGACAATTGCACGAAGACAAGTGAGCGAGAAGACATCTGAGCGCAAGACAAGTGAGCGCAAGACATCTGAGTGCAAGACAACTGAGCGTGAAGGATTCATAGTCAAATGCGTGCGTGCAAGACAACTGAGCGCAGAGACATCTGAGCGCTAGACAACTGAGCGCGGAAAACATCTGAGAACAAGACAATAGTGTGCAAGACAAGAGTCTAGGTAACCATAGTGATTAAAAATGTATTTGCAAAACACAGTCATGTATGACAATGACGTATGTTACATCCTTACGTCAACATCTTGCGCTTGATTGTGTTATTTCCTGCACATGTGCGCATGTGTTGTAGTTCGCTGCGCACAATTGTCCTCAGCTAAGTTGTCTTGAGCTCAATTGTGTTTGCGCTCAATTGTCTTCTGCTCAATTGTGGTTGCACTCGATTGTCTTAGTGCTGAATTGTCATTGCGCTGAATTGTCTTGCGCTCACTTGTCTGCACGCAATTGTCCGAGCGCAGTTGTCTTGCCTGCATTTGACTTGCTACCATCTTTTTCTGACTTTTTAATATTACCATTCCGAAAATGAAAAGGATTTTGGATAAAGGATCTTGCACCTGTAGTGGATACCTGAAATGCCCTCTTGGAAGAAGTGGAAGGAAAAATAGTGCTAGAATTCAGAAGGGAGTGGGATATACACAGTAGATCCCTAAACGGTAAGAAGAGGTAAATCAAGTATAGAGCACCAGCTATATAATAAGTTTTTGCCCTTCTAAGAAATCATACAGAAGGTAACCTGGACTGCTTGTCAAGTGTAACCCCAACAACCTGGTCAGAGCTGAATGGGCCATGTTGGTCTTTCTGTGCTGTCAGTATGTTAGTAATAACACATTAATGGAATTCATGCATATCAACCATTAACACCGTTTTGTAAATTTAGCCTCCGTCTACATTATAAATGTAGTTATATTTATATTGTGTTTTGTTGTAATTTTATATCTGTAGGCTGTGAGCTAGTTTGGGCAATTTTTTTTTTTTAAATAAAAAAGTTACTGATAAGTCAAAATTCTCAATTAACTTGTTTTATTGTGCTCACCCTTACTGCCCTTTTTATCCCCCTAGGAAAATTTTGAGGGGTTATTTCGTGCCTATGATGACTGTGTGACATTCCAGCTCTTCAAAAGCTTCAGACGTGTGCGGATAAACTTTAGCAATCCCAAAGCAGCAGCCCGAGCCAGAATAGAACTTCACGAAACACAGTTCCGAGGGAAAAAATTAAAACTCTACTTTGCTCAAGTAAGACCAGCTACAAAATTTCTTTATTTTAAGTTTTAACCTTGCCATTTTAAGGCTTGTAAGAAAGATGTCTGTTTTTGTGTGTGTGTGTGTATGTATTTCTGTAACTTATAACTGGCAGTCTTGGCAACATCTTCTAAAAACTATGCTAATGTTGTAAAAATAAGTAAAAAAAAATAAACAAAAGGGAGGAGGAAATGTCATCAGCGTGCTGAATGGTGGCTTGGCTCTTCAGCTCCAACATCACCACTTCTAAATCCTCTATATTTCTAGCCCTCAGCTTTTTTCTTTAGCTGCAGACTATGGAATTTATTTGCTGACACTCACAGGTACTGTATGAATTCTTCGTACAAAGACCCAGACAAGGCTCCGACTTGACCAGCAATGAAAAACTCATGCTGCCATGCTTCCCCGGCTCTGCTTTTGTAGTTGTTCAACTTGCATCAGTCTACATATGAATTTCTACAGAACTCTGGTGTTACCAAACGATTACTTCATGCACTGCATACTTTATTGCAGGAGATTTGAGATGAAATTAAATTTTTGCACAAGGACTTTGAAGCTGATCTATGAGAGTTGGGATGCCGTGTGACTGATGTAGAGACAAAATTAGGGGAATATAAAGATGTTATTGCAGCTACTAAGGATCCACTATCAAAATTTATGCCCAATGGGAAGACTTTGGTGTACAAGATGGGTGATTTGGAAAACCATGGACAGCGTAGCAACTTGAGGTTCTTCAGCATCCCCGAGGGCAATGAAATGGAGGATGTCCCTACTATAGTTACAAAAACAAAAACTGTGGATACGGATGTTCTGGAGATAATTTATTGAACACTGACATTTAAAACCATGAAAATTCAATTAAAAAAGTACAATGATAAAAAATACAGTGATAAAAATCCAACCGGACCCTACACAATCTGTGTTTCAGCGAACACACCTTCCTCAGGGGTCCAATGGTTTGCAAACTCACATATAAAGAATTGGACTGAAAACAGTCTATTGTCTTTAAACCTGTGAGCAAAGAACACCGCAGACAAGCTAAAGTAGCATAAAAATGGTGGATTGTTTTCACTGTGGATCATTGGGTCTCCCCATTTTTCTTTGTTGTCCTGCTATAGTTACGCCATTGTATCTTCCTTGCTTAGCCCAGAGGAAGAAACAACTTCCTTGCTTTTGGAGCGAGTGCACCATTCCCTGGGACAGCCACAAGAGAACAATTCTCCTGATATCATAACTTGTTTTTCACATTTTGTTGAGAAGGAGTGGATTCTTGTAAAAGCTCAGCAAACTCCTGACCTGCTTTATAATGATGCCAAAATTACAGTATATCAGGATTTATCCCCTTATAATTTACAACAACATTAGGCTCTGAAGCCTGCTCTTGAACTTTTGAACAAGGCTCATATTAAGTATTGCTGGGTTTTCCCCTTTGCCCTCTGTTTTCCAGGGGAAGGCAAGTTATATTGAGTGCACTTCCTGGGGGAAGCCTGGCAAATTCTGCATCAGACTGGTCTTGCTTCTAGTGGGCACACTCCTAGCTCTGTAGCTCCTTCTTCTAAGTTACAATGGTGGCAGAGGGTATTTACTGGGTCTAAACAGAAGAAGGCTACGAATGATTCTCTGGGGACTCAACTTGACTTATTGTAGGTTACATTGGATTTGAATTGATATACTAATTTCCATCATCTTTGCTTCTGGTTTGCTGACTGAATAGCTATGCTGCTTTACAGTCTTGCATGATTTCAGAATTGAAATTGGAGATTATATGCATCTTAAGAAATTGTGTATGAATGTGGGTGTGTGGTGGTGGGGAGTCAGTGTTTTTGGTGTGTTGATGCAGGATCTCGCCTGGTCCCACCCTGTGTTCCCCTTCTTTCTCTGATGGATGGGGGTTACATGGCAGTGTATACTGTGTGGAGGGTTGCAGGGAGAGAACTATGGATGTTAGTGATGAATATGGTGAGAATCTGGGTAGCTGAGGGAGGAAGAGCAAGGTTTTACAGATATGTATGGTGTGTGGTAGTACAGTAAGGAATTGACAGGTTCCACTGGCCCTTTTTGGACAATGTTCTGCTGAAATATAGATTTGGACCTTTTTTCTGCAATTGGGTAAAGCCCCTTTATAAGTCCCCAGTTACTTGTGTTTATGTTAAGAGGAAACTCTGGATTATTTTCTGTCACAAGAGGTACTCAGCAGGGTTGCCCCCTGACTCCTCTTTTATTTGCTTTGGTGATGGAGCCATTTGCAGCGTCAGTGAGGGCCAACTCTAACATTATGGGGGTTTGGGTGGAGGATCGGGAGTATAAATTAGCACTGTTTGCATATGATGATCTTTTGTCCCTTACTCACCCTTTGATCTCTTTACCAAATCTTTTGAAAGACATCTCTGCTTATGCAAAGGCTCAGGCTGTATGGCAATGACGGTTGGCCTGGCTCTTGGTCTATCCCAATGGTCTCAAACTCAAACCCTTTTCAGGGCCACATTTTGGATTTATAGGTACTTGGAGGTGCGCAGAAAAAATAGTTAGGGCTCCTTTTACTAAGCTACGTTGGGGCGTTAACACGCAGAATAGTGCGCACTACAATGCCACGCGCTAGACGCTAATGTCAGCATTGAGCTGGCGTTAGTTCTAGCCACGTAGCGCGGGGTCTGCTACACGCTAATCTGCTGCATGCGCTAAAAATGCTAGTGCACCTTAGTAAAAGGAGCCTTTAATGTCTTATTAAAGAAATAACAACTTTGCATAAGGTAAAACTTGTTATAGTTTATAAATCATTCGTTAATTCCTTCTGATAATTTCAGCTTTACACAGCTGAAAGCAGTGCAACATGCAGAAAGTGAAAAACTATCAAAGAGACAAGATTTTGGACCAACATTTTGGCCTGGCCTGTTTGCGTTCAGTGGTTTTTACCATTAATCATTCTCGGCTAATTTTTGCTCCCACCTACTAACTTTAAACTTGTGCGAAAGTTTTTTGCCTATGATGCTTTGGTGGAAGAGTGTGGGTACACCTCTCCGTTTGTCTGAGGCTTTTCTTTCGCTTAAGTATTAAGCTAGCTTTCTTGGCTTGTGTGGTGCTTTTGTTTTGGAGTGATATTTTTGAATTTTTGTATTATATTTCCCTCCATTCCTCCCTGTTTTTTGTGGTATTATTACTTTGTTGCATTGTACCCGAGTTTCAATAAACACTAGCCAAATCACTTTTAGGTCATGAGGAGTGGCCTAGTGGTAGAGCTGCTGCCTCAGCACCCTGAGGTTGTGGGATTGAATCCCATCACTGCTCCATATGACCCTGGACAAGTCACTTAATCCTCCATTGCCCTAGGGACAAAATAAATTCCTGTATATTTGTAAACCATTTTGAATGTGTAACCATAAAAAGGCAGTATACAAGTCCCATTCTCTTTCTCTGTTTGTGAGAGAGGCTGGGAGGGTGATTTATCTTACACCTAAAATAAAATGTTATTCTGTCTTTGTGATTTATGAAAGGTCCAAACCTCTGAAACTGGTGGAGGCAAGCTTCATTTGGCTCCCCCACAACCTGCAAAGCAGTACTTGATCTCACCTCCAGCATCACCGCCTGTGGGATGGCAGCCCATAGAGGATGCTACACCCATTATCAACTATGATCTCCTTTATGCAGTTGCAAAGCTGGAACCAGGTAAGCACTATCACCTTCATTCTATTATAGGGCACCTAAATTTTAACACTTCTTGAATGCTAAAACAGAATACTAGCACTCAACGGTGTTCTATACAGTACATGCAAGACTGCCTTAGTGAGTAACAGCAAGTGGAGTGTATGCATGGGCAGAGTCTGGGTGGGGCTTCCAGTTAAAAGCATAAGTTACAGAACACTAAGTTAGACACTATGAACTAGATTTGGCAAATGGCACTGAAAACACTGAGAATCCAGAAGCAAGACTGTGGCAGTATAGGGGGAGGAGCCTTACCAAGATGGAGTTCTGAAGGATTTCGGCAGAACACCGTTGTGCCTTGTTTCCTGATTTGATGGTGAAAAGGAAATCCAAGACCCGGGGTTATCCCACGGAACCCTGGTCAGTTCCTCAAGTATTTGGCCCGATAAATGCGTTCGTAGAGCGAGGCGCTGGGGTGGAACCGGATGAGAAGTCCTCGGCTGGAAGAGAAAGTGAGATGGAGCACTCTCGAGCTTCCCTCGAGGCAGTTAGCCTCTCACAGGAGGAGCAGAAATCGCTGGAACAGCCACGCCCCCGACTTTCGTCGGAGATGAGCAAGGCAACAATGCTAGAGGGTAGCGAGGAGAGTGAAGACCTTGCAGTACAAAGAGTTTCCACCGCCTCAGCATTGTTTTCACCATCAACCGACACCTTGGTTTTGACCAGTGATCTACAAGAATCTGCCACAGTGATGTTGCCTTCAGGTACTGTGATTAAAGAGGTTGAAACTGCCTTTTCTATTTCTCCCTTGAAGAAACCCCCAGTAGTTGATTTGGACTCAATATGGGAAGCAATTTCCATGTTACAGTCTTCCCTTGGGAATTCAATCCAAAAATTAGCTGTACAAACTGCTGGATCATCACTAGAAACTTCTAAATTACAACAGAAATTGGGGAAATAAGTCTAAAGTCCTGAACCAAGAGAAAAAATTAGAAAGTATAGGAGCACAAAATCAGCTCCTAATGAGAGAAAATGGTTATATTAAAAATAAATTGGAGATATTGGAGAATGCAACACAGAGACAGAACCTCAGATTGATTAATTTTCCTAAAGTTCCTACAGATTCTGCCTTAGATTTGTTCAAGAGATATCTTTCTGAGGTTTTAAAGGTGCCTGAATCTTCATATCCTCCTATCTCAAAGATTTATTATCTTAATAAAAAATTGAGTGAAGATCAGTTTGATCCAGGAACTGAAGCTCTAAACATAACAGAAATTTTGGAAAAATCTGATTCTGAACTACTTCAAACAGCTACCTTGTTTGTTCAGTTGGCATTAGACTCTGATGGAGAATGATTATTAAAGATGTTCTTTAAAGTCAGAGATAAATTGTTTATGACCCATAGAATTAAAATGTTTCCTGAAGTGTCCAGAATAACACAGAAAAAAAGGAAGCAATTATTATTATTGCAACCTCAAGTCTTAAAACTGGGTGCATATTTTGTCTTAACATTTCCCTTAAGTGTTTGGTTAACTTCCAAGGAGATAGATACATTTTTTTTTTGAATCTTCACAGCTATCCAGATTTATTGTAAGTAAAGTGCAGATTTTGACTAGTACACCTGTTAATATCCAAGAATGAAGCTCAAATAGATAGACCAGGCCAACCTTCAGGATTCCTCATTTGCCTTTTCTTTAATTACTAACTTAATTTGATAATTCCATACATTTCAGGTTCTCCTCCTCCATTGATAGAGGACTAATTAATGGTCTAGGCAAAACAAGATGCCTTTCTAAATTTTATTTGGAAAAAATTTCCTTTAAATGTTTCTGTCAACTAGACCAGTGGTTCCCAACCCTGTCCTGGAGGAACACCAGGCCAATTGGGTTTTCAGGCTAGCCCTAATGAATATGCATGAAGCAAATTTGCATGCCTATCACTTCCATCATATGCAAATCTCTCTCATGCATATTCATTAGGGCTAGCCTGAAAACCCGATTGGCCTGGTGTTCCTCCAGGACAGGGTTGGGAATCACTGAACTAGACTGTTCATTTCTATATATGATGTATTTGTGGATCATGTTAAATTTGAGAAATTTAATAAACATAAAGAAAAAAAAAGAAAAGAGAATCCAGAAGCAAAAAAGGAGATAACTTGCTCCACTAATCACCACAGAAGAACCAAAAACAGGGGACAGCTGAGACATCAAATCCAGTCAAAATAGTCTTTATTCTTGAGAGTCTCAACTAGGATCCAAGTTTCGACAATAGGTTTTATTGGAAAACAGAAGAGGAACTGGACACCTGAGCCTTAATGCAAGCTGTTCGTGCTTATCCTGTATTTTATGTCCCCCAAGGAAGGCAATTTGTACGTTGTCGAAACTTGGATCCTAGTCAGGACTCGCAAGAATAAAGACTATTTTGATTAGATTTGACTTCTCAGCTGTCCCCCTTTTTTTTGGTTATACAGAAAAAAATCAACACAGAGAGCTATTCTATAAACAGTGTTCCAAGTTGCATGCCATTTATAGAATAATGTTTAGAGTCGATTTTCACACCAAACTTTAGGTGTAAGGGTTTACACCAACTGAAATCTGGTGTAAATCCTGGTACATTAGTCAGGCACAGATCCTCAGTATTCGGTAATATTGCACACATCTTTGGTCAACGTCCCGGCCCACGCATGCCCCTCCTATGGCCATGCTCCTTTTGAGCTGCTTGCTGCAAGATCTGCATGCAGATCTTTATAGAATAGTGCATAGCAAGATATGTACACAAGTCCACATTATTATGAACGCCAGTAATAGATAGCATCCAATATTGTTGATAATTGGCTTGATAGCCAATTTAGTTTCACGCATTATCTCAGGATAGTTTGTAATTTTGTGTATGTAAATTTTGTAATTTTGTGTATGTAAATTTATAGAATCTGAGGGCAAAGTGCCAGCCATAGACTTGGCATAAATGGATGCATCTAAATGTAGGCTTGATAATGCTGACTTAGACTATCATTCTATAACAGAAAGTACATGTGTACTTGTCATCATAGAATAGCCACACCACCTGCTTACTTTTGGTACCTATCTTTGGCACCCAGTTATAAAATTGCCTCTTATGTCAGTGGTTCTCAACCCAGTCCTCAGTTCATACCTTGCCAGTCAAGTTTTCAGGATACTTGTAATGAATATGTAGGAGATACTTTTTCATATATCACCTCCATTATCTGCAAATCTATCTTATGCATATTCATTGTGGATATGCTGAAAACCAGATTAGCTAGATGCGCTACAAGGGCTGGGGTGAGCAGCAAGGGAACGGGGATTATGGGAAGATAATGAGGATAAATAGTCTTCTCAGGAATAATTAGCTATTGTGCTACACGTTAGTAATAATAATAATAATAATTTTATTCTTATATATCGCCAAAGCCATAGTAGTTCGAGGCAGTTTACAATAAGAAGAGCTGGACAATCAGTGAAAATAATTACAATGAAGTCATCGAATACATGTAGAAAGGGAGAAAGACAGAGTAATAGTCACAATGTAGGGACATCGAGTACATGTAAGTAGAATACAGGGATAAGGCTTTAAGAGTTCTTGGTTACAAATTGGTTAAACAGGTTTGTTTTAACTAGTTTTCTAAAGCGAAGATAGGATGAGGAGTGCTTAATGATGTTACCCAGCTAACCGTTCTGTTGACCTGCTTGGAAAGCAAGAGTGCTGTCCAGGTATCTTTTGTATCGGCAGGCTTTTATTGTTGGGTGCTAAACATATGTACTCTGCGTGTAGGCCTGGTGGAACAATCCAAGTTAAAATGGGAAACCAGGCATATGGGGGCCAAACCAAGAATAGATTTGAAACAAAGACAGGCAAATTTGAACAACACTCTTGCTTCTAGGAGCAGCCGATGAAGTTTTTGATAATAGGGGGTTATATGATCCCATTTTTTTATACCAAAAAACAGTTGAACTGACAAATTTTGTATAATTCGGAGTCTTTGAATGGTTTTCTTGAAAGACCCCAGATAAATGATGTTACAATAGTCGAGCAGGCTTAAAATGGAAGATTGCACCAGTAAGCGGAATGATGCTGCATCAAAGTATTTTCTGATGGTTCTTAGTTTCCGTAATGTCGAGAAGCCTTTTTTAACCAGTAACTCTGTGTGAACATCTAGAACGGTCCAGCGTCATTCCCAGAATTTTTATGGAATCGACAATAGGAAAGTTCTGACCGTTCAAGGAAATTGAAGTATCTTTGATTTTGTCATTCGGACTTGCCAGGAAGAATTATACTTGTTTTCTTTTTGTTGTTGTTGTTTTTGCTTTATTTGTAATATAATTGCTTCTCTCTTAATGAGGGCTGGAATGTTGTTATTATTTTGCTTATAATGCTATATTGTTATCCATTTTCATGCACTTTATTTTGTTAATTGTATATTTGTATGTGAAATCAAAATAAAAAAAGAGCAGACCCAAGAACCAAACTTTGCGGCATACCACTGTTAATATCCCTTTCCTCAGTGTGATCTCCATTGCCCACTACCCTCTGTTGCCTTCCACTCAACCAGTTCCTGACCCAGTCTGTCACTTTGTGACCCATACCAAGGGCACTCAGTTTATTAGATGCCTATGTAGAACAGTGTCAAAAGCTTTGCTAAAATCTAAATACACCACATTTAGCACCCTCTATCCAATTCTCTGGTCAGACAGTCAAATAATTTAATCAGATTTGTCTGACAAGACATACCTCTAGTGAATCCATGTTGCCTCTGGTTCTGTAATCCACCGGATTTCAGAAACTTTACCTTTCTCTGTTTTAAAAACATTTCCATTAATTTGCTTACCACAAAAGTCTGACTTACCGGCCTGTAATTCCCTATTTCTTCCTTACTTCCACTTTTGTAGATAGGGATAACATCTGCCCTTCTCCATTCCTCTGGTACCACTCCTGACTCTAGAGAACCATTGAAAAGGTCAGCCAGCGGAGCCCCCAGAATTTCTCCAAGTTCCTTCAGCACCCTCGGATGTCATTACCACTCTTCTTAAGTCTAAGAAACTAACAATGGCAGACTTTTGAGCCCAGGAAAAGGTGAATCTTTGGATGATGGCTGTGGCCTTTAACAGTGGCTATAAGCAGGAAGGTAATATTGCCTTGAAAAAACCTTAATAGGTGAAACATGTTGGCCTGACATCCCTTCACATCGACCACTAAGCTAAGTACTTATATATTTAATAGTATTATTAAATTGAATAAAAGTTTAAAAAGTAAAAATTAAGTTTAAATAGGTCCGATGAGGAGAGGACACTTAAAGCCACGGACTATGAATGTACTGAGTCCCTGGTGGTATCACTGAGGACTGTCACTGATTGCTACTGAGAAATATATCGGTTACTGTTTAAATATAGGAACATGAGATCTCCTGCATCGGAGCTTTTCATCTGAGGGGATTGTGCCTCTCTCCCTGGCTTCCTGTAGCAGCGGTTCTGCTTTTTCCCACTGGTTCCTAGCAGGCATCTTCAGAGACGGACCCCTGACGTCACCGGGTCCGTCTCCAACAATTTAAAAACAGAACGCCGCCGTGGGAGACTCGGGAGATCTCCTGCATCGGAGCTTTTCATCTGAGGGGATTGTGCCTCTCTCCCTGGCTTCCTGTAGCAGCGGTTCTGCTTTTTCCCACTGGTTCCTAGCAGGCATCTTCAGAGACGGACCCCTGACGTCACCGGGTCCGTCTCCAACAATTTAAAAACAGAACGCTGCCGCGGGAGACTCGGGAGATCTCCTGCATCGGAGCTTTTCATCTGAGGGGATTGTGCCTCTCTCCCTGGCTTCCTGTAGCAGCGGTTCTGCTTTTTCCCACTGGTTCCTAGCAGGCATCTTCAGAGACGGACCCCTGACGTCACCGGGTCCGTCTCCAACAATTTAAAAACAGAACGCCGCCGCGGGAGACTCGGGAGATCTCCTGCATCGGAGCTTTTCATCTGAGGGGATTGTGCCTCTCTCCCTGGCTTCCTGTAGCAGCGGTTCTGCTTTTTCCCACTGGTTCCTAGCAGGCATCTTCAGAGACGGACCCCTGACGTCACCGGGTCCGTCTCCAACAATTTAAAAACAGAACGCCGCCGCGGGAGACTCGGGAGATCTCCTGCATCGGAGCTTTTCATCTGAGGGGATTGTGCCTCTCTCCCTGGCTTCCTGTAGCAGCGGTTCTGCTTTTTCCCACTGGTTCCTAGCAGGCATCTTCAGAGACGGACCCCTGACGTCACCGGGTCCGTCTCCAACAATTTAAAAACAGAACGCCGCCGCGGGAGACTCGGGAGATCTCCTGCATCGGAGCTTTTCATCTGAGGGGATTGTGCCTCTCTCCCTGGCTTCCTGTAGCAGCGGTTCTGCTTTTTCCCACTGGTTCCTAGCAGGCATCTTCAGAGACGGACCCCTGACGTCACCGGGTCCGTCTCCAACAATTTAAAAACAGAACGCCGCCGCGGGAGACTCGGGAGATCTCCTGCATCGGAGCTTTTCATCTGAGGGGATTGTGCCTCTCTCCCTGGCTTCCTGTAGCAGCGGTTCTGCTTTTTCCCACTGGTTCCTAGCAGGCATCTTCAGAGACGGACCCCTGACGTCACCGGGTCCGTCTCCAACAATTTAAAAACAGAACGCCGCCGCGGGAGACTCGGGAGATCTCCTGCATCGGAGCTTTTCATCTGAGGGGATTGTGCCTCTCTCCCTGGCTTCCTGTAGCAGCGGTTCTGCTTTTTCCCACTGGTTCCTAGCAGGCATCTTCAGAGACGGACCCCTGACGTCACCGGGTCCGTCTCCAACAATTTAAAAACAGAACGCCGCCGCGGGAGACTCGGGAGATCTCCTGCATCGGAGCTTTTCATCTGAGGGGATTGTGCCTCTCTCCCTGGCTTCCTGTAGCAGCGGTTCTGCTTTTTCCCACTGGTTCCTAGCAGGCATCTTCAGAGACGGACCCCTGACGTCACCGGGTCCGTCTCCAACAATTTAAAAACAGAACGCCGCCGCGGGAGACTCGGGAGATCTCCTGCATCGGAGCTTTTCATCTGAGGGGATTGTGCCTCTCTCCCTGGCTTCCTGTAGCAGCGGTTCTGCTTTTTCCCACTGGTTCCTAGCAGGCATCTTCAGAGACGGACCCCTGACGTCACCGGGTCCGTCTCCAACAATTTAAAAACAGAACGCCGCCGCGGGAGACTCGGGAGATCTCCTGCATCGGAGCTTTTCATCTGAGGGGATTGTGCCTCTCTCCCTGGCTTCCTGTAGCAGCGGTTCTGCTTTTTCCCATTGGTTCCTAGCAGGCATCTTCAGAGACGGACCCCTGACGTCACCGGGTCCGTCTCCAACAATTTAAAAACAGAACGCCGCCGCGGGAGACTCGGGAGATCTCCTGCATCGGAGCTTTTCATCTGAGGGGATTGTGCCTCTCTCCCTGGCTTCCTGTAGCAGCGGTTCTGCTTTTTCCCACTGGTTCCTAGCAGGCATCTTCAGAGACGGACCCCTGACGTCACCGGGTCCGTCTCCAACAATTTAAAAACAGAACGCTGCCGCGGTTGCGGCCGCAGCCGCGCGGCCGCAGGGTGTGGCCGAAGGGGCGTGCCCTAAGGGGCTCGCCAGGCCCCTTGGGAGCCCCTTGGAGCCACGAGGAGCCAGGGAGTTGGAGATTATTGATTTGCCTATTGGAATATAGGAACGAATACAGGAGATCTTCAGATCCAGGATATATGATTTGATTTGTATCAGTGACTGGTGAGACGCTGAGGGCACAATTGTTTATATTTCAACAGCGATCAGACTATTTGTCAGTCGCGATGCCGAAGAGACGGGGTAAGAGCGCCGCTGCAGCCTCACGACGTCTTGAACACCCCCCTCTCGCTTCAATTGAACATTTTCTTCAGCGTCTTCAGAGGGAGACAGTAGGTTCGGGGAATCGCCCGCTGGACTCTGCGACGTGGAGTGACGCTGGATCGGAAGTCCTTGGGCTGGATACCACACTGAGCCCCGACCAGAGGAGTCCACCTCCCCCACCGCTGAGTGCGAGTTCCCCATGTGAAAGGAGTGGGCCAGAAGTAGCAGCACTCTTTGATCATGAGGCTGTAACATCAGGGAGCCAGCAAGGTGAAGTCTCTATGGCTTTGTTAAGTCCAGAGATGGTTCCAGCGGATAGAGCAGAAGGAGAAAAAAGTCCAGACCAACAGACAGAAGGCAGTCAAGGTGAGTCTTCCCTAACTTTACATGAGACTTTCTTTAAATATGAGAAACCAGCTGAAGTGACTCTTGATTCAATTTGGGACTTAGTTTCCAAACTGGGAGACTCACTAACTAAACAAATTAAAGAAGGTGAAAAGAATATAAAAATTCAAAAACAGACAATAGAGGAAAATAAACAGGAAATTTCTAATGTCAAAGAAAAATTGGGAGGTATCGAAAATGAAGTGAAAATGATTAAACAAGTTCAATCTACAATAATACAAGATAATCAAAGTATTAGAAAAAAATTGGAAATTATGGAAAATAACTATCGGACTAATAACCTACGACTGTTAAATTTTCCTAAAATCTTATCAGTAAACCCGAGAGAGATGATAAAAAGGTACTTCATGGAGATATTTAATATTCCTGAGGAATCATTGCCTCCTCTCACTCGAGTATATTATTTGCCTATGAATGTAAGGGGCCAACATTCGGAGGATAAGAGACAGGAAATACAAGACCTTCAACAAAATTTGACAGCAATTTTGGAAACATCAGATAAAGATTTGGTTAAACCAGCAACTCTTATACTATCTGTGGCATTGTTGCCGGATAAAGATTGGATTTTGAAAATGTTTTTTAGGAACAAGAGTAAGGAGTTTCTGGGTTTGAAAATTCAAATGTTTCCAGATGTTAGCAGAGAAACTCAGAATCGTAGACGTCAGTTTCTTTTGTTGAAAGCAGGAGTTACACAGCTGGGTGGCATTTTCTTTTTACGTTTCCCATGTAAATGTATAGTAAGATATCGTGATAATAAGTATGTGTTTTTTGAGCCATCTCAACTTACAGCTTTTCTGACACTGAAACGTCTGGAAAAAGAGGGTATAACAACAACTACCACAATAACAACTAAGTAATTGTTGGACTTGGTAATAGAATAATTCCTCAAGTCAGACACATGATACTGTTCTTTATTATATAGAATTTATAATTGATTTCCTTAAAAGTTCACTCTTATATATATCTTGGATCACATAATTATTGAGGACTTGAGATTGTCCGATTTGAATTTTGTTCTTTTTATGTTAATAATTTACTTATTATTTTGTGATCAATCTGACAATCTTTCTGTACAAAATGTTTGATTTTGTTAAAATTTTTAAAATGATAAATAAAGAATTAAAAAAAAAAAAAAAAAAGGACTTAGAGGAAAAGTATCACTGTTTGCCGACGATGCCAAACTATGCAACATAGTTGGCAAAAGCAGTGTGCCTGACTTTATGACGCAGGACCTAAGACAGCTTGAACAGTGGTCATCCACTTGGCAGCTAGGCTTCAATGCTAAAAAATGTAAAGTAATGCACCTAGGGAAAAAAAATCCACACAGAACTTACACACTAAATGGTGAAACCTTGTCCAGGACCACGGTGGAACGTGATTTAGGAGTGATCATTAGCGATGATATGAAGGCTGCCAATCAAGTAGAGAAGGCTTCGTCTAAGGCAAGACAAATGATGGGCTGTATCCGTAGGGGTTTTGTCAGCAGAAAACCTGAGGTCATAATGCCACTGTACAGATCCATGGTGAGACCTCATCTCGAGTATTGTGTTCAATTCTGGAGACCACACTACCGAAAAGATGTGTTGAGAATTGAGTCGGTTCAGCGAATGGCTACCAGAATGGTCTTGGGGCTCAGGGATCTCACGTATGAAGAAAGGTTAAAGAAACTGCGGATGTACTCGCTGGAGGAGCGAAGAGACAGAGGGGACATGATTGAGACCTTTAAGTATATTACTGGGCGTATAGAGGTGAAAGATGATATCTTCAGTCTTACAGGACCCTCGGTAACCAGAGGACACTCGCTGAAAATCAGGGGAGGGAAATTTCGGGGTGATGCTAGGAAGTACTTCTTCACCGAAAGGGTGGTCGATCATTGGAACGAGCTGCCTCAGCGGGTGATTGAGGCCAGCAGCGTGTTAGATTTCAAGAGAAAATGGGATATTCATGTGGGATCTCTAGGAGAGTAAGAATCAAGGAGCGGGTCATTGGTATGGGCAGACTCGATGGGCTATGGCCCTTTTCTGCCGTCAATTTCTATGTTTCTATGTTTCTATGCCTTTCTTAAAACCAGCGACGCTATCCGCTCTTACCACAACCTCTGGCCATTCCTGAGCTTAACTATTCTCTGAGTGAAAAAATATTTCCTCCTATTGGTTTTAAAATTATTTCCCTGTAACTTCATCAAGTGTCCCCTAGTCTTTGTAATTTTTGATGGCGTGAAAAATTGATCTACTTGTACCCGTTCTACTCCACTTAGGATTTTGTAGACTTCAATCATATCTCCCCCTCAGCCGGCTCTTTTCCAAGCTGAAGAGCCCTAACCTTTTTAGCCTTTTCTCATACGAGGAGTTCCATCCCCTTTATCATCTGGGTTGCTCTTCTTTGAACCTTTTCTAGTGCCGCTGTATCTTTCTTGAGATAAGGAGACCAGAATTGGATGCAATATTCCAGGTGAGGTCACACCATGGAGCGATATAGGGGCATTATGATATTCTTAGTTTTGTTAACCATCACTTTTTTAAAATAATTCCTAGCATCTTGTTTGCATTTTTGGCTGCTGCCACACATTGGGCGGAAGGTTTCATCGTATTGTCTACAATGACACCCAGATTCTTTTCTTGGGCTCTAACCCAAAAGGTGGAACCTAGCATCTGGTAACTGATTTGGGTTATTCTTCCCAATGTGCATCAATTTGCATTTGTCCACATTAAATTCCATCTGCCACTTGGATGCCCAGTCTTCCCATTTCCTGCATTCAGTTTTCACAATCTGCATGCAGTTTAATGTCATCTGCAAATTTAATCACCTCACTCGTCGTTCCAATTTCCAGATCATTTATAAATAAGTTAAATAGCACCGGTCCCAGTACTGATCCCTGCGGCACTCTGAAAATCTAGATACAGTACATCAACTAGCTCACCTTTATCCACATGTTTATTCACACCATCAAAGAAGTCAAGCAAATTGGTGAGGCAAGATCTCCCTCGGCTGAACTCATGCTGATTGTCTCATTAAATCATATTTGTCTACGAGTTCCTCAATTTTATTTTTTATAATTCTTTCCACCATTTTGCTTGGCACTGAAGTCAGGCTTACTGGTTTGTAATTTCCCAAATTTCCCCTGGAACTCTTTTTAAAAAATTGGCATAATATTGGTCATCCTCTAATCTTCAGGTACTACAGATGTTTTTAGTGACAGGTTACAGATCACTAACAGCAGATCAGCAATGCAGATGATTCCTTCTACAGAACTCGAGACTAAAGATGAATAACCCACTGTTCAAGATTCATATGCCTTTTACACTAGAAGTTATATGCATTATGGGGGTGGGGGTGAGGTGGCGGCACAGTGGCTAAAGCTACAGCCTTAGCACTCTAAAGTTGTGGGTTCAAACCCACACTGCTTCTGGGCAAGTCATTTAATCCCCCCATTGCCCTAGATACATTAGATAGATTGTGAGCCCACCAAGACAGACACGGAAAAATGCTTGAATACCTGAATAAATTCATGTAAAACCATTCTGAGTTCCCCTGGGAGAATTGTATGCATAAATAAACAAAATAATAAATACAGATAGTCCAAAATAGTACCATCAGGATATTAGGTCATGCTCATAGGTTTGACCATGTTCCCTCATTACTCATCCAACATCACTGGCATCACAATTGCCTACAACATGCAGTTCAAGATGTTAATTCTGATCTACAAAGTTCTTAGTGGTACATCATCATATTTATCATCTGTTTTTATATCATACTGGCCATTTCACTTTCCAGTCCAGGTTGTGAGTTATGCTTGTGCGTTCCGTCATTTTTTTGTGCAAAATTGGACTCTACTTGAGACAGTGCTTTTTATGTTTTGTTTTAAATTTGGCTCTTTTTCTATGGAATTCCCTGCCTTTGTTTATTAAGGCAGAGACTTCACCGGCTAAATTTAGAAAAGTCTTGAAGATGGACCTATTCAAAATAGTGCTTAAAGGCTAAGGTGAGCATGAGGTTATGCAATTGGGCTAGCTGTGTAGGTATAATTTTTTTGTTATTGTTTTCTGTTTTTACTATTCTTTCTATTCTGGCATTCTTTTCAGACTAATTTAGTTTATAAACTGGTTTACGTACATTGTTATATACACAGTAGATAGCTGCAGATAAAAACCTGAAGAGTCCATCCAGTCTGCCCAACAGTCACATTCATTATTAATTTATGATTAAACCAAAAATGAATGAGGTATAAAAAGAGATTAGGTTCACAGCTTGCGAATATCTTTTTTAGTAGATAGGTGTGTCATTCTGGACGAGCAGGTTATATCCCCGTGCTCATGAGCCCTGCAGAAAGAATCCATTCCAGACCCAGTTTCTGTGGTGTTGGCTTTCCTCCAAGCTGGCCTTGACAAGGGACTTAACGGTGGTTTCCCCTTGGGTCCAAGCTGCAGGGCTTTCTTGTTTCAGGGCTCATCACTGCAAAGTCTACCCTGGCGTCTTATCAAGACAAAGCCAGATTTTTGAAAGGTGCACTACACATCAGACCTCTGGTCAAAGCCTCGTTCCCTTCATGGGATCTTAACGTGGTTCTATGGCACCTCAGCCAAGCTCCATTCAAGCTGCTGAAGGTAGGGTCGCTGATGGATCTGATGCTTAAAACTGTTTTTGCTGATGGCTATAACCTCGGCAAGATGGGTCTCGGAACTCCAGGCTTTCTTGTAGGGATCCTTTCCTTAAAATCTCTGACACTGCAGTCTCCTTACGCACCCGTTCCTTCCTTCTTGCCAAAGATGGTTTTGACTTTGCATGTCAATCAGATGTTCGATTACCAGCGTTCCAGTCCACAGGTTCCAAGAAACAGGACCAGATTTTAAAGAATCTGGATGTGAGAAGAGTGCTTATTAAATATCTTGAGGTCACCAATAAGTTTAGGCTTTCTGACCATCTTTTTATGCTGAGTAATCCAGCTAGGTGAGGGGCACCAACTTCCAAGGTCACAATTTCCAGGTGGATCTGGAGGACCATTTCCTCCACATACATTGTTTGTGGGAAACAGTCTCCTGTCTCAGTGAAGGTCCATTCAACCAAAGGTGTGGCTTCATCTTGGGCCGAAGCTAGGACAGTCTCTCCTGAGGAGATTTGTAGGGCAGCAACTCTACATACATTTGCTAAGTTTTACAGATTGGATGTGGCAGCAATGGAGGACTCTGCCTTTGGGTACTCAGAGCTATGTGCTGGTGCAGTCATCCCACCCTAGATTCCTGGGACTGCTTTTGTACATCCCACTCTTCCAGAATGACATAGCTATTGTACTCGAAAAAGAGATTAGGTTTTTACCTTGGTAATATTTTTTCTAATAGATAGGTGTGTCATTCTGGACCCCCACTCTGTCTTTTCTTTCCTGTACCTGCCTTCTGTCTCATTAAGAATGTTCTTCTCCAAGTCTGTCACTTGGAGGCTAATCAGCCCTTTGGGCCTTGAAGAGTAGTCTATTGCTAGTGTACTTTGGGGTACTATTTGAGCTCCTTTGATGCTTCTGCTGGCATGTTTGTTGCTCTATTTGATTATTTATAGCTCTTCAGTTACTTTGTTTGAGCAGAACAGACTTATTAGTTGGGGAAGTTTTCCCATTTCCCTACTTCACCTAATTTCAGAAGAGCTCTTCATGGCTTGGGGACTAAGTGTAGGTGGCAGTAGAGCTCTCAGTGAAGTAGGAAGATTACAGAAAAAAATCTAGAATGGATTCCTTCTCCAAAAGCTCACGACCATGGGGAGATTACCCGCTTGTCCAAAATGACATACCTATCTACTAGAAAAGATATTAGCAAGGTAACCTAATCTCTTTTTACTTGTAGCAGGTGTTCTCTGAGGACAGCAGGCATAAATTCTCACAACCCGCTCACCTCCCCAAGTTGGCTTCTTAGCACTGTTACTGAACTGATGGTCCTGCGAACTGACAATCAGGTGGGAGGGTACTGGCATATATGCGCGGTATGGACACTGTCTAAAGATTAAAATGACAGTGCATTTGGTAGAGTCTGTACCAGTTTCTATGGATGTTGTCATCCATATGTGAGGTACGTAATTTTGTTTTAGGGTTTCAATGGCCCTAAATAGTAGTAGTCCGATGTAATAGTGGGCCTCATTTACTAAAGCATGGCATGACTTCATGAAAGTGCACTTACAACACAAAATATACTAATTTTCATGCAAAGTGTATTTTTTTCTCTTTTATGTAAATGTAGCAAGAATGAGCTGCTGTGATACAAATACATTCAAAACAGCTCATAAATGTCAAAAATTGGAAAAATAAGTGTATGAAACAGGCCTCACAGGTCCATTTTCACAAAAAATGTGGCTATACCTTTGGACATATGTTTACTATTTTAGAGCTGCAAGATATACAAACAAACTTCACATGGCAGTGGTTGCAATTTAAAGGAATCTCATGGCCTGATTTGGAAGCCATCTGATACCTTTGCTGTGATAGAAGGGTAAAACCTGGGGAACTTCTGTACTCTGAGGGCCCAATGAGCCCTGCAGCCCTCTTTCCTCAGACCTGATGTAAGACCAAAATGTTGGTGGGTGCTGACCCCTAGTATTTCTACCATTGTGGTAGAGGGAATCACCAGGGTAGGAGTGATCATTTCTTCCCCCTCCCCAGCCCCATGTCCCATTGGATAGGGCAGGGTCAGCCTTTAGATTGCTTGATTTAAGAATCAGAGACTAGTACTTGGAGATAAAAGACCCTAAGGATTGTGCACCTCTTTTTATGGCTGGGGAGATGGGGTGAGGGCTATACTTGCAGATTTCAACATGCATTCTGTGCATGCTATTAACGTCTGTGACTGTGACAGGGTGAATATCCTGTCACTGGCCAGCAGAGGGCAGCCTCAGCTGTGGGAATGGAGCTCATTTGTATATGAGATCCTGCAAAGGCACCTGGGAGCTGTGTACTCACCCTGAGTGGAAAAGAATGATGAAACGAACAGTTCTAGTATAGAGAGCTGGGGAAAGGAAGAGCTTCTTCAAGAGCCTGGGCTACTCTCGATGGGAGGAATGTTGGCTTTGGCTTAACTCTCGGTAAGCCTGATCTAGACTGGCCTGTCTGGTAGAGCTGTGAGTGACCAGAGAGGGTCAAGCTTGATGACTGGCAGAGGGTCTGGTGGAGAAGACTGAGTGACTGGGAGAGTCCTCAAGGAGTATGAAGTCTGAGCAATTGGGAGAGTCCTCAGGGCATGTGTCCGGCAGAAGACAACTGAGCAACTGGGAGAGTCCTCAGGGAGAATGAAGACTGAACTAGAGAATGACATGGGGAAAAAAATTTGTCCCTATCCCTGCTACCACCGCTTCATCCTCACGACCACTGTCCACGCCCCGTCCCCGCGACCACTGTCCCTGCCCCTTCCCTGTCCCAGCGACCACTATCCCCGCAGCATCCATACAAGCCTCAGTACTGCAATAGGTAGCTTATTCCTTCCTTATAAATCAAAGTTCTGAACTAGAGAAAGAGATGTTCAGCTGGCAGGGCTTTGTTTATAAATTTTTATCAACACAACTAATATACTACTTTATCCTAAAGCAAAAAAAGAAAATAAATAGAAATTTTTTTTCTACCTTTTGGTTCTGCTTTCCTCATCTTCTCATTCAATTCCTCCATCCACTGTCTGTATTCTCTCTGCATCTTCCATTTGCTCTGTTACTGTGCCTTTCCCTTCACACACCCCCATTGGTCTGGCACCCATCTTCTTCCCTCCACCCCCTCCCCCATAGTCCGGCAGCTCTGTCTTCTTCCCTTCCAGCGTCGTTTCTCCACTCTCTGTTCCCCATTTCCCTTCAGCGTCTTCTCCCCACTCTCTCTTCCCCATTTCCCTTCAGCGTTTTCTCCCCACTTTCTCTTCCTGATTTCCTTTCAGCATCTTCTCCCCACTCTCTCTTCCCCATTTCCTTCCAGCGTCTGTTCCTCTCCACCCCTCTTCAGCGTCTGTTCCTTTCACCACCACTCTTCCCTCTCAGCACCCCCCTTCAGCGTCTGTTCCTTTCCACTGCCCTTCAACACCCCTCGTGTGGTCCGAGCATCTCCCTCCCTCCCCCTTATCTTCATGGCGCGTTTTAAGTTTACAGAGTTCAATTTCAGGTTGCGTCAGAGGAGAAGCTTCCGCCCACAGACGCACACGACTTCAGGCAGGCTCCGGCGGCTTCAATAAGTTACATTGTAAACTTAAAACGTGCCTGAAGGTAAGGGGGAGGGAGGGAGATGGATAGATTTGGACGACAGGTAAGAAGGAGGGAGGGGGCTGTGCGCAATTGGTCCCTCCCTTAACTGCAGGGACAAGGGCATTCACCATTCCATAAGGCAGTGGATGGCCTTGTCCCCGTACTTGCAGTGAGCACTCCCCCCCCCCCGTTTCAGTGGGTTACCCGCAGCTATCTACGGCTAGCTGCGAGTAACAGCCATCGTGCCATTCTCGAGTCCTCAGGGAGTTGTGACATTAGAGCTTCGAGTGACCGGAGAGTACTCAATCTTGATGACCCGCCATGATCAGTGAAGAGTCTGGCTGAAGTTTACTGGCAAGTAACTGACGGAGGGACTGGAGGAAGTGGCCAGAAGACCTGGAGGGACGCAGCCAGAGGAGTCCGATGTCCTAGGCTGATGGAGACTGGCAAGTGACCGGCAGAGGGACTGGTGGGGCCAGTGGCGACCAGCAGAAAGACTGGTAATGGTACCGGGAGCTGTCAAAAGACCCAGAAGGAAACAGTCTGTAGGCCCAGAGAGCACTGGCCAAAAGTGACTGGCGAGCGACCGACAGAGGGACCGGCAGTACCGGTGGCAACCAGTAGAGAGACTGGTAATGGTACCAGAAGCTACCGGTAATGGTATCGGAAGCAGCCCGAAGACCCAGAGGTCCAATGAAGGTTGAAGAGGCCCTGGTGAAGGATGAGAGACCCTGGACTGACAGTGGTTGATGAGTGGCCAGTGGAGGAACCGGCGGGGCCATGGCGACCAGCGGAGAGACTGGTAATCTCTCTGAAGCTATCTGAAAACCCGGAAGTCCAAGGGAGGGTTTGGAGAGAACCCGGTAGTGACCAGGGAAAAGCACAGAGGAACCTGGTCGGGTTTTAGCAGTGTGTGAGTGAGAAAGAAGACCTGAAGTGACGGATGACCACTTAGCCTGATCAAAGTGACATAAACATCAATCCCCAGGAACTTCAGTTTTCAATGCAGCTAAAATCATGCACATTCTGAAAGCTTGCTCTAAAAAAGGACAGTTAGGCTATTTACACCTGTGTCCATTCACAGGTTGGTAAAGGTGTGGTTTACAAAAGATTAAAGGAGACAATGAGAACTAGGATAGGGCAAGGAATTTTGACTGAACTCATATACAAAATTTTCAGCCTGTCTCTCTCAAGGAGCTTGTCCATTATTTTAGCTATAAAAAATATGTTCAGAAGAAGGCAGGAATTAAAGGATTAAATTAAATTGGAATGAGATGCATAATTAACTTTGTTGCTGTATCACTGCCTTTAAGATTTTAGAGAGAGAACTCATTCTCTCTTTAACAACAAACTAATGCCATCAGTGATAGTTGTTCATGATATGAGTATGCAGGCTGAATCCTGATTTTTAGCTATTAGTTTGTAGATATGATTTCTGATGATTGTTTGTGTATCTGTTTTATTATGTTTTTACAAAATTATGTATGTAAACTGTTTAGTTTTAAACAGTATAGAAAATTGTAACATAAATAAATAAATAGGAATAATAGAGAGAAATGAAAGCAAAAGCAGATAAAATTAAAAATGAAAGCAAGACTTGATGAAAAACTAGAGTTACCATATGGCTCCAGAAAAAGGAGGACGGATTGAAACATCTGGGTTTTACTTCAACTGAAAATGGAAGTAAGGAGGACAGATAGAGAGACATCTGTGTTTTACTTCCATTGAAAGCAATGGAAGTAAAACCCAGATGTCTCAATCCATCCTCCTTTTTCTGAAGCCATATGGTAACCCTATGAAAAAATAAAACTCATCTGACAATACATTATCTATATAGTAGATCAGGGCTGCCCAAGTCTGGTCCTCGAGAACTACTGGCAGGCCAGGTTTTTAGGATAGCCATAATGAACATGCATGAGAGAGATTGGCAAATGAGAGGAAGAACTTCATACGTTTCGTCATGGCAGATGAAGAAGGACGTGTCTTTGAGAGTACATAGCACGACAAATTGCTTCACCACCGTATTCTTGCTGTAACATTTCAAGAGTTTCATTATTGCTCTTTCTAAGTTTAACATAAAATTCAATCACACACTTCTGGCGTACTTTCACAGACACGTCTTCCTCATCTGCCATTACAAAATATATGAAGTTCTTTCTCTCGCTATGACCCAACAATGAAGACTACAGTAGTCCAACTGCAGGTTCAGAAATGTCAATGTTTGAGCTTCACAAAAACCAGAACAGCGTTGCCACATCTACTTCTTGGAAAGAAAAACAGAGGCACTCTCATTAATTTTCAATAAGCCCTCCGACGTCAGAAGAAAGATTTCCAGGTCAGCCATGGGCCGTGTGTAGGAACCATTGCCCACAGCTTTGGAAAGAGAAGGAGGGAACCAGCCAGAACAGGTAAACACCACGGGAGGGAGGCACGAACTTGGGACACAGAATGGAGGGAGGGAAGGAGAGGGGCATGTTGGGACATAGAAGGGAGGAAGAGGGGCATGTTGGGACACAGAAGGGAGAAGCAGGACTCCGTTTGTAACTACGAATCCAACATAAGTCGAATGTTTGTAATCTGTGGACTGCCTGTACCTAAAAGTTGACTCAGACATTCTGTGTAAACTTGAGTAGTGTAGAGACCAATTACTGTAGTGGTCTTGGAAAAAACTAAGAGGCTATTTTATTAAAGTTTAGCATATGCTACTACTACTATTTATTATTTCTATAGTGCTACTAGATGCACTCAGTGCTGTGCATTAAATACTTAAGAGATGGTCCCTGCTTGAAAGAGCTTACAGTCTAATTAAGACAGACACACAGCACAAGAGGTGAATCTATCCATACTGCTCAGGTAAGGATTTACAAGGGGACTGATTAGGCAGCTAGGGTAGGGGCAGGGCAGGATTAATTCTTCGAGGACCCCTAGGCACACAAGTACACTGGGCCCCCCTGGCCCTGCCCCGCCCCCATTTATCTGTTTTTTAAAATTTACTTCTTTATTTCCACTTGTATATTTCTTTTTTTTTTTAAATTCAAAACAAACAAAGATTAGCATACCAGTGCACAGTTTTTCTTCTATGCAACCCCCAAACTTCTCTGAATAAATCCCCCTTCCTTTCCTTCCCACCTACTTACCCAGGACTTTAACTCTGAACCCTTTCCATATATATATATATAAAAGTGTTCAAATATATTGTAAAGCAGCAATACTATCCGAAATACTGTATATGTCTATATTAATAACCAAGTTTACAACGCCTCTCAACTGCCTCACTCTATGTCAACCAACTGTAACCCATATGTATGGATAAACAACTAAATCTGTAACTCCTCTGGTACGTTCCACTCCATGTATGTTAACTTGTAATGAAACAACAAGGCAAGAAGTCCACCAAAAAAATCCAATATGAAACAAAAGAAGATCGGCAGAAAATAAGGAGATTCAAATCAGGTTTATTCAAGGTGCTCCCAAGAATCATGCCCGATGCATTTCGCCAAACAAGGCTAGTCAACGCTAACAGAAAACCATGTCTTTCATACACACAGAACACAAAAACACCCTCACCCAGTATGGAATAAGTAATCACAAACTAAAAATAGAAATATGTAGATAAAGGTTAAACTGAACCGCCAAGAAGCCAAACTGCATACAGTGAAACACCACAGAAACAATGACACATAGCCCCCTAATACTTTGCAAAATATAAATATAGCAGATGTAAATTTGAAGAAACTGACCACTTCACAAATTAACAGATAGAAATAAAACAAAAATTGAAAATAAGAATATATCATTTTATTTGAGTAATCCATTTTTCAATTAACTTTCAGAGGCCATAGCCTCATTCTTCAGGTCAATGTAGTATATTACTGTTACATTATACTGTCTTGACCTGAGAAAGGGGGTTTTGGTCTTTAAAAGTTAGTAAAAAATTAGTCCAATAAAAAGATTACCTTATGTTCTGTTTATAAAAGTTTTATCAATACAACTACAATACTATTTTATTCTAAAGCAACAAAAAATATTTTTTCTACCTTTTCTCGTTTCTGCTTTAATCATCTTGTCTTCACTCTCTTTTTTCTAGCCAGTTTGTCGTCTCTCTGTCTTCCATGCAGCATCAGCCCCTTCCATCCACTGTCTGCCCTCTCTCTCTGCCCCTTCCATCCACTGTCCGCCCTCTCCCCATTCCATATGGTATCTTCCTTCTTTCTATGCTCTTTCCATAAACTGTCTATCCTGTGCCCCTTCTCTCCTTTGTACATGATTCATTTCAGCTTCACCCCCCTCTCTATTTTCCTATCTCCACCCCTTCCCTATGCTTTGGCATCTCTCTGCTCCTTTCCTTCCTTCCTTCCCACTCCACCCCATGGTCTGGCATCTCTATCTCCTTCCCTTCCCTCATGGCCTATCATCTCTCTCCCTCCATGCTCTGGCACCTCCTCTCCCTCCTTTCCCTCTGGTCTAGCATTTGTCTCCTTAGTTTCCCTTCCCTCCCCCATGCCCTGGCATCTCTCTCCTCTCCTTCCAACTCCCCCTCCTTTATCTGTCATCTCCTCTCCTTCCTTTTTCTCCCTCCATCCTTCCTTCCTTTCTTCTGGTCTGGCATCTGTCTCCTTCCCTCCCCCATGCCCTAGCATCTCTCCCTCCCCCTTCATAGTCTGGTATCTCCTTTTTCTCCCTCCCATGGACTTGGCATTTCTCATTCCTCTCCCTTTTCATTCTCCTTCCTTCCCTCTCTATTCCCAATTGGGTGCAGCAGCAGCATTTCTCTTCCCTCCCCTTCCCCTGTGCAGCAGCATTTCTCCCTCTCCCTCCCCTGTGCAGCGGCAGCATTTCTTCCACTCTCTCCCCTGTGCAGCAGCAGCAGCAGCAGCATTATTTCTCCCCCATCCCTTTGCAGCAGCATTTCTTCCCCCTTCCCTGTGCAGCAGCAGCAGCATTTCTCCGCCTCCCCTTCCCTGTGCAGCAGCAGCATTTCATCCCCTCCCCCCTTCCTTGTGCAGTAGCAACAGCATTTCTCCCTCCTCCCCCTTCCCTGTGCAGCAGCAGTATTTTTTCTGTACCTCCCTTCAGCGCGTATTCCGTTTCTGGCTGGCTCCCTTGCTGCCTGTTGAAAGCCGCGGGCGTCAGCTCCCTGCACAATCCGCGGCTATGTCAGAAGCCTTCTCTCTGACATCAGAGGGAATGCTTCCGACACAGCCGCGGATCCTGCGAGGAACTGACACCTGCGGCTTTGAACAGGCAGCAAGGGAGCCGGCCAGAAATGGAACACACGCCGGAGGGAGGCACAGAAGAAAGGAAGGGAGAAGATCGGGTTGGGACTCAAGCACAAGCTGGGCCGCGGGTTGGACACTTTTTATTTAAAGGTTTGCTGCCGCTGCTGCTGGTTAAGAAAAGTAGCAGCGGCAGAATACGGAGGGTGGTTCCAGCGATGGGTTCCCCTGATCATTTCAGGCCCTAGGCTCGTGCCTACTGGGCCTACCCTTTAATCCGGCCCTGGGTAGGGGACTATAGAGGAAATGACACAGATATTGGTGCTTTACAAATTGGTAGGGTTAGGACTTAAATACAGCTTCAAAAAAGTGGTCCTTTAACCTGGATTTGAATACTGCCATAGAGGGAGCCTGATGCACCGAGTCAGGCAGTTTGTTCCAGGTATACAGCACAGCAAGGTAGAAGTGTCAGAGTTGGGAGTTGGCAGTAGAGGAAAAGGGTACCAACAAAATTGATGTACCCGACGGACGAAGATCTTGAGGTGGAGTGTAGAGAGAGAGAAGAGATACTGAGGAGCTGCAAAGTAAATACACTCATAGGTCAGTAAAAGGAGTTTGAACCACATGTGGAAATGGACAGGGAGCCAATGAAGCGCTTTGAGGAAAGGGGTAATATCAGCATAATGACTCTGGTGGAATGCGAGGCATACAGCAGCGTTCTGCACAGACTGAAGTGGAGAGAGTTGGCTTAATAGAAGACCTGTAAGAAGCACATTGCAGTAATCCAGGCATGAGGTGACAAGAGCTAGGATGAGGGTCTTGGCAGCGTGCTCAGAAAGGAAAGGCCGGATTGTAGCGATGTTGTAAAGAAAGAATTGACAAGTTTTGGTGGTCTGCTGAATATGTGAAAAGAAGGAAAGAAATGAGTCGAAGATGACTAGCTGGCGACCAGACATCCAGGAGGCAATTTCAAACAGGCAGGCCGATACTCGGTATAAAAAAAGGTTTGGATCATTCCCTAAAAGAGAAGTCCATAGGCCATTATTGAGATGGCTTAAAAGGGGAGAGGCCAACGGCGCTGAGTTAGAGGCTCTGTAAAGGAGCTAGGAGACAGGAGAGGAATAGAGGAGAAAAGCAGGAGAGAAGGGAAGCAGGAGCAGAAGGTGAGAGTTAGCTATGCCTACCCCTGAAGTCATTTACCGGAACTCTCCCTTAAAAGGGGAGGGGCCAACAGCGTTCAGCCATTTGGCGCATGTCGAAGGTGAGCATTAAAGGCGTTCACCTTAGCGAGAGCACCTTTGTGAAGGGCCTTAAGGAGGAACAAGTCACTGCATAGAAGAGCAGAGGGCAACCGCAGCAGACACAGAGGACATACAAGCAAACAGAGCAGAGGACAACCATAGCAGACACACAAGCAAACAGAGCAGAGGGCAACAGCAGCAAACACAGAGGACACTCAAGAAACAACCAAGCAGTGAGAAACCACTTCAGACAGCAAACTGACAAGCGGACAGCAATGGAAGCAGAAGACAGAAGCAGGATGTTGAGCTACCCAGTTTTCTGCACCGTTTACCATATGTACGACTACCTCCCTTCTGGGAGTCGGTCTTATATATGCACTCGATGCAAGGAACTGGAGGGCCTGAAGAAACAAGTTAGACTCCTGGAAAGCAGAATACTGGAACTAGAAGCACTTCGAGCAGTAGAGGAGAAGGACAGAGAGGCAGAAAACTTCAAGACAGAGGAAACCATTGAGGAAGAAGTCCGGGAGTTAGAGAAGTTCATCGAGGAGGCATACATGGAGGCTGTGGAAAATCACAAGCAACAGTGGAACTGCCAAGATACACCCACAGTGAGTGAAGACCACCTGGAGGACAACCACATGGAAGAAATGGGTGACACAACAGCGACTCCTGGAAACAGCAGAGGGAGCCCACAGGAAGATGAGTCCAGTGCAAGCCAACATCAGGTAAAGGGAAGATGGAAGTACACAGAGGACACGGACCTACGGCTGGAGAAATGGACTTACACCAGGGACATGGACCTGGAGAGACAAGAGAAGACAGAGAGGAGAGCGATCGTCATGGAGGACTCCATCTCAGACAAGTCGACAGCCACATAGCGGGAGGAAGAAAGGATCGGCTGGTGACCTTCCTACTGGGAGCCAAGATAGAAGACATAGTGAACCGCATCGACAGGATCATCGACAACGTGGAAGAGGAAGATACGGCGGTGGTGATCCATGTGGGGACATACAATGTGAGCAACAGGAACTACAGCAGGGAAGGACTGAAAGACCAGTACTGGATGCTAGGAAGGAAGCTGAAGACCAAAACGCCAAGGGTAGCATTCTCTGAGATCCTGCTGGTACCCAGGGCCGATGAACAGAGGCAGATGGAGCTTTAAGCAGTCAACGCTTGGATGAGGCGCTGGTGTGAAGAAGGATTCCACTTCGTGTGCAACTGGACGACATTCTGGGGAAAGAACAAGCTATTCAGGAAGGATGGATTCCACCTCAGCGGAGACGGAACGAGACTACTTGCAAACAACATCAAGAGAGAAATTGAGAAGTTTTTAAACTAGGAAGAAGGGGAAAGCCGACAGTTGACAGAGAGTCGATGGTTCAGGAACCGGTATACCCAGAGGATACCGTGCAGGAAGATAGTGGGGAAGACTCACCGGATCATAGGCAAGACAGAAATCCTGACAGATCGAAATGGATAGAAGAAGGAAGGAAATGCAAGAAAGTAACAGGCCACAAACTCAAGTGTATGAACATGAATGCAAGGAGCCTAAGTAATAAGATGTGTGAATTAGAAGCTATGGCATGGGGTCACGTGATGAGTCTGGAGTGAGCGGACGTGTTTTTCGAGCTCTCTGACCTCGGGTCTTCTAACACCGGCTTAACTACCTCTAAACTGCTGGCTGGATACCTAAGCTCCTCCCGGATCTTGTGCTACGGTTGAGCGTGTGCGAGGGGCAACTCGCCGGGCCGCTGGGGACTGGAATGCCGGTACGGGTGGCAAAAACACCTAAGCAGAAGTCGGCCCTATCTGGGTCTAAAATGGCGGCGTCCCCGGCTCCCGTTTCGGCGCCGGCACAGTGGGGAGAATGGGCCCAGGAAATCTCCCGCATGGTTACCGCGGCCCTAGAAGATCGTTTGCACAAACTGCAGTCTGCAATGGAGGGCATAAATGAGCGCTTTGAGTCCCAGGCCACCCGCATCGCAGCGGTGGAGCAACGCATCTCCGATGGGGAGGACGCGGCTACACAAGATCGGGAAAGTGTGCTCGCCTTGAGGGCTCAGGTGGTCCACCTCACCAGCCGGCTAGATGATCAAGAGAACCGCCAGCGGAGGAATAATTTACGGGTGGTGGGGCTGCCGGAGCTTCGGGCGGATCAGGACCTGTATAACTTTTTCCAAGATTGGCTCCCGACGCAGCTGGGCCTTGCGCCGCCAGTGGCGGGCTTTTTGTGCGAAAGGGCTCATCGCCTGGGGCAGCGCTCGGGAGACTCTAACCGTCCCCGAGCAGCGATAGCGCGTTACCTGAATTGGAGAGAGAAAGACCTCATCCTTCATGCTTACAGGAAAGCCGGTCTGCTGGAATATGAGGGGCGGAAGTTGCTGTTATTTAACGACTACTCCCTCCACGTGGCGTCCCTCCGCAGAGAAATGGCGCCCCTGTGTACAGCATTCCATCGGAGAGGAGTGCGCTTCGCGCTAGTCTACCCAGCGTCTCTGCGTGTCTGGCGGGAGGGAAAGCCTTACACCTTCCCTGATCGTGCGGAGGCCCAGCGCTATTTGGATTCCCTGCCTGTGGCCGACAACGGAGGAGTCCCTGCAGCTGATCGGGTGGCTTGAGCCACATGGTCGGGGCGTTCTGCATCCAGTTTTTGCCTCTTGACTTTCTGCCTGCTGACCGGTGGTGTAGACTGTGGCCCTGCGATTCCTGGTGCTCTGCAGGCTGGTCTCGGCTAGCGTGAGCGGGGGAGGATGGAGGGACTGGGGACTGGCAAGGTCTGGTGTTTTTGCCGTGCTCCCTTGCTGTTGGGAGGAAGCCTGGACTGGTTTCACGGTTCCCAGCCTTCTTCATTTTCTTTCTCTGGTTGTTGTTTGTTTTTTTAGCTGGGATTACTTGGGCAGTGTCGTTTCTTGCTGTGGGGGGTGAGCTTTATTATTGCATATCTGTCAGTACTCTCTCTTTGTCTTGGGAGACCCGGGGTTCTTGAGAGCTCTGTAGGGGATTTTGGGGTGCTTGTGTTTTGGGGTGTGCTGTACATTGTTTTTTCCCTTTCCTTATTCTGTTTTGTCAGGGGTGGGATTTTTGGGGATGGCTGCGGGGATTGTTTCTCATGGGGGAAGGGGTGGGGCTGTTCCCCATTTTTTCATTCTGTGCTGGGGGGCTCTGGGGATGGCTCTGGGATAGTGTTTTTTCAGGGGGTGGGTTGTGGATGGAGGGTAGGGGGGGTTGGGGGTGGGGGGTTAGGGGGGGGGCTGTTGTGTTTGTGTGTGGGGTTGGATGGCTGTGGTTTGGATGGGTTGTGGAGTAGACTGTGTGTGTGGGGGTGCAGCGATCCCGGGGGTGGATGTACTGGACTCTTTGTTCTGAGTTCTTGCTTGGGAGGATTCTGGTTCTCTGGGTTCCAGATGGGAGGCCTAGCTGGGGGGCAGCCCGTCTCTACTATTTTCAGGTATACTGTTCTTGCATTTGGGACATTTTTTTCATCATGACTAAGTTGACCATATCTACTTTAAATGTAGACGGGATCCATTCCCCTATTAAGAGGAAAAAATTGTTGTCGTGGTTCCGAAGGAGGGGGACAGATATCGCTTTTGTGCAAGAAACCCATCTCTCGGCTGCGGAGCATCTCAAGCTGCGGCGAGATTGGGTGGGCGAGGTCTGTTCGTCCTCCTTTGGTGCCCGGAAGCGAGGGGTTGCCATTCTTATTCATAAACAGTTGCCCTTCCATGTTCATAAAGTTCTCCAAGATCGTGATGGCCGCTATGTTATTGTTTTGGGGGAACTATGGGGTCATAAGTGGCTATTGTGCAATGTGTATGCTCCTAATGTGTATAATCATAAATTTTTTTCGGATTTGCTTGCCAAGATAGCCATGTATCCTGAGTATCAACCGGTGGTAGGAGGGGACTTCAATATTACCGCTGATCCCGCACTGGATTGTAGACCGGCTAAGGGTGGGACCAGGGACCACGGAGCCAAGGGGGTGAACTTTTTGCTTAGCCAGTTGCAGCTGTTGGACACTTGGAGGATTTTGCACCCTGCGGAGCGCACTTACACTTTCTACTCGCATCCCCACAATGTATATGCCAGATTGGATTACTTGTTGGTGTCGCCCTCTCTGCTCTCCAGAGTGTCTGGGATTGATATCGAGGAGGTTCCCCTGTCGGATCATTCACCAGTCGTCATGGAGCTTCAGTTCACGCCGGATCCTGGGGAACGCCATTGGAAATTTCCGTGCTCTCTCTATCGAGATCTCGACTTTCATAAATATCTTCGGGAACAGTGGTTGGAGTATAGTTCGCATAATAATACCGAAGATGTTGGTCCTGTGACTTATTGGGAGGCCTCCAAGGCGGTCCTGCGAGGGTTTATTATTGCTTATCTGTCTCGTAAACGGCGGTCCCTGGATGCGGAATTGTTGACGCTGTCGGGGGAGCTTCGACAGCTGCGGGCGCGCCATTGTACTTCTCTCTCGCTGGATGACAAACTTCGTCTCTTGGACGTTCGGCGGCAGATCGATGCCATCCTGACGCAGAGGGCCTCCCGCGATATTTATTTTCAACGGTATAAATTGTATGCCTGGGGAGGTAAGACAGGGAGGTTGTTGGCTAATTTGGTCCGGCCTCCGCGTACCAGGCAGGTTATCCTCTCCATCAGAGACCCCAAGGGTACCTGTTACACGCAGGAGCGCCAGATTCAGCAGCAATTTGTTCACTTTTATGAATCTCTGTATGCGAATAGACCGTTCTCGGACGCTGACCGGGATGCTTTCTTTCAGGGGCTTCGGCTCCCTCGGTTGACAGACGCCCAGTTGGGACAATTGAATGCCCCTATTAGTCCGGAAGAAGTGCAGATTGGTATCAAGCAGCTTAAGTTAACTAAGGCACCGGGCCCGGATGGGTTTGGATCTGAGTATTATAAGATTCTGTCGGATCAGATCTCTCCGGCTTTGGCGGGAGCGTTTAATGCTCTCTCTGAGTCTCGTGGTTTGGGGTCTCCTAATATGGCCCATGTGGTGCTGCTGCCTAAGCCTGGCAAGGATGCGGCACAGGTGGGTTCCTATCGACCTATCTCCCTCCTCAATCAGGATGCCAAACTCTTTGCCGCTCTTTTGGCGCGTCGTTTGAATGTCTTTTTGCCGCTCTTGATCCACGAGGACCAGGCTGGATTTGTGCCAGGACGTTACGCGTCAATGAATTTAGTTAGAGCCTTGATGGCCCTTCATTCCAGGCGTGGCCTGACTGGAGAATCGGCTATCGTAGGCCTGGACATGGAAAAGGCCTTTGATAGTATCTCCTGGCAATATCTCTTTTGGATTCTGCGGCAGTTTGGCATAGACGGTGCTATTCATCATTGGATCAGCAGCTTATATATCCAGCCACAGGCCAGGCTGTTGGTTAATGGTCAGTTTACTGCACCGTTTGCTTTAGGTAGGGGGACGCGACAGGGCTGTCCGTTGTCCCCGTTGCTTTTCGTGTTAGCTATTGAGCCATTGGCGGCCAGGATTCGAGCTGATCCGGATATTCGGGGCATTCATATTGGGGACCAGGAGAGTCGCATTAATCTTTTTGCCGATGATATTCTTCTTTATCTGGATGATCCCCGGAGGGATTTGGGGCGGGTTCTCGCTTTGGTCCGCTCCTTTGGCGATATTTCTGGGTTGCGAGTTAATTGTGATAAATCTGAACTTCTCCCATTGCGGTCTACCCGAGTGGAGGCTTGGCATGCGAGCCTTGAGATTCCCCCGGTGAAGGGGCCGATGCGATATCTGGGAGTATATTTAAGTCCTGATCTCAAGCTTCTGTATCGCTATAATGTGCTCCGTCATTTGGAGGAGATTCGGCGTTTGTGTGAGAAATGGAGAGAACTTCCCCTGGGGGTTTGGGGTCGGGTGGCTTTGACTAAGATGGTCCTCCTTCCCAAGATTTTGTATCCGTTGCAGGCTATACCGCTCTGGGTTAATGCTAAGGAGGTGCGTCTGTTTCGTTCGCTTATCTCCTCTTTTGTTTGGCGTCATAAGCGGGCCCGGATTAGCTCTGCTACCTTGGCCTTGGATAAATATAGGGGTGGTTTAAACCTTCCTGATCTTCGCTATTATAATGTGGCCGCTTTGTTCCGCTTTATTCATGAAGGATGGTCGGGGTGTTATAAATTCTCTTCCCAGAGTTGGGTGGAGGCGTGGTGTGCCCCTCATTCGGTCTTGTCTCTTTTGCATATCCCATTGTCGGTTATCCCGGGAGGGGGGGCTAAGTTTGCATATCTCTTGCCTATGAGGCGGGCGTGGCGGTGGTGGAGACGGCGGCAGGGGAAATCTCCGGCTGCATCTCTTTTGTTGCAGTTATATGGGAACTCCGACTTCCCGCCTGGAGTGGGACACGCTTGGTTCCGGCAGTGGGAGCAGAGAGGGGGAAGAACACTTCATGATATTGTCTCCGTGGGGGGGGGGCGGTTTCCTTCTTTTGAACAGCTGCAGACCCACTGGCACTTGCCTCGGACTCACTTCTGGGCTTATCTCCAGGCCCGGCATTATTACTTTTCTCTTAACCGCCGCTGGGGGGATGCTTGGCTCAGTGGTCCCTTGGATGTTCAGTTTTTTCAGGTCTCTCCAGCTTCCAACAAATTGGCTACTTGGTATCGGATTCTGAAGGCCGCCTCGGATTTGGGATCTATTGACCGTTTGGCCTCCCGGTGGCAATCGGAGCTCGGTATTGCCTTGGACCGTAAGGCCTTTCTTGATCTCTTTGCCACCGTGCACGCCATGGGGGGTTCTACGGACTTTAGGGAAATGCAATTTAAAATTTTGCATCGGGCTTATTTATCTCGGGCTCAGGGAGCTCGTATGGGCCTTTGGGAGGACGCAGTTTGTGGTAAATGTAAGCGTTTCGTGGGTACCTTAACTCACCACTTTTTGGAGTGCCCTTCTTCTGCTATCTGGCTGCAGGTTCTCCCCTTTTTGGAGCGCCTTCTACACCGAGATATACCATGGTCTTATGGGTTTCTGCTCTTGGGGGATCAGCGTGAATTGATTGAGGGGGGGCTCACGCTCCCTCAACGCAGGGTTCTTTACATGGCTGTCTTGGTAGTGAAAAAGCTCCTGTTGCAGCATTGGGTGGACGAGTCTGTTGCATCCTTTCCGCACTGGCTGGCTCGGTTGGCTATGGTGGGGCGCTATGAGCTTCAGCGTCTTCCTAAGGCTGGGAGTTTGATTCACCGCTGCTATCGGGAGCTGTGGCAGAGGGTGTTACAGCTTTGCTCCGGTTTGGAGTCGGAGGGCATGTCTTCCTCTTCTTGATTTGGTTCCTAGTGGGGGGGGGTTACGCTTTCTCCCTCTGTCTTCCTGTTTTTGCTTTTGCTTCTGTTTTTGTTTTTGTTCTTTCTCGGGGGGCTGCACCGGTGTGGATGTGGGGGGGAGGTTTGGGTTGCTTGGATGTTTGGCTGTCTAGTGGTATGTGTGGGGAATGATTGTTGTGGTTTGGGTTGCGTGAATGGGATTGGCATGTGTTTGTGTGGTGGGGTTTGGTATTTTCAAATGTCAATTGTGAGGGGAACCCACACATGGGATTTTTGTACTGCGATTTTTGTTGTTCTGATATCCTGTACTGTTTTTGGATGCTCTGCTTTCTGATGTTTCACTCGTGGTTGTGTGTTCCTTTGCAGTTGTCAATAAAGATAATTTACAAAAAAAAAAAAAAAAGAAGCTATGGCATAAAAAGATAACCTTTATATCATCGGCATCACAGAAACATGGTGGAATGAGGAAAACTTCTGGTTCACTGTGCAGCTGAGATACAAGCTATACCGCAGAGAAAGAGTGGGTCATTGCCCTATACGTCAAAGAGGGAATCGAGTCTACCGGAGAGAACACACCGGAAATAAAGAATAAGTTAGAGTCTCTATGGGTAAAAATTCCTGGCACAAATGGAACGGAAACAAAGATCGGCATCCACTACTGACCCCCAGGACAGTCCGAAGAAATTGATGGAGAGATGACGGACGAGATTAAACGCAACTGAAAGGGAAGATAGCGCAGTTATCATGGGTGACTTCAATTATCCGGGGATAGAATGGAACCTAAGCACCTCCTGCTGCGGTACAGAGACCAAGTTCCTGGATGCTGTAAGCGATTGCTTCCTGGAACAACTTGTCAAGGAAAATATGAGAGGAAATGCAATTCTGGACTTAATTCTAAAAGATCTACGAGGACCGGCACAAAATATAGAAGTAGAGGGGACACTGGGAACCAGTGATCATAATATGATCCGCTTCGACCTGGACACAGGGGCGAAACATCGATCCAGAATGACGGCCACGGCACTGAACTTCCGAAAAGGGAATTACGAAGGGATGAGACTCATGGTGGGGAAGAAGATTAAGAAGAGGATAAGCACTTTAAAAACACTAGAGCAAGCATAATCCCTTTTTAAGGACACGGTCACTGAGGTTCAAAATCTATATATACCGCGTATCAACAAGGGATCCAAGAGGAAAAAGAACAAGGAACCGGCTTGACTCACTGAAGCGGTGAAGGAAGCAATCAGAGACAAGACGACTTCATTTAAGGAATGGAAAAAGTAAAAAACGGACGAAAACTGGAAAAAACACAAACATCAAAGAAGGTGCCATAAGGCGGTAAAAAGGGCCAAAAGAGACTATGAAAAAAAATTGCCAAAAGGCGAAAAACTTCAAGCCGTTTTTTTGATATATTAAGGGAAACGACCCGCGAAGGAAGCGGTGGGGCCGTTGGATGACCATGGAATAAAGGGAGTACTAAAGGAGGAGAAAGCCATCGCCGACAAACTAAACACATTTTTTGTATCTGTATTTACCGAAGAGGATATACACAACATATCAGAAACTGAGAGGATTGACAGTCAGTCTAGAAGAGGTATGCAGGCAGATTGATAGGTTTCAAAATGATAAATCCCCGGGATTGGATGGCATCCATCTAAGGGTAATGAAGGAACTGAAAGGGACTATAGCTGAACTGCTTCAACTGATAGCCAATCTATCAAGTCGGGAAGGATTCTGGAAGACTGGAAAGTGGCGAATGTTATGCCGATCTTCAAGAAAGGTTCGAGAGGAGATCTGGGAAACTACAGACCGGTGAGTCTTACCTCGGTACCGGGAAAGATGGTAGAGGCGCTGATAAAGGACCGCATCATTGATCACTTTGACGGACACAATCTGATGAGAACCAGCCAGCAAGGCTTCAGCAAGGGGAGATCCTGCTTGATGAACTTGTTGCACTTCTTCGAGGGAGTAAACAGGCAGATAGACAAGGGCGAGCCGGTTGACATCGTATATCTGGATTTTCAGAAGGCGTTCGGCAAGGTCCCGCATGAACGACTACTACGAAAAATTGCAAGCCATGGAATCGAGGGTGACATACTCATATGGATAAAATACTGGTTGGCGGATAGGAAACAGAGTGGGGGTAAATGGACAATACTCAGACTGGAAATGCATCATGAGCAGAGTGTGCAGGGTTTGGTGCTTGGACCCGTGCTCTTCAACATATTTATAAACGACCTGGAAATTGGTATGACGAGCGAGGTGATTAAATTTGCAGACGATATGAAGCTATTCAGAGTAGTGAAGACGCAGAAGGATTGCGAAGATCTGCAACAGGACATAAATACTCTCGAGAAATGGGCTGCAACATGGCAAATGAGGTTTAGCGTGGATAAGTGTAAGGTGATGCATGTTGGTAACAAAAATCTTATACACGAATACAGGATGTCTGGGGCGGTACTTGGAGAGACCCCCCAGGAAAGAGACTTGGGAGTACTGGTCGACAAGTCGATGAAGCCATCCGCGCAATGTGCGACAGAGGCAGCGAAGAGGGCGAACAAAATGCTAGGAACGATTAAGAAGAGAATCATGAACAGATTGGAGAAGGTTATCATGCCTCTGTACTGGGCTATGGTACGCCCTCACCTAGAATACTGTGTCCAGCACTGGTTGGCTTACATGAAGAAGGACACAGTACTACTCGAAAGGGTCCAGAGAAGAGCGACTAAAATGGTTAAGGAGCTGGAGGAGTTGCCGTACAGCGAGAGATTAGAGAAACTGGGCCTCTTCTCCCTCGAAAAGAGGAGACTGAGAGGGGACATGATAGAAACAGTGAAAATATTGAAGGGAATAGAATTAGTAGATAAAGACAGGTTGTTCACCCTCTCCAAGGTAGGAAGAACGAAAGGCCACTCTCTAAAGTTAAAAGGGGATAGATTCCGTACAAACGTAAGGAAGTTCTTCTTCACCCAGAGAGTGGTGGAAAACTGGAACGCTCTTCCAGAGGTTGTTATAGGGGAAAACACCCTCCATGGATTCAAGACAAGGCTGGACAAGTTCCTGATGAACCGGAACGTACATAGGTAGGGTTGATCTCAGTTAGGGCCCTGTTTTTTGACCCTGGGGGCCGCCGCAAGAGCGGACTGCTGTGCATGATGGACCACTGGTCTGACCCAGCACTGGCAATTCTTATGTTCTTATGAAAAGAAGGAAAGAAATGAGTCGAAGATGATTAGCTGGTGGCCAGACATCCAGGTAGCAATTTCATACAGGCAGGCTGATACTCGGTATAAAAAAGGTTTGGATCATTTCCTAAAAGAGAAGTCCATAGGCCATTATTGAGATGGCTTAGGGAAATCCACTGTTTATTCTTTGGATAAGCAACATAAAATCTGTTTTACTACTTGGGATCTAGCTAGGTACTTGGGTTGGCCATTGTTGGAAACTGATACACACACACACACACACCCGGCCGCAGGAGAGTTGCTCATTTTCTCCTGCCGCCACGCAACCCACCCCCACCCACTGTGCCTCCAATGACCCCTGCCCTTACCTTATTTTCAGATGGCTGGCCGGAGGGATGCCTACTCTTCAAAATGCCCGCCTCTTCAAAATGGTGGACTTTTCCCTCCCCAGTGCACCCTGGAATGCACTGGGGAGGGCCTGAAGTTCTGATTGGTCCAGGTTGTTAAAGGACTCTTCTATGGGTGAGGCCTTATGCATCTGGGCCAATCAGAGCCTTAGGCCCCTCTCTGGATGCAATGTGGAGGGACCCAGGGAGGGGCCTAAGGAAGACTGGAAGATGATTTCTTCCAAGAATCATCTTGAAGAATTTCTGGTAAAGATTTTCACAGCCGCAACAAAATAAGCAGGTTTACACTATTTAGTAAAGGAACTCAAAGAGCCATATATATGGTAAGGATTGTAAGAATGTAAAACATCCTTGCTATTTAACTTATTTATAAATAATCTAGAAATTGGAATGACAAGTGAGGTGATTAAATTTGCAGATGATACAAAACTGTTCAAAGTTGTTAAAAATGTATGCAGATTGTGAAAAATTGCAGGCAGACCTTAGGAAATTGGAAGACTGGGCGTCCAAGTGGCAGATGAAATTTAATGTGGACAAATGCAAAGTGATGCACACTGGGAAGAATAATCCGAATCACAGTTACTGAATGCTAGGATCCACCTTGGGGATTAGCGCCCAAGAAAAGTATCTGGGTTTCATCGTAGACAATACAATGAAACCTTCCGCCCAATGGCCCTGATTCTCCAAAAGTGCGTCCCGATTTTAGGCAGCTGTAGGCGTCCTACAGCTGTCTAATCAGCCAATCGGGATGCACGTTTTTTAAAAAAAATGCTCCCCAGGCAGGCTGCCTATATTGAAGGCGAGGCCCGCAAGACACCTAGGCCCTGATTCTGTAAAGGACGCCCGGGAGAGGCGTCCTGTTCAGAATTGGCCTACACTAAACCCCGATTCTGTAACCGGCATCCATGTTACAGACGCTGGTTAGAGAATCAGGTTAGATTAGACACGGCCCGCTACACTTATCGTGGCAAGGGATCTCTCTGCCGCTATAAGTATAGCGGGCCGCGGCCTGTCCGATCGCTGGCAGGAAGGGTGCCCAATCCCTCCTGCCCGAAGACGCACCCTCCCCCCCGGCGCTAACAACCCCCAAACCTCCACCCCACCAAACTAACCTGTTCTTACGGCCAGATGGGTGTTGCCCGTCCAGCCGGCAGGCACGCCTGGTCGAAATGAGGCGGGCCCGCCCCTTCCCGGCCCATCCTGCTGAAGTCTAAGGCCTGATTGGCCCAGGCTCTAGAAGCCTGGACCAATCAGGCCTTAGGCATAGCGGGTCCGCCCATCCCCACTAAGTCTAAGGTCTGGCCGTAAGAACAGGTTAGTTTGGTGGGGTGGAGGTTTGGGGGTTGTTAGCGCCGGGGGGGGAAGGGTGCATCTTCGGGCAGGAGGGATTGGGCACCCTTCCTGCCAGCGATCGATATTGTTGGGGGGGGGGAGGGTGCGTCTTCGGGCAGGAGGGATTGGGCACCCTTCCTGCCAGCGATCGGACAGGCTGCGGCCCGCTATACTTATCGCGGCAGAGAGATCCCTTCCCGTGATAAGTATAGCGGCCGCGTCTACTTACAATGTAGACCAGCATTTTGCTGGCCTACATTTTAAGCTTCTCCTCTACTAGGGAGACGCGTAGGGCCGCCTAGGTTCGCCTAAGGCCTGCCTAAGGCCCTTAGGCGAGCTTAGGCATCTTGCAGGTCTCCCTAGGCTCCCGGAGGCGCCTTCAGGCCTGCCTGGGGAGCATTTTTTTAAAAAAAACGTGCATCCCAATTGGCTGATTAGACAGCTGTAGGACGCCTACAGCTGCCTAAAATCGGGACGGCACTTTGGAGAATCAGGGCCAATATGTGGCAGTGGCCAAGAAAGCAAATAGGATGCGACTTCATCTGGAGTATTGTGTTCAATTTTGGTCTCCTTATCTCAAGAAAGAGATAGTGGTGCTAGAAAAGGTTTAAAGAAGAAAGACCAAAATGATAATGTGGATGGAACTCCTCTCGTATGAGGAACAATTAAAAAGGTTAGGGCTCTTCAGCTTGGAAAAGAGACGACTGAGGGGAGATATGATTGAAATCTACAAAATCCTGGGTGAAGTAGAAGGGGTACAAGTGTATCGTTTTTTCACTCTGTCAAAAATTACAAAGATTAGGGGATACTCGAAGTTACAGGGAAATACTTTTAAAACCTATAGGAGGAAATTTTTTTCCACTCAGACAATTGTTAAGCTCTGGAACGCATTGCCAGAGGTTGTAGTAAGAGCGGATAACGTAGCTGGTTTTAAGAAAGGTTTGGACAATTTTCTGGAGGAAAAATCCATAGTCTGTTTTTAAGAAAGACTTGGGGAAGCCACTGCTTGCCCTGGATCGGTAGCATGGAATGTTGCTATTCCTTAGGTTTTGGCCAGGTACAGGCTACTGGGTTGATGGACTATTGGTCTGACCCTCTTGTTATGTTCTTAAGGCCCCCTTTTATCAAGCTGTGGTAGAACATTTTTGCGCAGGCCAACAAGGTAAATGTTCCAATGCTCATTCAATTTCTGTGAGCATTGGAGTATTTACCAATCCAACCCATGCTAAAATGTTCTACTGCAGCTTGATAAAAGGGGGAGGGGGTCTCTAAGATAGTTACATCCATTATTGTTCAAAGCCTTAAAATATTGGACAACAGAATTGGATTTAATCATTTGAGTGAATTGCTACTAGTGTGAAGAAAACAATCAAAATTTTGGACTAACATACATGAAGTCAGAAATTCAGAGCATTACAGTAATTAATGACACAACTAGGCTGGAGTGAGCTTGGATAGCAACTTTATTTGGAACCTAGGATAATACCAAGTGGACTTTATAGTCTATGACCCAGAAATATCAAAGAAGAGACAAGGCACAACTAATACACACAGGCACAATCAGGGCAGGATTAATTCGTCGAGGGCCCCTAGGCACACAAGTACACTGGGCCCCCTGCCCCGCCCCACCCCACCATGCGCCCAGGCAGAAACAGGAAGCTGCGACAGAGAGAAGCTTTGGGCAAGCAGCACTGCTTGCAAAATTACAGTTCCTGTTGCCTTTCTTACCTGTGTTGCTTGCTTGCCTTACTTTCTGTCGATTGGGGGGGGGGGGGGTTGTCGATCGGGGTGGGGCCCACATTGCTGATCGATGCTGGAGGGGCCCATTGCCGTTTGCAAAAAAACATTGATGCCTTCCTTCAGCGGGCCCCCCTGACCATTTCGGGCCCTAGGCACTTGCCTACTTGGCCTATTAGTTAATCCTGCCCTGGGCACAACTAATACAGGCACAACTAATATATGCAGTACCTACTTGTTCGCTTTTCCATCCCTATAGGACTGCACCTACAAGAGATAGAACACTATCATTCCAAGCAGGCAAATGGAACAAATGTTGAACCAACTTCATCTCAAATGCACTTTTGTACCAAACGTTTAGAAAGTTAATAAAAACTTATCTCCTTGACAAATTTCTCTGACCCCACTTCAACCTGATGTACTTCCAAAACACTTCCAGATAAACCTGACTAAACTTAGCATGCCAAAGCAATTTCGAAAGTTCTCTGTAAAGTCGCTGTCTGTATACAGTCTCTTCCCTTGTAAACCACTTAGAACTGTTTGTGGTATGGCGGTATATAAAAATAAAGTTATTATTATTAAGTTAATTCAATCATGTATTTTTAATGGGTATAACTAATGGGCAGACTAGATGGACAGTTCAAGTCTTTGTCTGCCGTCATTTACTATGTTACTATGTTAATTCAAGTTAAACATCTGCAGGAGGTAAATAATGTGGCAGTGCAAAGCCTCATTATGAATTCCCTTCCCATTGTTATTCCCTTTCATGTAAAATTCAGGGATCCTATCTATGACTGAATTTGCTTCCAAGTAACCTTCTTTGCCCTACTCACCATCAAAATCTTTTCTGAAGTGTTTATACTTTCTCCTTTGGCAGCCTTGTTACCAGGTCACTCGAATCAGTCACAATATCTAAAATGTGATTTGAGATATTGGACCCTCTCTCCTTTGTGACACTATAAGAATACCAAAAAGCTTTGCCACCCTCCAACACCCTGGAGCAAACTGGCTAATGAATTTGATCTGGCTGGTTCCAGAAAAATAAAAGCTAATTATCCAGGTAATGCACTGTATTGTTCCTGTCTACCTGCCTTCTATACAGCTAGCCAGTGCCAGTGATGTCTCAAGTCTAAACAGTATTTGAGGTATTTTTTTGTGTGCATATGATATGACTGAAAGCAACTGAAGTGGAACCATTTAATAGTGCTGCTACGTTAATTTGAGGCTTTTTTTCTACCCCTTATGGTTCAGTAACAGGGTTTTCTTCAAAAATACCTCAATGGAATAATTTAGAGTCATCTCATGGACCTCGGTGGTGATGCTGCATGTAAATCAAGTTTCAATACACATTGACAGTACACACCAGAATCGTCATTGGTCTCTATTATTTTTAAAGTGCTCTATAGTGTTATTTTTATAATAAATATATTTTTCTTATTAAAGTTTATAAAGTTTAGAAGTATAAATACTCATCTTAGTTTGGTTGCAAGAACGCGGCTTGGGAGTACATATTCCTACATAGGATTATGTTTTGCCACAGGCTGTTTCAAGGAATCCCCCTATGAGCAAACAAATGCCAATAAGTACTTATTTTAAATGCACATAACTTCATTACTTCAATGATTAGCTCTCTTCAATCAAGTTGGTATTACTCCCCAATATTTAATTCAAAGTATTTAAATCAAAATTCAGGCTACTAACCTTTTAGTTTACCAGAGCAATGCTTCCTGTGTTTCAAAGTTCATGCAGGAAACATGACCGTGGCTTTTTTCTATTTAAACATCATTTGAACTAATGTGATAAGGTAAAACTTTTTACGTATCCAATCAACAGGGAAAACTCCTTAGTGACGTGGAAAGACTTCAGTACTCATTCAGACAAGCGTCATCCACTCTATTTCAGTGTTCAGTCTCTTAAGTTTCACCGACTTTAATGTAAAAATTCATTTTTGCTCTTTAAAATTGAGTTTCTCTTCATAGTTCCCTCTCTCCCACCTGATCTTCACCTGATCTATAATTTGCCACATATATCATTAATTATATGCTTCTTATCGTGCCAGTGATGTACAAGAGGAACTTCCATATTCCCCGTATTAATTCTAGATTTATGTTCTGTCAAATGGATAGTAATTTTCCTATTTGTACACGTACAGAAGATCACATGGGCATTTAATTAAATATATTATATGAGTACTTGTACAGGAAGTATTTGAGGTAGCCTGATATGCCTTTTTCGTCCCAGGGTCAATCCAAGAGGAGCCAATCATAGCTTGAGTACACAACTGACATTGTCCACATATGTTATGAGCATACATTTCTTCATGTTCTGTTGATTTGATTTCAAATTTATGTATAGCAAGCAGTTCCCCTATCATTCTTACTCATTTGTATGATACCACAGGAGAAGATTGGAATAATGGGCTCAGTTGTAAAACACCCCGATGTCTTTTTATGATCCTAAAGAAGGCACTACTCAGATCTGAAAATGGCAGAACACATATCAGACTTTCCTCCTGCTGCTGTTTTTTCTCTTCCTGTATTAGTAAAGTTCTGTTTGCATAACATGCTCTTAAATAAGCCTTCTTGTTAGCTTTCAAAGGGTAGCCCCGTTCTTTAAATCGCAAAATCAGAATCTTCACCTGTTTTTCATATTTTTCTATATGTGTACATAGTCTATGTATCTGTATAAATTGGCTTACTGGGATATTGTATTTCAAAAAGTACAGATGGCTACTTGAGAAATGTAGGAAGCTATTCCGTTCTACGTCTTTTCTATATAAGGTAGAAATGATTTTGCAATCTTCTCTTTTGATCAGCATTAGATCTAAATAAGCAATTCTTGTAGAATGGTAGGCCACTGTAAACTTCAAGTGGGAATTAAGGGTATTAATCCACTCAAGAAATGCATCCAATTCTTCTTGGGACCCCCTGAATGCATTTCTTGAGTGGATTAATACCCTTAATTCCCACCTGAAGTTTACAATGGCCTACCATTCTACAAGAATTGCTTATTTAGATCTAATGCTGATCAAAGGAGAAAATTGTAAAATCATTACTACCTTGGTAAAATTTAGCAAACGTGTGCACAGTGGACCATGTCACTGCCCTGCAAATCTCCACTCTAGCTTCGGCCCATGAATAATAATAATAACTTTATTCTTCTATACCGCCATAGTCGTGAGACTTCTAGGCGGTTCACACCGAAGAGAGCTGGACAATCAGCGAAGTTACAATGTGTTGAGATCCGGGATAGAGTATACAGAAACTTACAAAAGCATATAGAAACTTACAAAAAAGTCCGGGATACAGCGTGTAGGGTCTTACAAAGAGCATATAGAGTCTTATAAAAAGGCAGAGAGATACAGCATATGGAGTCTTACAACAGGCAGTGAAAAAATACAGCAAACAGAGTCTTAAAAAGGCAGCAGAAAAAATGTTATACATTTCAGATTTGAAAAGCAGGAGTGGACATATGTAGTGTTGGGTGAAGATACTTTTTTAGGTGACAATTCTGTTGAATAAGGCAGTTTTTATGGCTTTTCTAAAGGCCTTATATGTCAGTGTTGCTCCATTTATGTAGTTGTCTAACCAGTGTTGTTGTTTGTTAGCTTGGTATATAAAAGTTCTATCCAGGAAGATTTTGTATTTGCAGCCGGTAATGCACGGGTATGCAAATAGGTTGCTGTTTCTGGTTTGTCTCGTAGGACTGTATAGAGTGAAGTGAGGAAGCAGATATGTAGGAGCTAGTCCCCAAACCAGCTTGAAACATATGCAAGAGAACTTGAATATTATTCGTGCCTCCATTGGCAGCCAGTGAAATAGTTTGTAGAAGGGGCTAACATGGTCGCTCTTTTTCAATCCAAATATCAAGCGGACCGCTGTGTTTTGGACAATCCTAAGTTTCCTTACGTTTTTTTTAGGTATACCCATATAAACAATATTGCAGTAGTCCAGTGTTGAAAGCACTAATGATTGCACTAGTAGTCTAAATGATAGAGGGTCAAAATATTTTTTGATGGACCTTAATTTCCACAGTGTCAGGAAACATTTTTATCCTTTCTATCTTTGGAGCTTTTGGGAAAGTGGGATATAAATAAAATTTGGCTTGATTTGGAGCTTCCAGGATTCTTCAAAGACTATGATGCTTTTCATTGAATCATATAAATACTGTCCCTGTGAGGTAGTATGGAAACTTGAGGTGGTATGGAAACTTGAGAGACCATGTAGAAATGATGGACAATAGAGGATATTTGGGAAAGCAGGAGATGTTTTGTTCTAGAATAACAAAGGCACCTTTTTTACCCAACTTGAAATGAAGTATGCTGTAAATACATAGAATGACAGAAATAGGCAGGTTGGTTAAATCATTTTGTGATGCTGACAATAATCATTTCATGAAAGCAGTACATTGTTTTTGTAAATTAACTTCTGAAAATAAAAATGAGTCTTCTAAATGAACAAATACTGTTGGGACATCAGCAGGGATTTTGTCTTGCATGACTAATGGAAAACGTACTGATCTGCAGATAAATAAAGATTTTATTTTAAAATCATGTTTAGTTAATAGCTTTCTGGCTTACAAGTGCAAGGACTCTTCCTAGAGAGATTTTTACAATTTAAAGAAGTGACATTTCACCAGGTTTTACTGTCCTTTGAAAGGGAGAGTTATATTGTGGCTATCCTAGGAGACACTCTGGTCTTGTGAGCAGAAAGCTGCTATGCGTGACCTGTGATAACCAATGGACTCGCAGTTCAGGCTGGCAGCAGCATTGACGTCAGCCCTATGGCTGAGAAATTAGCCTGAACCTTGGGAGGTGGGAGATCTAGATAAAGCAAAAAGCTAATTGTTTTTTAACTGCAGTGCCTGCAATCCCAGCTCTCTTCATTTTGAACACCTTGTAAACATTCACAAGGCTTTTCTGAATTTAGAGGGTTAGAAATAGAGAATGACACGGGGACATTTGCAACTGGTTTACTTCATGAATGGGGACAAGACCTTTTACCGCCCTGTGGGAGCAGTGAAAAGTCTTGCTCCTGTGGTAAAAAAAATTGCACCCGTGACAGACTCACCATCTCCTCCCCAGCTCCTCTTGCTCCTATTTTACCTTCAGGAAACAGCCATGCCATGATGAAGACAGAAGACAACCAAGACCAAAGCCTGAGACCAATGTGATTTGAAGAATAAAATTACCAGACAACAAAAGGTAAAAAATATATATATATTTTCTATTTTGTGATTAGAATATTTCAGATTTGAAATATGTATCCTGCTAGACATAACTGGGGACCGCAAAGCCCAGGCTATGCTTATTTAGCTTCCAGCTGGCTTAGGGCTCTCTCTTTCTGACCAGGGGGCAGTTGCCCTAGTTGCACTTCCTTAACATTATTCCTTCCATGTGTGACTGAATGTAACCAGGATTAAAAGTTTAAAAGTTACTTGAGATTTTGAAGGGTTTTTGAAGCAGAGAGGATCTGGAATGTAAGATCTGGGGGGGGGGGGGGGGGGGGTCCTATTTTGAGAAGTTTGGTTTGTGTATATATTTTTTTGTATTGGTGCAATTTTGGTATTCTGTTGCTGATCTGCACAGGTTTGCTGTCCTAGTGCAGAGATCAGCATCAGCTGCTTGAACATTCTGTCATATTTGACAGTTGGGAGGGTGACTTGGATCTGTGTGCAGGTAGTTTGGTTTCTGGGCCTTGTGAGAAGGTAATTATAGCTGGTTTTATTGAATTTTGAATAGGAATTAGAGGTTTTGATTGAAGTTGAGGTTTGATATATAGATTCTGGTATTTATCCAAGGGTGAAAACATTTCTTTCTGGCTGATGTGAAGAATTGTTTTATCTGTGAAACTATTTGATGCTAGAAATAGTCTGTGAGAATCTTCTGGGAAGTGTTTTGAGAGATTCTCTGAGTGACAAATCTGTGGTACTGATTTTTGGAGACCGCTCCTGTTGGGGTCGGTGCTGGGACCGCTCCTGTTCAATATGTTTATCAATGACCTGGAGGCGGGAACAAAATGTGAGCTCATTAAATTTGCGGATGACACCAAACTATATAGCAGGGTTAAAACCAAGGAAGACTGTGAAGATCTCCAAAAGGATCTGACGACACTGGAGGAGTGGGCCAAAAAGTGGCAAATGAGCTTCAACATAGGGAAATGCAAGGTCATGCATGTGGGGAAATTTCAATGCATGTGGGGAAATTTCAATGTTGTGTCTACCATCACTCCCAGGTCTCTTTCTAGGTTACTCACCCCTAGCGGTGATCCCCCCATTTTGTTCTTATGTACCTGAATAAATTCATGTGAACCGTCCTGAGCTCTCCTGGAAGAAAGGTATAGAAAAATGAATGAATGAATAAATCAATATCTTTGTGGTGGTTGTTATGATGGTAAAACTAGTCTACCAATACATTTAGGCTTCCCAGATATACTGATAATGCTCTTATTGCCTCTGGCTGAAGAACTGAAAACTTGGCCCTACCCCCATTTTGTAAGTGAACAACGGGTTCATGAATAAACACGTCCAAAAACCAGCCAAAGTCTGTACTTGGACAATGAAGAAAACAAATCGTCCAAGTACCAATAATCAGAACTGGTTTCAGACATATCTAAAACCGCTTAGACCTTTTCACTGCCTCTGTGCGTCAAGTGAAAAGGAGCGTTTTTGGAGAAGTGGATAGGGTGGGAGGTGGGCAGGATGTGGGCCGACCTAGACTTTGACAGGTTTGCCAGACCTAGACTTTGACAGGTTTGCCAGACAGAACTTATATGTTTTGACTTAGACAAAGTCAAAACAGGCAAAAGTTCCGCAATCAGCATAAGTTCCGTAACGACCTCAGCAGGAGAGATACCCAATCTTTCCTGCCACCACCCGCTGCAACCCCCCCCCCCAACACATCATGGCAGGAGAGATGCCCAGCTCTCCTGCCGGAACCCCCCTGAACTGGCACGCTCTTCACCAGCAGGAGGGATGCCCAGTCCCTCCTGCTGAACAACCCCCCTGAACCAGTGTACTCTTCACTGGCAGGAGGGATGCCTAGCCTTTTTGTATATACAGTATATAAAATAAGATATATATGCCACTGTTGTGTTTTCTAGTACAATGTGTTTAGTAGTCCTGCACACAGCTTCTATGGAACAGTTTATTTCCAACTGGCATTTTTATGCACTATCTTTACCAGGGTCCAAAACTGTTCAGCAGACTGCGTCCTAGAGGTTTTTATGTGGTTTGCCAAGTTTTAATATTATTTTAATATTAATAAAGTCCATCTCAGGAACATCATTTCTCCACATTGTTTTTTGTTTCTTTTTAGTAGTCCTGAGCCATAGGGTTATCCATCTGAACCCACAAGTTGATTGCAGAAGGATGTCACTCATCTTTCAAATCTGCCTTCTTCCCAGTAGACTTGCTTCTTCCCTCTCAGCTTTTCCTTCTGCAAGCAAGTTGAGGATGTGGTTTTCTGCTCTGCTCTGTGGGCTTTTATTATTTTCGGGGAGGGGGGGTATGTTTCTACAATTGGTTGAGTCTTGGTGCCTTGCTGAAAGCCTATGCATTGATAACCAGATACGTCATCCCAATTATCTTTAAGCAGAGACCATCAATTCAGATTTTCAATTTTATTATGACTAGGACATTTCTGAGCTCATGTGAGAACAGTTTATTTGGGTGCTGTCTTGGTCAGCCTATTTCTACCAGATGTGAAACCTGTGTATATTTGAAAATGAGCATGCTCCTAAAGCAAGCAGTATGCGTTGTCTTTTCATTTTCTTCATACATCCACCTTGTTTGTTTTTTTTCCAGGGGAAAAGTATGAGCTGCATGCAGGGACAGAGTCCACCCCTAGTGTGGTGGTACATGTGTGCGACAGTGATACAGAAGAAGAGGAGGATCCCCGGGTCTCCCCTAAGCCAAAGATTGTGCAGACCCGGCGCCCTGGCTTACCTCCGGCGAAGGCCAACTGAATCTCCTGCCCCTGGCCAGCTACAACACACTTTTTATCTTGGTTTTATTTTTTTTTTTTTCTTGTTTTGTTTTGCTTATTTGTTTTAGTAAGGGCATGATTGCCTTTCAGAGACAGGATATTTAGCTCCCTGAATGTAGAGCCTATTTTGAAATAAAAAGGGCTGAAAAATAGTAGTTCTTCACAAACCAAACTGTACCATACATTGTAACATGTAATATGGATGACAGAAAATCTGTAATTGTTTTGTGTTTCTTTTGATTTTTGTTCTTGTGGAGAGCAAAATTATAACAGGTTGCCTAAATAGGAAGTCCAAGTAGATGCCATTTTGGAATTGTTTTATAAAGAAAGCATAGGCATCTAGGTGTCTTTATATAATAGAACACCAAACTGCTGATAGGTATGGTAATACATATTCTAGAACAATTTACTTAGCATTGCTATTCTTCAAGCTGCCAAAAATCTTTCTTTACATTAACTTTTTTGGTATCACACCGGGGATCCTCAGAATACCACCCAATCAAGTAGATCAATGTGGCAGCACTCCTCACAAATTCCCCTTTTCTTGTGTATTCTAATGTTCCCTTTTCATATTTATGAGTTACATTTATACCAACAGTGTTTTTCTAAATTTCATTCTTATTTCATTAATTCATTCGGTATATTTTTATAACAAAGACTTAGCTTAGCCAAAAGTGTTGCTGCACCAGTTCCCCTCCGACGCGTTTCATACTTCTTCAGGTTCAGGGTACTGGAAGTGCTACAAGAAAATCCTATAATTAGACCAAGCAAGCTTATCTAAAACCTAAATATCTTAAAAATACTGTGGCTGCTTACCAGAATTCATAAACAATTCGCTTACTCTGTTAAACCATGTCTCCACAAATGTCATTATCCCAGGACAAGCAGGCAGCATATTCTCACTGATGGGTGACGTCACCGTCAGAGCCCCGGTACGGACACTTCAAGAACTTGAAAACATTCTTGACACCCGCACCATGCATGCGCGAGTGCCTTCCTCCCTTTGTCAAGAAGCTCTGAAGGTTTGGGACTGGGCAATCCGCCACAACACCTTCCTCAAAGCTGTCTACATCCAAGGGGCAAAAAACTGCTTGGCGGACAACTTGAGTCGTCTTCTGCAACCTCACGAATGGACACTCCATTCCTCGCCTCTTCATCAACGACCATGCCACCATTATACTGATTGCTCCTCGGTGGACGAGACAACCTTGGTACTCCCTTCTCCTTCAACTCAGCAGTAGGGAGCCATACCTGCTACCAGTTTTTCCATCTCTGCTTACACAGAGTCAGGGATATCTGCTCCATCCCAACCTGCAGTCTCTACACCTGACAGCTTGGTACCTTTCAACATAACTTCTCTTCAGTTTTCTCAATCTGTAAGAGACATTTTAGAGGCTTCTAGGAAGCTTACCACTAGACAATGCTATCACCAAAAATGTACTAGATTTTCTACGTGGTGTTTTTCTCACGATAAGGAGCCTCAACATTCCTCCTTATCTTCTGTTTTAGACTACCTTTTGCACTTTTCCATCTCTGGCCTCAAATCTACATCGATCCGAGTCCATCTCAGTGCAATTGCTGCTTTACATCAGCCTATTGAAGGAAAACCCCTTTCTGCTCATCCGGTGGTTTACAGATTCATGAAAGGACTTTTCAATGTCAAACCTCCTCTCAAACCACCTCCAGTGGTTTGGGACCTCAATGTTGTTCTAACTCAATTGATGAAGTCTCAATTTGAACCATTATCTACGGCTCATCTGAAGTATCTCACTTGGAAAGTGGTGTTTCTCATTGCCCTCACTTCTGCTTGAAGAGTCAGTGAGCTGCAAGTTTTAGTTGCTGATCCACCTTTCACTGTGTTCCATCATGACAAGGTGGTTCTCCGTACTCATCCTGAATTCCTACCTAAAGTGGTTTCAGAATTTCATCTCTACCAATCCATTATTCTTCCAGTGTTCTTTCCAAAGCCTCATTCTCATCCTGGAGAATCAGCTCTTCATACTCTGGACTATAAACGTGCTTTGGACTTCTATTTGGAACGTACCAAACCACACAGAACTGCTCCTCAACTTTTTGTCTCCTTCGATACAAATAAGTTGGGATATCCTATCTCTAAGCGTACCATCCCCAACTGGATGACTGCTTGTATCTCCTTCTGCTATGCCCAGGCTGGATTACCCCTACAGAGTAGAGTCACAGCCCAAAAGGTCAGAGCAATGGCAGCTTCAGTAGCTTTCCTCAGATCTATACCTATTAAGGAAATTTGCAAGGCTGCTACTTGGTCCTCGGTTCATACTTTCACTTCTCACTATTGTCTGGATGTTTTCTCCAGACGGGATGGTCATTTTGGCCAGACAGTATTACAAAATTTATTTTCCTAAATTGCCAACACTCCCACCATCCCATTCTGGTTAGCTTGGAGGTCACCCATATGTGAGAATAGGCTGCCTGCTTGTCCTGGGATAAAGCACAGTTACTTATCGTAACAGGTATTATCCAGGGACAGCAGGCAGCTATTCTCACAACCCACCCACCTCCCCTGGTTGGCTTCTCTGCTAGATATCTGAACTGAGGAGATGTGCCCTGTGCTGGGCGGGCAGGCACTCGCGCATGCGTGGTGCGGCTGACTCAAAACTTCTAGTTTCTACAAGCAAGTCTGCTTGCAAGGCTTCCGCATTGGGGCTCCGTCGATGACGTCACCCATATGTGAGAATAGCTGCCTGCTGTCCCTGGATAACACCTGTTACGGTAACTAGAAACTTAAGACAGGGGTTCTAGCACAGAGTTCCTCATAGAGACGATCGGCCGTCCTGGAGGGGAATGCAAATTTTTATGAATTTTTGGTAAAAATTGTATTATCGAAGTGACATAGAAAGGGGGGTCTTATAAATGCCACCTCTTTGGTGGTTATTATCTTTGCTTTGTATGCTCTGGAGACCATTTGAGAAATTTCTAGCTTTAACTCCAACACTGGTCCCCAACAAGTTTCATGTAAAACCGGGGGTCATCAATTTGTTGATGAGCCTCACTTTAGTATGCAATTTCAGATTGGATAACTAGGGCTCCCCCTTTATCAGCTCTGGATATATGTAGCTCTTTGTTGGTTTTTAATTCATACAGAGCTCGTCTTTATTCACTTGTAAGATTATCCGGGTTTTTTTTTTAAAGTTTGTTCTAAGGTTCCTACATCAGCAAGTACCAAATCCCTAAACGTACTTAAATTGGGATATATTGGAAGAGGTGGACACCATCCTGATTTTCTAGAGATGATAGATTGGTCTCCAATTGCTGTAGTATCTTTGAAATAAACTTTTATATGCAGAGCCCATAGAAAGTGCTATATTGCCAGTCGTGTTTCAAAAGCATCATATTACTGCTGTAACAAAACCTAAACCTAGGTCAAGTAGAGATTGATGACCTATGGTCAAAATACTGCCTGAAATGTTCACTAAGGTTGCAGATTCCTCTGTTGTGATCTGGTTTGTGGACCTTGAGGTGCCCCTCCCAGGGTTGAAATCCAACTCTGCGACCGCGGTTGCCCTGCTGTCGCTGTTGACCTAGGGGCAAAAATTTTGGTCTCCTTGAGACCATGGGCTTCCCATGTATGTTGATCCTGAACTCATACTTGCATTTGATTAGTACTGTTAAGAAAAATTCCGCAGCCATATTGACATTTCTGGAGACATGGTTTAACGGAGTAAGCGAGTTGCTTATGAAGTCTGGTAAGCAGCCACAGTATTTTTAAGATATTTAGGTTTTAGATAAGCTTGCTTGGTCTAATTGTAGGATTTTCTTGCAGCACTTCCAGTACCCTGACCATGAAGAAGTATGAAACGCGTCGGAGGGGAACTGGTGCAGCAACACTTTTGGCTAAGCTAAGTCTTTGTTATAAGAATATACCAAATGAATTAATGAAATAAGAATGAAATTTAGAAAAACACTGTTGGTATAAATGTAACTCATAAATATGAAAAGGGAACATTAGAATACACACCAAAGAAAAGGAGAACTTATGAGGAGTGCTGCCATACTGATCTTATTGATCTACTTGATTGGGTAGTATTCTGAGGATCCCTGGTATGATACCAAAAAAGTTAATAAAAAAGAAAGTTTTTGGGCAGCTTGAAGAATAGCAGTGCTAAGTAAATTGTTTATATAATAGACTCACAAAACCTCCAAATGCACTCATGTAAACTTATACCTCAGAAGTTGGTATAAATGTACATAAGAACATAAGAATTGCCGCTGCTGGGTCAGACCAGTGGTCCATCGTGCCCAGCAGTCCGCTTCTGCGGCGGCCCTTAGGTCAAAAACCAGTGCCCTGAGTCTAGCCTCATCTGCGTACTTTCTGGTTCAGCAGGAACTTGTCTAACTTGTCTTGAATCCCTGGAGGGTGTTTTCCCCTATAATAATAATAATAATAATAATTTTTATTCTTATATACCGCCATACCCAGCGAGTTCTATAACAGCCTCTGGAAATGCGTTCCAGTTTTCCACCACTCTCTGGGTGAAGAACTTCCTTATGTTTGTATGGAATCTATCCCCTTTCAACTTTAGAGTGCCCTCTCGTTCTCCCTACCTTGGAGAGGGTGAACAACCTGTCTTTATCTACTAAATCTAGTCCCTTCACTATCTTGAACGTTTCAATCATGTCCCCTCTCAGTCTCCTCTTTTCAACAGCTCCCATTCTTCACCCAAACTCCTTCCCCAATTATAATTATACTCAGATTGTATAGAGTAAGCGCCTATTTTATATATGCGTAACTCCAAGGTAATAGTATAAAAGCCCTTTTCTGTGGGTAAAACACAGTTTTACTGCTGCTTTTACTACATATCTTTTCTGTAACCAGTAACTGGGTTCCAAAAAAGCAATTTTGTATCATGTAATTATAAGTATTATCTGCAGAAAAATTGAAGCATTGCTTTCAGAAATGTTATTTCCCCTGCTTTTGGTTCATTTTTTAAACGCACTTTTTTTTTTGCTTTGTGATTATTATTATTTTTTTTCTTCAGGCTAACATTGACAGGACCATACTGAAACTTGAATAAAGACTTCATGAGATCCCAGTGTTTGTTCATGCACAGTCTCAGCCTGTGCTAGCCAACCTGCCTGGTTGCTAAAGTCCTCCTTTCTAACTGTTTTGGAGGCAGAAAGTACCATATTGTAGTGTTGGAAGCATTACTTAAATATAGAATCAGTGCTTTATATTGTTGGGGGATTTATTATTTTTGTTGTTGTTAAATGGCAAAAGTCTTTATTGTTTCTTCCTTGTATGCAGTCACTCTTGAAAATGTTGCTGTCTGGTTTTAACTTTAAGTAAACTGAGATTTGCTGTAATGTGTATTTCCAGTGTGCAAGATTCCTCAGTCTGCCCTTTGGGACATTGAGATGGTTAAGTAAATCCATTTTTTGTTATATTTGTACAATTGGTTGAACTTATTACTTTGCAGAAAAGCTTTGACAAATGATTTAGAGCAGGGGTGTCCAATCTTTTGGCTTCCCTGGGCTGCACTGGCCACACAAACACTAACACTAGCTAATGAGCAAAAAAAATGTTGAGCAGGTCCTAAATTTGCAGTCACTAATATAGAAGATGTGCGTATCTAATAATAAACCTTCATTAAAGGGACACCTTGGAGAGGAACCCAAAAAAGCAGTAATACTTACCCTGACTGAGTGATCCTCCATGTACACCGCTGATAGTGGTAGCAGCCACAGGCTTCTGCATCCCCACTCTGATGAGCAGGGATGTGCGCTCCTGGTTCTCCCATTCACTTCTATTACAGCTACGGTGAGCCTCATCAGAGTGGGGATGCTGAATCAGCTGTCAGCAGCTTACTTGGAGGATCGTTTAATCAGGGTAAATATTACTGCTTTTTTGGACCTCCCACTTTGAGCTTAGGCTCCCTCAAAATGAACATCTCCCCTACTGTAGTTAGTAGGGATCCCCAAACCTCACCACCTGACGGCCACCTCCTCCCCCTCCAACTTTCCAAATTCTGCAACTGGCAGCAATATTGCAGAGCGGCTGCTTCCCTCCTCCCTGCCCCCCCTCCCTTGGCTTTCATGCATGCATGAAAACAAGGGCAGCTTGAGAATATTGCCATTGGCTGTTCGCGAAACTTGGAGATTTTGAGTTGCCAGACTGGAGGAAGATGTCTTCAGTTGGCAGGGCTTGGGAATCCCCACTAGCTCAAGTATTTATAAATTGCACTCAGGTGTGGAAAAACTTTGGTACCCATCCACTAATTTTGGGCTCCAGTCCCTCCCCCAAATCAGCTGTATATGATTATGCCACTGAATACAAAAATAATTGTGATGCACATATCCCAAAGCTAACATATTCCAGTTAATAAATTCAAAATAAAACAATTTTTTCAACCTTGTTGTCTGGATATTTTGTTTTTCCATCATCTTGGTCCCAGTTTCTCTTTCTGCATTTTGTCTATCTTCAACTAATTCTCTTTCCAGTGTCTGCTGTCCATTTTTTTCTCCTCTTCTCTCTTGTTCTATTTCCTCTTTATGCCTGTCTCCAACATATTGATTTTTCCCTTTCGGCTTCTTAACTTTTTCTTTTTTGCCTCTGTCCACTCAAATCTTGCCTTCTTTCTCACCCTTGCTGCAATCGTTTTTCTGATGAAAGCTGTGGGTGGCAGTGGCTGGCTCCTCACGCGATCCATGGCTGTGATGGAGTTTATTTTATGGGCGTTGGCGATCCGCACCTGTGCTAGAAGCATTCCCTTCCTTCTGTGCCTCCTGGTGAGTGTTTATTTTATGGCTGGCTCCCTTGCTGCAGTCGTCTGCGGGTGGCATCAGCTCCTCGCATGCAATTCACGGCGGTTTCGGAAGCCTTCTCTCTCAAGTGCTTCTTACACAGCCGCAGATCACACGAGGAGCCGACCACAGATGAATGCAGCAAGGGAGCCAGCCAGAAAACTACAGAAGGGAGGGAGGGAGAAGCTAGGCCACACGAAACTCTTTATTGGGCCGCAGGTTGGATACCCCTGATTTAGAGCAAACAAAGTCTAAACCACCTATTTACTGATGGGTTATTGCAGTTATATAGTTCAAAGCAGTGCTGAATACCTTTAACTTTCCATATTATTGATAATACTGGGCACATTTTTAGAACCACAAAAACCTTCCTCTCTTGTTTCCCTCCCTGCTGTCTAATGTGCTGCCAGGTGATAAGAAAATACTGTTATATCCTGCTGCATTCAGAGCTGGTTGAACTGAATGATCCCTGATAACAATAGAAGTTGAACATGAAAAAAATATACAGATTATAAAAATTAAAAGACTAGGAAGAGGATAGTTATAAAAGGCTTTCTATATGGAAAACACAGTTTTACATTAAGAAATCAGGCTCTGCAGAATCTACTGCTATATACATGTATAAAAGTATATTCAGGGGAGTGATCCTACATAGACTTTCCTAGGAGCAGAGATTGGTGTTTGTAAATATGCTTTGACAAAGTGCATATGCATCTGCTGGCAAAAATACACATGTATCCACTGCTTTACTGGTTGCACGTATAAACAGGGGTTTTAGAAAGAAAATATATACTGTATGTAATTTCTTTTTCTAAATCACTTTTTACATGTATGCTGGCCACATCCACTTTTGCTGCTGGAATCTAGAATTGCCTATATCAGTATTTCCTAAAAACTATGTGGTGAATTTTCAAAAGGTTTAATAGGCTATTTAAAAATAGGCACTCATGGGTAGTCATAAGAACATAAGAACTGCCATCTCCGGATCAGACCTTAGGCCCATCATGTCCGGCAATCCGCACACGCGGAGGCCCAGCCAGGTGTACCCTGGCGTAACCTTAGTCACTCGTATCCCTCTATGCGTCTTGCAAGGAGATGTGCATCTATCATGCCTTTAAATCCTAGAATGGTGGATTCCGCAATAACCTCCTCTGGGAGAGCATTCCAAGTGTCCACCACTCGCTGCGTGAAGCAAAACTTCCTGATATTTGTCCTGGACTTGTCGCCCCTCAGCTTCAGTCCATGACCTCTTGTCCGAGTCACATTGGACATCGTAAATAACTTTTTTTCCTGCTCTATTTTGTCGATTCCTTTCAGTATTTTGAAAGTCTCGATCATATCCCCTCGCAGTCTCCTTTTCTCAATGGAGAACAGTCCCAGTTTCCTAAGTCATTCTTTGTAATCCAAGTTCTCCATACCTTTTACTAGCTTCATTGCTTGCCTCTGCACCCTCTCCAGTAGTTTTATATCCTTCTTTAGGTAGGGAGACCAATGTTGGATGCAGTATTCCAAGTGTGATCTGACCATTGCTCTATAAAGCGGCATTATAACTTTCTCTGATCTGCTCGTGATTCCTTTCTTTATCATGTCTAACATTCTATTTGCTTTCTTTGCCGCCGCCGCACATTGCACCGACGGTTTCAGGGTCCTATCTATCAGTACATCCAGGTCCTTTTCTTGTTTGCTCTTACCCAGAGTTGCACCTGACATTCTATACTCGTGCTCCTTGTTCTTTCTGCCCAGATGCATTACTTTGCACTTTTCCACATTAAACTTCATCTGCCACTTCTCTGCCCATTTCTCTAACTGACACGAGTCGCTCTGGAGTTCCTCACTATCCTTCTGTGATCTGATTGCCCAGCATAGCTTTGTGTCGTCTGCAAACTTGATGATCTCACTGGACGTTCCTTCTTCCAGGTCATTGATGAAAATATTGAATAAGATGGGCCCAAGTACCGAGCCCTGGGGCACACCATTAGTCACTTTCTCCCAATCTGAAAACTTCCCATTTATGCCCACCCTCTGCATTCTGTTCTCCAGCCATTTGCCTATCCATCTCAGTATGTCTCCCTCTATTCCATGGCTTTGTAGTTTCTTGAGAAGTCCTTCATGTGGAACCTTGTCGAACGCTTTCTGGAAGTCCAAGTATATTAAGTCCCCTGGTTCTCCACTGTCAATTTGTTTGTTCACTGTCTCAAAAAATTGAAATAAATTCGTCAAACATGACTTCCCTTTCCTGAAGCCGTGTTGACTGGCTTTCATCAGGTCATGAGTATCCAAGTGCTGGACTATGCTATCTTTAATCAGTGCTTCAACCATCTTTCCAGGGACAGATGTAAGACTCACAGGTCTGTAGTTACCCGGTTCTCCTCTTGATCCTTTTTTTGAAAATTGGCGTGATGTTCGCTATCTTCCAGTTGTCCGGTATCTGCCTAGGTCTAATTGACAGGTTGGCAAGGTTTTGCAGTAGTCCCCGATTTCTACCTTCAGTTCTTTTAAGACTCTCGGGTGAATCCGGTCCAGGGGATTTGTCACTTTTAAGTTTGTCGATCTGGTAGTATATCTGGTCCAAGTCCACTTCTACCGTGGTGAGGCTGTCCTCTATTACTCTCTTGAACACTTTCACTGTTTCGGGTATTGATGCGGAGTCCTCCTTCTTAAAAACAGATGCAAAGAAGGAATTTAGTCTGTCTGCAATTTGTTTGTCTTCCTTGATGTACACTTTTCTTCCCAGGTCGTCCAGCGATCCCACCACCACCGTCAATGCCTTCCCGTCAGATTCTGTATAGAGAGCCTCATTAGCATTTTCTTCACTCCACCTCCCATTACTCTGGGCTGTCCTGTAACTCCTTGGTTTGTATCAAAGCAGAGGGTTAGCCCTAGAGAGGAAACAAGAGGGAGGGGTTTGGGGATACTCCCGGAAAAAACAAATCTGTTCTGCTCATGTCATATAACACATGAACTATTGAAACGTATAAAGATTTAAGCATATAATGAGGTGGAATAAACTAGCCACCTACCTGAGTGGAACCTGCATTATTAGTCTTAGGGTTCTGAAGGATATCCCCTGAATGCCCTGAAAGAGCCATGTCGCCCTCTATTCTTGTCCTTACTTGGAAAAGGAAAGAAACATGAAAATCAGACTTTTTGGCTTGTCTGAGGTAATAAGCAGACTAATTACGTCTGACAGGGTGGTCCTCAGGAATGATGTGCCTATTTTCTAGAAAGATTATCAAGGTAAGTTCCTAATCTTTCCTAATAGTGCAATAGGCACATCATTCCTGATCTTGTGGGACATATGTGGGACGTTCAATAATTTATCTACCTCAGTAGGAAAGTAAAGAGTTTTAAAAAATGTTTGTTTTATTTTTCAATATACTCCCCTGATAGCTCCATACACTTAAGAACATAAGCAGTGCCTCCGCCGGGTCAGACCATAGGTCCATCCTGCCCAGCAGTCCGCTCCCGCGGCAGCCCAAACAGGTCACGACCTGTCTGAATCACCAGAAGGGGCCCCCTTGCCACCTTGGTTTCCCATTGAGTCCTATCTTCCCATCGAAGTCCTAACCCTCCGGTCTTGCACATGCACTACCTGGTTGGGTTTCTATACTTATTACCTGGTTAGCTTTCTATACCTGTGTTACATCCCAGCACCTCTCTCAGTATCCCATGATCCCTTTATCCCTCAGGAATCCGTCCAATCCCTGTTTGAATCCATGTACCGTACTCTGCCTGATCACTTCCTCCGGTAGCGCATTCCAGGTGTCCACGACCCTTTGGGTGAAAAAAAACTTCCTTGCATTTGTTTTGAACCTATCTCCCTTCAGTTTCTCCGAATTCCCCCTCGTACCTGTTGTCCCCTTCAGCCTGAAGAATCTGTCCCTATCCACCCTCTCTATGCCCCTCATGATCCTGAAGGTCTCTATCATATCTCCCCTGAGCCTCCTTTTTTCCAGAGAGAAGAGCCCCAGCCTATCCAACCTCTCGGCGTATGGGCAGTGTTCCAGCCCTCTTACCAGTTTCGTTGCTCTCCTTTGGACTCTCTCAAGTACTGCCATGTCCTTCTTGAGGTACGGCGACCAATATTGAACGCAGTATTCCAGATGTGGACGCACCATCGCTCGATACAATGGCATGATGACTTCCCGCGTCCTGGTTGTTATGCCCCTCTTTATGATGCCCAGCATCCTGTTGGCTCTTCATCCGCTTTTCCTGCAGTGATTTTAACCCCTTTGAAAAGAATTCTGTTTGACCTTCAAACCAGGAAATCACAGCTTCATCACTTGAAAACCGCTGTCCACGGAGAGATTTGTTAAAAACTCGGACTAGGAAATAATCCGAGGGAGCCAGGTTAGGACTGTAGGGTGAATGGTTCAACTCCTGAAACCCACATACTCAGATGGCAGCCTGTGATTGTTGTGATGTGTACTGGTGCATTGTCGTGAAGAAGTAGCACCCCTGCTGTGAGATTTTTCTTTTCTCCTTGATTGACTTCTTCAAAGCAATCATCGTGTTGGCGTAATTTTTCCCGGTTCTGGTTGTCTTGTGTGGCATGAAATCCAGAAGCAAAAGTTCTTTATCATCCCAGAAGACAGTTGCCATGACTTTGCATGCAGATTTTTCTGTCTTGAACTTTTTTGAGGTGGGGGACGATGTGTGCTTCCACTGCATTGACTCCATTTTGAACTCAGGAACTCTGTGATTGACCCAAGTCTCATCTCCAGTCACCAAATGATGAAAAATATTCATTTGTCTTCACGAAGCATCTCCAAGTTCTCCTAACAGCACTAGAGCTTTGTGGCCTTCTGATATGGTGTCAGCATTCTTGGAAACCATCTTGCACTAACCTTGAACATGCCCAACTTTTCATGAATTATTTTCCAAACTGTACCTGCCAAGATGCCCATTTCTTCAGCTATTCAGGAAACCTTAATTCATCTATCTGACAAAATTAAATCCTCAACTTTCTTGTACATTTCTTTGGAAGTTGCTTCCACAGGCCATCTAGTGTGAAGGTCATCTTCAATGGACTTTCTACCCTATTTAAACTACTTGCTCCAAAATGTTACTTTGTAGGATGATGGGGCAAACTTAACATAAACTGCAGTTCATAGATCTCCATAAACTGTGCTCATGGATCTCCTTTTGTCTTTTTCTCTTCATTTCTGAGAAATGTTATCATTGAATGGTGCTCCCTATCTAGCAGTTTCTTACTTGATTCGCATGAGGACTGTCCTGACATCCTGTCTCTTGTCACTGAGCCACAAATGTGCACAATCTTGAGACATGTCACATGTACAGACTTGATTCAACATGCTTGATACTTTCTTTCATACTCAGATAAATCATTGAAAGCCTCTCGTATCAAAGCAGTCCCTGGAATCTATGGTGGGACAGATGAGCCTGCTGCAAGTACAGATGATTTGAAGGCAGAGTGCAATTTGGCCGCCACATTCTCTGTGTAAAATTTCATGAAAGTATGGAAGGAGAACCATGTGGCTGCTCTGCAAATCTCTTTAGGAGTAAATGCTGTAGCCTCCACCCAGGAGGATGCTACTCCCCTAGCGGAATGTGCTTTTAAGGATACGGAGGTTGCATTCTACACCCGATATAGGCTGATGAAATAGCCATATGAATCCACCTTGAAATAGTTGCTTTTGAAGCTGATTTGACCCTTATGGGCCGCACCTTTTAGCACAAAGAGATGATCCAATAGGCAGAATTCATTTGTCACTTCCAGATAATAAAGCACCACACTGCAAACATCCCACAATTTCAAGACTTTTTCCCCTTCTTGGATCCCGAGGGTTTGAAGGCAGGCAGCTGAACTTCCCAGATGACATGAAAATGAGAAACCACTTTTGGCAAGAAGGTACAGTATGCAGTATTAGAAAATGACATGGTGACTGTTACCCCACTGAAATGGGAAGGGAAATAAATGGTCGCTGAAGGTACGGGGCCAAGGCCATTCACCGCCCCATGGAGCGGTGAATGGCCTTGTCCCCGCAGATGTGAGGAAATGCGCACAATGATCATGCGGTCCAGCAGCCTCCTCCCTCCTTCCTCCTGCTCACCGCAGTCCGGGCAACTCCCTCTCTTCCTTCCTTCCCCTCACCTTCACTGGCGATTTTCATTGTCTCCGAGTGGCACAAGTCTTTAAACAAGTTGTGCGCAGCTGCCTGAAACTTCTCCTCTGATGCAACCGGAAACAGGAAGTTGGGTCAGAGGAGAAGTTTCATACAGCCAAACACAACTTGAGAAACAGGCTCGAGCTGCTTGGAGACAATGAAAATCACCAGTGAAGGTGAGGGGGAAGGGAGGGAGGGAGATGCCCAGACCACGGCATTCTGGAGGGAGGGGGGCTGCTGGACTGCACAAAGGGTGCTGAAGGGAAGTGGAGAGAGAAGGAGGGGTGAGAGGAACAGACACTGAAGGGAAATGGGGAGGACAGAGTGCGAGAAGACACTGAAGGAAAGGGGCGGAGAGAGTGGAACAGACGCTGAAGGGAAGGAGGGGATAAAGGAAAAAGGGCACATGCTGGATTGGGGAGACAGATATCAGATCTGAGATAAGGAAAGGAGGAGATGCTAAAAAAACCAGGGGGAGGGAAGGAAAGATGGAAGGGAAGAAGACAGATGCCAGACTATGGGGGGAGTGGAGGGAAGAAGATGGGTGCCAGACCAATGGAGGGGGGTGGGGGTGGAAGGAGCAATGGAAGGGAGAGGCACAGTAACAGATCAAATGCCATATGGAAGATGCAGAGAGAAGGCAGACAGTGGATGGAAGGAAAAGAATGACAAGAAGATGAAAGCAGCAACCAGACAACAAAGACAGAAAAAAAATTTCTATTTCTTTTCTTTTTTTTTTTTTTTTTGCTTTAGGATAAAGTAGTATATTAGTTATGTTGATAAACATTTATAAACAAAGCCCTGCCAGCTGACAATCTCTTCCTCTAGTTTGGTAGCCAGAACTTTGATTTATAAAATGACAATTTTACAGAATATTGTTTCTTTTTGTACTTTAATAAGTTCAGTATAAAACTATTCGAGGCTTGTGCGGATAGGATTAGATGATTTGCAGGGATGGGGCAGAGACGAATACTGAGCTCATGGGGACAGAGCTCACAGGGACAGGGCAGAAATGAGGACAAATTTTTTCCCTGTCATGCTCTATCTATGCAGTATCACTCCAGACTCCAATATTCTGAGAGAGGATTTTTTGCATGAGACAGCCTGCAGTTTTCTACACCTCTCGAGCCTAAATGACTGCCACTAAAAATGCCATTCTAAACGTGAAGTCCAATAATGATGCCTGCTCCAGGGGCTCATGGAATTCTAGAGAGCGCCCATAGGACAAGATTAAGACTCCACAATGGAAGTGGGTGTTGTACTGGAGGATGCAGGTGCAAAGCCCCCTTCAGAAATCTGGCCACATTTGGGTGCGAAAACAAGGACTTCTCGTTCCCTTGAGATCTGAAACGTGAAATACCTGCTACTTGAACTTTGAGGGAGCCCAACACCAGACCTTTTTTATGCTCCTTCTAAAGGAATGCTAGGACCAAAGAAATTGGCACTGAAACTGTGTCCTCTTCAGGGTACACCAAGCCTGGAAACACTTCCATGCTTTCGCATAGGCAGCTAATGTTGACTTCTTGGATCATAGGAGGGTGGCAATTACCACGTCTGAGTTTCCTTTTCACGCTAAGGCTGCGTGCTCAAGAGCCATGTTGTAAGACCAAATCTCTCTGGATCCTGTAGGATGATTGGGCCCTGCATACCATGGACACCTCGGCCACGCTGGTGTGACCAGAACTACCAGCCCCGAGTGTGACTTTATTCTTTGCAGGACTGCCTATCCCTGGCCATGGAAGGAAGACATATAGAAGCCCTGACTTTAGCCATGGTTGCACCAGGGCATCCAAGCTGGCCTCCTGGCTTGTATTGACTGAAGAACTGCACCACTTTCTTGTTGGCCGCCAACACCATCAAATCAAATGTCCGGCACCCCCAATGACTCACAATGCTGTTGAATGCCTCTGGAGAAGGTACCCATTCTCTGGGATCTAGCGTCTTCCGGCTGAGAAAATCCACTTGCACAATGTCCACTCCTGCTACATCTGCCACTCGGAGTGCCAGTAGGTGGATTTCCGTCCACCAAAACAACATTTAGCTTCTAGGCATAGAGCAGCACTCTTGGTGCCCCCCTGTCAGTTGGCATAAGCTACTTCTGTTGCATTGTCTGAGAAAACTTGCACAGATTAGTTGTGCAGTGCGCTTCTGAATTCTTGCAGTGCCAGGTGGATTACTCTCAGCTCCAGCCAGTTGAATGGCTGCTTCTGGCAGGGAGACAAGGATCCCTGAATTGGACACCCTTCACAATGCACTCCCCAACTGTAGAGGCTGGCATCTGTAGTTAGGATCACCCATGAGATGAGGAGTGGAATACTTGGGCCAGAGACTGAGTCTCCAGCTACCAGTTAAGACTCAGCTGTGCCTCAACTGTCCAAAGTACATGCATCTGTAATGCATCCCTTTGTGGGCACCAGCAGGATAGAAGTGCATCATGGAGAGGACAAAGGTGCGCTCTTGCCCAGGGAGCCACATCTGTAGTCACTACCATAGACCCCAGCACCTGCAGGAAATGCCAAGCTGTGGGTGCTGGCCTGTTCTGAAACTCCCTGATCTGTCACTTGAATTTAGCTCTGCAGGCTTCTGGCAGAAAAACTTTGTTCTCCTTTGTATTGAACAGAATCCACAGATACTCCAGGAATTGTGTCGGTTCCAGGTGACTTTCCCAAAATTTGACCACCTAGCCCAGCTTTTTCAGGTTCGGACAAAACTCTTATCAGCCAATCATCCAGATACAGATGTACCTGCATCTCCAACTTGTGGAGGTGTGCTACTGCTACCACCATCACCTTAGTGAAGGTGTGTAGCATCTTGGCCAGCTCAAATAGTAGGGCCGAGAAATGTAAGTGTTGCTTCAGAACATGGAACTATAAGAACCCCCCTGTGCTTTGGAAAAAATGGGAATGTACAGATAGGCCTCTGACAAATTCAAAAAGGTGAGAAATTCCCCAGATGCCATTGAAGCAAAAACCAGAAACAAGGTATCTTGAGAGCCGCATTGAAAGACTTGACATCCAGAATCAACCTCCAATCTTCCGAGTACCGTATTTTCACGTAGATAACGCGCACCCGTGTAAAACGCGCACACGGGTATAGCACGCGAAAAACACAGATTTATGTACAGAAATTTTTATATACCGTGCATGCTGCCCGACTCTCCTTTCGCCCGCCCCGACACTCCTCTGGCCAACCCGACTCTCCTTTCGCCCGCCCCGATTCTCCTCTCCCCCTTGAAGTCCTGTCCCCACCCTGAAAGCCTGATGCCCCCCCGACGTCCGATTCCCCCCCCCCCCCCCGCAGGATCGCTCGCACCCCCACCCCGAAGGACTGCTCGCACGCACCCGCACCCCCACCCCCACCCCGAAGGACCGCTCGCACGCACTCCCACCCGCACCCCCACCCTGAAGGACCGCTCGCACCCCCACAGCCTCCCGACCCCCCCATCATGTAGAAGCTCCTACCGGTGTCCTGCTGCTTCCTCTTGGCGGTCCCGACTCCCCGACACGATCGGGGCAAGAGGGAGCTCAAGCCCTCTTGCCCCAGCCAACCGCGGCACCCCCGACACGATCGGAGCAAGAGGGAGCTCAAGCCCTCTTGCCCCCCCCCCAACTCCCCGACACGATCGGGGCAAAAGGGAGCCCAAGCCCTCTTGCCCCGCCGACTCCCCAACTCCCCGACAATATCGGGCCAGGAGGGAGCCCAAGTCCTCCTGGCCCTGGCGACCCCCCCCCCGCTAGTTGTTCAGGCCAGGAGGGAGCCCAAACCCTCCTGGCCACGGCGACCCCCTACCCCCACCCCGCACTACATTACAGGCAGGAGGGAACCCAGGCCCTCCTGCCCTCGATGCAAAACCCCCTCCCCCCAATGACCGCCCCCCCAGCCGACCCGCGACCCCCCTGGCCGACCCCCACCCCCCTTCCCCGTACCTTTGTGTAGTTGGCCGTACAGACGGGAGCCAAACCCGCCTGTCCGGCAGGCAGCCAGCGACGGAATGAGGCCGGATTGGCTCATCCGTCCCAAAGCTCCGCCTACTGGTGAGGCCTAAGGCACCTGGGCCAATAAGAATAGGCCCGGGAGCCTTAGGTCCCTCCTGGGGGGCGGGGCCTTGGGCACATGGTCGGGGTGGGGCCATGTGCCTCAGGCCCCGCCCCCAGGTGGGCCCAACCCGACCATGTGCCCAAGGCCACACCCCCAGGAGGGACCTAAGGCTCCCGGGCCTATTCTGATTGGCCCAGGTGCCTTAGGCCCCACCAGTAGGCGGAGCTTTGGGACGGATGGGCCAATCCGGCCTCATTCCGTCGTTGGCTGCCTGCCGGACAGGCGGGTTTGGCTCCCGTCTGTCCGGCCAACTACACAAAGGTACGGGGAAGGGGGGTGGGGGTGTCGTGGGGTCGGCCAGGGGGTCGCGGGTCGGCTGGGGGGGCGGTCGGAGGTTCTTGGGGGGGGCGGTCGTTGGGGGGAGGGGGCTTTGCGGCGAGGGCAGGAGGGCCTGGGATCCCTCCTGCCCGTAATGTAGTGCGGGGTGGGGGTAGGGAGTCGCCATGGCCAGGAGGGTTTGGGCTCCCTCCTGGCCCGAACAACTAGCGGGTGGGGGTCGCCAGGGCCAGGAGGACTTGGGCTCCCTCCTGGCCCGATATTGTCGGGGAGTTGGGGAGTCGGCGGGGCAAGAGGGCTTGAGCTCCCTTTTGCCCCGATCGTGTCGGGGGTGCCGCTGTTGGCTGGGGCAAGAGGGCTTGAGCTCCCTCTTGCCCCGATCGTGTCAGGTGTCGGGACCGCCAAGAGGAAGCAGCAAGACACCGGTAGGAGCTTCTACATGATGGGGGAGGTCGGGAGGCTGTGAGGGTGCAAGCGGTCCTTCGGGGTGGGGGTGCGAGCGGTCCTGCAGGGGGGGGTGAATCGGACGTCGGGGGGGGAACTATGTAAAAAAAATTTTGTACAACACGCTCACGCGTATAACGTGCAAGGGTATGCGCGGTACGTAAAAACCAAGTATAACGCGCGCGTTATATGCGAGAAAATACGGTATATGGTGTATCTGCCTAAGCCCTATTAATGGGTTCTATGGCCACTAAATCCAGCAGCCTCTGCACTGTCGCTCGAACTCTGACCTGGTATCCTTGCTGGAGAGTCCACAGAAAGTTTCGGAAGGGGATGAAAGAATTTGATCTTATACGCCTCCTGAATAATCTTCAGGTCTGAAGTGATCCCTGCCTACATTCCCAATAGGCCGTAAACCTCCTTGGAGGTCCAGCTGTTGCCCTGGCTTCTTGAGAGTGGAAGTGGGATGGGATCCTGAAGATGGGGAGTACTGAGCACCTTGAGATGATCTCTGGACCAAAGAACTTCCTGAGATCTGGCAAAAATGCCTAGAGCTGCGAAAATTAACTCAACCTGACCCCCTAGGGGTTCTCGGTCTGCTGTCATGTAAAGACTTTGGTTTGCATACTAGCCATGAGGTCATCCCGACTTTTCCCAAAGAGCAATTGGCCTTTAAAATGTAACATGTTCAGCGTCACCTTGGAGGATGAGTCCCCTGCCTATTGTCTGAGCCACAGCATTCTTTGGGCAGAAATGGCATAGGCAGAAACTTTACTCAATACCCTGAAAATATCAATAGAGCATCTGCTACATAATCCACTCTCGACAAGTAAAAACTACTGATTCCCCTGGCATCTGCCTCTGGTTCACGGCGCAACTTGGAGTGGCAGGCGCTTGCTACTTATAAAGCTGCTGCCTCCAGTCTTGCTGCCATTACCTCAAATTGTTTCTTGAGAACAAAATCAAGCCTGCGGTCCTGGGTATTTTCCAACGCCTTTGCTGGGGAGAGAGGTACACTTGGTTACCTGCAACACCAGGGAATCTACCTTTGAGGGACAAATAGTTAGTTAAAATCATCATTCATTGGATAAAGCTTTTCCATGGTCTGTTAACATCTTAGTAATGCCCTGATATGAGGGAAGGCATGTGGTCTGATCCTTAGTGCTACTCATAAGCGAGCACTGTGTAGCTGCAGAATCTCTATCTTTAATTCTCGGAGATACTTCGTAATTATCTCCAAAATTGCTGAGGGCTTAAATAGCCTGTGCACAGTCGGTGCTGTCCAAGATCCAGAGCCTCCACTTGTTCAGGATCTGGCTCTCCCAGAAGTGAAGCAGGATCCTCTGCTACTGAAGACCCAGACTGGGAAAGCAAAGGCATGGAAACTGAATCCATATCATTCCAGTCCTCCAACTGAATCCCCATCTTTTGTAAATGCCTCCACTAAGGAGGAAGTGCACCCTTGGAGGAAGAGACCACTGGTATCAGCATCATGATGAACCCAGAGGTTAAACAAATATGCTTCATACAGTATATTGATGAATTCTGGAGCAAAACCATACCCAGAATGCCCTGAGGTCCCATACTCCTGTGTCCCTTTTTGGGGTTTTGTAGCAGGTTTGTGGCTACACTTTGCTGGGGATGCACTTTTGCTTTTTCCCAGTTTTAATCAAGACTTTTGGCCTGGACCTTGAGCCATCTGTGATCCCACATCCCCTAGGGAACTAGAGAAGGCTAAGCCCATGGCTCCTGCCCATGTTCTGTGTGATGCGTGGAACATGGATGGTCCTTGGCCTGCCATCCAGCACAAATCTGGCATGAATCCGATGTATCCTGTCTTGAGGAGTCCATCCCATCTGATTTTAAACAAAATTGAGGTATTTTGAGGCAGATAGAGGCTTTAATTTTCAAACTGGGAAATTCAAGATGGGCTGCCATGTGCTGGGAGCTGGCTAGGCTGAAACTGCAGCCAGAGAGATGGGAAAACTTCTGCCACAAACAAGCCTGGAACTTGGAATGTTTGCTTCTTCTGACTTTCTCTCCAACCATCCTACCGGCTGGAGACCTCAACCCCCAGCAGAACCCGTGAATGCAGCATGGTGGAGGGAATGCAGTTGGCCCTAATCCAGTTTTTTTTTTTTTAAAGTCTCGGATTCTCTCAGCCTGTGCTCAAGCCCACTGTGAACAGAACCTGGGGCAAGCCTTGCTCCCAAGGGACCGGTCCCTGAGTTTTCGAACTGTTAGGGCAGGCCAGTGAAGTGGGTGCACTGGAAAACAGTCTGTTCCTTGGCTACAGACTTCTAACTTGAGTTTTGCTCTTCAGGAATAACATAAGAACATAAGCATTGCCTCTGCCGGGTCAGACCAGGGGTCCATCATGCCCAGCAGTACACTCCCTTGGCGGCCTCTCAGGTCCATGACCTGTAAATGATCCTTTACCTAAACCTTTTATTTCCTAATCATTTAATATTCTGTATAGTAACCTTCTATCTATACCCTTCAATCCCCTTCTCCTTCAGGAAATCATCCAAACCCTTTTTGAAATCCGATATCATACTCTGTCCTACCACTTCCTCTGGAAGCGCATTCCAGGTATCCACCACATCTGAGTGAAGAACTTCCTAGCATTTGTTCTGAATCTGTCTCCTTTCAATTTTTCTGAATGCCCTCTTGTTTTTGTTTTCCCCGCTAGTCTGAAGAATCTGTCCCTCTCCATCTTCTCTATGCATTTCATGATCTTATAAGTCTCTATCATGTCCCTTCTAAGTCTCTGCTTTTCCAGGGAAAAGAGCCCTAGCTTTCTAGCCTTTCAGCATATGAAAGGTTTTCCATGCCTTTTATCATCCTTATTGCTTTTTTCTGGACCCTCTCGAGCATCGCCATATCCTACTCCTTGGACGCAGTACTCCAGATGCGGGCGCACCATCGCCCAATACAGTGGCAGGATAACTTCCTTCGTTCTGGTAGCGATACCTTCTTTGATAATGCCCAACATTCTGTTCGCCTTCTTTGAGGCCGCTGCGCATTGTGCCACCGGCTTCATCGTTTTATCCACAAAAACCCCCAAGTCCTTTTCTAGGTTGCCTTCCCCCAGTACCATCCCTCCCATCATATAGTTATACATCGTGTTCCCTTCCCTAGGTGCAAGACTTTACATTTCTCTACATTGAAGCTCATCTGCCATTTATTTGCCCACTCACTCAGTTTGTTCAGGTCCCTTTGTAGTTCTTTACATTCCTCAACAGTTCTAACCCTACTGGAGAGTTTTGTGTCATCCACAAATTTTATAACCTCGCACTTCATCCCTGATTCCAGGTCATTAATGAATATGTTGAACAGCAGCGGTCCCAGCACTGACCCCTATGGGATGCCACTCATGACCCCTTTCCAGTCAGAGTAGTGTCCCTTTACTCCTACCCTCTGTTTCCTGTCCGCCAGCAAATTTTTGATCCATCTGTGCACGTCCCCTTCCACCCCGTAGCTCCACAGTTTCCTTAGTAGGCGCTCATGGGGTACCTTGTCGAAGGCTTTTTGGAAGTCCAGATATACAATGTTTAAGGGGTCACCTTTGTCCAATCCCCTCAAAGAAGAGCAGTTGGTTCGTTTGGCATGATCTTTCTTTACAGAAACCATGCTGGCTTGTTCTCATCAGTTTATTTTTTTCTATATGCTCGTTGATACTGTCCTTGATCAATGCTTCGACCATCTTCCCTGGAACTGAGGTCAAGCTCACCGGTCTGTAGTTCCCGGGTCGCCTCTCGATCCTTTTTTGAAGATAGGTGTAACATTTGCTATCCTCCAGTCCTCCGGGATTACTCCTGTTTTCAAGGATAGGTTACAAATCTGCTGCAGTAACTCCGCTGTTTCGTTTCTGAGCTCTTTCAGTATTCTCGGGTGGATTCCATCTAGGCCCGGAGATTTGTCAGTTTTTAATCTATCTATCTATTTGAGTATGTATTTCAGGCTTACCTCCATGCATGATAATTTTTCCGCTTGATCTTCCTTGAAAATTTTTTCCGGTTCCGGCACGTTGGATGTGTCCTCTCTTGTAAAGATCAATGAGAAGAAAGTGTTTAGTCTGTCTGCCACCTCTTCTTCCTCCTTCACCACTCCCTTCCTGTCTCCCTCATCCAGAGGTCCCCGTTACAATTTCCTAGAGGGCCATAGACCAATTATGTTTTCAGGATATCACTAATGAAAATATTTTTTGCATATTATATATGAAATGGAAATACGAGGTAAAAGGTCATCTTCCGCCTACAAAAAATCCTAGCTCCCAACATAGTACCCTAAGAAAGAAAGAAAGAATACCATTATTGGTTTTACATGGAGGCATTTACTCCAAATGGATTAGTTTTGTGCATAACAGAAAAGAACCTCGCTCCTATGTGGAGCTGTCAGTCTACATCAGGTGTCCCCAAAGTCCCTCCTTGAAGGCTGAATCCAGTCGGGTTTTCAGGATTTCCCCATTGAATATGCATGAGATCAATGTGCATGCACTGCTTTCAATGCATATTCATTGGGGAAATCCTGAAAACCCGACTGAATTTGGCCCTTAAGGAGGGACTTTGGGGACCCCTGGTCTACATGATTTGTCTATCCACATTACCTCGCACTCATTCTTTGCTTACAAAAGAACAGATCATTATGCACGTACAGAAAACACACACAAGAAAAATGAACCTTTATAATCAACTTCAGTGTTATTAGATGGGAATAAAAGATTCAAAATTTCCCATCACTGCAAGGTCCAAAGTAAACACAGCTACAGTCTTTAACTTAACAAAAGGGTCATGACCAAGCAAGTTACAACATTATAAGCAAGGAAAATAATTCAAAGATGTTAAGCAAAATCTTGATATCTGTGAAAAACACATTAAAATCACAGCAGAGTTAAAGGCTTGAAACCAAGCAGAAAGGAAAAATGTTCTTTGCTTAGGAAATGAAATGCCAATTTAATTAGCACATCTCAAACCTCCAAGTGGAGGCTCCTGCTCAGCTCAAGACTTTCTTTCTTGGGTTTTGCCAGTACCTGGATTATCTCAGTAATACAAAAAAAAAAAAAAAAATTCTATAAGCCCTTACAAACAAAAGGAAACTGATTTCCACAAAATGATAAAAATCAAGATGGTTGCAAACCATTGCTAGTCTGGTGTTCTGTTTATTTTTCAAAATAACATGGCAGATTTGTTCTTGCCAGGATCTAGAAATTTAAAAGCATCACTAATTGGGTTCCACACAAAGATATTTGCTGCCAACACAATATACTAAAACATGTTTGTTATTTTAAATATCAGGATTGTTTGTCTGCATTTTCTGTCTTTATTTAATTCTCCTCTTTGGCTTTTATTTTACATCTTACATTGATAGAGTTCACCCTTCTTGTGGTGTGAATATATGATGCTTGCATATATGATGCTTACATATGGGTCCTTTTACTAAGGCGCGCTAGCCTTTTAGCACGTGCTAAACGCTAATGCATCCATTATACAGTGTTCCCCCGGTCGTTTGCGGTCAGCAGTTCACAGTCCTGGTCATTCGCGGTATTTTCCGACCACGAACCGCAAACAAGGAGAGGGCAGCGGGAGAGGCAGGAGAGCACACCCGGAACGCCGCAAATGCAGGAAAACACTCGCAATACGCTCCGACCGCCTCTTCCTACACTAAGTCAGGCCTTATCCAATCAGGAGCTGCTTTGACACGCAGCTCCTGAATGGATAAGGCCCGACTTAGTGCGGGAAGAGGCGGTCGGAGCGTACCACAAGTGATTTCCTGCACTCGCAGCGCTCCGGCTGCTCTCCTGCTGCCCTCTTCAGGCTACCCCAAGAAAAACCGTATTCGCGGTTTTTCAAAATTCGCAGGGGTTCCTGGAACAGAACTCCTGCGAATATGGGAGGAGTACTGTATTCAATGGACGCACTAGCGTTTAGCGCTCGCTAAATCAGCTAGCATGCCTTTGTAAAAGAGGGGGGGAAGTTTCTTGTGGATTACAGGTGGGAATTTTAGATTGGTAGACAAAACCAAAACCTAAACACAAGCCTAGAACTGCTGGCAGAAGAAACAAGGATCCACAATGGATGGCTGAAGAAAAGTAGTTTGTGGGTATCACCCTGGAAGAGCCAGCAGCTGTGGCAAGCAACACTGCTCCTTCACCTGCCATCTATACTGTCTACTAGCGCTGCCCGATTCAAGAAGAAAAATTTCGATTCGATTTTCCTGCCCAATTGGGTGTTTTTTTCCAAACATCCTGGTGGATTTATTTTATAGCCTCTTCACCACCTTTGCCTTCTCCCAACCACACTGGCGCTCTGGTGTAAACAAAATAAACAAACAAAAAAGACTTTTCCTCTCCCTGTTAAATCCTAGCTCACGTTTGTGGTCTAACACCAGCTTGGGCAGGATACACGTTTCAAATCTGACATATTGTAATCACAAAACAGAAAATTAAATTAGTTTTTCTACCTTTTGTTGTCTGGTCATTATTCAAATCTTGTTGGTCCCAGGCTCTGGTTGTCTTCAGATAACTTGCTTGCCAGGGTCTCCTTCTTTCTTCGTGCTGACCATCCATCTGCCATCTCTGTCCTCCTCTTCCGTTTCCCTTCCCTCTCCCGGAAGTCTGGCATCTTTCCTTTTTTTGTCTCCATCCACAGATCCTCCTTTTCTCAACTACCCTTTCATCCAACATCTCTCCCTCCTTCCCCACCACCCCAGGGTCCGCCATCTCTCCCTTTCTTTTCCTAACTACCCTCCTATCCAGTATCTCTAGCCCCCTCTACACCAGGAATCTCAAAGTCCCTCCTTGAGGGCCGCAATCCAGTCGGGTTTTCAGGATTCCCACAATGAATATGAATTGAAAGCAGTGCATGCACATAGATCTCATGCATATTCATTGGGGAAATCCTGAAAACCCGACTGGATTGCGGCCCTCAAGGAGGGACTTTGAGACCCCTGCTCTACACCATCCCTTGTGTCCAACCTCTCTCCCTTTCTGTTCCTTCCCTCCCTAAATCCCATTGTCCATCATCTCTCTCCCTCTCCTCTATTTTTAGAACCATTATTTCTTCCCCCCCCAAAGTCCAGCATATGCACGTCTCTTTGAACCCCCCTTCTCTCCCTCCCTCCGTGTACTTCTACACCAGGGCCCCCCTCCCCTGAAGGTCTGTTCCCCTCTGAAGGCCTGCACCTCCCACTAAAGGCCTGCACCCAGCCCCTGAAGGCCTGTGCCACCATCCCTGAAGGCCTGTCTCCCCCCCTTGAAGGCCTGCCTGTCCCCCCTGAATGCCTGTGCCACCATCCTTGAAGGCCTGTCCCCCCTCTTGAAGGCCTGCATCCCCCCGAAGGCCTGCCTGCCTGTCCCCCTGAAGGCCTGCCTCCCCCTTGAAGGCCTGTCTCCCCCCCATAAAGGCCTGCATCCCACCCCTGAAGGCCTGTGACACCATCCTTGAAGGAATGTCCCCCCCCATTGAAGGACTGCATCCCCCCCGAAGGCCTGCCTGTCCCCCCCCCCCCGAAGGTCTGTTCCACCCCCCACCCCCTTCCCCCGAAGGACTGCTCACCCCCCCCCGCCTCCCCCCCGGAAGGCCTGCGTGTTCCCCCTGGCCTCCCACTGGTGTCCAGCTTCCCCGCACTGTTTATCTTATAGGAGCAGCCTGCAGAGAAGATCGCGGTGCTAGCGATCTTTACAAACTGCTTCAGAGCTGTTTCCTTTGCCATGGTCCTGCCCCTCGTCTGACATCAGAGGCAGGATCGCGGAGGAGGAAACAGCTCTGAAGCAGTTTGCAAAGATTGCTAGCACCGCGATCTTCTCTGCAGGCTGCTCCTATAAGGTAAACGGTGCAGGGAGGCCAGGGGGGATGCGGGAGGCCAGGGGGGAAGCCGGACACCAGGGGGGAAACTGGATGCCAGGGAGGAAGCCGGACACCAGCACTTTCTGACTGACCCTTCTCCCTCGCCCTCTGAAGCAGATGCAGCAGCGGCCGGCCAGCAAGAGCAGCGCTGCCACTCCTGCTTTAGGGGGCGAGGATCAGCCAAATTGGGAAGCCAATTTTTTTGTTTTAAATCGATTCGAATCGATTCACCCGAAGTGAATTGGTGAACCGATTCGAATCGTGAATCGGGCAGCACTACTGTCTACTGTGCAAATGAAAGCACTGAGGCAGTCTGGGATGAGACTGTTAGGCTATCCCTAAAGAAAAATCAGGTTCCTACCTCAGTAATCTTTTTTAGTGGTCCTGAAACGATAGCATTTTGTATATCAACTCGCAAGTTGCTTGCAGAAAACTAACGATCATGTTTTCAGATCCACCTCCTTCTCAGGGAGCTGCTCCTGCCCCCTCAGTTAGTACAAAAGCAATTAAATAGCACTGTAATAAAAAAAACATAACTGGAAGGAACGAAATGGGGAAAAATTCCCAACACTACAATTCTGTTCTGCATCTTTAACAAACAATCAACATTATAACATCCAAACTTGTGCAACCAGCACTAACCATGTATAGAGCTCGTAGCTACTCACATCATGTTAACAAGCAGAGACTTAAACCAGACTGTATAGTCTTGAATATTTTCTTATGAATTATCTTTATTTTTTTAATATCCTCTCAGCTCCTCTGACAGAGAATTCTTCAAATCCAGACTGAAGGCAGGTGAAGCTCATTCACAGGGCGGGGCTTCAGTACTACAAGACACATCTACAATAAAGAAGTTTACCGAGGTAAGAACCTAATCTTTCTTTCTAGTGCAATGTGTCTAGTGGTCCTGAAACAACAGGGACATACCAAAGCAGTCCCTAGAGCAGGGGTGTCCAACCTGCGGCCCGAGGGCCGCATGTGGCCGAGTGAAGTATTTTGTGCAGCCCTGGTTGAGGGCAATGCAGTGTTTTCCTCTGCTGCCCCCGGGTGTTTACCATCTTGCCGGCTCCCTCCTCTGTCTTGCTGCAGCATTTGTGTGGCCCCAGAAACATTTTTTTCGGCCAATGCAGGGAAGCCAAAAGGATGGTCACCCCTGCCCTAGAGTCTAGGGTGGACCCGGTGCACCTGACTTTAAGATGGAGGCCCCAAAAGCAGCATCCTTCCTGGCTGCTATGCCCACTCTATAGAACCTGGTGAAGGTACAGAGGGTAGACAATGTAGCCACTCTAAAAATCTCCTTGGGTGAGACAGCCCTAGTCTCTGCCCATGAGGCAGCAACTTCTCTAGTGGAGTACGCTCTCAATGCGATCGGCAGCTGTTTACCACAGCCCACCTAAGTGGAGAGAATAGCCATTTTAATCCATCTGTAAATCAAGGCTCTAGACACTGGCCTCTCTTTCTTGGCATGACTGGTCAGAACAAAAAGGTGATCTAATAGGTGAAACTCATTGGTAAGTTTGAGGTACCAGAGAAGCACTCGCTTGCTATCCAGCAAATGTAATGCTTTTATCCTTTTTCTTAGACCCTATAGGGCGAAAAGCAAGCAAACAGACTTCCTGATTGACATGGAATGCCAAAACTACTTTTGTTAAAAAGAACAGAACCGTGTGCAAAGTTCCCTGCTTCCATGATCCTAAGGAATGGGCTCCCTGCAAGAAAGAGCTGGTAACTCAGAAACTCCACCAGGAACACCGTCTTGTCTGTAAGTTCTAAAAGAGAAGCCTCCCGTAAGGGTTCATATGGAACCTTGCAACACGATATCAAGGTTCCAAGAAGGTAAAGGGGAATGCACTAGTGGGCGAAACTGCAGAGTCCCTTTAATGAACTGGGCAACATCTGGGTGAAAGGCCAGGGAGCCTCTTACCCCTGAGCTTGAAAACAGGAAAGGTCTTCCACCTGCACTATCAGTGATCAAATGACAGCCCCTTCTGAAGACAGTCCTGAAAGAAGTACAGGACTACCAAAATCAAAGCTTGCGAAGGCCCTACATCCTTCACTGCACACCAGCACTGAAAGGACTTCTAATCCTTAACATTAGCTGCCACCATCGATGGCTTCTTAGCTCTGAGCAACGTGATCTGGCAGAAGCTTGGTTACCATCATTGCATGTAAATGATGAAATATAAGGTGATGTGGAGATTTGGCGCTCAACATTGATATCTGCCTTAGATATGGTAGCACCAGAAAGGCTGGTAGAGATGACAGAGAATCATGGATCATGGTCATGGAGAAAGAGTATTCCAGTCAATCTTAAGTGAGAGCTTAGAAAATTGGAACGGCAGTGGAGGAAATCTGGTGATAGTGAGGATCATGAAAGTTATAGTATTAGATTAATAGATTACAAATCTTTGTGTGGGAATGTGCGAAATACGTTTTTTCAAGATCGTATAAAACAAGCTCAGAATAAACCAAGAGAATTATTCCATACTAGTTTTTTAACCCGCTACATTAACGGGTGCTAGAATAGATGTGTAGACTTAGGCATTTATTTATTTCTGTCTCTCTCCCTGCCCCCTTTCTTTCTTTCTTTCTATCTTTCTCTTTCCCTGGCCCCATGTCTGTCTTTCTTTCTTTCTGTCTCTCTCCCCCTGTCTGTCTTTCTTTATGTCTCTTTCCCTGGCTCCCTGTCAGTCTGGATGAGCAAGATCCCTGTAACGGAAGTGACTTGGTCACACAATGCATTTAGTCCCAGGAACATCTGATCTCTGGTATATTCCCTGAGTTCGGGATGACAGAGGACAGGGCAGACTCCCCCCTCCTGGTCTCTGCCTCTTGCCTTGTGATGGGCAACTGGCCACAGAGGAGTATGGGGAAGAGATAGGGAAGCAAAGAAATTGAGAAACACTTTTAATAAGGACCCAGGGCAATCCTTATACCAACTTGAGATCTCTCTTTCCCCTGTTTGGACATAATCCAAGTAAACAGATAAATGTGTGTGTCTAACACAATGAAAGGACTCCTGCCCAAAATTATGAGTCTCCTCTTAATATCTTGTGTCCCTGCCTGCAGCTATTGGTCATCTGGAGATACAGGTGGCTTCTGCCTGCACACGACTGGTATCCGTTCCAGCTAAGCAAGCTCGTTCTGTGTATCTGCATGTCTCGAAGGCAGGACACGTCTCTCTCTTTCACACATTTAATAATCTTATAAATTAGAAAAATACTTGCCAAGTCTTTAATATTAATGTGGAAATAATATGAAAAAGAAATGCATTTTTAAGGGAGAACCCGTTGTTAATTCAATGGTAATTAGGGAATATAGGCAGATCTATGAGATAAAAAAAGAGCCCGGCCACCTACCAGTCTCGCGGTCCCAGCCGGCTGTAACGGCCTCGCCTCCCACCCCCGGACAGCCACAGCGCCCGCCCACCCACCAGTCTCACGCTCCCAGCTAGGGCTTCTGAGCGCCGTCGCCTCAGCCAATCGTTGGCCGCCTTGGTCTGTGCCGCTCCGCGGCGCTAGGCAGGTGCAGCCCATGTCGCTGTCACGCCAACCCGCCGCCGAGCTGTCTTTCCTTCTCTGCCGGCGGGGACCGCCGGGGCCTGGGTGCGGCGGGGAAGGGGGGTCTTGCCTGGCCGGGGCCGGCCGAATCCCAGGCCTGCTCTCCTTCCCCTTTCCCGGCTCCTCACTCCGCGCCATCTAGCGCATGCGCACTCATGCCGTCACATCCCGACAGAACAGGGATCAGGGAACATGCGGCGCGAGTGCGCATGCGCGCGTAGCGTTTTATTATTATAGATTGTACAATACCTGATTGAGGGAGGCAATACAACTGGTAATGACTCCCATCTGAATGTTGAAGAGTATGCTAGCTTTTTAGCAAAAAAGATGAATAGTGGCATGAAAATTGATATAGAATCGAATCCTGAGCTGGTATGTTTGAGTGTAAGAGCGAGTCAGTTCTGGGGATCTTTTATGCCAGTAGGTGAAGAAGAAGTGACTATGTAATATCCTGTTATCAGTTTGGTGTGTCCCCTGTGGAAGGCAGTGTTCTGCCAAAACCAGGATCCTAGTTGGGACTTCCCATAGGAACTTTCAATAAAATCCCTCGTGTTGTATTGTGACATCGACTTTGCCGTTCTTTTGTTTTGCTTCTGTTGAGTTGCATACTATACTTACATACATGGAACTATCAAGCAGATCTGTACTTGATGTGCTCACAAATGGTGAAGAGTAAAAAAAGCAAATATTGTAATAGATTAAGTGGTGACATGCTCAGATGGCATACATAGACAAACTACTTCTATATTACAAATGTAATAGTATATTCAATGCCTAATATGAACATAAATATGTGAACTAGTGAAAAGAGTATTCAAAGGCATTACATGCTAAAAATACCTGATTACAATCAACATACCTGCAGGGGAAATATGACACACAGCCCCTGTTAGTCAGCACTTCCAAACCACAGAGCCTGAAGATATAAATATATTGCTCAGAAAAAGTCAGTTTCAGTAAGAGGTGGGGCAAATTAGAAAATAAAAGCCAAGAAACAAAGAACAGGAAGAAAATATCAAATTCAGAAACAGGTACTCACAAAAAGAGGCAAAGGTAAGCCCGAGACAAAATGGCTGCATAAAGCTTTTGCTCTGTCTGTCTACCTTTTTTGTGTTGCAATAACATTAGATCAAACTTGATTTTTGCATTCTTGGATTTTCACAAGCATTTGTTGGTATCATGGCTCCCTCAAAACATCAAAAATCTGATCTTCATTCTCCTGAACAAGGAGTGAAATGAAAAATGCAAGCTCCTCTCTCACCCTGTAAAACTCAATCAGAGCTTCAGGAAGAAATTGCAATGTCTACTCTTCTTATGGAGCTTCTTCAGGTTAAAGACTTGATTAAAGATAACAAAGATTCACTGGAAGAACTGAAGCATGAAATTCTCTGGCTCAAACAATAATTCTCAGGATGGGCATCATAAAGAGGGGCATAACAACCAGGACGCGGGAAGTCATCATGCCATTGTATCGAGCGATGGTGCGTCCACATCTGGAATACTGCGTTCAATATTGGTCGCCGTACCTCAAGAAGGACATGGCAGTACTTGAGAGAGTCCAAAGGAGAGCAACGAAACTGGTAAGAGGGCTGGAACACTGCCCATACGCCGAGAGGTTGGATAGGCTGGGGCTCTTCTCTCTGGAAAAAAGGAGGCTCAGGGGAGATATGATAGAGACCTTCAAGATCATGAGGGGCATAGAGAGGGTGGATAGGGACAGATTCTTCAGGCTGAAGGGGACAACAGGTACGAGGGGGCATTCGGAGAAACTGAAGGGAGATAGGTTCAAAACAAATGCAAGGAAGTTTTTTTTCACACAAAGGGTCGTGGACACTTGGAATGCGCTACCGGAGGAAGTGATCAGGCAGAGTACGGTACAGGGATTCAAACAGGGATTGGACGGATTTCTGAGGGATAAAGGGATCGTGGGATACTGAGAGAGGTGCTGGGATGTAACACAAGTATAGAAAGCTAACCAGGTAATAAGTATAGAAACCCAATCAGGTCATGCATGTGCAAGACCGGAGGGTTAGGACTTCGATGGGAAGATAGGACTTCAATGAGAAACCAAGGTGGCAAGGGAGCCCCTTCTGGTGATTCAGACAGGTCGTGACCTGTTTGGGCCGCCGCGGGAGCGGACTGCTGGGCAGGATGGACCTATGGTCTGACCCGGCGGAGGCACTGCTTATGTTCTTATGTTCCTCACCTGCTTATCATATGGATCAAACTGAAGCAGGTGTCACTGCTCATGATGCACAACTAAAATCCTTGCCTAAATTATCAAAAAGCATTCAAGCTCTTCAAAGGGACATTGAAGATTTGAAAAATAAGACTCCTAACTCCTCTCACCTTAGGTTCTGCATCCCCAACCCTATATGTCATGTCTGTCTGTCCAAGTTAAATTGTAAACTCTTCCGAGCAGGGACCGTCTATAAATGTCAAAATGTACAGCGCTGCATACGCCTTTCAGTGCTATATAAGTGATTAGTAGAAGTAATTCCTTCAAAGGTAGTTTAAGTTACTGTTTTGCCCACCAGAATTGTCTTTGGTCATCCACCACGACCACTTATTTCATAGGGAGAGCCCTTATTTTTCCTGCCATGCTTGTACCAGTATTCTGAACTGCAAGGAGTAAGCCTGCCTATATCCCTACAGCACATGTGTCAAATTCAAGTTCCACGGACTGAATCTGGCCTGCCTGGCCTTTTTATGTGGACCGCAGCAACATTCCCGATCTTCCCCTTTGAGCCCAGCATGTCCTCCCCTCCGCACCGGTCCAACGACGACGCCACGCTGGAAAGTCCGCTGGCCTTAGCAGCGACTCGGCATTGCTGTTCGTGGCTCCCCCTCCTGCCCTCCATCTGCCACGGTTCACCTGGGTGGAAACAGGAAGTTGCGTGTCACTGGAGACAGACCACGGCAGGCAAAAAGCAGGAGGAGGAGCCACGCACAGCACTCCCGAATCACCGAGGCTGGCAGCTTCCTGAACTGTTTGGGTGAAGGATGAAGGGAAGGTGCGAAGTTGAAGTTCAGGAGAGTGGATGGTGGGTAGGGGAGAAGGATGTGACTTTGTAGTGAACTCAAGGGCGATCTTGCAGACCTTGCCATGGAAATAATCAGCCATAATCTGGGGAGAGAGAGAAGGAGGGGGTCGGAGGAGGGAGTTAAGCATGGTAAAGAGACAACGAGGGTTGGAAGAGAGGGAGTTAGTTATCTGGATGTAGTAGTCTTACTTGACCCATGTACATGCAGAATTAAAGGAGGTCAACATAAATTTGAAGTGAAGAACGTCAGCACATGTGCAAGATTTGAACCAAAGGCGCTCAACACAGCAGGTGCAGGAACATAAGTAACAGACACTGGGAGTGAGCCAAAGTTGAGATTTGGTACGCCTGAGCGAGAAACAGGGGGACAAGGGTGTCCAGAGCAGAGAATAGAGTTGTACGACGAGACAGTCTCATGGACAGACTTAGATAACATAGTGGAGGCAAGGAGAGGTGAAACAGTGGCTAAGAGCATGGAAGGATCGAGGGCTTGAAGATTTTGAAACCTCTTGGGGGCGACTGGGCATGGTGAAAGGGGAGTAATGGTGAAGGATATTTGATGGTGATCAGACTTGGGGGAGCAGTGAGATAGAGAAGTTAGAGAGAGAGCAGCTGGAGAACAAGACAAGGTCAAGGCAGTGGCCATCCTAGTGAGTGGGGGTTGTGGAGCAAAGCTGGAGGTTAAGGCAAGAAATTTAGCAGCATAATATGGGGCAGAACAATTTTTCAGTAGTGTGAATACTTGTTTTTGTCTTTAAAATTGTGAGTATAGTTATACTCTCCCCCCCAAAAAAAACCCCAACCCTGGCGTTATATCTTCTCAGACCCAACTGCATAAGAATTAATTAGTTTTTCTGTATCTCCTCAGACCTAGTGCCTTAGTCTTCTGTAGCCTTCTCTGCGGCCAAGTAGCTAATAGCCTCAATACCATTCATTTTAAGGCTGTGCACCATTCTGCAAGAAACACTTCTTTATATCACTTGGCCATAAAATTGAACACAGTCTGCCATTTTGCCATGTGCTTCTGTAAGCCCTAGCTTTTTGTATCGGCCCCCAACAGCAAAATAAGTTTTGACAGAATATTAGTGCAAAGTTAGATGCACTAACTTATGGGCAAGTCAGTAGCCTGCCTGAGCACAATCGTGCGCCCAATTGATACTGTACTACCGCACCGGCATTCTACTGCGTGCATTGCTTGGTGACACGCCCTCATGTATACTCCCCTGACAACTGAATGCTAAGTGACAGCATCTAGTAGCCACGCACAGTGAGGTCACCAACCATGCGCATGAGCTCAATTAGGCGCCAGCTAACGTGTTTTTGGGCCAGTAGCTGAGACCTAACTGAAGCATCGACAACTAAATAAGGATTGAATTCTTCTTGTGCTCCGTGGGTGTCACGCGGCCAAACCCACGCACAACTCAACGGCTCCGGTGTGAAACTCGCGGAAAGACAGAATAGGGCGATGTCCCGTCAGCTCCAGCACGCCGCTTGTTTATTTCAGAGGGGTTCTTTTACTCTGGGTTACTAAAAGAAAACGTCTCCAGCTCGCGTAAGCGCCTTCCCCGGAAACCTCGAAATACTGCCAGGGCGCACTTTACCACCACACATTGAAGGGGGCTAGGAACTGCGCGTGCGCTGAGCTGCAGGCTCCGCCCCCTCCGTCAAGCGAACCTGGACGCGTGTATTTATCGTTCCGCTTAATGTAAGTGAAAGCTGCAGCGCACGGGGCGGGGAGTTTGCTGGCTAGCAGGTTGTTATTGCTAGGCGCTTTGTACTGCAGGTTGAGTGCGCTATGCCCTTTAAGTTTTTGAAGCACACGCAGGAATCTCTCCTGAAAAAGCGAGCGCTGCTTGGTTTAAACTAGTAAGCTTACTGGACGGTGATCATTTGACCTTGGGATTTATTGTATAGGTAATATAATATGCTTATTGATAGAAAACAAGGGAGGATGCCAGACATCTATATTTTCGGTTTATTATTTGCGGAATATTTTCGGTGACCATATGGCTCACCTCTCAAACTTGACCCCAATCAGCTACACTCCCCATTTTCCCGTCTTTTTTTTTTTTTCGCCCTAAGGCATTTTTCTTACTCTTGCCCTCTCAAAGGTGCAGGGAGATAAGTTGCCCCCCCCCCTCCTCCTCCTCATCAGCTGCAGAGTTTGTGTTAGAAGAGAATCAGACGCAGTGCAAAAAATTAGGACAGACTCCAATTTCTCTAAAGCCTATTTGTAAAGTCTAAGGCCAATGTAGAAAGTCACAAGTTAGTTTTTAACTCCAGAAGCTTCTGAAATTACTCACGGGGATACAGTAATCATTGACCAAGTAAGCTATTGCTATGTTATAATTGTGACAGTATTCCCTTCCTGAGTCATTTGCTTATGCATCGACAGAAAGAGTGATATTAAAAAATACAAAAGCAAACCACAAGCCATGGTGCACCCCAACACAGCTCTCTGCACTGGCCCCTGAAATCCCTGGTAGTCTAGCGGCCCTTTTTTCCCAATTCAACCTGACCTGGCCCCTCACCTCCAAGGGACTGTAACAAACTGGTCTGTCCTACCTACATGTATGTACTTTATTTTTTATACAGCTTTTATTAGAGAACAACATATGAAATCATACATAATCAAAACACAGTAAAAATCATACTTACAAGCACTCCCAGGAGCTGCCCCCTCCCCCTGAGGATTTCTATTTATAAATTTTATCAATGCAGCTACAATACTACTTTATTCTAAAGCAGGAGTCTCCAAAGTACGGCCCGCGGTCCACATCCGGCCCGCAATATGATTTTCCTTGTTATCAACAGCAGATGAATCCAGAGACTAGTGGGATTATGCCCATCAGCCAGCAGGAGGGGATAGAGAGTACTGAATTAACCTCAGATATATTTTGGATGCATGTCCACCTGGCCAATCAGTATACTCTATCTCCAGAAGGTTGAGGATGGGTTTCTCACAGCTCCTGAATTCTGCAGTGGATTTCAGCCAGGCTTGGCTGCAGCTACCTGCACGTTTCCTAGATCTGAAAAATGGCTGCTATCTTCTGGTTCCTGGTTTAGGCTACTGAGGACAGAAGGCTTCTGTTGCTGCAGCTTCAGTAGAGCCTAGGGTGTTGGCCATCCTGAGCCAACTTTAGGGGCAACATCTGAGCCCACCCAGGTCCCTTCCCCACCCTCCCAGCCGGTGGAGAGAAGATGAAGAAGCTGATGTGATCAGAGGGTCCTTTCCCATAAGAAGAAAAGCCTGACCATGGGTCCAAGCACAGTTCCCTTTGGCTGGAACACTAACACTTCTCCCTTTGCCTTCCGGTAGTGCAGGAGCACGTGAGTACTTGGCTTAGGCCTCATGTAAAGAAACATGTTCCTGGGGCTTTAGGCCTCAGTTGAGAAATGCTCCTGGGCATGTTCCTGGGCTTTAGGCCTCGGATGGGTGAGTTTCATGTGGCTCAGGCCTCAGTTGAGAAATTCTCCTGTGGCTCAGGTCACAGTGGAAGGCCGATTCCTGGGACTCAGGCCACATTTGAGCTGCAGGATATGAGCTGTACAGTGCCTACCTTGGGGGGAGGGGGGGCATCACCTGGGCTCCCAGGTCCCTTTTCCCCTCTCCTCCTGAAGAACTTGGATATTTCAGTTCCATAAGCTCACTTGGGCTATGGGTGTGGAGTTATAGGGGTTGCTGTTCTCTTCAGGGAGGCACCAGTATGGGGAGTATTTTTACTCCTTTCCCGCGTAGGGAAGCAGAAGCTGCTTCAGCTGTAGCAGCGGATGCCCACAGGCTTGCAGCCGGGTCAGGCAGCTGCGGGCGGTAGGAGGCCCTAAGGGTGGTTGCTCAAAGCCCTTCCCTTCCGCCGCAGATCGAGGGTCACTGCAGTTGCAGCTGATGTCGCCACTGCTGTCAGTATTTCTACTCTCGGAGGAGGGACGTCACTTCCAGCAGTACTGCCTTTGCCACCGCTAACCGGCTGACCCTATTTGCTACCAAATGGGCAATGGGTTGGCTTTGGCTGGGGAGCCATTTCACTTGTGGCCTGGTGTACCTTGTTTGGTCCCAGCCAGATGGCAGTTAAGATTGCAGGCTAGTTGATAGCTCTCGCTATTGCTCTGAGGTACATTCATGTGGAGGAATGGACTGGCGGTTGAATAAGCTACCTCAGTGTCTGAAGCTGTTACTGTTTCTCCTTGGGACCCTGGGACAGGCACTTGTCACTTCATAGCCCAGGTACAGAGTAGTGTCTGGTTACAAGGGGATGCTTTGCCTCTCCTCTGGCATTATTCTTGACTGGAGTCAACAGTGTGGCCTCCTGTGTCCTAGGGATTTGGTATTTGAGAGGGCTTCAGTCCAATGGGGAATCTTCATTTGTCATAAGTCCAGGCTGGCTGCCCTAGAACATTCTGAGGGAATTAGGTCTGGTTTATAATGAGGCTTATGGGGTTTGCCATTAGCCAAGGACCGTTGCCAGACATGATGGTTGCATTCCACAGGAGGTTATTTGAAGCCTGGTGATCGCATTAGCAGGCTGCTTTGCACTCATACTATTCGTGGAGGGACACTGTACCTGGGGTTTTCTGCAGCATGGTGCTCTCTTAGGCAAAGATTGCTCCTGCTTACATGGGCTAGAGGGGTTATTCTCTGGGTGTCGTATCTCCTTAGACATGTGCTGCAGGGCAGGTTTTCAGTTCACTTGTTTATTTTCCTCCCTACGTTTGGACTGCTTTTGTACATCCCACTAGTCTCTGGCTTCATCTGCTGTTGATGGCAAAGAAGGTAAAATTATGTCCTTACCTGATAATTTTCTTTCCTTTAGTCACAGCAGATGAATCCAGAGCCCCACCCTGGTGCGGGGTTTGGGCTTGCCTTTAGACTGAAGTTGCAGTCTCGATTTTGATGTATCAATGATTTGGGTAGCGCATGTGACGGAAGAAGTTCCTTAGTTGTCCTATGTCTCACATGTTTAATGCGGTTGATGTGCAGTGTTCTCCCCAGGGCCTTTCAGCCGGGCGCTCCGCCCAGCTAATTTAGATGAGCGCCCGGCTGTAATCTCGATCGCAATCCTGCTGCTGCTGCTGCCTTCTGCTCAACATTAAAAAAAAACCAAAAACCTTCTCACCGGCTTAGAGATTTACTGGGCTGACTCGGCACAGCCTGAATCGCAGGAGCCTGACATTTTTTTTTTAGTTTTTAACGCCAGCAAGCAACTTGAACCCATGCTCCCCGGCGGGGCTCTAACGTGCATGCCGCTTCCCTCCGAAACCGGAAGTCACGTCCCGAGGGGGGAAGAGAAGGGAAGTCGGCATGCACACGCCCTGGAGCATGGGTTCGCTATAGGAGACAGGTCAGCTTACAACTTGCTCTTGCTTGCTTCGGGCTTTCCTCGCTGCCGGGTCCTGCTTACTTTCTGTTTCCGTAAAGGCAGGACCCGGCAACGAGGAAGGCCCGAAGCAAGCAAGAGCAGCGAGTTGTAAGCTTCCCTCCGTTGCTGACTTATGGAAGATAGGTCAGCGATGGAAGGAAGCTTACAACTTGCCTTAGTCCAGCCCTGCACAACATGCGGCCCAAAACGGATCTCACTGCCGATATGGCTCTCACTCCGCTCTCCTTTGAAGATTAGCTCAGGAGGCAAGATTTAGCCCGAGATCAGACGAACATTAAAGGGCATCTGAGCAGATTGAGGAGAACATGTCCTGTTTTTCCTTGCCTAAAAATACCACCTTGTCTAATGTAATCTCTGATCAGATCCTTAAGAGTGATGCAACTATGTATGCTGGACAGTCTCCTCCAGTAAACAGAGCTTTAAAGCCTGCAGCCATATAGAACCAGATGGTCAAAGGGCTCCGAAGTGTAGTATTGCCAAGGGATCTATCTCACAAATTTCTGCTGCTGGCAGATGTAAACACAGCACAAGAAATAGAGACTTGTGGCATTCTGTGTGGAAAGCTGATGCATAATGAATTTACTATTACCCATGTAATAGTGCCAAAGCAGTCTGCTGGACCAGACTACAGTACAGTGATATGGGGAATATGGAAGAATTATTCAGTGTTCAAGATCAACATGATCTCCTCACAGAAGAAAGACGGAGAGAAAGAGAGAGGCAGATACTGGAGGGGGGGGAGAAGGGAAGGAGATAGAGATGTCAGACCATGGGGTAGAGTGGCAAGGAAGGAAGGAAAGGAGAAGAGAGAGATGCCAGAGCATAGGGGAGGGGTGGAGACAAAAAATAGAGAGGGGTTGAAGCTGAAATAAATCATGTACAAAGGAGAGAAAGGGCACAGGATATAGAGTTTACTGAAGAGACATAGAAAGAGGAAAGATACCATATGGAACAGAGAGAGAGCAGACACTGGATGGAAAAGGCAGAAAGGGTGGACAGTGGATGCAAGGGGCAGATATAGGGTGGACAGTAGATGGAAGGGATAGAGAGAGGGTAGAGGCTGGGTGGAAGGGGCAAAGAGAGAGGACAGATGTTGCCTGGAAGGGAGCGAGGACAAATGCTGAATAGAAAGAAGAGAGTGAAGAGAAGATGACTAAAGCAGAAACGACAAAAGGTAGAAAAAAAATATTTTTTTTGCTTTACGTAGAATCAAGTAGTATTGTAACTGTATTGATTAAAATTTATCAATAGGAAATGGAAATAAGGCAATTTGGGGGGGGGGACTAAACCCCTTTCCTCAGATCAGGACAGGATACCATAGCAGCTGTTTACTGTACTGTCTTAAAGAAAGATTTGGCCTCTGAAAGCTAATTGAAAAATGGATTAGTCCAATAAAATGGTATTTTCATATTTCTCATTATTTGTTTTATTTCTATTTGTTAATTTGTAAAGTGGTGACTGTTATGTAGAAGTTTTTTTTCAAATTTACATCTACTGTCTTTATATTTTGCACAGTATTAGGGGACATGTGTCACTGTTTCTGTGGTGTTGCATTGTATTAAGAGTCTGGTTTCTACATATTTCTATTTTTAGTTTGTGATTATTCCATATTGGGCGAGGGTGTATCTGTGTTCTGTGTGTATGAAAAGGACATGGCTTTCTGTTAGCATCGACTACAGGATCAATTGACTGTGTAGGATCTGGTTTGTTTAGTTTTACAATGCGTGTGTTGGTGTTCTAGTGCTCACTGCAGTGTTTAAGATGCTGCCTTTTCCTAGATGCACCCTTATTGTGTAACTCATGGATTATTACTAAAAATATCTTTTTTTATATAGAGGAGAGGGGGTTAAAAAATGATTAGCACTGGCTGTCATATATACTAGGTACACCACTGGATTTAATGACCCTATTCTAACTTTACTGTTGACGTAGGTGTTGTCCCCCCAACACAAAGACACACACATTATAAAGAATTAAATTAAAGTTGTATTATCATCAAGCAGCTTTCAAATGACATTATAAGCAAATCAAAATAAAATATTTTTAATACATTGCTAATTATTACCTGCATCTTTACCTATACTGTTTTGCCCTAGCTCTTACTTTGCACTATAGCAAAATAAAAAAGAAGCAGATAAAGATCAATCACACAGGTGTCCTTCAAGGCTCAGTAACACCTCTCCATAAATTATATGTGGAAGAAGTCTGGAAGTGGGGATAGCATCTATTTCATATCCTCAGTGAGACCTCAGGAAGGAACCTAGTGATCAAAACATTATTAGAGGTGTTGTACAGCCATTTTTTGTATGACTGGATGAGCTATATTTATCTTTTTTTTTAGTTGTTTAAATTCATGCAGAAATAAATGGTTAGACTGAACCTAATGACTTCATTAATGCATTTCCCTTTTTTTAAATCTCTATACCATTTGAAAGAGGGTGAATATCTAATTATTCACTTCTAGAATTGGATACTTCTTAAATTTAGTAAAAATATTCTGGCACAAGTGTCAAACCTTAAAAAAGGAAGTCATATCGAGCATTGGAAAATAATAATAATTAATTAATTAAAATAGTATACATTTAATTTTCCCCACTACCAAATTTCCTGCCCCGCCCCACCCGGCTACTTTTTCATGTCACCCGGCTGGAAAAAATTTCTGGGGAGAACACTGGACTATGTAAGCTTGTTATGTAAGTCACAGTGAACCGCTGTATAGAAAACGAGGGTGATGCTTTTCCCAAGCTTCACTGCACTCTGCTGCCAGACAAATACATACTTTTGAAGTTAATCTCAACTGAACCATTTCCTCATTCTCTGCTTTTCTGCCATACAGGCTTTGAACATATACCTGGGTGGAAAACTAACAGCATGGTGTTGAATCCCTACAAGAAGTTCTTCACGTTGTGCACTCTGACATTTACAGTCACATTCTGCCTTCAGCTAGACCCTTCCGAGGTTCTGCTCGTTTCTTTTGATGGTTTTCGATGGGATTACATCTATAAATTTCCAACACTCAATTTTCACAGACTCATAGAAGATGGAGTTTATGTGAAACAGGTTTCTAATGTATTTATCACAAAAACCTATCCTAATCATTATAGCATGGTGACAGGTCTCTATGCAGAGAACCATGGCATTGTTGCCAATGAAATGTATGATCCAGTGCTTAACAAAACATTTTCCATGGATACGCTGGACATCTATGATTCAGAGTTTTGGGAAGAAGCTGTTCCGATTTGGATCACTAACCAGAATGAAGGACATAAAAGTGGTGTAGCTATGTGGCCTGGATCAGATGTGAACATAAGTGGGGTCTATCCCTCCTTCTATCTGCCTTACAATGAGCTTGTTTCATTTGAATATAGAGTTGCCAAACTGATTGAATGGTTTACATCAAATGAACCTATAAATCTGGGCCTTCTTTACTGGGAAGAACCTGACGACTCGGCTCATTTGTTGGGACCAGATAACCCTTTCATGAGTAAAGTGATTAAAGAGGTTGACGAGAAGCTAGGCTACCTGGTGGCTGAAATGAAAAAAGCAGGGTTGTGGGATACAGTGAATCTTATAGTCACCAGTGACCATGGGATGGAACAGTGTTCTTCTGACAGAGTCATAGAACTTGATAACTACGTGGATGAAAATCTCTATACACTGGTGGACCGTAGTCCTACAGTAGCCATTTTGCCAAAAGAAGGTAGGAAACAGGATTTTGAAATTCCTAAGAAACTGATAAATGGCCTTGAGGGCAATGGTGGTATTGCATACCTCTTATGTTCCATATTTTGCTGAGGGATTTGTACCTCCATGTATCTTTGTGACTGTTTGCATCTCAAACAGATGGTATATAAATGTAGTAATTGGCACTTTTGCAAACTAAGGTAATGCTTTTGAGATATTCCTCTAGGTAGATTACAGTGATATGGGTTATGTCCATGCATTATTTATATTTTATTGAAATCTTGCTTTATCCAATAGGTCATTGTTTCCCAAACCTGGTCAGGTTTTCAGAGTGCCCGGAATGAATATGCATGAGACAAAGTTGCATTCACTCACTCCACTACATGCAAATCAAACTCATGAATCAATAGGTTGAAGATATTTACTAGGGAATTCTATTAATGGTTGCTAGTGCTACGCAATATTTTGGCATGGCACTGAAATGGTCCCCAAACAGCAGATTCACACAGAACTACACTTGACTACACCGTTATAGAATAGCGCTAGTGGCATAGCAAGAGTGAGAGGTGCCTGGGGGGCTGCGCCGCCCCCTCCCCTCCTACCATGCACATGCCACTTCCCTTCTCCCGTACCTCTGCAACGTTCCTGGCGTGAGCAGCAACCCCCAAGCTGCACCAGTGTTGGCTCTTCCTCTGATGTCACTTCCTAGGCATGGGTCTAGGAAGTGACATCAGAGGAAGATCCGACGCTGGCATGACAGCAGCTTGGGGATTGCTGCTTGTACTAGGAACTTTACAGAGGTACAGGGGAAGGGAAGCAGGTGGCGCATGGCAGGAGGGAAGGAGTGGGTATGGCAGAGAGGAGGATGGGTTGTGCACTCACCAAGATGATGCCCGGGGTGGTCCATTCCCCCTTACTTTGCCACTGAATAATGCCTAAGTGTTTCCATGTGGATCTGAAAAGGGGGCATAACAATGGAAGGGACATGAGTGGGTCAAGTGTGTTCCTTTAAAATGTGTGCACTCTTACAGAATGTGGGGAACCCCACCCCCTCCCTTGTTTTGGTTAGTGTAAATACTCACACCCACAGTTGAGTGCAGATTCCAGAGCTATGCACCAGTCTATAAAGCAGAGTTTCTCAACTTCTTCAAGCCAAGTACCCCCTAAGTCTAACAAATATCAACCGAGTTCCTCCGCCCACTTTCTGCCCCTGACCCCACCCCCCATAATAATAGTACTAATTGTAATGCAATTTCTTCCATCCATTTTTCATATACACACAATATAATCTTATTAATATCATTTATATTTGGGGGGTTTTCAAAGAGGTCAAGGCAGATGACTAAAATATGCAATGTCACCTCAGTAACAACTATAGAAAAATAGACAAATATAGTACAAAATATAGACAGCTGATATAAATTCTCAAAACTGACACATTTTGATTACTAAATTGAAAATAAAATCATTTTTCCTACCTTTGGCGATTTCATGAGTCTCTGGTTGCACTCCTTCTGACTGTGCATCCAATATTTCTTTCTTTCTGCTTCCTGCACGTTTCCTCTCCTCCGGATCTCATTCCATTCACCCAATCAACATCTCTCTGTCCCTCCATGAGTCCAACTTTCTTCCTCTCTCCTCCACCCCTTTTGGCAACTTGTCTCCCCCCCCTCTCTCTCTTTCACTGTCCATCTGTCTCTCATTCCCTCCCTTGCTGCAAAGGGAGTGGGGAAAAGAGAGAGAGAGATCCATGGTGTATCTCCCCGCCCCCCTCTACTGCCACATCCAACATTTCTTCCTCTCTCATCCCTTGGATCATGTGCAGTATTTTTTTACCACTGCCCACCGGCCCCATGCCCATTTCTCCTTCTATCACCCGTCTCCAGCACCATTTCACATCTCTCCCTCCATCACTATGTCCAACATTCATTTCCCTTGCCTCCCCTTCAATCTGTCTCTCTGTTCCCTCTCCACCACCATATCCAACATTTCCCTCATCCTTCTATTCTCCATGCATCTCTACCTCACTCCTCCCTCTCTCTAAGTCCAATTTTCCTCTTTCTTCCTTTCCCCATGTGCACCATCTCTTTCCCTCTCACTCACACACTCATGCCCAATAATTCCCTTTCTATTCCCTCCCTCTTATGTCCCCCCCCTTTGTCCAAGATCATGTCCCCTCTCTCCTTTACTTGCTCGAGCCGTACTCGCTTCCTTCAGGACCGTCAAGCTGGGCTGCTCCTTCTGCCTTCAGTGGCACTTGTTGCAGGGACATGCGTGCAGCGGTTCACACACTGCATGTGGCTGACGCACAAGCCTTCCCTCTGACATCGGAGAGAAGGTTTCTGGGTCAGCCACATGCAGCGTGAAAGAGCCGCTGACATGTCCTTGCAACAAGTGCCACTGAAGATGGGGAGCGGTGCAGGGCCATGCGGGAGCTCAAAAAGCTTGCTCCTGTGTGCCGCTGGCTGCGCGATATGAGGCAGCCATCCAAGGAGGGAGGGGCTCAGCGCGGGTCAGGTGTGTGAAAAGCTCGCTCCTGCCCATACACCGCTGGACCACCAGGGATTCAAAAAGGTATGTGGAGTGAGGGGGGGGGGTAAAAAAATTGTTAGAATCGGATGGAAGATGGGAGGGATCCCTCCTGTCCCTGCCTACCAGGTCATATAGCAGGCTGGCAGAGACCTGCAACAAGTCTAGGAGGGGGTCGGGTGGTCACTGGGTGATGACCCAAATATAGGACGAGGCCCCTATTTTTGGGCCATTTTTTGGACCCAAAAATCTCAGCCTATATTCGAGTATTTACGGTAAATGAATGGGTACAAGTGAATTGATTTTTTTTTTTTTTTTTTTTAACTCTTATCAAAAACTACAAAGACTAGGGGACACTCAATGAAGTTACAGGGCAATGCTTTAAAACCAATAGGAGTAAATATTTTTCCACTTGCCACCAGGATCTAATAACAGCAGTTAACGTAACTGGGTTTAAAAAAAAGTTTGGACACGTTCCTGGAGGACTAGTCCATAGTCTGCTATTGAGACAGACATGGGGGAAGACATTTCTTGCCCTGCGATCGGTAGCAAGGGATGTTGCTGCTATTTAGGCTTCTGCCAGGTACTTGTGACCTGGATTGGCCACTGTGAAAATAAGATACTTAGCTAAATAGACTATTGGTCTGACCCAGCATGGCTATTCTTATTATCTTATACTGTATTCTAATGTATTATTTTGTAATTCTCTTATTGATTCAACAGGTAAACTTGAGGATGTATATGAAGCTTTGGCCAATGCACACCCAAATATGACTGTTTATAAAAAGGAGGATATTCCTGAAAGATTTCACTATATTCACAACAGCAGAATTCAGCCAATCCTAGCTGTGGCTGACCTGGGGTGGACAATTCTGCAGAGTAGGTCTGGCGGATACTTGGGTAAGTATTTATGCCTCTTGCTTCATGATCAACAGTATTTAAAAAGAAATCATAATCTCAAGGGAAAATGTAATGTGCTCAGGAAAGTACCGTAATTATTTTAATTGTCTCTAGTATTGCCAAGGAAAGTTCCTTGAAATAACTTTTAGAAAACACTTTAACCATATCGAAATATATCCAGACATCATAACTTATTTAAGACAGCTGGTTAGAACCCAGTATGGCACTGCCAGTATGGTTGTACTAGGTCTAGGAAGAGAGAGGCCTGTAGTTAGGACCCAGGAAAAGATGCCATTGCTTTTGCCTGGGGCTGTCTCTGCAGCCAGCCTGCGTAGAAAAAAGTCTGGGGTGAATAAAGAAATTGAAGTTGGAGATTGTCTGAAAGGAGGAGGGAAGAAAGGGCATTGCCGCGTGCTACGCCCCTGCGTAGGCCAGTGGGTGGTGCTTTGTCTGAAAGAAGGAGGAGGGAAGAAAGGATATTGTCACGTGCTACGCCCCTGCATAGGCCAGTGGGTGGTGCTAACAGCGACTGGCTCGGATCTAGGTGTGCCTTCTCTAGGAAAAAGGAACCCTTCAGGTAGTCTTCAATTATGTACCAAAATAATCAAAAAGATTTCAGTTGCAAACTTTAGTTCTGTAATTTTTGTTATAGCCCCTAGAATGGGCACAGTTCAAAGTAAATCAAACCCGCACTCGGCAGAGAAAAGAAGAAAGAAAAACAAAATGCTCTTCCCCTGTTTATTTACAGAAAGCTTAAACTCTCCCCTTACCCCTGGGCTTTCTGACTCTAAAGTTCTCTTCATCAGGGCAACATGTACTCTAATTGTAATTTTGCAGTCCAAAACATTTCATCACAAAGAAACAACAGCAAAATGAATTATATTCTTCTGGCACCTGTAATACCTGTGGCCTGCACTGCAGGTGGCTTTGAACTCAACAGACCACTAGGTCTTGGAATCTGGTAAACCTTTGCTAAAGGTAGCATAAGCCATCTGCTTAACAGACCCACCCTTTGCGATCAAACAACCAGATTCTCTTTCCTCACAACAGTTTTTCAAAGTTCAATCCAACAGGTAGGAAGGAAAAATTAAAAAAGCCACAGTTTAATTAAAAAACCAAAAACTTTGCCATTCCCAGTTGTAATATACAGAGCTGGTTCCTAAAACATTCACAGTCCATCCTTAGCTGGTAAAATGTTTTTCTTTTTGTGTTCAGCATTGCTTTACAACAATCCTAGCAACCAGGAAAAAAGGAAACAATGCCAATGAACAAACAAACACAGATCACATCTTCCTCTTCACATAATGTTCTTGTCTGTTCCACTGAGTCCACTGTTCCAGTTTAGGGCGCAAGTTCTCAGTGAGCATTAACACTTAGCTCACTATCTTGAAATACTCTCTCTTTCAGAATTCTCCCCCCCCCCCCCAAAAAAAACAACAAAACAAGAGGAAACAGGTTCACTCTTTCAAAGCTCTATGAACCCTCCTCCATGTCTGCTGGCTGTGGTAATTTCAGGTAGCCATTTCCTCTACTTCCTCTAAACTTGCAGGAGGTTGAAGCAGGGTCTGTTCACCCTCTTCTGCCATCTCCACCTCACTGCCTTGCTAAGCGGCAAGTGGACTCCTCAACTCCCTATTCTCCTTCCTCTCCTCCTGGCTCATGGCTTTCTATTTATGTTCTACAGCACCACACCCAAACCTTCCTGGGAAGGGGGGTGGGACTCAGCACACCCTAAAGACCTTTATGTGCTTTTTCCTAAGCTCTCTATTCTGAGGCTGCCAACTTTGCGGTGGGTTTATTTTTATATAAGGGTCTCTCTGCCAGTTATCACTGTTCAGTTCAATAACTTGTTCCCCTTCACTCACCGAGGCAGCTGACTTAGGGTGTTTATGATTAACTTGGTCAGCTCTGCTGGTCAGGGTACATGTGTTTTTTGTTTTTTTCTTAATTCTACTGGGACAAAACCAGGGCTGGCATTGGGTTTGTCACAACATGGAAAAGTAAAACCTTTAAAATCAGAAGAAGCAAAAAACACAACAAAAATAAAGTACAAAATGGCCAAGAAGATGAACCACCTTAGTTTTTATACCCATCTGTATCTCTAGAGTACCACTGACAGTAAAAGCTTGGGTGGAGTTCAGTACAGAGAGCTGAAATCCTGCATTTCAGACATGCTGACTTTGCCAAAATAGACATACATTAAAGAGAAGCAGGCAGGGTAGGAGGAAATAGGGAAAGTGGAAGAACGGGATATGCCGGTGAGGTGATGCTTCTACATGAAATAAATAGAACAGCTGGTCCAAGAACTAAGAAGTTGAGCTATTTTAGACCAGTAGACTAGGATTTGGGGCGAGAGAGTGAAGTGCAATCAAATTTAACTTAATGAGGGAGGAAACTAAGGAAAACTATTGCATTAGCATTTTACTTTCAGAAGGGAGGCTGTGATAAAATAAGGAAGTGCTTAGTAAAAATATAAATAAATAAAAAAAGAGAAGGTACCGATGCAGAGGTTAAGAATCCATACCTAGCATGGATATTGCTTAATAATTTCATCTTGGAAGACCAAACCAAATGTACTGTATATACTTGAATATGAACCAAGATTTTGGGGCCAAAGAAATGGCCCAAAAAGAGGGTCCTGGTTTATATTTGAGTCATCCAACTGTGCACCCCCACACACACCCTCCTGGACTTGTTGCAGGCCCCTCGTGGACTTGTTGCAGGCTTCTCCCAGGCCTGCCTTCAGATTTTCCAAAGGCCTACCTTGCACGCCCCGGTGATCCAGCGGTGAACCGGGGCAGGAGCAATCTTCCTAACTCCTGCCTCATGCAGAGCGGCTGAAGAAAATGGCTGCCATGAGTTCTTGTGGCAACATCATGAGACCAAAGGAATGTGAGAGGGGAAGCAAGCGAGAAGGACAAAATGGGAAGAGAAGTCCAGACCACGGGGGCCCTTTAGAACTGTGGGACCCAGGGTAGCTGCCCTGTTTGCCCTCCCCTAACATTGGCCCTGCCTCTATGAGGAAGACTATATAGAGGTTAGGGATCTCCAGCTTGAAGAAGAGATGGCTGAGGAGAAAGACAATAGAGGTCTAAAAAAATCCTGAATAGAGGAGACCAGGTAAATGTGAATCGGTTGTTTACTCTTTCAAAAAGTACAAAAACAATAAGACATGCCTCGATTTAAAATAAACCAGAGAAAGAATGAAAAAATACTATAGATAAGGTATAATTAAGCTCTGAAATTTGTTACCAGAAAATATGGTAAAAGCAGCTAAAATCGCTGGATTTAAAATGTTTTGAAAAGTTCCTGGAGGAAAGAGCCATAAACTATCCATAAACTTGCAGAAAGCCAATGGTTATCCCTGGGGTATACAGCATAGAGTCTATCCATTTGTTGAGAACCTACCAGATACTCATGACCTAGTTTGGCCACCATTGAACGGACACTGGATTTGATAGACCTTTTGGTCTTTACCAATGTGATAGTTCTTAGGTTTTTAAGAACCCTTCCTCAGCATGCATGCATTGTACTTTTCCCTGCCCCTCAAAATGACCCTGTTCCTTTCACTTTAAAATAAGTACAATATAAAAATATGGGAGTAGAGTGTGGTATAGTGGTTAAGAACTACAGCCTCAATGCCCTGAGGTTGTAGGTTCAAATCCCATGCTGCTCCTTGTGATCCTGGACAAGTCACTTAATCCTCCACTGCCCCAGGTACATTAGATAGACTGTGAGCCTCCAGGGGCAGATAGGGAAATTGTATGAGTACCTGATTTGTAACCCATTCTGAGTTCCTTTGGGATGATAGGTTAAAAAAATCAGATAAATAAAATGATGTTTGAACAGACTGCTGGTTCAGCCAGTGAGTATGAACCATTTGACCTCTGAGGGATTTCAAGGTGACTTTTTTTCCTCTGGAGTGCTGTGCCCTGTCAACAGTTTATGAGCATACTATATGCTAGAATGTCACTGCCAAACAAATTAACTCTCCAGCCCACACACCATTCATATAGGTCACACCACAATGTAACTAATCTTATTTCTGTTCTCCTCCTCTTCCTCTTCTCTCCCTTTCTTATGCACCCTGTGGAATGCTTGCTCTGTCTCCAATAAACTTACCTTTATCCATGACCTCTTTGTGTCTTGAACTCTCCACCTGCTAGCACTAACTGAAACCTGGATCTGTCCCAAAGACTCTGCATCAGCTACCGCCTTGTGTCAGAGGCTATTTTTTCTCACATACATCTCACCCAGTTAGTCGTGAAGGTGGTGTTGGACTAGTACTCTCACCATCGTGTAGATATCGACCCCTTCTTCCTCCTCAATCTCATTGCTCTCCTTCCTTTGAAGTCCACTCTATTTGCTCCTCTACCTCTCCGAATAGTAGTCATTTATTGACTCCCTGAAAAGTCCCTCTCTTCCTTCCTCACTGACTTTGATTCCTGGCTCTCCTTTTTTCTTGAACTCTCATCTCCTTCCCTCATCCTTGGTGACTTCAGCATCTATGCTGATGACCCCTCTGATTCTTACACTTCCAGGTTTCTCACCCTTACAATATCATGCAATCTCCAGCTGCGCTCCACCATCCCTACGCACCAGAATGGCCACTGCCTGGTGATCGAAGCATGGTTTATTCCAGGATAAGCAGGCAGCATATTCTCACATGTGGGTGACGTCACCAACGGAGCCCCGCTACGGACACTTTAAAAGTGCATTGACACTTTAAGACTTTCAGAAAGTTTGTGACAGCCCGCATCGCGCATGTTCCTCAGTATCTTAGTTTCCTAGTTTCCATGGAGCTAAGAAGTCGCGTTTCAACAGCTGTTGATATTTTTTTTGCCTTCCTGCTCTTGCAGTTTTTGACCCTTCTAGTCATATTTCCTTTTATTTCTTTTTCCTTTTTTTTAAAAATAAAACTTTAAAAAATTACTTTATTTTTACCGTCTGCGGGTTTTGCCCCGGCAGGGCCTTCTCGTCCACCTCAGCCATCGAGTTCAATTTGGCTTACTGCAGTGTTTCGTCCATGTCATGCCCGCTGACGGGTTTCAAAAAGTGCAGTCGCTGTGCTCACATTACATCTCTCACTGACCCTCACAGCTGGTGCCTCCAGTGTTTGGGTCCCAAGCACCGTATCCAAACGTGCAAGCACTGCTCTTCTCTGCAAAAGAGGACTATTAAAAATTGAATTTTGCAGCAGCAGAAGCTTTTCAGTGTCATCATGGAAGGCGAGCCTGCTTCAACACCAACTACATCGACATTGAAGGCGCCGATACCGAATACTTTGACATTGATAGAAGCACCAATACTGACCCCGGTGTTGCAGTATACCATCTTTTTGGGTAAGCTGGCTAAGAAGCCTTCCCCTTCCCCATCAGGGACGCAGATCACAAAGACATCGAGCCTAGTCATGCCGACCTCGCACAAGTCCCGAAAGCGACCAGTTCCTTTATTGAGGAATGCCTCAACATTGGCATCTTCCTTGCCGGAACATGTCACAGCCCCTTTGGTACCAGCAACAAAGCCCCCTGTACCAGTGCTCACTTTGAAGCAAAAGATTGATGCTTTGCTTCACGAGGATCTTGGAGACCATTTTCAACTGTTATTCATCACACTGACTCCTCCAGTGCCAGTCCAGCCTGAGCATGCACCCAGAACCACAGGCACCGATGCACCCAGAACCATGGGCACCGTCGACACTACATCGGTGCATCGTAAGGAAGCCTCGCAGATGTCAAGCTTGCCACCTTCGACAATGAAGCATCGATTTTCTCAGTATCAGTCTCAATCTGCGCAATGTCACACGTCCTCATCCAGGCATTCGGATAAAAGTCCCGTCAAGTCGGGTAAAGTCTCTTGCAAGAGGAAACACACTGAAACCCCGACACCAGAACAGCACCGATCTAAGCACTGTTCCCCTTCGATGTTAAAAGTCTCTGACTTGCAGGAGGACTCTGAGCCCAATCCCTCTTCATCTGACACTGATGCTGATGATTCTAATGCCTCAAATTCTTGCAAGGGTTCTCAACCTCGAGCACCTTCTCCCACCAAAAAACTCTCTTTTTCAAAGTTTATTTGACAAATGGGAAAAGATCTCTCAGTACAGTAGGAGGCTAACTCAAAGTATAATAAACAATATCTGGACACCATGGACTATGACATGTGAGAATATGCTGCCTGCTTGTCCTGGGATAAAGCAGTTACTTACCATAACAGGTGTTATCCAGGGACAGCAGGCAGATAGTCTCACAACCCACCTACTTCCCCTGGTTGGCTTTTTAGCAGGAAGGCACTCGCTCATGCGCGGTGCGGGCTATTGCGAACTTTCTGAAAGTATTAAAGTGGCAATGCACTTTTAAAGTGTCCGTACCAGGGCACCGTTGGTGACGTCACCCACATGTGAGAATATCTGCCTGCTGTCCCTGGATAACACCTGTTACGGTAAGTAACTGCTTTCTGGTAACTGAGAGTTTCCATTTATCATAAAAATATATTTTTGAATTATTTTATAGAATATTTAGTTTTGATAGTCCTCTTATGTTTCCTGGATTTTGTTTTTGTTTAGCATATTTTCTGAAATCACTGGTAAAATTTGCGGACGATATGAAGTTATTCAGAGTAGTGAAGACACAAGAATTGCGAAGACCTGCAACGTGACATAAACATGCTCGAGACATGGCTTCATGGGCCGTGACATGGCAAATGAGGTTTAATGTGGATAAGTGTAAGGTGATGCATGTCGGTTACAAAAATCTTATTCACGAATACAGGATATCCGATGCAGTACTCGGAGATACCCTCCAGGAAAGAGACTTGGGAGTACTGGTCGACAAGTCGATGAAGCTGTCCACACAAGCAGCGGCGAAAAGAGCGAACAGAATGCTAGGAATGATTAAGAAGGGGATCACAAACAGATTGGAGAAGATTATCATGCCGCTGTACCAGGCCTTTGTACGCCCTTACCTGGAATACTGCGTCCAGCACTAATCACCATACATGAAGAAGGACACAGTACTATTCGAAAGGGTCCAGAGAAGAGCGACTAAAATAGTTAAGGGGCTGGAGGAGTTGCTGTACAGTGAGAGATTAGAGAAACTGGTCCTCTTCTCCCTTGAAAAGAGGAGACTGAGAGGGGACATGATTGAAATATTCAAGATAATGAAGGGAATAGACTTAGTAGATAAAGACAGGTTGTTCACCCTCTCCAAGGTAGGGAGAACGAGAGGGCACTCGCTAAAGTTAAAAGGGGATAAATTCCGTACAAACGTAAGAAAGTTCTTCTTCACCCAGAGAGTGGTAGAAAACTGGAACGCTCTTCCGGAGGCTGTTATAGGGGAAACCACCCTCCAGGGATTCAAGACAAAGTTGGACAGGTTCCTGCTAAACCAGAACTTACGTAGGTACTGGTCTTTGACCTAAGGTCCGCCGTGAGAGCAGACTGCTGGGCACAATGGACCACTGGTCTGACCCAGCAGCGGCAGTTCTTATGTTCTTAAGAGGAAGTTTCACATCTTCTCTCCTCCAAACCCATTGCCTGCTCCTCTGATCTGATTCCCACCCACCTACTTAGCGCTCTCTCTTCCATTGTCATCCCTCCCAATCCATTTCTGAATACAGTTCAAACTCCTCTTACTGACCTACAGGTGTATTCATTGCAGCCCTTCAACTTCTCTCCCACTGTGCTCCCACCTGCGAACTCCATTCATTGGACAAGTCCCTCCTATCTGTGCTCTTCTCCACCACTGCCTACTCCAGACTTTGTCCCTTCTATCTTGCTGCACTGTATGCCTGGCACAAACTGCCTGAGTCTTTACGTCAAGCGCAGCAGTCTCTAGCAGTATTCAAATCAAAGCTAAAAGCCCATTTTATTTGATACTGCTTTCAATTCTTAACTCCCACTCACCATAAAATTACCTACTGTATGTCCATCCTCTGTAAGAAACTCCCCAAACCCCCTATATGTCCTGTCTGTCCAAAGTAGATTGTAAGCTCTTCAGAGCAGGGGACTGTCTGTTGCGTGTTGAATGTACAGCACTGTGTACACTTTTCACTGCTATAGAAATTATAAATAGTAGTAGTAGTTGTAGTAGTAGCAACCAAAACCATTGTCTATTAAGAGCTTTTCATCTTCCTCTAACCCCTAACTTTTGTTTCCAAGACAAAGAGCGATTAGAGATGAGGCTGCCACTTAAAGCAGTAATGCTGCTTAATCAATGTACTAACCCAAAACAAAATCCACGAAATATATAAGAGGACTATCAAAATTAAATATTCTACAAAATAATTTTAAAAAAGCTCCACCATGGGTTCAACAGAGCTCCATTTCGGAATCTCTTCTTACTTCATCAAGAACCCAAAACTTAAACGGAATCTGGTTAAGCTGCAGTTCAGCTTGTAAACATGGTGGATCTAAGATGGAATGCCAACTCTCTCTTCATTGGCTGTTGATCAGAGCAAGTGGTCTGCCATGTTTGCAGAGCTCTGTTGAACCCACGGTGAAGCTTTGTCAAGAGGAGCACATTGAGGCTAGATAAGCTTTTTTCTTGTTTTATTCCTTATTTTTGATGATAAGTTTGTTATATTAAATGAAATTGATTTCTGACAGTTTGATATTTTTTTTTTTTTGGTCGACTTTATACTATTTTTGAACTGTTGTGGTATTATGTTTATTTTGACTTACTTTAAATGAGAAACCCATTGACGTTTCAGGGACCTTAATTCATTTGAGAGGTCCAAGACACAGAACCTTGCTTTTTATGGTGATCAAAGAATGGTTTCTGATAACAGTTTCCATTTATCTTAAAATATATTTTTTAATTATTTTGTAGAATATTTAGTTTTGGTAGTCCTCTTATATATTTCCTGGATTTTGTTTTAGGTTAGCATATTTTCCTGTGAAATTGTATGGGTTTTGTCTAGTGAAAAACCTAATCAATATGGGTATGGATTAAATTTGTGTTCCCTGACTGTTGTGCCAGTAAGATGATACAATTTACTATCTCACATGGACTTATAACGACTTGCATTCAATATAATTTTAGTTGAGTGTATTAAAATTACTTTTTCTACTGGCCATCACTTGTTACTTCATGTTTTAGTTTCTTCAAAGATTTTATCAGTCTCTGTTTTCCTTTTCCTCTTGTACAGTTCTCTCTTCTTTCTATTTCCCTGCCCCCCTCCAGGACACCCTCATCTGCTGCCTGTGTTCTTCAGTAATTCCCCCTCCCACTGTCTGACCTGTCCTTTTCTTGTGCTGCTTCATAGCTTGGACCCACCATGCTGATGCCAAGTCTGGTAATCCTCTGGCAGGGAAACTGGGTTAATGTTTAATGTTTTCTGTTGCTATCAGAGTTACTAATACTACTGCTATTTATTTCCATAGGGTTGCTAGACAAATGCAGCAAGATACCAATACATATTTATTGGGATTTATTAACCCAACTCCTATATGTCCTGTCTGTCTGTCCAAATTAGATTGTAAGCTCTTCTGAGAAGGGACTGTCTATTATTTGTTAAATGTACAGTACTATATACACCTTTCAGTGCTATAGAAATGAAAAAATAATAGAAGTAGCCTTTTCATGAAGAGATTCACCCAAAGTGGTTTACAATACCTTGAATAGTAATCAAGTACTTTTAAGTATGTTCCCTATCTGTCCCAGCAGGCTCACAGTCTGATTGGTGAACCTGAGGCAATGGAGGGCTGGGTAACTTGCTCGAACTCACAATCTCAGGGTCCTGAGTAGAGAGTTGCACGGGGATAGAAATCCTACCCGTCCCCATCAGGATCCTCTCCATCCCCACCCATCCCCGCAAGGAATTACCTCCATCCCCGCCCATCCCCATGAAAAGCAGCAATTACTTCTGACAGGATCATCAATTCCAGTTTCTTTTGTGTTTGCACTGCTGTTTTCCTTGTGGAATCTCTTTGGTGGAACCCTTTTTTTGTTTTCTGTTCAGGTAATTAACTTATAAACCCCTCTTTTACTAAGGCTGACATGTCCATTATATTATATGGACGAACCCTGCTTCCAAAGCCTTCCATCCCCATGGGAGTCCCGTTGGCTAGAGGGGGGTCCCCGTGGGAGTCCCGTGAGCCAGAGGGGGGTCTCCGTGGGAGCCCCGTGGGTTAGGGGGGGATTCCCATGGGAACCCCGCGGGACCCGCGGGATTCCTGCGATCCTTGTTCCCGTGCAGACCTCTAGTCCTGAGGCTGCTAAAAACTACTAGGACATACCTCCCCTCCTTACAATATGGAGCTCACAAGCAAGTCAAGACAAATCTGAAGGACATTAAGACAATACATAAAACCAGCAAGGTTGTGATCAAGAGCATCCATAGTTAAGATTTAAAAGTGCCTTACAAAGTGGATTTTTTGATTGGATTTGTGCAAGACCAGAGAAGGGAGCACAATTCTTGTAGAGTGGGTGAGTAGCCTACTGGTTAGTGGGGAGCTGGGATCAGTTCCCACTGCAGCTCCTTGTGATCCTGAGCAAGTCACTTAATCCTCCATTCCCCAGGTATAGAACTTAGATTGTGAGCTTACTAGGGACAGAAAAAAAAAGTACAGTAAAACCTTGGTTTGCGAGCATAATTCATTCTGGAATCATGCTTGTAATCCAAAGCACTCGTATGTCAAAGCGAATTTCCCCATAGGAAATAATGGAAATTCAGATGATTTGTTCCACAACCCAAAAACTTTAATACAAAATACTGCATTGTTGTGCTTGCTTGTGCCGCGCTTATATTGTTCTCAGTTGCGATGCTTGTGCGGCGCTTAGAGATGCGACACGCATATGTTGTGTGTGCTTGTGTCGCGCTTATATTATACTCAATTGTGATGCATGTGCTGCATTCAGCGATGCGCATAAGTTGTGCATGCTTGTATGTGGCATACGTCAACGTGCTCGTATTGCTAGACAATGCTTGTTAAGTTAAAATTTTATCAAGTGTTTTGCTCGTCTTGCAAAACACTCGCACACCAAGTTACTCGCAATCCAAGGTTTTACTGTACCTGCATATAGAATATCTATAATAATAAAACCCTAGAGCGCGCATGCGCTGTCGAAAGTCCGTGAGTCCTGGTGGCGTGAGGTGTGCTTCTGTGCCAGTCCTCAAGGTGCCTGCGCTAGCTGGAGGCGCGTGTGCCAGCGACTCCTCCCTCCCGCTGCCGGTCCTCTTCAAAGTGGCCTGCTGAGGTTCGCCAGACGCTGTAGCGAACCTTGCAGGCCGCTCTCCACCTTCCCGATGCAATGCAAGAAACAAAAGGATCGGTGAAGAAAACTATAAGAAAAAAAAAGCAAATCCAGGTAGGTGAAGGTGGGACGGAGGCTGCGATCAGCAGCAGCGGCTGCTGCTGCTCCTCCAGCCGCCTAGCTCCTCTCCGCCGGCCCGGGCCGGCATCCCCCTCCGCCCTGTCTTCTCTGCTCCAGTGGCCCAAGCAGGAGAAGGAGTGGATGAAGCAAGATCACAGCACGAGGGAGACCGTGCAAAGGGAAATGCAAGGGGGTTGAAAAAGCGAAAGGTGGGACGGGAAGGGGAAAGGGAGGGGGAGGAAGCCTAAAATGAAAAAAAAAACTAAAAAAAACTTTATACAGGAAGAGGAGTCTCTAGCACCCGTTAATGTAACGGGCTTAAAGACTAGTAGTGTATATAAACTGCTTTGATTAGTCCCACAGAAACAGTAATAAGTCAGAAAAGGATGTTGCTAACCAGCTAAGCTATTAGATTTGCAAGTAGCAATGATTTGATTGTCTGACCTAACTTCATCATCTGATTGAAAATAGATTTGTTCCCATTTTAGGGTCAGAAAATGTCCAGTTTCTTGGAGCAGTTGCAACCCTAAACGGGGAAAACTTTCACAGAGTGTCAGGAAGTATGGGCTATTTTGCTCTTTATATCTGCCATTCTTTACTAGCTACTGTTAAAAATGGTACTGGGAGTATTATATGTAATTTCAGCGTGCTTGTTTTCTTTCTAACATGTATTCATTCTGCTTTACTTCCAGAAGGTAACCATGGTTATGATAACACCGAGCCAAATATGCATCCGCTCTTGTTGGCCCATGGTCCCGCCTTTAAAAGAAATGTCACTAAAGAAGCCATGAATTTAACAGACTTGTACCCACTGCTGTGCCACCTCCTGGATATCCAGCCATTGCCAAATAACGGCTCTCTCAGCCAGGTGCAGGATCTCCTTGCAAGCACAGATCCTCCGTTTCTGAGCAATTACGTGGACCCAGAGTCCTATGCTTCCTTTGTAGGAGTGTTCCTTGGGAGTGTTCTTGCCTTAGCGTTTCTGCTTATTTTTATCAAGCATGTAACTCGCAGCCAGATGTCTGCCCCAGAAGTAGAACACCCTGAAATCACCCAGCCCTTGTTGGATGTCTGAGTCTAGTTCAGATTGGCATGCACCCATGATAGCTTCAGAGCTAAAAAGTAGCTTTAAAAAAAAAAAAAAAATGAAACTGATGATTCAGGAAAACGAAATTCAGGTAAAAAGTTTGAAATGAAAGGCCTGACCAAGCTAGGATTCTTCCCTCTGGGTCAGTAGCATAGGGAGGGTAGGAGGCGCCCAGCTTGGTGGTGCCTCGCTGCCTTCCTCTCCACCCCCCTGCTCCTTCCCCACCCCTACCCCATTATTAAGGACAAGCAGCATAAAATCAGGAAGTGACTTCAGAGGGGGAGCTGAGGCCGGCACGAGCAGCAGGTTGAAGATGTTGGAGTTAAGAGGCATGGGGCGGAGAGGAGAATTGCCAGTGCCCCGACCAAGAAGGCACCACTGCTCTGGGTGCAGAATGGGAGAAAAATGAATGAATTGGATCTGTAATAAGAATGTGTCAGTTGACTGTAAGACACTAGATTGAGTATGGGCTCTTGGATTTTTTCCTAAGATAGCCAGCAGCAATGAGAGTTTCATTCACTAGATAGCGACTCTATTTTTTTCTGCACTTATTTCTAGTAATTAGATGCACTTTATTTAATCATACACAATAAGTTAAAATGATAGTTAACAAACTAGAGAAACACCTATTAGTGATAAGTTTGTACAATTTTAGAGGAACAACCATGCAAAAATAAAGTTCTTTTTAGAAAAGCTCAATCATGCTCCAATAGCACTTTATGCCTGCAGTGAACTGGTTGTACACGGATAGCTTGTGGTTGTCTGGGCTTTGGAGAGAGAGGGAGAAGTTTTGTTAATAGCAAATTTTTAAAAATTTATTTTTCAAATCATGGCGTATGATATGACTTGATTAATGCATTTGCAAATTGAAATACTATTGAGATAGATTAAAACATTTTGATTAACTGAAGATTTAAATATATTAGATGACACCTTTCCAGGTATAGTGTGGCAGGTGTTGCATACGGAGCCATCTTGAATCTGGATAAACCAAATACAGTACCTATTTTGCAGCTCTGATTGTGCATGATACTAATAGTATAGTTTAACTATCTAATATAATAAAACGGTAAGCCGCGCATGCGCACTTCCTATGCGTGCGTCCGTTTTCCGTGAGCTGTAGCACACATAGGAAGTGCGCATGCGCGGCTTACGGTCTGGCCTCACGCGAGGCAAGACAAGTTACATGCGCGCCCTTCCCTGCTCTCCACCACTGCCTGCTGCTAGCACCCCCTGCCCTCTCCGTCGCCTCCTGACTCCAGCGACGTAGGCAACACTATAAACACACTGCTTCGCGCCCTTCTCTGCCGATTTCCTCTGCCGCGTCTCTGATGACATCATCGGAGACAGACGCGGCAGAGGAAATCGCCAGTTGAAGGCCACGAAGCAGCGTGTTTAAAGTGCTGCCTACGCGGCTGGAGTCCCGAGGTTTGTCAGCGGTGGGAGGGTCAGGAGCAGGCCGGATCGACAACGGCAGTAAAAGAAGGGGGAGGGGCCGAACGGAGCAGGGAAGATAAGGTAAGAAAAGGGAAAGGGGGAGTGGGGGAAAATGCTGCTACTGCTTCTACACAGGAAAGGGGGGGATAGGAGGGAAATGCTGTTGCTGCTGCATAGGGAAGTGGGATGGAAATGCTGCTGCACAGGGAAATGGGGAAAAATGACAGACAGACAGCGGGAGGGAGGGAGACAGAAAGAAAGACAGACATAGAAAGGGGGCCAGAGAGAGAGTCAGCGAGAGGGAAAAGGGGCTGCTTTGGGGGGAGGGGTGTGCTTGGGGCAAACAGCTTTGCTCTGGGGGGGAAGACAGAAGGGGCCATGGAGAGACAGGGATAGGGGGCTGCTTTGGGGGGAGGGGTGTGCTGGGGGAGACAGAAGGGGCCATGGAGAGATAGGGAAAGGGGACAGACAGCTTTGCTCTGGGGGGAAGACAGAAGAGGCCCATGGAGAGACATTTGGGGGGAGGTGGGTGCTGGAGGCAGACAGCTTTGCTCAGGGGGGAGGGGGAGACAGAAGGATACAGACAGCGGCCAAGGAGAGAGAGATAAAGAAACACAGACAGACACATCTATTCTAGAACCCGTTAATGTAACGGGCTTAAAGACTAGTATTTCTATAATAGCTTCTGAGCTGAAGTTCTGTATTTTAATGCAGGAAGAGACTATACCTCTTTGAGGACGATATCAAAATCTGCAATAGAGTAGACACCCTGGATGGTATGAATAACATGAAGAAAGATGTAGTGAAGCTTGAAGAATGGTCTGAAATTTGGCAGCTAAAATTTAATGCTAAGAAATGCAAGGTCATGCATTTGGGCTGCAAAAACCCAAGGGAATGGTACAGTTTAGGGAGTGAAGAGCTTATGTGCACGACAGAAGAGCGGGACTTGGGTGTAATTGTAAGTAATGATCTTAAGGTGGCCAAACAGGTTGAAAAGGTGACGGTGAAAGTTTGAAAGATGCTAGGGTGCCTAGGGAAAGGTATGGCCAGTAGGAAAAAGGAGGTATTGATGCCCCTGTATAAGACTCTGGTGAGACCTCATTTAGATTAGAACTGGTCTCAAACTCGCGGCCTGGGGACCACATGCGGCCCGCCAGGTACTATTTTGAGGCCCTCGGTAGGTTTATCATAATCACAAAAGTAAAATAGCCAAAAGGAAAGATTTATAAACTATAAAGAGTTTTACCTCATGCAAAATTGTAATTTCTTTAATAAGACATTAACTATTTTTTTCTGCGGCCCTCCAAGTACTGACAAATCCAAAATGTGGCCCTGCAAAGAGTTTGAGTTTGAGACCACTGGATTAGAATGTGTATAATTCTGGAGACTACACCTTCAAAAAGATATAAAAAGGATGAAGTCTGTCCAGAGGAAGGACACTAAAATGGTGCATGGTCTTTGTCATAAGATGTATGGGGACAGACTTAAAGATCTCAATATGTATACGTTGGAGAAAAGGTGGGAGAGGGGAGATATGATAGAGACGTTTAAATACCTATGTGGCGTAAATGCGCATGAGTCGAGTCTCTTTCATTTGAAAGGAAGCTCTAGAATGAGAGGGCATAGGATGAAGTAAAGAGGTGATAGGCTCAGAAGTAAGCTAAGGAAATACTTTTTTAAAGAAAGGGTGGTAGATGCATGGAACAGTCTCCCGGTAGAGGTGGTGGAGACAGAGACTTTCTGAATTCAAGAAAGAATAAGATAGGCACATGGGACCTCTTAGAGAGAGGAAGAGATAATGGTTACTGCGGGTGGGCAGACTGGATGAATCATTTGGCCTTTATCTGCCATCATATTTCTCTGTTTATATTTGCCGATCTGTGTCCAGCACATATTGGGGTATGGTTACCAAAGCACCTTAAACACTAATCCCCAAATTCTGTATATGATGCCTTAACTTGTGTGTACAATTTGGTGAGACAGCTGATTTATACCCATAAGAATTGCCATCTCCGGATCAGATCCTAGGTCCATCAAGTCTGGCGATCCGCACACGCGAAGGTGTACTCTGGCATAGTTTTAATCCCCATATCACTCTAAGATTCTCATAAGGAGATGTGCATCTAGTTTACCCTAACCCGTATCACTTTATGCCACACATAAGGAGATGTACATCTAGCTTACCCTTAAATCCTAGAACGGTGGATTCCACAATTACCTCTTCTAGGAGAGCATTCCAGGTGTCCACCACTTGTTGCATGAAGCAGAACTTCCTGATATTTGTCCTGAACTTGTCCCCCTTTAGCTTCAGTCCATGTCCTCTTGTCCGTGTCACATTGGACATTGTAAATAATTTTTTTTCCTGCTCTATTTTGTCGATTCCTTTCAGTATTTTGAAAGTCTCGATCATATCCCTTCGCAGTCTCTTCTTAAGGGAGAACAATCCCAGTCTCTTAAGTCGTTCCTCGTATTCCAAGTTCTCCATACCTTTTATTAGCTTCGTTGCTCGTCTCTGCACCCTCTCCAGCAGTTTTATATCCTTCTTTAAGTATGGAGACCAATGTTGGACGCAGTATTCCAAGTGTGGTCTGACCATTGCTCTATAAAACGGCATTATTACTTTCTCTGATCTCGTGATTCCCTTCTTTATCATGCCTAGCATTCTATTTGTGTTATTCACTGCCGCTGCACATTGCGCCGACGGCTTCAGGATCCTATCAATTAGTACACCCAGGTCCTTTTCCTGTTCGGTTTTTCCCAGAGTTGCACCTGACATACTATACTTGTGTTCCTCATTCTTTCTGCCTAAGTGCATCACTGCATTTTTCCACATTAAACTTCATCTACCATTTATCTGCCCATTTCTCCAATCAACTCAATTTAATTGTCTAACAAGCTTAATCATTACTGATAATTGGTAATTAATACTTCATAGTTGATGCTAATTGGCAGTAATTAGAAGTTATGCACACAAATTGGTAGGTGCATTCAATAAAGTGATGCACGCCAGCTCTAGTGAGCGAATCTGGCTAGGGGAGGAGCCTGTGTGGATTGTGTGCACTGTTATAGAATATGCCTGATGTGCAGGTATATAGGCCTGGTTTTCCTTGGCCTAAATGGGTATGCCTAAAAAGTTAAGACCACACTGATGCTAAGCGTGATTCTTTAAGGTGCGAATACCTTTTATAGAATCATGCTAAACACCATTCTAGTCAGCACCAATAGAATATGGCCCATAATTCTGAGTTACCGCATGAGAGCATTGAGGTGTTTTGCAGAAATTACCTGTTTACGTGTGTTAGAGGATTTTTCTGGGAGGTGGTTTCTTGGTTTGGTTTCTTTATTTATATCCCGCCCTTACCTTGGGTGGGTTCAAATTAGCATACAAAAATACATACAAAACTGACAATAAATACACCTGCAAAAATACAAAAAATAAAATACATAGGCAACCAGCACCTCAATGTCATCTCTTCTTCATTAACCATGGTGTGATGAGTGTGAACTGGGCATGCAAACTTAATCTTGTTTAGCATGTCCTCATTAATACATGTTAATGGGGAAACAGCTTAGTTAACCCTGGATCATTTAGCGCCTCCTACATTAAAACCTTGAGTTAACTTGCACTAATGACTAAATTAGCGCACAACCTGCATAAAATAATCCCCCCAAATAGAATAGGATCAGATTTGTAGTCAACGTGCTAAAATCCGTGTTAATTGCAATTCCTAATGCCCTTTCATAAACGTACCCCATTGTTAGGTATTGTGCATTAGATAAAGTGAAAATAGAGTATTTACAGGTGCACAACCTGCATAACCTTGAATGACCTGGTTGATTATGAACTAATGTAGGGGTGTGTCTTCTAAAGAGCGTTAAGCCCTTACGCGCATAGAAGCACATGACAGGGCTTACCACACGTTAAAGCATTTTGCAATAACCATTTTGTATACACCTATGTACATGATATTGATTTATTCTGATTTTAATTTTTTTTTTACAGGAGGCATGACATAGGTGGGGAAGTGTTTAATCAGGTAGCATATCCATATAAGTGTGCACTATTTTGTTGAGTGTGGCATAATGCGTGAGCCTTAGTGCCTCCTAGATAAGAGGCAGTAGGTGTTCTTTCATTATTATTTTTTTTTTTCAGGTAATGGGTGCCAGTGGAAACATTAGCACATGACCTGAAAAAAAAAAAGCATTGAAAATGCCCTATATCTAAACTAAACTAAACCTTAGGTTTGTATAACGCGCCATCTCCACAAGCGTAGAGCTCGGCACGGTTTACAGGATTAGAGTGAAAAGGAGCTACAATGAAGGGTTATAGGAAAGGAGCTAGGAAGATAAAGAGGGACAGGGTACCAAAGAGCGGGAGGTGTTAGATTTTTGAAAAGAGCCAAGTTTTCAGGTGTTGGCTTATTTCACAGAAGTGTCCCACACTAGCTCACGCTAATCCCATTTCCTTGTGCCATTTAATATACATACTCAGAGTGAATAGATGTACTGGGCATACTCCCAACTATGGGCTAGATTCATGAATCTGCCCAATCGGGACCGATCTTTGTCTGATCCGGGCAGGTCCAATGGATTCTCCAAACTGCAATATGCAGATGGGGGTGATGGAAGAAAGCCCACATCTGCCTGCCTGAATCGCTCTATAGCAATCCCAGCACATACGCATACCATCTGTAGATGGTCTGCACATGCGCTGGACCTCCGGGCCCGGCAGAGATTTTTTTTTTCTTTGTTTCACTTTTTTTTAGCCCGTGGTTTTAACCTGCTTAAGCTCGCAGGTTAAATCTACGGGCTTGCACTGCGGGGAAGGGTAGGAGAGTTGGGGCAGGCAGGCGATCAGGGCAGCAGGAGAGTAGGGATTGCAGGAGAAAAGATAGCTACTTAGCCAGGGGATGCAGGCGATCGTGGCAGGCAGGAGATCCGGGGCAGCGGGATAGTCAAGGCAGCAGGAGATCGGGGCTGACACGGCAAAGGGCAAAGAGCAGGGCGGCAGAAGGCAGGGCAGTCAGAAAGGGCTTAAGCGATTGCTGAGGACCAGTCGCTTGTTTGTGATCGGCCAGCCCAGTCTGTGTTGCAGGGTTTTGGTTAGTGAATCGCGTTCGTGCCTACTTGCATGCCATTGCCCTCATTTGCATGCGCGGATCGGAGGATGGTCGGCAGAGAGGTAAGTGAATCGGGCCAGAGGAAATCGGGTCGTAAAGGGGTCGAAAACTGATTGGTACACGATCAGTTTGATTTGTGAATCTAGCCCTATGATCCCTTTTTCTCTCTTTTGCTCTTACCGTATGAGTCCTATAATGGAGTATAGAAAACTGAAATCTAGGTTTTACCCCTCAGAATCCTTCCACGGTTATGCCATGGATCAATTTATTTATTTTATTTAAAACATTTATAATCTGCTTTTAACCAAAGCAACTCACAGTTAACATACACAGCCTTGAACACATACATGGCAACAAAAATCTAGATAAGTAAATAAAACAAATTAAAATAAGAGTACAGTGCATCGTGACCATCAACGAGAAAAGTTACATCATCATAACTGGGGAAAAGTACCACTAGCAAAACATTGCTTGTGCAAAGAGATGTCTTCAGTAATTTTCTAAAATGTAACAAATTTCCACAAAATCTCAATACCTGTCAAAGCGTTCCATAAGAGAGGGCCAGGAATGGAGAAACAAGATTTTATAGTCCTCGCATATTGTACTGTATCCCTTTTGCAACAAACGGTTCTCAGATCTCAATGCTCTGGATGGCCTGTACAGTATCAAGCACATACCCCCTCTTCTATGAAACTGCACTAGCAGTTTCTAGCACAGAGAGCCGCGCTGAATGGCCCACGCTGCTCCCGACGCTCATAGGAATTCTATGAGTGTCGAGAGCAGCGCGGGCCATTTAGCGCGGCTCCACGTACTAGAAACTGCTAGTGCAGTTTCGTAGAAGATGCCCTTAGCCAAATAGTCCGGCAAGGTATCATAAATTTGTGGCTAGGTTGGTTTTTCCAGATGGACACTTAAAGAGAACAGTTCCATCAGAGCATAAAGTCATCCTTAGTCCATGATAGCTCTTCCCTCCCCACCACAGAGCATATAACTTGCCAATCATAGCATCCCATGCTTTTATCCAGACTCCGTGCGGGCTGAGCACAACAGGGAGTGAGCAATGCCAGAGAAGACATCAAACTACCTAGAAGATGCCATAGTGTGTGATAAGATGGATGAGAAGTTCTCTTTGATGGTTAACACAGGCACAAGGGTGAGCCCCATTAAATGTGTTCATAACAGGATGCAACTGGGGGCAATATTGAGAACAAGTGCGCTGGGAAGACTCGATCCTTAGAAATCCTTCCCAGTCTTGCTATTCTCTTCATAACCTCTAATTTCTTATTATGTCCTTCCCTCATTTATTGAATTACCTGTAAACCGTGTCGAGCTCTATCTTTATGGAGATGATGCGGTATACAAACTTAAGGTTTAGTTTAGTTTAGTCTTGCAAAGACAGCAGAATTTGACTGGGAGCTGATCCTGACAAGACCCACAGAAATAACTTTAGAGATGAAGCCCCGAAGTGTTCTGTTTCAAAGAAATTTGAATTAGCTTTGGCTTCATTAGTAAAATTCTACTGATTGTAGCTTTTCGTGGGAACCCTATTAAGGCCCATGCTGGACAGTTGGAGGTTTCTGAACTCCAAAATTCAAGGGACCAATGTCCTAAGAAATAAGATGGGAAACCGGAACAATTATGTATGTTTAAATTAGAGCCAGTAGTACAGCCTCCTATGTTAAAAAATATTTATTAAAGTTTAGAAAATCCCAATAGAGTAAGAAGGTGTAAGTATAGCCATGTACTCCCATCTCCTCAGTATTCAGACTGTAGGAGATTGCAGGCGATCTCCCACAGTCTCTGGCGAACCCAGAAATTCAATGTTGGTGCTGTATCCTGTGGCTGGCATTGAATCTTTAGCCAGCTAGGCTAATATTTAGTGGCTAGTGGGCGTCCTGAGTAGTTTGCTGAGAAGAGTGTCCCTAATGTGTAGGCAAATTTTCCTGGAATATATCGTTGCAGATTTTTTTCCTATGCCTACAAGAAGGGGGGAAACAGAGTGGTTTTCCACCACCTACCTTTGGCTCTTCAACGCTTTGGCAGACTGTAATTACAGCCTTTACAGTTCAGCCTGCAACTTCGGGTGTATCTGCTGCTGTGAGTGGAGAAACTCACAGCTTGGACGGCGAGATGTCGCTCTCGCTGAGCCTGCGAGGACCACATACACCCCCAAAGCCTGGAGAAACATCGGCAGGAGGGCTCGCCAAGTACATCGAGTAATCATCAGAAAGCTGACTCCTGTGTTGGAGCATTTGCGTGCTGGGAGTGTGGAGCAAGTGGGAGCAAGCGGTGGTGAGGCTGTTAAGAGTCCGGAGATCAAAGAATTGAAAGACCAGAAAGAAGAAATAAAAACTTTGAAAGAGAATATTGTATTATTGAAATCAGATATGCAAGAAGAAAAGAAGGAAATAAAAATGATTGGAAGCCATCATGATATACTTGTAAAGGATAATTTGATTATAAGGAGAAAATTGGAAGTACTTGAAAATAATAGTCGCATTAATAATTTACGCTTAATTAACTTTCCAAGGGTTCCGTCAATTTCCCCAAGTGAAATGATAAAGCGTTATTTTCTGGAAATACTTAAAATTCCTGAGAATTCTTTACCACCTTTGTCAAGAGTGTATTATCTACCTACAAAGACTCAGGACTCTCAGAAGAAAGAAGGTGTTGGAAAACCTCAGGAAAGTTCCCTGGACGTTTCTGCATTATTGGAACAATCAGATAGAGAAGTGGCTATTTCAGCCACTCTCTTATTGTTTGTGGCTTTGGCTCCAGACAAAGACTGGATTCTTAAACTTTTCTTTAAAAATAGATCCAGAGACTTCCTGGGTTTCCATATTCAAATTTTTCCTGATGTCTCTAGGGAGACTCAAAAGAGAAGAAGGGAATTTCTATTATTGAAACCAGGTGTGACTCAAATTGGAGGTTTATTTTTCCTTAGATATCCTTGTAAATGTGTAGTAAGGTATCGTACTTTAAAATATGTTCTTTGAACTGGCTCATTTGACGGCCTTCCTCTCCAATAAGTGCCTTGAAATGGAATAATATCTAAGTCCAAGTAATAATTTAGCTTTATTCAGCATCAGATAATGAGCTTTCTTCTTAATTATTAGTTAGTTCAATCACTCCTATTTTTTTAAATCATGGATCCTAATTTGGAGGACTAGTGTGTGATTAAGTAGAGAAATAATTTCTTATTATAATTTGATTTATTTCCTGGATGGAAAGTAATTTTAATTTTAATATTATGTTATCTTAATTACACTTTGTACAAGATGATATGCTTGTCAAATAATGTGAAAATTTATAAATAAAAAAAAAAAAAAAAAGAGTCCGGAGATCACTCTCTGGGGAAGAAGCCAAAGAAAACCTGGCAGTTATCTCCCTCCTCAAGCCGCTGGTGAGACCACAGGCAGTAACATTGGATTCTTATCTGGACGGCGATTGAGAACTTACATTTGGTATGCACAAATTTTCTTTCTATCACTTCAAATTCAATCTCTAGGATAAGTCTTTTGGAGACTTCTGTTCAACAGCACCAGGTGGATTTAAATAAATTAGAGAAGATAACAAATGACACCTCAAATTTGGTTACTAAACAAATAAATGTCCGATAAAATGATGTTTTGAGGAAAATTGAAAATTTAGAAAATCAACAAAATAATTTGAACTTGAGGATTCTTAATTTTCCGATTGCTAAGTTTATGTCACCACAAGAACTTTTTAAGAACTTTAACAGTTTTGAAAGTTCTGGAAACAAGCCTTCCCCCATTACAGAGAATTTATTATTTAAAACAAATGCAAAAGGGAAAAACTCCAGAAGTTGAAAATACACAATTGGATGTCTCTGCTATATTGCAATCTTCTGATATTGAAATTCAGGGATGGGCGACATTATTGGTCTCTCTTGTATTTCTACAGGACAAAGAAATGCTGTTGAAGTTATACTTTAACTTAAAACAAGTCACCTATTTAGGTGAAAGGATATATATATTTCCAGATGTCTCTAAATGGACACAATCCAGGAGGAAAGAGTTTTTATTATTGCGTCCAAAAGTGATAGCCTTGAGGGCAGTGTTTCAATTGAGATTTCCTTGTAAATGCTTTGTTTCCCATAAAGGGAATAAATATATTTTTTTTGAACCTGCCCAATTAGGTTTTTTTCTTGAGGGTAAAGGAGTCTCAACGCAGCCAGAAGGAAACATGTTATTTAGTGCGGTGATTAATTTAAAAAGGGTAGGTTAACATCAATTGCTGCTCTATTTTCTTTATTTCTCATTGTATATGAATTCCCCTTTTACCGAGTGGTTTTCCTTAATTTTGCTCTGTCTCACTAGACTGTTAAGTATTTCATTGTTTCATTTCCTGGTGCTTAGTCTGATTAATTAAGCGATGTTATACTTTTGTATTTCCTTTTACATCTATGTATTTTGGATGTATTGAATTGATAAATTTTTTAAAAAAAATATTCAGTGGCTAGCCAATTAAGTCTCAACTCCCAGAGACAGACCACCATTTTAGGCACCTCTCTTTGATTGGCAGCCACCGAATTTTGACAGTGACGTCATGCAACATAGCCAGTCACCGGCCAATCTGTTAAGCTGAATTTTCAGCAGGAGTTTGTCGCCTGTCTGCTGCTGAATGTCACGGGATAGCTGGCTATATGCTATTTAGCTGGACAAGAGCTGTTCCCAACCGGCTAAATAGCGCTGAATGTTCTTCTCTATGTGTGTAAAAATGTGTTTTATTAAATAAATACATGCATATATTCTAACTGCCTCCAGTCTACCTAAACCTCATCCAGGGGAATGCCCACCCTCAAGATTGTCTAAAACTAAAAGCATGTTTTCTATGCTTGTACTTTTTTTTTTTTTTAATGAATATACAGTATATGGTTGTACAATTTTCAAAAGCCCTTAAGTGCTTGTAAAAATTGGCATTACACCTGGGAAATATTTGTAAAACAGATTTCCTTAATGATTCTTTTCCTGCTCCACCCCCTTCCAAACTGGAAATTAACACTAGGGCATTAATGTCTTTCATTACTAAGGTGTTAAGAGGCAAAGATTGCACGCTGATGGGGAGCTCTACTAGAGACTCAATAGGCCTACCTGATAGGTTGGCCTCAGAAGAAGTCATGAGGGGGGGGGGGGGTTGGGGGAGTTCTATCCAGGGACTGGGAGATGCCCCAGACGTTGATGCTGCATTAGCCATCATAGGCTTAACATTAGTAGGTAACAAATGGCAGTCAATCGGGCCCATTAACACTGGAGTTGAACTCTTAAGTTTCGCTTTCCTCTTTCCCATTATCATAGAAGTAATATTTAAATCTCAAAATAGAAAGGGAATTAAACAGTTATATACCTAAATTACTCCAGTCACTCCACGTAGCTCCCAAGGGGCCTGGCGTACCCCTTTGGCCACGCTGCAGCATCTCTTAACAGAAAAGGGAAGGACCTAGATGACACGGTCCCGACGTGCCCGCAGATGCCTGCACGGGGGTCAGCACCAAAAGTCACCAGCAGGCAACATTACCAAACGCTGTGTCCCCAAAGAGCAGGAAACAGTCCCTCGATCTCAAACCAGACAGGAAATAGAAATCTCCCCTGCCTGTCTTTTTTATTTATTTTTTCCTTGGCACAGATATTTTGCATGTATTACACACACCAAATATCTGCTCCGTAAAAAATAAAATAAAAGACAGACAGGCCTATTCAAAAAAATGTGCGTCCTCCCAAACGCGGCTTCCCCTCCCGATGCTGTCCCCAAATCAGGTGCAACTCACCTCCCCCCCGACTGGCACGGCCCACCCATGAGTGACACAACCTGGCCCAACACCACGCCCATTAAAAGTTGGAAGCAGAAGGGGTGCTTGGTCCCTCCTGCTCCGTAGATTTACCAACCCCTCGGCTGGGCCGAGTCCTGCACCCTCCCCCCTGACATCCAAGTTGGGAACAGGAGGGGTGCTCTATCCTTCCTGCTCTGTAGGCCCACCAATCCCTCAGCCGGGCTGATCCCGGCACCCCCCTACCTCCAAGTTGGGAGTAGGAGAGTGCTCGGTCCCTCCTGCTCCTCTGGGTCATGACGCGTCTGCCTGGGCCTTAGGCCCTGCTCTGGTGCATCATGTGATGCACAGGGAGGAGCCTAAGGCCCTGATTGGCTCAGATGCTTCGGGTTCCTCCCCCCTTTGGAAGGGGCCTGAGGCGCCTGAGCCAATCAGAGACTTCCTTAGGGCTGAGCCTATCTCTTAGTTTTAGTGAGTTATAAAAATTAAGAAAGCGAGTCTTCTCATGGGTTTTCATTGTTTAGCTTGCTGTGTAACTACATGACCAATATGTGTTATAGCAACAGTACATATTTAACTGATTTCTCTCCGACCTGATTCACTTACCTCTCTGCCGACCATCCTCCGATCCACGCATGTCTCAGCAGTCTTACATAAAGTTGGTGTGAGGCGAGACTTGAAAACGGGAAATGAGGCTTACTAGTGCTTGCTTTCTCATTTTCGCTTAATATGTGTGCTTGTGTATTTATCTCTGTAGAGTCAGGATATTCAGATTCTAAAAAATAAACATTTATATTTTTGGCTTGTCTCCCAGACTTTGATTCAAATAATCCATCAGTCTTAGGGCGTTTTATTTGCAAATAGCACTAAAGATAAATGAATAATAAAAGACCTTGAGTTGATTTGCTAGCATAACAGAATTAATTTTCAAAATAGTGTACAGGGAGATACATACGTAAAATATTAACACTTAACAAATAGAAACCTGAGCTGCTTATGGAATAGAGGTATGTACTTTTGTGCTATGCTTATCAACCATTTTTACAGAGGCAATTCTAACAATTGTTAGGCAAATCTTTTAGTTTTTTTCCCAAAAAGAAAAAGCACAATGGGCCTCCAAGAATGGGTTTACAACTCTTGTTGCTGACCCAGGCTGTGTTTTGGCAGAATGTCTGCATCAGGGATCTATTAAAAACAATATAAATATATGTATATACAAAAACAAACTTAAAGAAAGAAGAATGCTAAAAAAAATCTTCAAAGATGTGATGTTGGCATACAAAACCCTTCACAACATGGCACCAGGCTATATGTCAACAAAACTCAATATGTACCAAATAGACCACTCTGCTCCCAGGAAAAATCATGCCTCCAAATACCATGCACTACATCGATCCTACTCCCATTTCCTACCAAATTGCTGGAATCAACTACCCCCGCAAACCAGATTTAAGAAAAGCAATAAAAACATAGATATTCGCCAAACCCTAACCAGCCACCATATGTAAAAAAAAAAAAAAGCATATTGGAACCTGACTATACTGGACATTGTATTATAAAGATGACACATTGTAACTGATGATTGTATATGAAGCATACTTAACCTGTAAACTATTGATTACATATTACACATGTATATAAGAACATAAGAAATGCCTTCTCCGGATCAGACCTAGGTCCATCTAGTCCGGCGATCCGCACACGCGGAGGCCCATTTAGGTAGTCCTTTATGGAGACCCAGATTTCCCATATCCCTCAATATGATTAGCAAGAAGGTATGCATCCAACTTGCGTTTGAAACCCAGAACAGTAGTCTCCATCACAACCTCCTCCGGGAGAGCATTCCAAGTGCCCACCACTCGTTGTACGAAACAGAACTTTCCGACGTTAGTCCTGAACCTGCTGCCGCTCAATTTCAGGCTATGACCTCTTGTCTGTGTCACATCTGAAAATGTTAGTAATGCTGATTCCTGGTCTATTTTGTCAAATCCTTTTAATATTTTAAAAGTCTCTATCATATCCCCTCGCAGTCTTCTCTTTTTGAGGGTGAACAGTCCCAGTTTCTCGAGGCGTTCTTTGTAGCTCAAATTCCCCAATCCTTTGACTAATTTTGTGGCTCTCCTCTGCACCCTCTCCAGCAGAGTTATATCCTTCTTAAGGTATGGAGACCAGTGTTGGACACAGTATTCTAAGTGTGGTCTGACCATTGCTCTATAAAGTGGCATTATAACTTCTTCCGATCTACTCGTGATCCCCTTCTTAATCATGCCCAACATCCTGTTTGCTTTTTTCGCCGCCGCCGCACATTGAGCCAAAGGTTTTAGGGTTCTATCAATCACTATCCCCAGATCCTTTTCTTGTTCGCATTTGGTTAATGTTACCCCCATCATCCTATATTCATGTTCTTTGTTTTTCCTTCCCAGATGCATCACCTTGCATTTGTCTAAGTTAAAATTCATCTGCCACTTTTTCGCCCACGTTTCCAGCTGGTTGAGATCCTTCTGAAGATCCTCGCAGTCTCTTTGAGTGCCAACTGCCCGACATAATTTTGTATCATCTGCAAACTTGATTATATTGCATGTTGTTTCCTCTTCCAGGTCATTTATAAAAATACTGAACAAGATAGGCCCAAGAACCGAGCCCTGAGGCACGCCGCTAGTCACTTTCACCCAATCTGAAAATTTCCCATTTATGCTCACCCTCTGCAATCTGTTTTCTAACCATTTGCTGATCCATCTGTGCACTTCTCCTCCTATTCCATGACTTTGTAATTTACTCATGAGCCTTGCGTGCGGGACCTTGTCAAATGCCTTCTGGAAGTCCAAGTAAATTATGTCCACTGGATCTCCCCTATCCATTGGTTTGTTCACCTTGTCAAAGAATTGTAGTAAATTTGTCAAACATGACTTCCCTTTCCTGAAGCCGTGTTGACTAGCTCTTATCAGGTTGTGATTAGAGAGTTGCGTGGGGACAGAAATCCCACCCGTCCCCGCCAAAATCCCACCCGTCCCCGTGAGGAATCCCTCCGTCCCCACCCGTCCCCGTGAGAAATCCCTCCGTCCCCACCCGTCCCCGCGAGGAATCCCCTCCGTCCCCACCCGTCCCCGCGAGGAATCCCCTCCGTCACCATCCTTCCCTATAAACTTCAGAAATAGTTATTTTATTTAATTATGCTACTGAATTAAAGGCTCTGGTAGAGACCCATTTACAAATAAGCAAAGAGACTTTATTAATTTGGAAATATTAATTGGGAAGAATACATACTTTGTAAATGGGTTTCTACCAGAACCTCTAATGTAAATATAAAATATAAATACTCAGCTGATGAGAACCCATAAACTGTCAGCTGTGGACTTCCTTTGCAGTTGGCCGGGGGTCCCTTTTGCCAAGCTTGACAGGCAGCAGTAGCGTCCCTGAGTCACAGATGCTGGCACCTCAGTGGCTCATGGATGCTGCCAGCGACTGCTACGCTTGGTGGAGGGGAGTTCTGGTCATCTCTAGAGGAGGTCCTCTGCTGGCGGTGCTTGGAGATCCCCACCAGTCACAGCAAGGGTCAACAAGTACTTCAACACTGTAGAAATAAAACCAGAAATGCATTTCCTTTTCTTTTGAACACAAAACAAAGACATCTGCCATATACATTTCCCAAAGCTAACATATTTTAGTCAATAAATTCCGTTTTTTACCTTTGTTGTCTGGAGACTTATTTTTCCATAAAGTTGGACCCAGTTTCTTTTTTCCGCTTTCCCATCTTCTGTAAATTCTTCTGTTGCTGTCCATTGGTTCCCCCTACCATGGTCCAGCATTTATCTCTTTCTCATCTTTCGTGCCTGCCCACCAGCCCCATGCCCAACATTTCTCCTTCTATCACCCCTCTCCAACACTATGCCACATCTCTCCCTCCATTCCCTTCACCACTGTCCAATATTCCTCCCTCTTGCATCCCTTTCAATCTGTCCCATTGTTCCCTTGCCACATTTCTCACTCTCATCTTTTTCTTCCCTATCACATTCTGTACCTTCCTCCCTACGACCAAAAATTCTCCTCTTTCTTCCATTTGCCGTGTGTACACAACCATCTGTCTTTCCTACTCATTGACACACCCACACCCAATTCTCTCTTTCTATTCCCTCCCCCACTTCAGCATCTCTTTCCCTCCCTTCCTCTCTCCCCAGTTCATGACTTCTGTGTCCAAAAATGCACTACCTTCCACCACTTCATTCGAGTCCAGATAACAGCAGGGATTGGAGGCAGCCTGCAGCAAGCCATATGTAGCCGACCCAGAAGTCTTCCCCCGAAGTCAGAGCTGACATCGGAGGGAAGGCTTTGCATCAGTCTGGCGGTGCCTGAGGTGTCAGGTGGGAGGGGGTAGATACTGGATGTAGGAGGTGAGAGGAGACAGACTGTAGATAGAAATGGGGAGGGATCAGACACACTGAATGAAAGGGGAAAGATAAGACAAGCTGGAATGCCTGGGGAGAGAGAAAAAGACAGATGATGGATGTAAAGAAAAGGAGAGGGGAGGAAGACATTGAATGGAAAGGAGGAGAAGGGGAGGATACGGATGGAAGGGAGGAAAGAGAAAGATGGAGCAGACACTGAATAGAAGGGGGAGAAAGAGAAATGAAGCAGATGCTGGGCTGAAAGGGGGGGGGAAAGATGGGCAGATGGTGGATGGAAGGGGGAGAAAGAAGGGTGGATGATGGATGGGATGACAGAGGGGGCAGAAAGGAGGAAGAGAGGAGACAGATCAGATGCTGGGCAGAAGCAGCAGACAGAGGGGCAGATGCTGAATGGAAAGAGGAGGAGGGGCAGATGCTGGATGGAAAGGGACCTCAGGTCAGCAAGTCTACATGGGTCCAAATGGTGCCACACAGCCTGGTCCCTGCTAGGTTTTCTTCCCCTAGATTGGAACAGACTGTGCTTTTGCCAGCAGAGGCAGAGTGGTGAGGCGCAAACTAGCCCCCCTCTCCACCCCACCCCACCCCACAAGTGTCCTCCACCCAGAACAGGACCGAATCTGGGTTCCCAGTGGCTGAGCAGTGAGCCTACCAAGGCATCCCCTACCGAGAATGGAACCAACTCTGCATTCCCGGCCTTTGTATGAGGGAGGTCAGTTGCCCCAGAGTAAGAAGACTTAGAGCAGGGGTGCCCACACTTTATGGGCTTGTGAGCTACTTTTATAATAATTAAGTCAAAATGATCTACCAACAATAAAATAAAAAAAAAAACACAAAGCACAATGAAAGGCAGAGAAAATGTTAATTATTCATATTCCGGGTTTTTTCAAAGAGGTCACGGCAGATGACTCTATGCAATGTCACCTCGGTAACAAAATTCAAAAATAGACAAATACACCCCCTCCCTTTTTACTAAACCACAATAGTAGGTTTTAGCACAGGGAGTTACGCTGAATGCCTCACGCTGCTCTCAATGCTCATAGGCTCCCTGCGCTAAAAAACGATATTGCGTTTTAGTAAAAGGGAGCCATAGTGCAAAATATAGACAGCAGATATAAATTCTCAAAACAGACACATTTTGATCACTAAATTGAAAATAAAATCATTTTTCCTACCTTTGCTGTTTGGTGATTTCATGAGTCTCTGGTTGCACTTTCTTCTTCTGACTATGCATCCAATCTTTCTTCCTTTCTTTCAGCCTCCTGTATGTTTCCTCTCCTCCAGACCTCATTCTCTCCCCCAACTTTTTATTTCTGTCTCCCTGTTCCCCCTTCTTTCTGTCTCCCTGTCTGCCCCCTTTCTTTCTTTCTCCGTGCCCTCCCCCAAGCCACTCGGTTTGCTGCCACCGCCATCGGGGAATAGCCCCCAAGCCACTGCTGTCCCAAGCTTTCCCTGCAGAAGCGTCGCGCTGACCAGCATTCCGCTCCCTGACGTCAATTCTGATGTAGGAGAGGAAGTTCCGGGCCAACAAGGCATTTCTCCTCATTCCATCCAGCCTGAGCCCCTTCTCTCCTTGATCCAGCATTTCCCTTCTGTGTTTGTCAGAATTACCATTCCACCTATTTTCCAGCATCACCCTTCTTTGTGTCCATCTCACCTATATCCCTATCTCACCACTTTTTCAGAATCTTCATTTGTCTCTGTCCTTGTCTTTACCCCATGTTCACCATTTGCCCTTTCAATGTCTTTATCTCCCCCCCCCCCCCACTTTTTCAGCATTACTTCTATGTCTCTATTTCACCTCCTCTTCATGTCCCCTCTGTATCTCTATCCTTATTCAGTAGGTCCTGCTTACCCTTTCTCTTCTTTGTGTCACTATCTCCATTTTCAGCTTTCCCCCCTTTTCCTTTGTTACTGCACCCGGTAGCCAGAATCTTTCCACCCTCCCTCCACTCCGGCCCAGCCCAGTATGAAATATTTCCTTTTGTTTCCCTCCCCTCTCTCTTTCTCTTCTCCTCCCTCACCCACGAGTCCTGCATCTGGCCCTCTCCCTTCTACCTGCACCTGGCAACACCACCCTGCTCCGCGGCTCTCTTCAGCAACTCGTCAGCAGCGGTGATCAAGACAAGCTGCCGACATCGAGGCCTTCCCTCTACGAGTCCCGCCTTTGTGGAAAAAGGAAGTTGAAACAAGCGGGACTCGCAGAGGGTAGGCCCCGACGTCAGAAGCTTGTGTCGATTGCTGCTGCTGAGTTGCCGAAGAGAGCCGCGGAGCAGGGGGTGTGGCCAGAAGCAAGTAGAAGGGAGAGGGAGATAGGAAGGCTGTAGAAGCTACGGAGCATGACACCGACCGTGGCCAGGATGATTTCTTTTTTAGGCTGCTGCTGCTGCTGCCGCTGCCACCCCCCACCCGAAATGACAAAAACAACCTAATGCCCGCGTCGGCGTCTTTGACGTCGGGGAGAGGAAGGCTGATAGGCCCGGTAGATCGGGACGGCAACACGAGTCTATCACGGAGCCCGAGATGGGCTCTGCGATCGACTCGCGTTACCTTCCTGAACTACCGGTTGATTGCGATCGACGTATTGGGCACCCCTGACTTAGAGCCATAGCGCATGAGAGAGACTCCCACGGGGATGAAAACAGCTTACCTAAATTCTGGCGATGCAGGCATGCAGCTTACAAGTCCGGCGTCGCGGCAGGAAATAGCCATGCTGAGCAGTGAGCTCAGCACGTACACAGATGAAAGCCTTGCTTGCTGATTGGTCCGGCGGCACGGCGGGGCCGCCGGACCAATCAGCAAGCAAGGCTTTCATCTGTGTACGTGCTGAGCTCACTGCTCAGCATGGCTATTTCCCGCCGCGACGCCGGACTTGTAAGCTGCATGCCTGCATCGCCAGAATTTAGGTAGGCTGTTTTCATCCCCGTGGGAGTCCCGTGGCCAGGGGGTGTCCCCGTGGGAGTCCCGTGGGTCAGGGGGGCATCCCCGTGGGAGTCCTGTGGGCCAGGGGGCGTCCCCGTGGGTGTCCCATGGGCCAGGGGGGGAACCCAAGGGACCCACAGGATCCCCGCGATCCCCGTTCCCGTGCAGACCTCTAGTTGTGATCCTCTAAGTGCTCTACAATGGTATCTTTAATTAGTCCTTCAATTATCTTTCCCGGAACTGAGGTGAGACTCACAGGTCTGTAGTTTCCTGGTTCCCCTCTTGTTCCTTTTTTGAAAATTGGGATGACAGTTGCTATCCTCCAGTCGTCTGGTATTTGCCTGGTTTTTATTGACATGTTGGCCAAGGATTGTAATAGTTCCCCAATTTCTACCTTAAGTTCCTTTAATACTCTTGGGTGAATTCCATCCGGTCCAGGGGATTTATCACTTTTTAGTTTGTCAATCTGGAAGTATACCTTGTCCAACTCCACATTTACTGATGTTAGGCTTTCCTCAATGTTGCGGGTGAATATATGCCCTGTGTCTGGCATTGTTGTTGTGTCCTCGTTCGTGAAGACAGAAGCAAAGAATGAATTTAGCTTATCGGCTACCTGTTTGTCTTCTTTAATTGCCCCTTTCCTTCCTTGAGAGGGCCCACTGCCTTTAATTGCCCCTTTCCTTCGTTGAGAGGGCCCACTGCCTCTCTTGCTGGTTTCTTTCCTTTCACATATCTAAAAAAGGGTTTGAAGTTTTTTGCTTCTTGGGCTATCTTTTCTTCATAGATATTTTTTGCGTCCCTTACAACTTTATGACATTTTTTCTGGTCTGTTTTGTGACATTTCCAGGCCTCCGCAGTTTTTTCCCGTTTCCATTTTTTAAACGAGTTCCTCTTCTCCCTCACAGCATCCTTCACCTCTTTGGATAACCAAGCTGGTTCACCTTTTTTCCTTTTTCGCCTTCCTTTGGATATCCTTGGTATGTAAAGATTCTGTGCTTCTGTGATGGTTTTTTTCAGCAGAGACCATGCTTGATCAACGGTTTGGATTTTTGCTTTTCCCTTCCTCAGCTGTTTTCTAACCATGGTTCTCATACTTTCATAATTTCCTTTCTTGAAATTAAAGGTTGTGGCTTTAGTCCTGATTGGTTTCCCCTTACCGATGCAAATGGTAAAGTTGATCATATTATGATCGCTTGTCTCCAACGGGGCTGTTACCTCTACATCTGCTGTCCTTCCAGTAATACCATTTATGACCAAGTCCAGGATTGCGCTGCCCCTAGTCGGTTCTCTTACCATTTGTTCAAGGAGGCAATCTCCTATCAGTTCCAGGAATTTTGTCTCTCTGACGCAGATTGACGTTCCCAGTTTCCAGTTTATCCCCGGAAAGTTGAAGTCCCCCATGATCGTCACATTTCCCGATTTACATCCATAGTTAATTTCTTCCATCATTGCTTTGTCGATTTGCTCAGACTGTCTCGGGGGTCGATAATAGAGGCCAATTTTTGTGTCTGCTTCTTTTTGTCCAGGAATCTTTATCCAGAGGGACTCTAGTTTACCATCTACTTCCGACTCTCCTTCTCTGTTAGACTCTATGTCCTCATGGACATACAGGGCAATACCTCCCCCTTTTTGCCCAGTCCTATCCCTTCTGTAAAGTTTATATCCTTGCAATGCCGTGTCCCATTCATTATCTTCATTCCACCATGTTTCCGTTATTCCTATGATATCCAGTTGCTTTCTTTTTGCTAGTTCTTCCAGTTCGCCCATTTTATTTCCTAAGCTTCTGGCATTCATATACATACATTTAAGTTCTGATCGTGCTAATTCCCTGGATTTAGTGGTCCTCACATCCCTTCTTTTATCCATTTGATCATTTTCGTTACCTCTTGTAGATTCATTATGTTCCTCCTCTATATCTGTTCTGTTGCTTGAAGTTTCCTCCTCAGGATATCCTGGTGTCCGGGCCATCGACAGGTTGTCGACTGTTGGCTCTCCCCTGATCTTTAGTTTAAAGCCCTCTCAATGGACTTCTTCATGTTCTCAGCCAGGACTCTCGCTCCCTGTTTGGTGAGGTGTAGGCCGTCCTTTCTATAGTACCTGCTTTTTCCCCAGAATGTTGTCCAATTTCGTACGAAGTCGAAACCCTCATCGTCGCACCATCGCCTCATCCAAGCGTTAACCTGTAACCCATTCTGAGCTCTATGGGAAGAACAAGATAGAAAACAAATTAAATAAATAAATGAGGGAATTCAAGAAATGGTGCTGAAAAATTGATGCCAAAAAAATTTGAGCTGGTTATAGGATAGTATCCGGCATGGATCCCACGCCTAGCTTTTGGGTGCTAAAAATGCCTGCTAAAAGCAGGTGAAAATGCCAGTGCCCAACTTAGGCACACTTTGGGCAAATTCTGTAAATCTGCATGCAATTGTTTTTGGAATGCCCCGATGCCTCTGGCTCCACCCACTTTTCAGAGATGTGCAATTGAAGTTAGTCACCATGCTTTATAGAATAACATTCATTGAAATGCAGACTGCCAATTAACATCAACAATTGGTTATCAGTACCCAATTATTGATGCTTCCAAGCTTAGTCAATTTATTTGTGTGCATCTCTTGGTTATGTTTGAAAATTTGGGCAAAATATATAGAATCAGACTGAATAGGTTATGTGGTCTTTATCTTCCATTCTCTGCTTTCCTATAGAAAAGCAGTGAATGATAGAAGGGCTTTTTTATATTTAATTATATCTTTCTTAAAATTTTTAGGTGAAAAGTAATAAAATATAATATATGAATGAATAGCATGTGATCATCTGGGGTTTGGCAATCATAAGATTTTTTTACTTTTTATTTTGTAATAAAAAAAATCTATAAATTGAATATTCATACATCATTACAGATTAGATACTCAGAGGGTCATTTTCAAAAAGGATGTCTAAGTCCAACTTGGTTGTTTTCCACTAAACGTTCAGAGATGGAAGCACAGAAACAACCATTTTCAAAAGCTGAACTGCTAGACATTCCCCCCCCCCCCCAATTTTTTTTGAAAATCGCCTACTTGGATATCTACACCAATAGAACGTCCAAGCCTTAGGATGCCTATCTTTATACCCCATTTCCTTTTTTTTTATTTAGTAATTTCAATTATATATATCAAGTATAGATATACAAGAAAAGAATAACATTGGTGAAACATATTTTACAATAAATATTACAAATAGAAAGAAATTAATTCTAAAGTCCACTTTAAGGATAGATTTGCGAGGATAAACTAAAAGTAAATAATTCCTGATGGCAATCCAGTTAGCATCCTAACTATAAACATTGAGATCCATTTTCTGTTTTAATTACCCATTTTTCATGTTCCATTAGAAATTTTTCCAAATTGGAATGATCAAAAAATATGAATTGTTTACCCCGATACTGTAAAATATATCTACAGGGAAAATGCAGGAAAAAAAAGTTGATCCAATAGCCAAACCCTTGAATTTCAGGGCCAAGAACTGTTTCCTACATTCCTGAGTGGCTCTTATTACATCTGGAAAAGTTTGAATTGGCTGCCTGCAAAAAAACCCCAACAAATTTTATAGCCCATTTTCAACCACAGACATGTCCAAGTTGGAAAACATCTAAATCCAGGCCATTTGGACATGGGAATGGCTATCATTGTAATAGATTGGCCCCAGAGACATGTCAACAGAACAGTGGGACACCTTAGAGGGCACTGCTGTGAAGTTCACATAAAGGGTGCCAGAAGTATATCTCACCATAACTCCTTTAGAATTTATGGTGAGACTGCCAAAATTCCCCCAAAACCTACAATACACACCTGTTTAGCACCCCAATAGCCTTTATGGTTACAGATGGTACCTATATACTACTTATTTCTATTGTGCTACTACACACATGCAGCACTGTACATCAAAACATAGAAGTGATGGTCCCTGCTCAAAAGAACTTAAAATAGTAGTATAGTAGGGGTTTGGTGGCCTCATGCTTTCCACTATAAATGTAGCAGATAGAGTGGCTCCTCCTCTCTATGGTTCACTACCTCATCCACCAGGTTACTTAAGACACCCGTTTGATGCTACCAAGTGCTGCTATTCTAGAGCACTCAAGCAAAGTTCTGGGAATCATCATTGACTCTACACTGTCTTTCAACGATCACCTCAACTCCTTGGTAAAAAAAATGCTTTTTCAATCTTCACATGTTAAGGAAAGTAAGATCCTGCTTCCACCAACAACACTTCGCTGTCCTCGTTCAATCCATTATTCTATCCAGACTGGATTACTGCAACTCCATCTACTTAAGCCTAACAAAGAAAAGTCTTCTCAGACTTCAGCGGATTCAGAACACCGCGGCTAAACTAATCTTCGCAAAAAGCAAATTCGACCGCGTCTCCCCGCTTCTGTCTAAGCTTCACTGGCTCCCAGTTAGCCTCAGGGTTCACTACAAATGCACTTGTCTAGCCTTCAAATCTCTACACGGCATCCTTCCTCCCCTTTTTCCACTATCTTGGCTCTCCCCAAATCCTAACTCCACCAGATCCACTCAAAAATTCAAACTATCCTTCCCCTCTTTAAAAGGTAAATCCCATACAGGAAAACTTGGGACATCCCTCCTCTTCAGGATCACCGAGCTGTGGAACAGCTTTACTGCCCCTCTTCGGAGTTCGACCTCCCTCCAACGCTTCCGAAAACATTTGAAAACTTGGCTTTTCTCTAAAATGTAACTACGCCCTCCCTCTCCATTATACTAAGTCCCCTCTTTCTTTTTTACTAAGCCCTTCTTCTTTCCATTGGAGTGTCTTTCTATATTAATTCCTGTAAACCGTGTTGAGCTCCACTTCTGTGGAGATGATGCGGTATACAAACTTAAGGTTTAGTTTAGTTTAGTTTAGAGACAGGTATGTACTCTTTTTCTTTCAGATTTTTGGGTGGTGCGAGAAGGGTTAGCATTGGTGGAATGTGGAGCAGTCATACCTTCATGTATCCAGTGGTTATTTTTTATTTAAATATTTATAACCTGCATATCCAACACATCTAAGCAGGTAGTAGTATCATAAATAATAAAATAGAACTGATACAAGCAAAACACACAAACATACAACCAAACACTACAAACAGCCAGCCTAGTTTAGTGTATGGCACACTAGTGTGCTGCAGCAGATTCCAGGTGTGCCCCAATGAGATGCCAGTATGGAGGAGAGGCACTGGTGAGAGTCACGTCCTATAGGCAGGCAGACGGCGCCAACGAATCTCCTTGCTGGTGTCTCTCCTCCTCTCCCCACACCTCCCCTCCTCCAGGAGTTCATGCATTCTGTAATAGTTGCAGTGGCTTCAGAGACACATGTATTGACCCTATATAGAACATACTGTACTATATTAATCAATTTTTTAAATTTACCTTCGAGCTCCAAAGTCCCAAAATTTGGAATTTCCTTTCAGCCTTCTTGCGACAGATCCCTTCCTACCTTCAATTCAGGAAATCACTAAAGACACATCTATACTCACAGTAACCAGGACTTGAACTATTGTCTGTTCCATGATGATCCTGTTATGAATCCTTATTAATCTTACTGTAAGCCGCAATGATTCCTTGCCAATAATTGCAGGGTATAAGAAATGGTATGGTAAGATATGGAAGCATTATATCCTGCACTACAAGCTTAAAATGATGTTCCTCCAAAAATAACTAACTTGACACACTAATCTGGAAAATCCATTTCTTAAATCATCATCACAGCTTTGTAAAAATGAATTATGAAACATCTTATAGTTTAAAAAGTCTGTTAAGCAAGTTTATTGAAAATAGTTTAACATACACAATCTTATGCAATAGTTTTACCACAGCAATGAAGTCCTAAGGTACAAAATCTGATAAAATATATTTTATCTTAGGGCCTTATACATTATAAAATCAGCATTTCCAATTATTAGCTCAGTTCTGGTAATTCAGTGCATAAAAACTCCCAAAATACAGTTATCATATGATCTACAGTATGGATAATTTCATAAATTTAAAACAAACATTTTATAACATGCCAAATAAATTAATCCAAATCATTTAAGGAGTCCTTTTACTAAAGTGTGTTAAGTAGTAACCATGTGAATTAATGCATGCTGCCAGCTCACAGCCACTCTGGTATGTCTTTAATTAATGAACTAACTACATATTGTTGAAGGAGTGGGAAATGGGCAGGTAGGGACAGGGAATGGGTGTGGACTTTACCTAACAAGTTAGCATGAGGGGAGACTTACTGTGTCCTGTTGCATAGCAAAGATGTACTCATACATACCATATGGTAAAGGTGGCTTTTGCTTAGAACTAATTGGAGATGCTGGGAATGCCCCCAACATTAACCCTGTGCAGTTAGTGTGATAATTTGGACACACTCCAGATGGTAACCATAAAACCTGACTCTACTTTAGTGAAAGGACTCCTAAGTAGTCTATGAAAATATCACTTCCGGTCCCCAAACCCCAAAAGAACAGAGTTTAAAACCACACACGCACACACACAAAAAAGTCTTCATAGCAGCACTCAGTTTTCTTAATTTTTTTAAACAGACAAAAAATTAAATTTGCTGAACAGCAAAAAAATGAATACACCAAATCACAACTTTGCACAAACCCCACAAAAAAAAAGAGAAAAGATATGGGTTACACATTTTCCAGTGGAAGATCAATTAAGATTTAAAATTTATAATCACATGTTTAGAAAATCTAGTGCCAAAGAAAAGGAAAGCAACAGACCCCACAGTGGTAAACCAGTTAAGAAAAGCAGGACCAGATAAATGTGGTAAACCTAGACAGTTCTTTTAGTCTATTATTTAATAGAATTGTTGTCTCAACCTCTTCCCTACTTTTTCTTGACTAGATAATCTAGTGTGCATATAATAGCCACTTTATCACTGCAGCAATCATTTGTTGTGAAAGAAAGGCAGATGTTTGAGTCTTGTCTAGTAAGACTCCTATGATTTCCAATTGCTGTGTTGGGCTTAAGTGACACTTTGAATAATTTATGACCCTTGTAGCTCTTGACACCAATTGCTTAAGTACACTCATCTTTCTGCTCCTTGAGATGTGTGCTTTACTAACCTTTTGTCCAAATAAGGAAACATATGCACACCCAGTTTTAAAAGATAGCACAGTTACTTACTAAGCAGATAGTCTCACATATGGGCAACATCATCCACGGAGCCTGGAATGAACAGTGCAAAAAGTATACTGTCACTTTAAACTGGAGTGGGCACATCCTTCTCGAAGCACATAGGGTTTATTGAAACTGGGTCCATGGAGGTTGATGCCACAGAGGAAGCACAATTTTTATGCTGAGAACACTTGGAAGACATCAGTGACCTTGGTGCTCTCAGTGCTTTGCTATGATGAGGGGCAATGATGAGGCCTCTTAGTCTCTGCTTAAGAACATAAGAATAGCCTTACTGGGTCAGACTAATGATCCATTAAGCCCAATCGCCTGTTCTCACTGGTGGCCAATCCAGGTCACTAGTACCTGGCCAAAACACAAGTAGTAGCAATATTCCATGCTACCGATCCAGAGCAAGCAGTGGCTTCTCCCATGTCTTTTTCAATAACAGACTATGGACTTTTCCTCCAGGAAATTGTCCAAACCTTTCTTAAAATCAGCTACGCTATCCACTCTTACCACAAGCTCTGGCAACGCGTTCCAGAGCTTAACTATTCTCTGAGTGAAAAATTATTTCCTCCTATTGGTTTTAAAAGTATTTCCATGTAACTTCAGTACAGATGAATATATCGTAAAATCCTCCTTATCTTTGGGAAGGAATAAAACAATTATGAATCCTGATGGCCTCTATCAATGACCAATGGTGAGGGTAATAAAGACGTTTTCATGTTGATGCATCTTCAACATCTGGTACAAGGCTGATATAGATTGAATGGTCTTTTCATGACCAAAAAGATTTTAATGCTGCTTATCTTAATTCTGAAGCCCCATCTCTGAGATCTGTGAGTACAGCAGATAACAAAAGGGATCATGATCAGTTCCCGGGCATTGCAGGCACCAACTGGTTATCCATAATGAAAATAGTCCTGTTGCACCACGAACATCTTTTGGAGCTGCTGGGGGGAGCCTTCTTTTGAGACAAAGGGCTCCTTTTACTAAGGTGCACTAGCGTTTTTAGCACGTGCTGCATTGCCGCGCACGCTAACCCCATGCTACTCGCCCAAAACTAACGCCAGCTCAATGCTGGTGTTAGCATCTAGCGCACGCGCTAAAACCGCTAGCGCAGCTTAGTAAAAGGAGCCCAAAGCGTCTCAAAAAATTGCAGTAGCAAAATCAAACAAATTAATGGTGAAAAAAACCCAACAACTCTGAACGGGTGCTTGAGGCCTACGCCTAGATGACAAGAAAAGAATTCCAAGAAAACTTAAAAAAACAACTAGCAAAACTAAACTAGGAAACATTACTAGGATGAACATGCAAAGGGAAATAAACATTATAGAAAAAAGGCACTGAAGTGATCACGACACACAATCACTTCCAATCAGGTCAGCAGAAAATGAAAGATGTGCAGTTGAGCCATCTCAAAAGATATTCAATACTAGAGAACGTTCTTATACAGGGTTTCACTTGAAGATGTCACCCATATGTGAGGATTGTAAAAACATAAGAAGTTGCCTCCGCTGGGTCAGACCAGGGGTCCATTGCGCCCAGCAGTCCTCTCCCATGGCGGCCCATCAGGTCCATGACCTGTAAGTGATCCTTTGTCTAAAACCTTTCAATCCCCATTATTCTTCTATCTATACCCTTCCATAATCCTATCTCTACCTCTATCTATATCCCTCAATCCCTGTATCCTTGTAGTATGCTGCTTGTCCTTAGAGAAAAATATGAATTACTTTTTTCTGTAGTTTTCAATTTTATGACTTCAAATATACAGATACATTCTATCACCAAAAAACACCACCACATTTCTCATTTCTTCTAATCTGAAATATTTTACAAACCTACAATTAGAATGAAACTAAACATTTGGCTTTGTAGGATAGGAAAGGTACCCCTAAATCGTCCGACTGAATTGCTTGTTTTAGGGTTTTTAGCTTCTTAAAACACCACAAGCCGTAGGCGGCGGAACAGTTTTTTGTTTGGGGAGGGGGGGGGCAAAATTTCCATCCTAGCCCCAGCAAGATCCTATGGCATGATGACTCTCCCACCTACCTTCCCTGGTTGCTGAAATTTAAAACTTTGGGCAGCCGCCACATAGCATCAATGAGCAGGCCTGCCCTGGAAGTCTTCATTCTACAGCGACGCTGCACAGCGGCTGCCTACAGAGGCCAGGTGGAGGTGGGTGGGGGTGTAGAGCCAAAACTGACTCTTCTGACTGCCAATTTTTAGGGAGGCCATAGCCCCCGTGGCCTCCCCCATTCTGTCACTTATACTGCAATCAAATAAAACGATTAAACTGGGTTCTTATGAGGTAATTTAACATAGTAACATAGTAGATGACGGCAGATAAAGACCCGAATGGTCCATCCAGTCTGCCCAACCTGATTCAATTTAAATTTTTTTTTTCTTTTCTTCTTAGCTATTTTAAGTGGTTTGAATATGTAGAACAGCATTTTACATACTTATATAATTACCTGGGGTTATACAGTTTAAGCACATAGCAATAGGCATTCCTGGGGATACTTTATGCAAGTATCGTATCAAAATACATAGATGTGCACTGATTTCTACTGGCATATTCACACCAAATTATTCTTGCCTCATGCCAGATGGAACTTTGTCCAGATATTGTCAGGAAGACTATTTTATAAAGGCACATAGACACACAGTTTGGCCTAGATTCTATGAAAGATGTCTAAAATTAGGCACCTAGATCACCATGCCCATCCTATCTAGGTGCCTAACTTATTTTATCTTTATTTACGTTTTTGATTAAACGCTTATCCAAAAGTACAAAGCGTTGTACAAAATATTTAAAAATAGCTGGAAGATAGCTGGAAAAAGCTTAATTGGCGCTGATAACAAGCAGTTAGCAGCTCATAATTGGCTTAAGTCAAAATTAAGTTGATGGTAGGCACCTACCAGAAAGTAGATATGTTTGGCATGGGAGGCGCCTAAACTGGACTTAGGTGCTGGTATTTAGGCCAAGTAAACCCTGGCATATTGTAAATAGTGAGTGCCAAAGTCCAGTTTAGGTGCTGCTAGATGCAGTGCTATAAATGGCGCCTAACTTAAGATTGACTGCTTTCCTCAGTGCCTATGTTTTAGGCGCACTATATATGGAATTGGGCCTTTAACTCTATAAAACAGGCACATCATTAAGCCCCTATTTGCTCTTCCCTCCTAGGCGACTCTTATACAAACTGTCTTCTTAATGTGTTGAACAGGGAGCTTGTTGGATTTTCAGGATCTGCATAATGAATACGCATAATATTAATCACTGTTATTTACCAATATGAATATTATTTAGGTGTCTATGGCACCACCTTTTTTTTGTTAAATATTTGCTTGTATAGAAAATGAGATGTCTTAGACAAAAATGAGGTATCTAATAAATAGACAAGATAATTTATCAAATACCATCTTTGGCTATGGGTTTTATCATCATTTAAAAATAAGATTACAAAATTAAAAATCCAATTGATCACTGGTCAGATTCTTCTAGCAGTTACTGTTTCATAAATTCAGTCACTGACCAGCCAGGGCAGAAATCTTCCCAATTCTGTTTTATTGGATTTTCCTATTATTCAGAAGATTGGATTTGGAATTAATTATACAACTTTCTAAATCCAAGCTCTACGGAAGGGTACAGGTATAGTAGGTATTTCCCTGCCTCAGAGGACTTACAATCTAAGTTGCACCTAAGGCAATGTAAGGGAAATGATTTGCCCGTGGTCACAAAGACCATCAGTGGGATTTGAATCCTGCCTTCCATCCATAGGCTAATACTCCAATCCAGAGCCATAGAATATTCTGTTTTAAAATTTTATGCACAATTCCTAATGAATGCTATCAAAATTGTCCTCTACTCTTGTGGCAGAATGTTATTGCTATCAGTGTAGGGCTATATTATCTAATGACTATCTTAATTTACAGTACTGGCTTGTTTTGTGCTTTGGTTAATCCTGGAACCTTCTCAAAAACACTAATCAATTAAAGGATCATCATCATCATCTTCTTGAAGCTGGAGTCTAGAAAATGTACGTGGAGAAGCTATTTTATTCTTTGTTATAATTATAAGACATGTCAGTGTAGTCAAAATCATGATGACTCCAACAACTATTCCAATAGCTTCTGGGAGACGTATGCACCACTGGTCCAATAACAAACACTTTGTATTAGCAAAGGTTCCATTGTTGGGCTCCCCTTTCAATCCAAGGATGTGACACATCATAGGGTAGATATCAATATTGTTTATTGTACTGTGCCTGTAACCTTTACGAAATGCAGGGCCATGGGCAGCCAGAAATGGGTGCATGCTGGGTAGAGCATTGTCATATCCATGGTTTCCCCCTTAAAGGAAAAAAAATATGAAAGAATAAAATTAATCTCAGATTTTCAACAGAAAACATCTGTATGAAAGTTTCATCATTTACTCCCCCCCTCCCCCCCCCTCCGCTGAAGCCCTATAAATCCCTACGGGCTTCAGGACAGTTACTGCAGCGGCAGCCACTAGCACGTCTTTGTAAAGGGGGGAGGGTGGCATTATTTCCTTACCTTAAATACAATTATATCTTCAAAGCAATTACAAGAGCAACTATAGAGTTAAATGTATATAAAAGATTGTACAAGGGAAAGCTGCTACATTCTATTCTACTGAGATTCATACAAAAGAAGCAGGACCCTGGTGAAAATTTAATGTAAAAATAAGCTGTCCAGCTGGAGAATAACCATGATTGTACGACTAGATGTAAACATACGTAACATTTAAAAATTAAGATGCTTCATTAAACCATGATCTGAGAAATGGCTTTTGAAAGTCTGTCTCATTTCGGTACATTTTTCTTTAATGATAAAATGTTAGCCTTATTATATTTGTTAAATGTAATTTGACAAAGTGCAAGTATCAACTGGGGTCCCATAAACATGCAAATACTGCCCATCTGTTGGAAAGAAATAGAAATGAACATGGAATGGCATCAGAATGTCCAAAGTAACTAAAACTAAATTAGTTTCCTTATCACTCTCAGTTTTTCAGCAATTTCAAGTTTAGTATGAAAGCAAAATGGGAAATTTTATATCCTGAAAGTAGCTGTATCTGCTGAACAGAGTGAGATGATTTTTTTTTTTTCAAAACAGTTTATTGAACGACAAATTAGAAACCAAGAAAGCAGCTGATATAACATTACAGAATGTGATTTTGAGTCTCTCTGCTTGAATTCCAGGTTCATGGGTACTTAGTACCTGTGGGCCTGTAAAAAGACATTGGCTGGCCAGTGCTATGGGGTTCTGTTACTCTGTATACTCTCCAATACAAATTATTCTGGATAAAGTCTACAAAGATTGCAACACAACTGCCAAAGGGATCCAGTTTTTAATATGTGTCCCAGCCCAGCCCCACTCTTCCTCATGGCGCCATCCCCTGAACATCCCAGAAAATACGTCATTTACACCAGTGATAGCAGGGATGGATAAGAGGAAATTTTCAATGCACTCTACTATCCTCTACCCAGCATCTATTCCCTCCAGAGACATAACCACAAAGGTGCCTTGGCTCCCTTACTTTGGGCTTATGTCCCCTCCAAAATTGTGGCACCAGCTGAATCATTGGCAGGGATGCCCAAGCCCCACTAGCCAAAGAGATCTATTGCCTGAGCTTCCTACTGTGCTATTTGAACAATGCAGTAGTTGGCAGCATGCTTCAGTCGCTAATGCAGCACCCCCACACAACTCAGTTCAGGCACTTGAAAGTGGAAAATAAGATATATTTTTATTGGACTAGCCTAATACATTTTGATTGACTGTCAGAGGCCAACACCTCCTGCCTGAAATCAGGTCAGGACAGCATACTGCCGTGGTATCCTCTCCTGAGCCGAGGAAGGAAGTTTTGGTCTATAAAAGTTAGTAAAAATGTATTAAAATTAGTCCACTATAAAGATAAATCCTTATTTTCCATTTTGTGTTTTATCTGTATTTATCAGCTTTTAAGAACACTGCTACCAGATTATTTTATTCTGAATTAAAAATAGAATTAAAATTAATGTTTCCATTTTTGTTGTCTAGTCATTTTACTTTTTCTAATTGTGTTGGTCCCAGTCTCTGGTTTCTGCTTTCCTTCATCTTCACTTAACTCCCTTGGCCAGTGTTTCCCGTCCATATGAATAAGAAGCCAAAAACTGGTCTTCGGGACATTTGGAGCATTGAGATTAAGCATCATATTACTGCGTCTCAATGGCCACGAATTTGGACTTGGAGGATGAGATGTACAGTGTCTGCATCTATGAGGCAAACTTGGTTTTTTCTGTTACATAGAGCATTTTGGACCCCAGTTCGTCTACAGAAGTTGGATAGCTCTAAGTCTAATAAATGATGGCATTGTCATCTTGAAGCTGGGACTTTAGATCATTTGTTATTCTACTGTTCATTGATTTTGGCTTTTTGGAAGTCAATATGAGGTCAAATAAATTGTTTATTAGAAAATCCGGTGGCATTATCGTATGATACTGTACTGTTTGGTATGTCAATGAGAGCTAAGAGCCAAATATCCTCTAACAATAATAGGCTTCTACTTATTATGACAGGGGTTGCCATACAACAGATTACGAATAACTGGAAGAATTGGAGTAGATTGAATTATAGTTTCTGGTGGAATTCTTTATGTAGTGTATATAAAATGGAAAGGGTAATAGCCACACAGCAGGGGTATTTAAGAAATGGATGTTTGGGAGCCTTTAACAAATTATTGTAATGATTGAATAATATTTTTCCCCTTAATTGTGCATGTCCAAGGTTGGGGAAGGGAGGGGTAGATTTTGGTCTTTGTATAAATGTAAGGAATGTGGGGATGGGGACTATTATATGATTTTCTGTGTTCATTAGGGGGGAGGGAGATAAGTTCTAAACTGGATTATTGCAGAATATTAAGTGTTGTATTTAAGTGTAACATGTTTTTATTTGCTGATACACTTATTGTAAGTTTTAAAAATGAATAAAGAATTATAAACATGTAATTTTCTCTTTCTCCCTTCCATTTTCTTTCAGTTTTTTAAATTTATTTTTCTGCCTCCCTCCAGTCTTTAAAAATGTCTCTCTTTACTTTGTCTGCCTGCAGCTTTTCCTCTTTCTCTCACTCTTGTTCTCCCCTGTATCCCTTCCTCTTAATAGCCAGTCTTTCACAAACTCCATCCTCTTTCCCTTTCCATCAGCATTTTTATCCCCCTACCCTGCCATCATCTCCCTCTTTTTTACACCTATCCTTCCATCCAGTGCCTTCCCTCTTTCTCTCATCCTCCTTCCATCCAGTGTAGCCCCCTCTCCCCCAATCCTTCTACCCAGAATCTTCTCTCTCTACACCCCTTTTCCATCCAGCATGTCTCCTCTTTCTCTCCCCATCTTTCCACTCATCTTTTGTCTCTTTTAACCCCTCTTCCATCCATCATTTCTCCTTCTCCCTTCCATTCTAGAGGCCAACCAAATTTCGGTTTCATACCAAAACTGGCCCCAAATCCTTTTTCTGCATTGTTTTGGTTTCAATGTGTGGCACAGTGGTTAGAGCTACCGCCTCAGGCTGTGGGTTCAAATCCCATGCTGCTCCTTGTGACCTTGGACAAGCCACTTAATCCCCCATTTCCCCAGGTACATTAGAGTGTGAGCCTTCCAGGACAGATAGGGAAAATGCTTGAGTAGCTGAATGTACACTACTTAGGTAATAAGTGGTATAAAAATAATAATTTTAAAAAAACCCCAAAAAATGATCATGTGTTTTTGGTGGAAGCTGAAAATTTGTACTTTGTCCTATCTCCCTTCACCTCCCCTCAAACAGGAGTTGCCTTTTCCCTTGCCTACCTGTAGGGGATCCCCTTTCCTGCCTTACAATCCCTGGTGTTCTAGGGGTGTAGTCAGGACACGAGTGATCCCCAGTCGCTCCTGCCCTTGCTGGCTCTGCTCTCAAAATAGCTGCCATGACTTATCATGGCAATCTTGTGAGACTACCGCAAGAGGTCATTGCAGCCATTTTGACAGTAGAACTGACATGCAAGAATGACTGGGGATCACTCCTGCCCTCAAGGCAACACTAGACCACAAGGGATTTAAGGTAGTCTGAGGTTGGGGGAGCTACTCTTTGCATTCTTTTTGTGAGTGTGACATGTGATTGCAAGTAATGCAGTTATGATCTTCTATAGTAGTTTATATGGTAGAGTGTACCAAATAAATGCTTTTGATACAAAAGTTTAGCATAAATTTAAGTCCATAATTTGGGATGATAAGCTTCCTAGGGATTAGCCTCTCTGGTGATATGACATCAGCTGTCACGCCAAATGTGATGCCAAAGTCAGCCATTTTAGTTTCAGTTTTTATTAGCTGAGCTCCATGTGTGCAGAGGCTATTTTGCTTGGAGGTAAAATATGGTCTTTTATTATTTAAATTATTATATACAGTCTGGCTTGGATACTATTTGGGTGATTCTAAAGAATTTCAAGACTCTGTTGGGTATGATGAAGATGCAGCGTTTTAATCAAACTTGTGTGGAAAAGCTAGATTCTATGAGAGAGAAACCTACATTGATTGTTTTCAAGGAACATCCAGTGAGATCATCAAGTTTGCAGACGACACAAAGCTATGCCGGGCAATCGGATCGCAGAAGGATAGCGAGGAACTCCAGAGTGACTTGTGTCAGTTAGAGAAATGGGCAGAGAAATGGCAGATGAAATTTAATGTGGAAAAGTGCAAAGTAATGCATTTAGGCAGAAAGAACAAGGAACACGAGTATAGAATGTCAGGAGCAACTCTGGGTAAGAGCCAACAAGAAAAGGACCTGGGCGTGCTAATAGATAGGACCCTGAAACCATCGGCACAATGCGCAGCAGCGGCAAAGAAAGCAAATAGAATGTTAGGCATGATAAAAGTAGATCGGAGAGCGTTATAATGCCGTTTTATAGAGCAATGGTCAGACCACACTTGGAATACTGTGCCCAACATTGGTCTCCCAACCTAAAGAAGGATAAAAACATAAGAACATAAGAAATGCTTCACCGGATCAGACCTTGGATCCATCTAGTCCGGCGATCCACACACGAGGAGGCCCAGCCAGGCCTACCCTGGCGAATACCTTAGTTATTCGTATCCCTCAATGTGGCTTTCAAGAAGATGTGCATCCAACTTGCCCTTAAATCCTTGAATGGTGGTTTCCTCCACAACCTCTTCCGGGAGAGCGTTCCAGGCGTTCACCACTCGCTGTGTGAAGCAGAATTTTCTGACATTTATCCTGGCCCTGTCCCCCCACAGCTTCAGTCCATGACCTCTTGTCCGAGTCACCTTTGACATTGTGAATAAAGTTGTTCCCTGCTCTATTTTGTCGAATCCTTTCAGTATTTTAAAAGTCTCTATCAGATCCCCTTGCAGTCTCCTCTTCTCAAGGGTGAATAATCCTAGTTTTCTGCTGGAGAGAGTGCAGAGATGAGCAACAAAGCTAGTAAAAGGTATGGAGAAACTGGAATACAAGGAGCGACTTAAGAGACTGGGATTGTTCTCCCTTGAGAAAAGGAGACTGCGAGGGGATATGATCGAGACCTTCAAAATACTGAAAGGAATCGACAAAATAGAGCAGGAAAAAAAATTCTTTACAATGTCTAATGTGACCCGGACAAGAGGACATGGACTGAAGCTAAGGGGTGACAAGTCCAGGACAAATATCAGGAAGTTCTGCTTCACACAAAGAGTGGTTGACACCTGGAATGCTCTCCCATAGGAGGTTATAGCGGAATCGACTGTCCTAGGATTTAAAAGCAAACTAAATGCACATCTCCTTACGAGAGGCATAGAGGGATATGGGTGACTAAAAATTACACCTGGCTGGGCCTCCGCGTGTGCAGATCGCCGGACTTCATAGACCGAAGGTCTGATCCGGAGATGGCGCTTCTTATGTTCAAGCACAAGTACTGATCAAGCTTATAATGTTAGTAGGGAAATTATATTTCAATGAAATTAGTTTCTATATTTAAAAATAGTTTGAGAAATATATTGCTCTTGATTGTAATTTTTTGAGCATATAGTCCTTGCATTCAGTAACATCAGCATGCTTTTTTTATTCTGGATTGTGCATCAGATTTGTATAATGTCTGCACTGTAGGCCAGTATCTGGACTCCTTCACTCTATTTTAGTAAGAATCTATGGGAAGATTAAGTTCTTACCTCGATAATCTTCTTTCTGGAATAAGGGTATAGGAATCCTGACTGTAGGTAATATCTCTCTGCTTGCAAGTTGTGTTGCAAAAGGGTGAAATTTACATTCTTCAACTCTGCCTCCTTCACTATTAGCTGTAGTGCCCCCTTCAGTTTGTACCAAAGCAATTGATCATCACTATAATGTAAAATAAGGAGGAATGAGGAACCTCCCCAACAATACATTTCTGTTCTGCTCTGTAAGAAAAAAATTGAACAAAGTTAATTAACATATTACTTAAACCCAGGTGGAATGAACAACCCACCTAATTAAAGTGCAACCAGTAATAACACTTATGGAGCTCATAGAGTCTCACTTACTGCCTTTTTTATATGACTGACAGAAGCAAATCTCCAGCTCTGATCAAACATATGTCTGAGACAGGAAGCAGGCAAACTCCAGACTGACGGGGTAGGTTGTCAGGACTCTTATACCCTTATTCCAGAAAGAAGATTATCAAGGTACGAACCTAATCTTCCCTTCTAGTGCAAAGGGTATAGGAGTCCTGATTGTAGGTAACGTACCAAAACATTCTCCCAAGTCTAGGGTGGGACAGAAGAGATTGCCTATAAAATCAATGACCCAAAAGCAGTATCCTCTTGTGCTGCCACATCCACTCAGTAAAAGTTGTAAATGTATGGAGAGTGGATCAAGTAGTTCCCTACAAATCTCCTCAACTGGGATCGCCCGAGTCTCTGCCCATGAAGAAGCCACCCCTCTAGTGAAGTGTGCTCTCAAGGAAATTGGCAGCTGTTTCCCAAAGCCAATGTACGCTGATAATATCGCCATACGAATCCATCTGGAAATGGTTGCCTTAGGTGCTGGCTTATCTAGTTTAGCAGCAATTGATGAGAACAAAAAACATAATCTGAGAGATGGAAATCACTGGTCACTTTGAGATAAAGGAGAACAATTCTCTGCACATCCAGCAATTCCAACTCTCTCTCTCCTCTTGAAGTCCATGGAAGAGAATGCTGGCAACCTAACATCCTTACTGATATGGAAGGCCAACACTACCTTTGGCAAAAAATGAAGGAACTGTGTAAAGAGATACTCCTACTTCAGTAAATCTGAGGAACGGCTCTCTGTATGATAGTGACATATATAGTAGCATACTAAATGACAGCAGATAAAGACCTGAATGGTCCATCCAGTCTACCCAACCATATATGCTCCATAAATTAATCATTTAATTTAAATGGTCCTTTTACTTAGATATTTCTGGGCCAGAAGCCCAGAGCTCTGCCCAATAGTGTGCTTAGGTTCTATCTACTGGAGTCTCCATCAAAGCTCACTCCAGCCCATCTTAACCATCCCAGCCATCAAAGCACTTCCCAGCCCTTCCTCAACTGAATGTCCATATATGGAACACAGACCGTGCAAGCCTGCCCAGTACTGGCCTTAGTTCCTATTCCATTCTCGTGTGTAACTTTGCCAGATAATCTCAGTCCTTCTCCAGAATCTTCTGTGAACATTGAACAGAAGTATTTGTTTAACATGTTTGCTTTTCCCTCATCACTCTCCACATATCTTTTAGTTTCGCAATTCAATTTTTCATCTTCTTCCTTTTACTAATATATCTAAAAAAATGTTGTCTCCCTTTTTTACATTCCTAGCCATTTGCTCTTCCGCTTGTGCTTTCGCCAGACATATCTCTCTCTTGGCTTCTTTCAGTTTCACCTAGTAGTCCTTTCTGTACTCCTCTTCTTGGGTATTTTTATATTTCATGAACGCCAGCTCTTTTGCCTTTATTTTCTCTGCCACAAGTTTAGAGAACCATTTCGGTTTCCTTTTTCTCTTGTTTTTATTTATTTTCCTCACATAAAGGCCAGTAGCCATTTTTATTGCTCCTTTCAGCTTAGACCACTGTTTTTCCACTTCCCTTATGTCCTCCCATTCTAACAGCTTTTTCTTCAGGTATGCTCCCATTTTACTAAAGTCCGTACGTTTGAAATCTAGGACTTAGAGTTTTGTGTGGCCGCCCTCCACTTTAGTTATTATATCAAACCAAACCGTTTGATGATCACTATTTCCTAGGTGGGCACCCACTCAAAGATTAGAGATACTCTCCCCATTTGTGAGGACCAGATCTAGTATTGATTTTTCCCTCGTGGGTTCCGTCACCATTTGCCTGAGCAGAGCCTCTTGAAAGGCATTCACAATCTCCCAACTTCTTTCCGATTCCACATATGGAACATTCCAGTCCGGCAGATTGAAGTCACCCAACAGCAGCACCTCCTCTTTCTTTTCAAACTTTTGGATATCTGCAATCAGATCTTTATCAATTTGCTGCAACTGAGTCGGAAATCTGTGGACTACACTCACGTAGATAGAAATTTCATCTTCTCTTTTCAAAGTGATCCATATTGCTTCTTCCTCTCCCCATGTCCCCTGCATTTCAGTCACTTGGATTTCGATCTTTACATAGAGAGCTACTCCTCCACCTATTTGACCATCTCTGTCCTTCCTAAAAAGATTAAATCCCGGTATGTTTGGATCTCATCCATGGGCGTCACTGAACCATGTCTCTGTGATAGCAACAATATCCAGGTCTGCCTCTAACATCAGGGCTTGCAGATCATGAACTTTGTTGCTTAGACTGTGAGCATTTGTGGTCATCGCTTTCCAGCTATCTTTCAGTGGTAAACTCATCTTTCGTATAGGTTTATGTTTAGTTTCATTTCCTGTAACATTGCTAAGAAGTGAGTTGATAATATTGTTTACATTGCTATCTGTACTACCATCACATCTTGTCTTTTGCTGGGGGTGGCCTCCATAATTGTATTTCATACATAAGCCACCCCCACCTTCTAGTTTAAATGCCTAGAAACATATTGTCTAAATTTCTCAGTATGGATTCTTTTTCCTGCTATAGTAAGATGTAAACTATCATTACAATATAGTCTCTTGTCTTTCCATGTATTTCCCCATCCACCTATGTACTTAAAGCCTTTTTGATGACACCAGGCTTTGAGCCATCTATTGAAGTCCTCTGTGTTTTTTACTCTTTGCTTTCCCTTTCCATATGCAGGCAGTACTTCTGTAAAAGCTAGTCTTTACAAAAGGTTTCAAGCCCTCACCAAGCTACCGAAAAACTTTCTCTGCTGCAAGTGCAGAGTTGTTGGCCATGTCATTTGTTCCCAGATGGATAACAACATCGGTGTTAGAATCCTTAGTTTCTTTCTTAATTATAGTCAGTATTTGCCTGGAACTCCTGGTAGCAGAGGATCCTGGAAGACATTCTCTATTTTGGTCTCCTTGTCCTGTGTTCCAAGGTTAATGCCACTGATGATGGAATCCCCCAGCAGCAATAGTTTTCCGTTTTGGGCTTTTTTATTTGTGCTTAGGGTGCACTCTCTCTTTCGAGTTACCTTCACTGGTTCCTGTCCCACCTCAATTCTGTTTTCTTGAGTATCACAGTGCACTAGTGGAGCGAAGGAATTCTGTAGAGGTAATATTTGTGAAGGTGGATGTTTCTGTGTTACATGTTGTAGTCTTCCTGAGTCTACTGTGACCCATTTATTCCTTGGTGATTTCATTCTTTGAGGTAGAGGTGGTAAGTTGGTATGATTTTGTGGAGTGATGGAAGCTGCTTTAATTGTATTCAATTCCTGTTTAAGTTTGCAGAGCTCCTCCTTAACACTAGCAAGTTGAAGATAGATGGAGCAAGCCTTAAGCCTCCAAATAGTGTGTCCTGGAATTAAAGCACTACAGTGATTGCATTGAATAAAGGTCATCTTGATTGGTTGGGAAGTAAATTGATTTGAGTAGACTTGGGGTTCCATTTACGAAGCCACGCTAGCGGTTTAACGCACGTAATAGCGCACGCTAAACTTCCGGCCATGCTAGCTGCTATCGCCTCCTCTTGAGCAGGCAGTAGTTTTTTGGCTAGCGCGGGGGTTAGCACATGATGAAAAGTCATGCGGTTTCGTAAAAGGAGCCTTTGATTATTTGGTTCTCTATTGAGTAGTGGCTCGTGGCCAGCAGGGGGTGCTGGTTATGGGACGGGAATTGATGTTAGGACATGATAAGTGCAGTATTTTTTGTGGAGTTTTTTTTCTACAAAAGGCCAGTTTTTCGTATGATTCTGGGTAATTCTAGTTAGACAAACATCTGTGTTAGTTAAGGACCGCGCCCAAATAGAAGCGTACGAAAAACAGGTGAATAAAACATTTAAATATAATGTAGCTAAGTCCAGAAGAAAAAACACACTAAAGATTAATATAAGGGAAAGAATGGTGTTTTCTTGTGTACTTTGTTGTTGAGTCAAATCATGGTGGAAATCTTGATTACATGATTACATGGAATCCAGTTTGGGTTCTCTGTTTGGACACCATCTTGTGCCAGTGAATAGTTTTCTGTCTTCTTTGTCCTCTCTGAGTTTTCCCGCTCCCAGCCTCGTGGTGTTAATTAACACCAGCTGTGCTTGCTTTAGACTGGTAAAGAAGGATAACGTGTTCTAAACTAAGATATAAAATGCATTAAGTATGAATGGCTGAGTTATGAATGGAATGAATGGGGCCCCTGGAGTGATTTGTGTGACTGGAATGATGGCTGTGACTGTGGTGAACAAAAGGAATAAGTTTTGAAAAACATATTTTATATATTTTAAACCTGAAGAAACACTAAGGAAAAATCCTGAGCACAACATCTGGAAATAGTCAGTCTCCAGCATAGGAAGGGGGGGGCATTGGAAGCCCATGCTTATCACTGTGTGTAACATGAAGCTGTCAGCTTTCCTCTTCCAGGCTAAAGTTACTGTCAATTTAGGGAGAGGTTGAGAATTTCTCAGCACCCTGTTAATAATTGTAGAATTCTTTTGCATAATGTTATAATGTTAATTCAGAAATCAATAATTTTCTGAAACTTTGTCTAACTTTTAAATGTGGAGGAATGTTTCTTTGTCCAACTTTAAGACCACCCATAGAATTGTTATTGGCTGGTATACTGATGATGTCACTGAGCTAAAAGTTATATAATAGAATGTAATAAGATATGAAAACGAGACCATTGTGAGAAGGCCAGCCTTTGGCCACAATGATGATCTCCCATTAGCGCAACGTAAGCAATTATGCTGATGCTTTTGATCTAATAATGGAAAAATAGAAACAATAATTCAATAAATCTTGGTTATAATTTTAAAAACCTTGCGCTGGTGTCATTTTGCAAGTATTATTATTTTCAAACCGGAAGCTTTTACAAAGGCGTTGATGACCCTTGCTCACTATATATTTGGTTTTAAAGTTGGTAGTCAAAATATAAACAACCTGCATTAAGCAGATGACATAAGAACATAAGAACATAAGCAATGCCTCCGCCGGGTCAGACCATAGGTCCATCCTGCCCAGCAGTCCGCTCTCGCGGCGGCCCAAACAGGTCACGACCTGTCTGAATAACCAGAAGGGGCCCCCTTGCCACCTTGGTTTCCCATTGAAGTCCTATCTTCCCATCGAAGTCCTAATCCTCCGGTCTTGCACATTCACGACTTGGTTGGGTTTCCATATTATTACCTGGTTAGTTTTCTATACTTGTATTTCATTCCAGCACCTCTCTCAGTATCCCACGATCCCTTTATCCCTCAGGAATCTGTCCAATCCCTGTTTGAATCCCTGTACTGTACTCTGCCTGATCACTTCCTCCGATAGTGCATTCCAAGTGTCCACGACCCTTTGGGTGAAAAAAAACTTCCTTGCATTTGTTTTGAACCTATCTCCCTTCAGTTTCTCCGAATGCCCCCTCGTACCTGTTGTCCCCTTCAGTCTGAAGAATCTGTCCCTATCCACCCTCTCTATGCCCCTCATGATCTTGAAGGTCTCTATCATATCTCCCCTGAGCCTCCTCTTTTCCAGAGAGAAGAGCCCCAGCCTATCCAACCTCTCGGCGTATGGGCAGTGTTCCAGCCCTTTTACCAGTTTCATTGCTCTCCTTTGGACTCTCTCAAGTACCGCCATGTCCTTCTTGAGATGTGGTGACCAATACTGAACGCAGTATTCCAGATGTGGACGCACCATCGCTCGATACAATGGCATGATGACTTCCCGCGTCCTGGTTGTTATGCCCCTCTTTATGATGCCCAGCATCCTGTTGGCTTTTTTCGAGGCTGCTGCGCACTATGCAGATGGCTTCAGTGATGCATCCACCAGCACACCCAAGTCTCTCTCAAGTCTGCTGTCTCCCAACAATGCCCCCCCCAATTTGTAGTTGAACAACGGGTTCTTTTTCCCTATATGCATGACCTTGCATTTTTCCACGTTAAAGCGCATTTGCCATTTGTTTGCCCAGTCTTCCAGCTTGTCCAGGTCTGACACAATGTTCATTGCCAGTAGTAAAGAAGACATGTTGTACCTACTGAGAAAAGTTAAAGCCGAAAGTCATAACATGAGATTAGAACTGAATATAAATAACACAAAGATTATGATCATGGAAAATGATGAAGATTTTTAGCTTAGAAGTTGTAAAGAGGAAGCAACTAGCAAGGAAGAAATAATCTGCAGAATAGCAATTGGTTGCTGTATAATGAAGGCTCTTGATAAGGAATTTAAAGGCAAGGAAATAACATTTAAAATGAACATCAGACTGGTTCATGCACTCATTTTCTCAGTGGCCAATTAAGGATGCGAAAGCTAGACATTATGGAAACAAGATAGAAAGAGGATTGACTCATTTGAAATCTGATGCCGGAGAATGATTCTATGCGTGCCACGGACTGCCAGAAGAACTAATAAATTGATTTTGGAAGAGATCAGACCAGATATGTCACTCAAAGCCCACAAGATGAAGTTATGATTATCTTATTTTGGTCATACTGTTAGAGAGATCATTCATTCATTTTTCTATACCGTTCTTCCCAAGGAGCGTAGAACAGTTTACATGAATTTATTCATGTACTCAAGTATTTATCCCCATCTGCCCAGTGGGTTCACAATCTATCTAATGTATCTGGGGCAATCACTGGAGAATGACATCATGTTTGGGAAGATCAAAGGAACTAGATGAAGAAGGCGACCAGCAACTGGGTGGCTAGACATGCTGACACCTACTATGGGGATGACACTGGAGGATCTCGTCATATTTACACTCAACTGACTTCTTTTTCACTAGGACTCAAACTCGAGTATGTTGTAATGCCAATAAATTGCCCAACAATTTTAAAATAATTTTTTAGAGAACACTTCAGTTTATTGATTTTGCCTAACACCATCATTTTACTTTTTCTTACTGTAAGTACAAACACTACTATACAACAAACAGTAATTTGCAATAAATTTTGGATTTGATTTTGATAACTCCTCCAGGATTTATTTATTTATTTTATTATTTATATGCCTTTGACTTCGTGGATCATCACCTTCTATTAACAAAACTGTCAGAAATTGGTATAACTGGAACAGTGCTAAAATGGTTCTCTGACTTCCTACAAAATAGAGAATATATTGTTAAAAAGAATGAAGAGATCTGCAAACCTTGGAAGGTCTTCTGTGGGATGCCTCAAGGTTCTCCACTTTCCCCCATCCTGTTTAACCTTTACATGAGTTCCCTTGGAAACATCAGATTCGATGATGAAAGCATAATGTCCTACGCAGATGACATTCTTCTCCTCATCCCCATAAACAACAACCAATCACATGTCACCAACAAAGTATCAACCAATATTGAAAGAATCCAAAATTGGGCAACAATCAACAAGCTAAAACTAAACCAAAATCTTATTCTTCCACAAAGCCCAACAGACAGCACCGACAAGCATCACTCTCCGAACGGGCCACGCCCTCACAGTTGATAAAACCTCCAAAATCCTAGGCTGCATTCTTGACTCCACACTAACCATGGAAGCCCAAATCTGTAATATTCGGAAAAAGTCCCTCTTCACCATGAGGCAACTAAACTTTCAGACTTTGCTCTGATTGTACAGTCGATGATCCTAACACAGCTGGACTACTGTAACTCTGCCCACACTGACCCACAAAATGCAACTCATACAAAACACAGATGTAAGACTAATTTTCAACCTGAAAAAATACAACTTGATATCAGCCTTCATCAGGCAACTACACTGGCTACCCATCCCATTACAAATAAAATTTAAATCTTCATGCATCATATACCAAACTCAGCGGCTCCACTCATCCAACTCTTCTTAAAAGCATGGTCTACCTCCCACAGAACCCTTAACAGGATACTACTGAACTACCCTTCAACAAAGAATCTCCAATACAAGCGAATCTTTCACTCCATGCTCACCTTCCTTGGAGTGAAAACCTGGAATGACCTCGCTGAAACGACCAGAACAGAACCCAACTACACCACATTCCGGAAAGAACTGAAAACCAGCCTCTTTGACACTTAAAACTTCTCAGATCTTCCCTTGCCCCATGTTTCCCATTTTCTCCTTCCCTACTCTCTTCACTCCTCTCTCTTTTCTTTGTAAGTCGCCTTGAGTCTGCTTAGGTATGTGTAATGCAGAAATAGAAGATTAGATTAGATACGACTTATATCCTAAGTAGTTGACAGTCAGGTACTTTATCATATTTGCTCAGGGTCACAGGAACAGTGAGGGATTTGAACCCACAACCTCAGGGTGCTGAGGCTGTAGCTCTAACCACTGCACCACACCACAGTGGCTGTAGCTCTAACCACTGTACCACACCACAGTGGCAGAGGGTCCTCCGGTTCTTCCCTGCCAGCAACAGAGGTGGCTTCCTTGGGAGGACACTTTCAGGAGCAATGGATGTTTAGCATACTGTGTAGTAATTTAATATAATAAAATGCTAGGTCGTGCATGCGCACTCAAAAGTCGTGTTCCCTGATCCGTTGCGGAAACACGAGTGTGCATGCGCGCGTTTTACGTCACCACCTGCTCGCTTAATACTTCACAGCCTCCCTGCTCTACACAAGCCGGACCGCAGCCAGACGACGATCTCCGTTCCTCCTGCCGCCGCCTATCTCCGTTCCTCCTTTGTCACCCACCCCCTTCTCTTCCCGCGGGCCCGAATGGCGATTCCAGCAGCGTAAGCCGGACCGCAGCCAGACGCCGATCTCCGTTCCTCCTGCCGCCGCCTATCTCCGTTCCTCCTTTGCCACCCACCCCCTTCTCTTCCCGCGGGCCCGAATGGCGATTCCAGCAGCGTGTGCATAAGTCTTCACACGCTGCTTCGGGCCCTTCTACTGCCCTGATTTGCTCTGCCGCATCTTTGATGATGTCATCAGGGACGTGCCAGAGTAAATCAGGGCAGTAGAAGGACCCGAAGCAGCGTGTGGAGACTGATGCAAGCGCTGCTGGAATCACCACGTTTGTAGTCCGGACCGCGGGAAGGGAAAAGGGGGGGGGGTAGAGGAAACGCTAATGCTGCTGCACAGGGAACTGGTGGGGGGGAGGGAAATGGAGGGGGAGGGAATGCTGCTTTGGACAGACAGACAGAGAGAGGAAGGGAAACACAAAGAAAATAAGAAAGACACAGGGGCAGGTGCACAGGGAACTGGTGTGGGGGAAGGGAAATGGAGGGGGATGGAATGCTGCTTTGGACAGACAGACAGAGGGAGGAAGGGAGACAGAAAGAAAAGAAGAAAGACACAGGGGCAGGGAGATACACAGAAAGACAGACAGGCAAAGGGGGCCAGGGACAGAGACAGACAGAAAGGACAGCGGGAGCCGCGTCAGGAGGGGTGCGGGATGCGGCAGTGGGAACTTTTCCAATGGGTGCAACTGGGCAGCTGTCGGGAACCTCTGATCAGGGGCAGAGCAAGGTAAGAGTATCATAGGGATAAGAAGGAGGAGGGGGGATAAAAAAGGAAGGGATGCCTACTGCTGGACAGGAGGAGAAGGAAAGAGATGCTGATGGACAGGGGGGGTGAAGAAAAAGGAACAGAGGACTAATGTTGGACAGGGGGAGAAGGAAAGAGGTGCTGCTGGACAGGGGGAGGTAAAACAAAGGGAGAAGGGCTGCTGCTGCATAAGGAGAGCAGTGAAGGGGTGGTGGTGGACACAGGGGAGGGGAGGTAAAAGGAAGGGAAAATGGACAGGGGGAGCAGGCAAGGGGTGGTGATGGACAGCCAAGGAAAAAGAAAGGCAGAAAGAAAGAAAGCGGCTAAGGAGAGAGAGAGAAAGAAATAAAGACAGACACACACACATATGTTCTAGCACCCGTTAATGTAACGGGCTTAAAGACTAGTGTTCTAATACAAGGTAAGCTCAGCACACTGACCTTTCGCCCTTGTGTATGAATACTGAATCATTCCTCATTCCCCCCTCCCTTCTTGACCCAAGACCCCTGTCACATATTAACCCTTATCTTAATTGAGCAGTCCTTATTAGGAAAGGACATCAGCTGACAGGCATTGAGGATGTGCAGACTCAGATTCTGCCACATGTTAATCAGGCCCTTGTCTAAGTGCTGAGTTGGAGAGTGATCATGAGGTAAAGCACGAGGCAAAGGGCAGTTGATCAAGATGTAAAAGCATGTACCTGTGTTTCCACCAATGTAAAAGCATGTACCTTTGTATCCACCAATCATTAGGTGTGTAAATGAGGGAGTTACTATGATGTCATTAGCTTAGAAGCATAATAAAAAGGGACTCGGACCTAGCCCCTGGCAACGCCTCCATCCCGACTCTAAGACTGCGCGTGTGTGTTTCCTGTGTGACATCGCTACAATACTGTTCCCTCTTCTACAATGCAGCAGGTAATTCTGCACCTGTAATAGCTACAGATGACCTAAAGTAACACTACTGAAAGGACGATCATGGAAGCAGGGATGAATATACCTGGGAGGGTGCCCTAAGAAGGCTCATTGTCTATAACTTACAAAGGAATTCCTGGCATACCAGTTAAGGCGCACTACTTTATATTATTTCTGTGATAAAATAGCTTTATAGCGTTTTATAGTAAGAATACACTGTGGGTCTGAATTACTAGAACTCTTCTCATAATTTATGTTAACAGGAAGAGACTTTGATGAATCAAGTTCTAAGTAAATACACCACTGAAAGGTAGTAAAGTTCTACAGTCAGATTTCATAAAATTTTGAAAAATGGCTTTGCAAATATTGGCTAGTTAAGATAAAGCTGAAAATAAATAATTTGAAATGCTACAAATCCACAACATATACCGTATTTTTCGCTCCATAAGACGCACCTGACCATAAGATGCACCCTAGATTTAGAGGAGGAAAACAAGAAAAACAAATTCTGAACCAAATTATCCCTGCCAGGCTCTACAGCCAACCCTACAATCCTTGCCAAGCTCTGCACCCTGTCACCCCTCCCTGCTAGGCTCTGTCCCCTGTCCCCCCTCTGGTGGTCTAGTGGTAGGCCGGGACAGGAGGGATCTGTCCCTGCCGACTAACAATTTTTCACACACCCCAGTACCTTTTTTAATCATCCTCTTGTTACCCCCCAGTACTTTTAAAATCATTCCCTCGTACCCTCCCCCCCCCCGTACTTTTAAATCATCCCCCCATACCCCACCAGCACTTTTATGGTAAACAATTTTTGATTGATGATAAAGAAAAAGAAAACCAAACAGCATGATACACAATAAAGCATACAACTGCAAGAAACTCAAACAACCAGTAAATAAAGATATCATCATTAATGCAGAGAAACCTCCCCCTCCCAATCTGTCAGCTTCCTCTCCCCCACCCCCCTTGCAGCGACTCAGGAATTGCCCTAAAAGATCCAACCCAGCGTCCCAGGGCCTTTGACTCTTATAAGCCCAAAATACGGGGACCCACCCAGCCCTGTAGGAATCTACCCCCCAGTACTTTTAAATCATCCCCCTGTACATCCCAATACTTTTAAAACACCCCCCTCCCTGCCGCCATCGCCCCCTTTTAAAACACCCTCCTGCCCGCCCTGCTGTAGTACCAGTGTGTTTTCCTCCCTCGCTAGCGGTGCACAGGTCAGGAGCAAGCTTTCCGCGCTCCTGCTTGGGCCTGCGCCGGTATCTGAATGGCTCTCAGTTCTCGCGGGACTTGCGAGAACTGACGGCATCCATTCAGATAGTGCCACGGGGCCAGGCGGGAGCGCGGAAAGCTTGCTCCTGACCTGTGCACCGCTAGTGAGGGAGGGAAACACACTGGACCATCAGATACTATAGCGGCAGCGGGCGGGTGTTTTAAAAGTACTGGGTGGTACGGGGAGGTCGATTTAAAAGTACTGGGGAGGAATTCCTACAGAGCTGGATAGGTGCCCATATTTTGGGCACCAGGTATTACAGCAGCAGGTGGCAGCGGTGTGTTTTAAAAGGAAGGGGCGGTGGCAGGGAGGGGGGCGGTTTAAAATGGTGTGGGTTTTGGGGAAAAAAAACCTGTAACTTCGCTCCATAAGACGCACCAAGATTTCCACCAACTTTTGGGTGGGAAAAAAGTGCGTCTTATGGAGCGAAAAATACGGTAATTTTTTGGCAATTATTGAAAGGATTTTGTAGTATAAATGTGCAGAAGCTTTGCTCCTATATCTACAATGGTATCTTTTTTTGTTAACTCTGCCACATTAACAAGAACCACAAGTACACAAAAAAGATGCCACTTACCAAATGAGATTGATTTGTTTTGAACAATCGACCATCCTTCATCTGCAACCAGAATGATGGGCTGGATGCGGTTATTGTGTTTATAATGGTATCTGTTTGGGATATCCTCTTTCAGATAAGCCTTCATATAAATACTGCAATTTTTCAGGAAATTATATACCTGAGTTATATCTGGGGAAAAAACAAATGTTACATAGATTGAAATCTATAACAGCTTGTATAATTACACTGGACAACAAATTTTTCCAAAAGTTTTGCTTCCTTACAACAGATTTGTGATTAGGATAGAACCCTTCAAAAGAAACACAAAAACAGATTATGTACTTACCCTGGTAAGCTCTTTTCCAGTAGATAGGTGAGACATTCTAGACCACATGTGTCAAACACAAGGTCCACGGGCCAAATCCAGCCCGCCTGGCCATTTTATGTGGCCCGCAGTGACTGTGCGCATTACATTACATAAGGGGTGTCCAACTCCCCGGTTGCAGGCACCCGGCTGGAGGGTGATGCGGCATTTTGCTCATTGCCACCCCTGGGTGTTTACCTTCTGGCCGGCTCTCTCCTCACTGCCGCACTCGTTTCTCTGCACAAAGCCATGGGCGGCGGCAACTGAACTGGAAGCCTTCCGTCTGATATTGCGATGTCAGCGAGAAGGCTTCTGGCTCAGGTGCGGGATTTGCATAGGAGCCGCCGCTTTGTGCTGAGAAACAGGTGCGGCAATGAGGAGGAGGGAGGCACAGAATGGAGGGAGGGAGAGGGGCGTGTTGGAACTCAAGAAGGAGGGAGCACAAACTTTGGACAAATGATGGAAGGAAGGAGGGAGGGGTCATGAACTTGGGACATAGAATGAAAGGAAGGAGGAAGAGGAGCATGAGCCATAGGATGGAAGAATGGAGAGAGTGAGGGAAAGAGATGCTGAGGTGAGGGAAGGAATAGAAAGGGAGAATTGGGTGTCTGAGAGAGGGAAAGAGAGATGGTGCACATGGAGAGATGAAGAAAGAGGAGAATGTTGGACAGAGAGAGGGAGGGAGAGAGAATTATTGGACATGGTGGTAGGAAAGGAGTGACATAGAGATGCATGGGGAAGACTGAGATGCCAGACCACTGGAATGGGAAGGAGAGAGAGAGAAATGCTAGACCATGGAAGGGAAGGAGGAAGAAGAGAGATGCCAGACCACAGAAGAGAGAATAGAGAAGGAAAGAGATGTTAGACCTAGGAAAGAGGAAGGAAGGAGAGAGAGATGCCAGACTACGGGAGAGGAGAGAGATTCCATGCTATGGGAAGGAGAGGAGAAAGATGCCAGACCTTATGAGGGGGAAGAGGGAAGACAAGGTTGTCTGACCATGGGAGAGGGATATGATGCACAGGGATGGAGGGGAAGGGGAGACAGAGGAAGGAGATGGTGCACAGCAGGGAAGAGATAAGAAGAAATGCTTCTTATGGATAGATGGGAATAAGAGAGAAGAAAGAGGGAGGAGATGGTACACATGGATAGATGGGAAAGGAAAGCATGGAAAAATAGATAGATTTTGAGAAGAAAGCAGAAAAATGGAAGAAAGTTGAATGTTAAAAGTTAATGCTAAAGATGGATGTATCCAAACATAGAGAAAACAGATCTTTCTAAACAAAAATCTACCCCACAACTAAATTAATTTCAACGATAAGGGGTTAAAGGATATTTCACAATCACTTTATATTATGATAATTGACATAAATATACCTTCAAACTATTTTTCTTTTTTAAAACATATTTTTGTCCTTTTTTCTTCATTTATGACAAATCCAATTAAAACACCCTTAAGTGGTCAACTAGGAGGATGGTATATCATACAGTATGAACAGTTTTCAGTGCATAGGACCTCACATAACATACATTATCCCAAATCCATATTCTGTCCAGTTTTCAAAAAAAATAATCATTTATACCATTATCTCCATCCCATCCTTTATCTTTCTATAATATCTGTGCTTCAATTGTGTTCAATTTCATCAATCCAACTGCCCCATAGAACAACTATTTTTCACTTGCTTAACATGTGACTTAATTTTTCTAAGCAACACATCTTATTCAGCAGCGTTTCAGTCAACTGACCTTCATCGGGGGATATTGAGTTTGCTAGATTGCTCACCCAAGCTATCAAGATGCATACAGGAATCACCTCTTCTTCCATAATATAATGTGATTGTGAAATATCCTTTAACCCCTTATTGTTGGAATTAAAGATAGATGTATGGCAGAAAGGGAAGGAGAGAAAAACAGCAAATGGATAAGGTGGCCCTGGATACACAGTTAAGAGCACAGACAGAAGGAAATGCAGCCAGAAACTGGGAAAAGATGGTTTGAAAAACAAAATCACCAGACAATAAAAGTAGGGGAAATGATTTTATTTTCAATTTAGTGATTGAATAGTGTCAATTTTGTCTATATTTTGCACTGTTCCAATTATATTTATATTTTTATTTATATACCACCTATAGCCTAAATGGTTTACATTCAGGTACTTAAGGATTTTTCCCTATCTGTCCTGGTGGGCTCTCACTCTACCAAATATATCTGGGGCAATGGGGGGATTAAGTGACTTGCCCAGGGTCACAAGGAGTAGCATTGGATTTGAACCCACAACCTCAGGGTGCTGTGGCTGTAGCTCTAACCACTGTTCAACACACTCCCACAGGAAGAAATGCATTTGTTTCTATTTTTCTGAGGTTGTACTGCATGTGGAGACTTGAATCTTAAGGTTTTGTTTGTATATATTAGTACTTTTAGTTTGTGGTCCCATATTTGCATAGGGTTTATCTGTGTTCTGCTAGGAATGAATGTTGAGAAGCATACAGTGTGCTTTGTGTAGTTTAATTTTGTGGTTAATCATTATGTATTGTTAATAAGATTATATTGTGTATATTTATGAAAAAATGAATGGAAAAATGGTATTACAATTAAGTAATATTGTGGTGGGGTCTGGGATGGAGATTGGGCGGGGTCTGGCTCGTGACTTAGCCTGTGTTTTAGATTTCGACCCTTTTATGTGATTGAGTTTGATACCCCTGTACTAGACAATGGGATTATTTCCCCATGCTCTGCAAAAGGAATACACTCTGGATCTTTCATTCTGCCTCTGTAGTATTTCACTAATCAGTTTAGCGCCCTCTACAGTCAGTACCCAAGCACTGAGAGGCACCCACATATGTGAAGTAGAGGCACCTGTAGTAACAGGCTAAACCAGACATGTCAAACTCTGGCCCGCGGGGTACTGAAATTTGGCCCGCCAGCCAATTTCAAATTTTCCCCAAAGCAGCCCACCCGTACAAGCGCCACATCATATGTAGGTTCACGCGGCTTGCAGAGGATCGCTGGTCAGCAGTAGTGATCCTTGCAGGCTGCCATAGCCTCAGCTGCAAGTTCCCTCTAGTGCGGGCCCGCCCCTCCTCTGACGTATGGGACTGCGGGCGGGACCACGCCAGAGGGAACGTGCAGCTGAGGCTACAGTGGCCTGCTAAGATCGCTACTGCCGACCAGCGATCCTCTGTAGGCCGCGTGAACCTACAAATCCACCGCCGCTGTGGGTGGATTCACTCTTCTGTCATCCTGACTTTGTTCTTCCTAATCACGGGCAGTTAAGCTGTTTATAGACTGGCTTTTGGATAGTTCAGTATAGAATGTGGTATATACTACTACTTTAACCTAACAATTCCCAGAGCCTTTTACAGAAAATGAAGATGGCACAAAGCTTTAAATCTGAGAAATTGAATTAATATTGAATTTACAACTTTTAATCCCTGAGCCAATTGTACTTTTATCAGAAAGAAACTAAAAGTTCTGAACAATTAAAAGGAAAATGTGTTTGACCCTCATATTTCCATATTATTTAAGACAATATTTGACTGTAATGTTTTATTTTTAAAAACAATGTTAAAGATTTTTAAATTTTACTTCGAAATTTGTAAGAGGCAACTCTATTGCAGAACTTCAATTGTAAACACATGTAAATACTGAAGCTGTTTTTGTAGTCCTGTAGAAATGCATGGCTGACATTATTCTGAAATACTACTTTGTCCCCATTCACCTGCTACACTAAAATTAGGCACCCAGAAAAACTATGAATAACTTAGTATGTCAAGTCATCACATCATGCCACCATCTGATAAAGCATGCTTAAAACACACATGGGAAATATCAGAACGCCACCTGTCTGATACAGCACAGTGTGGCAGCACTCTTTACGGGCTCACCCAATCGTGCATTTACTAACAAAATTAATTTTCTTAATCTTTTTTGTCTTTTGTATTTTTTAATTACCACTATATCACCAGAGGGGGGACAGGGTACAGAGCCTGGCAAGGAGGAGTTACAGAATGAAGAGCCTGGCAAGGAGTGTGGGGTTGGGTGCAGAGCCTGGCAGGGAGAATTTGGTTTAGAATATTTTATTTCTTGTTTTCCTCCTCTAAATCTAGGAGCGAAAAATACGGTAATTTTCTAACATTTCAATCTTCTTATTATTTTGTCTTTAATTAAAGACAAAGAGATATCTTTTAAAGTTCTCATTTCTTCTTTTAACGATATCAGCTGAGTGGATAATGCAATTTTAGTCCCTGCCAAAGTCTCTGATAAGGCATCAATTTTACTTACAAGAGAAGATATTTCTTTAGTGGATGTGTCCACCTTCATATTAAGTTTCTGGAGAGCAGTCCATATGCACTCTAACACCACTTCGGGCATTTTCTTGCTTAGAAATGCAGCAGAGTGCTCCATAGGTCTAATTTGCCCCAAAGATCCTGCTGCAAAATCATCCCCAGAAGGGGCCTCCAATTTAGCAACTTCCGCCAAGGGAAACCCCTCCAAATTTGCAGGGATCAAAGGGTGAAGCAATGGATTGGTCTCTGGGGAAGAGAGTCACACATCCAGTCCCAATGCCATTGAGTCTCCCTCCTTGCAAGGCAACACTGGGAAGCCTCCAGAGTCTAATGTCTGAGCTCGGACCGCAAAAGTCTTGATTGCTGGCTGCGAGGTAAGGGCGGTTTTAGAATTCAGGGGAAGAGCTTTAATGAAAGATTAAGTTCTTACATTTACTAATCTTCTTTCTTGTAAATCCATACTTTGTTCCAGGACCAGTGGGTTATTTCCCTCCACCCACCAGGATCTGTAGGAAGCCTCAAAATTTCAGAGGCTTTTACCCCTCCCCACTCATCACTGAGCATGCTCCTATGCTCACCAGTCAGTCTTAAAGCAGCCAAGAAGTCTGTAGAGAATAAGAACAAGAGAGAGAAAGAAATGGGGAACTCCTCGGCAAGCAAATAAATTCTGCTCATAGAAACTTATGCAACAACAATAAAAAATGAAATAACAGGTTATGAAATATTGGAAACCCCAAATAGTGCTATAGGGAGACACAGCCTGCACTGTCAGAAGGGGATGAAATAACAGGTTATGAAATATTGGAAACCTGAACAACAAAATAGTGCTATAGGGAGACAAAGCCTGCACTGTCAGAAGGGGGCGCCTGAACTAGGGCTCCCCCCCCCTCAAATTAAGTGCTAAACCCAGTCTGATGGCACTCTTGTAAAGGCTGGACAGAAAACCAGCTTACCAGTACCTGTTAAGGCAGAGAATCGGCGAATCAACAAGCTAGAGGCTCATACGGGGGACAATCCAGGTTGGAGAGGGAAGGCACAAGGGAGGCCTTAATCTAAACGCGCCCCGCAGATCTGCTTGAACATTGTCAACTCCTGCCACATGCGCCACAGACAGTGCCACAAGGTGCCTCTCTGCCCACCAAAAGAGCAGCTGAGCCTCAGCTCATTGACAGAGATGACCCTTGAAGTGGAGAAGGGCCAGCCAAATCGCCCGCAGTTCCAGGTGACTGATCGACCACGTGCACTCTGAGGGTGCCCACAGACTCTGAACCGGGACAGTCATGCACACTGCACCCCAGCCTTTGAGACTCACATCCATCAATAGGATCATCCAATCCGAGATGCAGAGCTGAAGTCCCCTGGAAAGTGAGAGAGGGCGCAACCCCCACACTAGATTGTTGAGTGCCACCGTCATCCAGGGCAGGGTTGCATGGAACGGGTCCCGCTGTGGATTCCAGCGTGAAAGCACAGCCTCCTGCAATGGATGCAGATGGGCTCTGGCCAATGGGACCACATCGATTGTTGCCAACATTGTCCCCAGAACCTGGAGATACTTCCAAGCCGTTAGAATCTGAGTGGCCAGAAGGTCGCTGATAACCTGTTGTAGCTTCTCCTGATGGGACATGATTAGAAACACTTTGTTCTGATCTGTGTGAAATTGAACTCCCAGGTACTCCAAAATCCTGTGTGGGCGCGAGGTGACTCCACCTGAAGTTGATCACTCAGCACAGATGTTGCAGCAACTGTACCACCTGCCAGACAGCCTGACACCCCTTGGACAGAAAGTAAGCTCTGATCAACCAGTCGTCTAGATACGAGTAAACCAGGACACTCAGGGTGCGGAGATGGGCCATCACCACCACTTTGGTGAAGGTCTGGGGTGCTGTCGCCAGTTCAAAGGGCAGTGCCACAAACTGGAAATCTTGCCCCAGAACATGGAATTGCAGATACTTCCAGTGGTCTGGGAAAATGGGAATGTGGAGATACGCTTCCGTCAGATCCAGGGAGGCTAGAAACTCCCCCGGAACCAGCAATGCGATCACTGAGCGCACCATCTCCATATTGTGACAGGGAAGCCCCTGTCCCAAAGAAAAGAACAGGTAAACTTCCCCAGCAGGCATCAAAGAGCTTGGTAAAACCTGGCCTGGAGCAGGCTCAGCTGACTCAGTCCAGAGAAAAGGGGCAGAGGCAAGGTTCAGTACAACATAACAGCCAGGGGGGAAGGGCACAGCCAACCAATTATCTCCCCTATCGATCCTTTCCTCAGAGTGAGAAACCTAAACCCAACCCAGGAGGGGGTGGGGTCAGCTCTCGTGATAGTGGAGGCCAGCTGCCTCAAATAGGGAGGAGGCAGAGTAAGCAGGGGTGCTCAGCTGGCTCTAATGGAGAGAGTGCAGCTACTTGCCGGAGGGGCAGTTCCAGAGTTCCAGTTCCCCAGCCCAGGACGCTTTACAAAGGCCAGCCAAGTAGGAGGGAGACTATAAGTCCTGGGAGGTTGCCTTGCCTAGCAGACCCTGGGAGGGTGACCCGGGAGTGGTGTATGGGAAAGAGCACTTTAGCAGAGACCTGACAGGCAGGCAGAGTGGGGGAGGGGAGGAACAGCCCAGGAGGGGAACTTGCCAATACTACCTGGACTCCCTGTCCAACGAAGAAGAAATGCCCAGTATTCATGAGGACAGTGAATGGGAGGAGGACATGGAGATAGGGGGGAATGAAGTGTGAAGGGTGGTTCTAAAACCCCTTTAGCTAAAGCAAGCTGTAAGAAAGGGCAGAAGCAACTCTGCCTAATTAAAGGCAATTTGAGGGAAGTCTGTTTCCAGGCTTTCCAATAAACCCAAAGGACTCCAGAGGTAAAGTTAGGAGTTTGGAATTGCCTCAGTGAGGGAGACCCTTGTGGAGGGAGTGCAAGTAGCCCAGCAGCAGGGAGTACTGACTGGGTGAGCCCTGAACACTGGCTGGAAGTTGCCAGCCTGCCCCAGGAAGATGTGGGCTCCAGGAAACTAAAGCACACTCCTGAATGTTGGTTTTGGAAAAACGTTTTTTGCGTGTGTGTTTTTGCTGACAAGTACAGGGCAAGTTGCCCACACTGGAGCAAGAGGGATTGCTCCAAAGGACTTATAGGACATTGCCTTGATGAACATATTGTTGGTTTACCATGCTCGTGGATTACAAATAAAATGAAGCTGTTTTTCTTTTGAGAAATCCCTTTTCCTGGTTTTCCTTTCTGCCAGCCATACAAAAGGTGCTACATGAATCTACCTGTGGCCCGGGCCCGGCTTTCCACCAACCTAGGAACCGGCCCGGCCACAATATGGAATCGAGGGACTTTCAAGGATGCCTTGAGCTCCAAAAAGGTTTCTGCAGGCTGGCCAACAAGTACCTCAGAGGGATTAGCCTGTCAGCTGCAGACCTCAGTCTGTTTCTCCTCCATACAGGCAGAACTGGACCCTCAACTAGAGAAGCTCTGAGCAGCGAATCCATCAAAAATCTGCCAAAAAGACCGAAAAAATAAAGAAATAGAGCAGATTAGAAAAGACTCCTTCCGGCTCGTTTTCAGAAAGAAAAACTGAAGGAGGCAGCAGAGCCCTCTAATTAAGGAGAGATTCCTTCTACACAGCTTGCAAGCATGGGAATATTACCCATCCATCCAGAATGACACACCTAATGCACTAGAATACATGTTAACAGTAGCACATGTTAATAATTATGCCTCTTAATGCATGCTCCTGATATAATATTCTGATCATTTAATCAAATAAATTGATCAGATTTGTTTAACATAATCACCCTCTGATTAAAAAGAAAAACAAAAAACATGGTGCCTTGGATCCTGCTGGATTCAAAATATTTCACTATCTTTTTTTTAGTAAATTCTCCATTAAATTTACCCACCAGAAGTTTAAATTATCTGGCCTGTAGTTTTCAACCTCTTCCCAAATACTAGTTTTATACAAGGAGGATGAGATAAATTCAGAACTGCAGTCTGCATTTATACATTTTTATAATTTTTAATTTGTATTAATTACCCTCTCCTTTACTAACGCGTAGCACGGGTTTTAGCGCTGGCAGTGGCTATAACTGCTCCGATGCTCATAGAATTCCTGAGCATCAGAGCAGTAACCACTGCTGCTGGCATTAAAACCTGCGCTACGCAATAGTAAAGGAGGGGGGTTAATTAACTAATTTTTTAATTTTATTAATTTGGATGTTATGTATTAGAAATGTTATTCCTTTTCTTCTTTTCTTTTCTATTTAAATGGAGTCTTTTCATAATTTTGACTGAATCATATTGTAAACCGCTTTGATCCTTTTTGGCTGTATATGTGGTATATAAAGATTTTAATAAACAAAAATATGCTCTTCCCCTGTCCATCCTTCAGAACCACTCAGTTTTTAAAGACAAATTAAAAAGATATGTTTATAATTGCAAAAATAGAAACTGTTATAAATACTACTATGATAATGTAATGAAAATGAGAGAATGGAATTCTCTCCTTCTTACTATTTAATTACAGCAAAACATATGCATACTAAAAATTACAAAAATAGGTAGTCAATGAAAAAGTTAAATCTATGGAACCAACTATATACCTACTTGCTTTGGGGCCTGGAAGAATTGCAGCAACTGGAGTCTGATCTACCAAAGTGTAGCTTCCACGGTCAATACATTTATCCAGATCAATGACACGATCCTTAGAACATTGGGCCATTCCATGATCACTTGTAATAATCACATTAAGTGTCTCCCACAGTCCTAAATTCTGGAGTTTTTTAATCAAGTAGTCTATTTTCTTATCTACCTCTTTAAGCACAACTGTCATATTACCAACATCTTCTGGACCATATTTATGTCCACTGCTATCTGGTTCATGCCAATAAAGTGCAGCAAAATTAACTGGATCATTAGCGGAGGTCAGCCATGTAGTAACATTGTCCACTCTTTGTTCAAATGCTATGTTTGGATCATAATCCAAGAAAAGAGAAGGTCTTAAATATGGAACATCACTTCCTGGCCACATCGCAACACCACTTTTATGTCCTTCCTTTTCATTGGTCAGCCAAATAGGAAATGACTCATTCCACCAAAAAGGATCCTGAATTGATGAAGGAAATGTTTTATTCGCAATTGGGTCAAACATGTAGTTAGCCACAATGCCATGACTTTCGGCATACAAACCTGTAACTATGGTAAGGTGGTTTGGAAAAGTTTTTGTGATAAATATATTGGTGACATGTTCAACCAAGACACCCTCCTCAATAAAGTTCTGAAGATTGGGCAAAGAATAATTTTTCAGATAATCAGCTCGGAATCCATCAAAAGACACCAGAAGTAATTTAGGAATAGAACTGATTGAAGCATCATTACCATGACAATTCACAAATCCAGAAACAATGGCTGTTAAAAGTAAATTCACTCTGGATAACATTGTCATAGAGTAGCCAGGAACAAATATGATGTACCTGAAAATATACAATAAAAATTATATTAAACATATCTATAAAAACTGCTTTTACAGAAATTAAAATAATGTGAAGTCCCTCCTCCTCCCTTCCCCTCTAAAAAAAATCTCTCTGCAGTACTCGTATATGGAACAAATACACTCATTTCAAGGTTAAAGAGCACATTTGCATGTCGTCAGACTGCTAGAAACCTCGCTAAAGACAGAGATAATCCGTTTTGACAATCTGCCACTAAAATGTGTGCAGGCTAAACTGCCGGAAAACAGTTTAGTGACGGCATTAATGTTTTGAGAATCTTACTGTAAGTCTCAAACAAAGGGACTAGAGAGAAACACCTCCTTTTTTCACAAAAATAAACAGTCATTCCCTTGTTACATCTTATGAGAGAGAGTGGTGCAAGACTACCGTATATACTCGAATATAAACTGGGATTTTGGGGCCAAAAAATTGGCCCAAAAATGGGAGTCCCGGTTTATATTTGAGAAAACAATACACCCCCCTCCCAGAATTATTGCAGACCGCCGTCGCCAGGCTCTGCCCCCTGCCATGCCCTAGCCTCATGCCTCATTCCTCATCTTGCCGATCCCCAGTGGAGGTGCAGCAGGCAGGAGCGAACTTTCCAAGTTCCCGCCCTGCTGCTAACCGGCTGCTGCGAGTTTGATCACTAAATTGAAAATAAAATCATTTTTCCTATCTTTGCTGTCTGGTGATTTCATGAGTCTCTGACTGAGCTTCCTTCTGACTGTGCATCATTTCTTTAATATCTTTCTTTCTGCACTCAGGCCCAACAATTGTCCCTTTCTATTCCCTCTCTCCTTCCTTCCTATGTTCTTAGTGCCCCTTCCTGTGTCCTTAGTACCCCCAGTGCTTTCTTCCTATGTCCTTAGTGCCCTTTCCTATATCCTTAGTGTCCTCGGTGCCTCCTTCCTATGTCCCCCTCACTGCCTTCCAGGCTTTGTCTCCACCCCCTCCCCTATGCTCTGGTATCTCTCTCTTCTCCTTTCCTTCCTTCCTTCCCACTCCACTCCATGGTCTGGCATCTCTATCTCCTTCCCATCTCCTGTCCTTCCATCTTCTCCTCCCACTCCATTATCTGGCATCTCTTCTTCCTCTCTCTCCTTTCCTCCTGGTCTGGCATCTGTCTCCTCCTCCCCCCATATACCCTGACATCTCTCCTACCCCCCTCCATGGTCTGGTAGCTCCTTTCCTTTCCCTCCCATGGTCTTGGCATCTCTTTCCTCTCCTCTCCCTTCCCTGGTCTTCCTTCTCCCCTCTCTCTCTCCAATTGGGTGCAGCAGCAACACTTCTCTTCCGCTCTCCTCCTCCCCTTGGGTTCAGCAGCAGCAGATGTTCTCTTCCCTCCTCCCCCCCTTGGGTGCAGCAGCAGCTTTTCTATTCCCCCCTTCCCCCCTTGGGTGCAGCAGCAGCAGCTTTTCTCTTCCCCCCTCACCCCCTTGGGTGCAGCAGCTTTTCTCTTTGCTCTCCCCCCTTGGGTGCAGCAGCAGCAGCTTTTCTCTTCCCCTCTCCCCCCTTGGGTGCAGCAGCAGCAGCTTTTCTATTCCCCCCTCCCCTCTTGGGTGCAGCAGCAGCATTTTGTCTTCCCATCCCTCCCTTCGGCAGAGTCGCAACCTTCCTTCCATTGCTGACCTATCTTCCATAGGTCAGTGACGGAGGGAAACTCGGAACTCGTAAATCAGAAGAAAAGAGCATTTGTATCCTACAAACAATCACAACGACTGGAAGCTAAGGAAATCTATCTGGTGAAATCTAGGACTGTTAAAGCAGCAGCCAGATATGCCAAACTCCGGATGGAAGAAAATTTGGCTAAGAATATTAAAAAAGGGGATAAATTCTTCTTAAGGTATGTTAGCGACAGAAAAAAGAACACAGACGGAATAGTGCGCCTAAGGAAACCCGATGGTAACTATGTAGAATTGGACTCCGATAAAGCCGAACAGCTGATTCCGCGCCACAAAAAGGGTTGCAGGTCAGAGACTGCAAATTACAGACCGGTAAGTCTCACATCAATAGTGTGTAAACTTATGGAAACGTTGATTAAACACAAATTAGATACAATTCTAAATGACGGGAGGCTGAGGGATCCCCACCAGCACGGATTTACAAAGGGAAGGTCCTGCCAATCCAATCTAATCAGCTTCTTTGACTGGGTAACGGTAAAACTAGATAAGGGACATCGTGTATTTGAACTTCAGTAAGGCTTTTGATAATGTCCCACACTGTAGGTTATTGAACAAGATGAGTTTGTTGGGATTAGGAGAAACATTGATTGCATGGGTTAAAGACTGGCTCAGTGGCAGACTTCAAAGGGTGGTGGTAAATGGTACTCCCTCCAAAACATTGGAAGTGATCAGTGGAGTGCCGCAGGGCTCAGTCTTGGGTCCAATCCTATTTAATGGGGGGGGGGGTTTAAGAGACTAGCTGAGGGTCACAAGGGGCAGCCTGGGTTTGTACCCACAATCTCAGCATGCTGAGGTTCTAGCATTAACCACAGTGCCACACTCTCCCCCAGGCAAGTTAATGTTACTGACTTTTAAACATTGCAGCAGGATGTAGCTTCTCCTCCTTCCATTACTATTTCTAAACCTGCAGCAGGAGAAGATCAATACCTTCTGGATGGACTAATGTGTGAGACTGTTGAAAATGTGTGAGACAGGTTCAAATAAATTCGATCATGTTACGCCTCTGCTTCAAAACGCTCATTGGCTGCCAATTTCATACAGGATAACATATAAAATAGCTCTTTTAGTCTTTAAGACAATTAAAAATAACACTCCTGCATTTATAGATAGGCTCCTGATTCCTTATAGTTCGTCAAGAGTTCTTAGATCTTCCTCACAAGCTACCCTATATGTTCCCTCCTTAAAAATCATTGGTACTCGCCGTGACCTGATCTTTTCAGTTACTGCCCCAAATATTTGGAACTCACTCCCTCTATATTTACGGCTTGAACAAGACTTAAAAAATTTAAGAATAGTTTAAAGTGTCTTCTTTTTAAAGAAGCCTTTAACTAAAAGTTTAATTTTCCGGTTAATTCCGAATTTCATCTTCCTTTATTAAATTCAGATTATATTCCTCTTCTCTTTAGATTTTCCAGTCCTCAAATTTCTTTTCTTCACACCTTCCCTATGTACTAACCCAACCTGCTTATTATTATTTTTTTTTTAATTGTATTTTTTCTTTCTTCCCCTTTCCTATTGATTCATGTGGATTGCTTACCCCAGTTTGTTTTTCTTTTTTTTTTTTTTTAATTTTAAAGTAGTTAATTTTAATTACAATGTATTTGTGATTTTAGAAATCCAATTTTATTTCTTTGTAAAACGCTTTGTATCCTGAAAAGCGTTTAATCAAATAATATAATAAACTTGAAACTTGAAAAGGTGGAATCTGTCTTCTACCAGAAAATGCTTGTGTTCAAAAGTTACATGACTCCAAGGTGCACTATAGATTATTGCCCTCTCCTCATGTTTCTTAGACATGAGTTTTTCAACTTTAACCCAGAGTGTAAATTAACTTCAGACATCCTGTAAAAGAAGTGCAAAACGCTTCTGCTTGCAGTTATACCAGCTGCAGCATGATTTTGCTTTTTATGTGGGTTTGAGGGATACCTGAGTGTAGGGTTACTAGATGTCCGAATTCACCCAGAAATGTCCTCCTTTTGAGAACATGTCTGGAGATCCGGATGGCTTTTGAAAAACTAGCAGGCAGCCGGGGGGAGGGGGGGGCAGCATCAAGAATTGGGTGACAGAACTCCCTGGGAGAAAGAACAGACTGGCCTAAACATAGAGGGCTAGGGAAGGGTGCTCCATACCAGTATCCTGCAATTCTGACCCCAGGAAGGGCTGTATCTATCTGGATTCAATACCCTTCACCACCTTTAAGGTAGGAAACATCCATTCCCTGCACTCCTTCCCCATCAAAAGCACAGGATTTACCAGGATAATGCAGAATGTGTCAGGATCCTGCAATTCTAACCCCAGGAAGTGCTGTATCCCACTGGATTCAGCACCCTTCACCACCTATAGGGCAAGAAACATCCATTCCTGCACTCCTTCCCCATCAAAAGCACAGGATCCTGCAGGATGTGCCAGGATCCTGCAATTCTGACACCAGGAAGGGCTGTATCTATCTGGATTCAATACCTTTCACCACCTATAAGGCAAGAAACATCCATTCCCTGCACTTCTTCCCCATCAGAAGCACAGGATCCTGCAGGATGTGTTAGGATCTTGCAATTCTGACCCCAGGAAGGGCTATATCCCCTGGATTCAGCACCCTTAACCACCTAGAAGGCAGGAAACATCCATTCCCTGCACTCCTTCCTCATCAAAAGCACAGGACCTGCCAGAATCCTGAAGTATGTACAGAATCCTGTAATTCTGACCCCAGGAAGGGCTGTATCCCCCTGGATTCAGCATTCTTAACCACCTATAAAGGAAGGTAGGCACTTACTTTTTTTACAGGATAATAGTGTAACAGCTTAAATGTTAGGTGTCAGACACAGAGCCACTGTGTTAGCACCTAAATACCACAGATACAAGTGTAATTTATAATCGTCTATAAGTTACACATGTAAGTTACACGTATAAGTGTGTAACTTGCATATGTAACTTATACGTGTAATTTACACATGCAAGTTACACATGTGCCTTACACATATGTTACATGTGTAACTTGTGCAAGTAAATTACACGTGTAACTTGCATGTGTAACAGTATTTCCCCTCATATAGGCTGCCCCATTGTATTATCTGCGGCGATTCCAATTCGTCCATGGAGGGAGGTATGGGGGGGTTAAAAACTGTATAAGCTGCCCCAGTTACTGGTAGATAAGCCACGGCCAATACAATGGGGCGGCCTATATGCGGGGAAATACGGTACAGGCTTTTTTTTAGCCTATGAGAGAATCGGGGGGGGGGGGGAGGGGGTGTTCTCAAAACCAATATTTTGGTGGATTCTGGGGCTTTGAGAGCACATTCCACGAGAAGAAAGGCCCGGGCAATCCCGCCCAAGGAGATTTGTAGAGCAGCTTCATTGTCCACACTTCATACATTTACAAGGTTTTATAGAGTGGATGTAGCAGCGCAAAAGGACACTGCTTTTCATCTGTCTCACCCTAGATTCAAGTGACTGCTTTGATACCTCCGACTCATCAGGACTCGTATGTCCTGTGCATCAGAAGGGAAGATTAGGTTCTTACTTCAATAATCTTTCTGGTAACAGGGCATACAAATCCTGACACCCCTCCCTATCCTGGATACCTGCAGGATTCTGTACATCCTTCAGGATCCTGGCAGGTCCTCTGCTTTTGATAGGGAAGGAGTGCACAGAATGGATGTTTCTCACTTCATCCAAATATCTTAACCCTCCTCTTTTACCTCCAGAAGATTCACCTACCTTCAGATAACCTTCCCCCAAATTACCCACCTTAACACCTTCCAATTAAACAAATACCATAAATAAGATTGTAACCTACCCTCTCTAACTGAATTCCATATGTATTTTTCATACAGTTCTTCACTGTCAGTTTAATTTCCATCCTATAAATTCACATAGAATTTTTCTTTTTTCAATCATCTTTATTTTCTCTTCTTTATTAATTTCCAGGTACTTTAGTTAGATTGTGAGCCTTCGGGACAGTAAGGGAATTTTTTAAGTACCTTCTTACTTCTCATTTATAATCTTAATGTATATTTTCTTCAAACCGCTTAGAACCTAACGGATGTAGCGGTATATAAGAAATAAATTACATTACATTATAGGTTATGAAAGATGCAGAATCCAGGTGTATACAGCCCTTTTTGGTGTCAGAATTGCAGGATCCTGGGAGATCCTGCTGGATGCTGGCAGATGCAGTGCTTTTGATGGGGAAGGAGTACAGAATATGGATGTTTCCTGCTCCCCCCTCACCCTTTCACTTTACTTTGTCTACTATTTATTTTGCTTCTTTCTGGAACATATTGATTGTATTTTATGCCTTTTTCAGTCCCCCACAATCACTCCCTGCAGCAGCTTCCACTATCTTGCCAACTATTTAGGTCTGTTACTTGCACCAACTGTTTAGACTCATGGTCTGTCAATCTGCAGGAAGTCCCCTCCCCTTATGCTGACATCATTGGTCCTTCTCTGCCAATCCCACCCACAGAAGAAAAGTACTGCATCATAGGGTAGGGGATATTACAGAGACAGGTGAAAGAGCATGGGGATTCCTTACTAAAAGACAGCCTGCTTGTCATAAAAGAGTATTCCATTCTTAAGGTGGTCTGCCCTAGATCCTGGAGATCCTGGTTTTATCCAGACCCCAATCCCAGCACTTAGCCACCAGCCACCCTCTGAGGCTGGGAGAGGGGAAGTTTCAACAGGAGAATAGAGTTTACAAGCGGTCCTCATTACTACAGTATAACCCAGTCCTGGTAGTTTCACGGCATGCATGGTGGAAGCTGTGCTTCTAATCTACAAAGGGAAAAAAGGTAAAACACGAATTTGCTGGATCCTCTGGATTTCCCAGATCCTCTATAAATTTGACTGTATCTTGACTCTGTTATAAATATATGGACTATGAATATAATTTTTTAAATTTAATCCTTCATATGTCAGTAAGGCCGTGCATGAGTCTCCTGCAATTCCAGTCCTTTAATCAAGATTCACCTTAAAAGCCTTCCCCTTTTGTAGTGAGCCCCCCCTCCCCCCCATTTCTATGGTAGTCCACTTTAAAGACAATAAATCGAAATAAAAACAAAAGTATATCACCTTATTTTTCGAGTGGCCTAAATGTATACATTTTTGACAAGCTTTCAAAGGGATCGCTTTGTATCTGGCCTGTCAAAACATATATGAAGTTAATTCCCAAAATGTTCTACCTTACTTGACTTTCTTTTGTTTTCTCTTTATTAACAATTTTCCACGGGAAATGTCTCCTCCACCACATTAAAACGGCACACAACTACTTACCCAGCCTATTTGGTTGACCCCCGTATGGGCTGACAACCAACATTCGCTTGCCAGTTTCCCTTGCCCATTTATCACCTTGCTCTCCTCCTTTCGGCACGGGGGACCAACAAAACCCCGCCCCATAGCGTGGCATCCCCACCATTTCCTTACCCGGAGAGGATGGGAGGGGGGGATAGAGCGCACCAGACCCTCCAATTCCTCCTTTTCTACTCCAGCCGCTGTTTACTTTACAGGCTCGGGCTCGGGACAGCAGTAACTGCTCTGGGGCGGGACACCCTGTTCTCGCGCGCGCACCTCCAGCAACCCGGCTCGGATAGGTGGTGAGGAAGAACACTGCTTATCGATTGGCTGTAGCGGGGTGTACGTACAGCAGCCCAGATGAGGAAGAGGAAGAGAAGGATGTGCTTGTAATGTCGGCGGTGAAAGCTGCGTGTCACTATTAACGTGGCCCGACGATTAGCTAACTTGCTGAATAAAAATATGGAAGTTCGCCAGCAGGTTTAAGACGACATGTTTACAGCCGGCTAACGTTACAGTTTTGGGTGTCAGTGGCTTTCAGTATGGGAAATAAAACACTGCTGTCCATCTAGCACTTTGTATGTTCCCTACGGGTCCTTTATTGATATAAGTATAGTATTGCTAAAGCCATGTGGAATGATAAGTGTAAAAACCTTACCAGACTAGCCCAAAACCGATTTCTTTTTAGATCTGTAACTCATCAACCCCTCTCCTAAAGTCACTTCATTGGCTTCCCATCCGTTTCAGACTACAATTCAAACTCCTCTTACTGTCCTACAAATGCACTCACTCAGCTGCCTCTCAGTCTCTTCACTTATCTCCCCCTATGATCCCCCCACCCCAGTGAACTCTGCTCAGCTGGTAAGTCTCTCCTATCTGTGCCCTTCAGCTGCTAACTCGAGACTGTCTGTTCTACTTTGCTACGCCATATGCTTGGAACAAGCTGCCCAAATCCCTACAGTGGGCTTTGTCTCTGGCAGTGTTCAAGGCCCAATTAAAAGCCCACCTCTCTGAATGCTTTCAACTCCTAACTCCTTTCACCTTGGGTTCTGCGTCCCCAACCCTATATGTCATGGCTGTCTGTCCAAATTAGATTGTAAACTCTTCCAAGCAGGGACTGTCTATATATGTCAAAATGTATAGCACTACGTACGCCTTTCAGCACTATATAAGTGATAAGTAGCAGTAAGTCACTAGATCTCGAGCACAAATTAATGGCTACTAAAGAAGAAGAAGAAAAGCCCTGGGTCCAGGGCCTGACCTGCTGGAGACCCCCAAAGGCAGTTTCCAGTGGTCCCTCACTCTGTTGGCGCTCGGTGCCTCCACCTGGGGAAAAGATGTGTTAGCGGGAAAAGTTAGTGTTAGTGGTCCACCCCCAGAAAAAACCCCAAAAGTCTGTGAACAAGGTTGGCTAATAGATTATGGACACTTTTTTATTTACACTATGTACACAGGCTTAGACATGAACAACTTTCAGTTGTTTGGACTGTTATGCCTCCTACAGCCTTGCCCTGGTTATAACAGGGCCATAAGACATGCCTTACATAACTCAGTATTGTTTTAGGACCTTACTGCTATAGTCATTTCTTGCCAGGACATGTGAGATAAGCATTATGGGCAAGATAGTCTGAGAGATTAAATAAACTATTTCTATTGGCCTTTATTCTCCTCTCAACCAAGCTTGATTATTTTGTCTCTCCTCTCACTTCCTAGCCATTTCTGACCTCTGCCTGACAAGGTCATTAAAAATGCATCCTTTCCTCAGCCACCTAGAGCTAATCTGAGCTCTGATTTGCCTCTCTCTTGCAACCCCTCCCCTTACCTGGGTGGGTTCCCGGCAGACCCTTTGTTCTGTTGTCAGTCATGCTGTAGTTCTGTTGGCCACATACTATCTGGCTGCATGGCTGCTTTCACCCTTATCCATCTGACTTCATGCAAGAGTTATCCTGCTATCCTCTCTGGCACCTGGATCTTTCAGTATCTGCTTTTACATATCCCCCTCCCCTCTGCTCTCCAAACCTCACTACCTCTACATCAGGGGTGCCCACACTTTTTTGGCTTGTGAGCTACTTTTAAAATGACCAAGTCAAAATGATGTACCAACAATAAAATTTTAAAAAACACAAAGCACACTGTACGCAGAGAAAATGTTAATTATCATTTATATTTGGGGTTTTTTTTTTCAAAGAGGTCAAGGCAGATGACTTTAAAATATGCAATGTCACCTCAGTAATAACTATACAAAAATAGACAAATATACCCCCTCCCTTTTTACTAAACTGCAATAGCAGTTTTTAGCGCAGGGAGCTGCTTGAATGCCCTGCGCTGCTCTCGACGCTCATAGGCTCCCTGCACTAAAATCCGCTATTGCGGTTTAGTAAAAGGGGGCCATAGTGCAAAATATAGACAGCAGATATAAACTCTCAAAATGGACACATTTTGATCACTAAATTTAAAATAAAATCATTTTTCCTACCTTTGATGTCTGGTGATTTCATGAGTCTCTGGTTGCACTTCTTCTGACTGTGCATGCAATATTGCTTCCCTCCTTTCTGCTTCCTGCATGCTTCATCTCCTCCAGACCTCATTCCATTCCCCAACCAACATCTCTGTCCTTCCATGGGTCCAACTTTTCCTTCCTCTCTCCCTGCCCCCTTTCTTTTTCTCTCTCTGTCTTTCTTTCTGACTCCCTGCCCCCTTTCTTACTTTCTTTCTGTCTCCATATCCCCCTTTCTTTCTTTCTGTCTCCATGCCCCCACTTTCATTCTTTCTGTCTCCCTACCCCCTTTCATTCTTTCTGTCTCCCTACCCCCCTTTCATTCTTTCTGTCTCCATGCCCCCTGTCTTTCTGTCTCCCTGTTCTGCCTCCCTGTCTGTTTTTCTGCCTCCCCTGTCTGTTTTTCTGTCTCCCCAAGCCACCACCGGGGTTGTCGTCTGGAAACAGGCCTCCAAGCCACCGCTAATGTCTGGGAATAGGCTCCCAAATCACTGCTGCCGTTGCTGCTGAGTTCTCCCTGTTTCCCGACGCCGCAACATGCCAGCAGCCTTCCCCCCAACATCAATTCTGACGTTGTAGAGGCCTGAAACTTCCTCTCCGATGTCAGAATTGATGTCGGGGGTGGGGGGGGGGGGCTTGCCCGGTGCTTCTGTAGGTGCTGCTGGCCTGTTGTGGCTTCGGGGAACAGGGAGAACGCAAAGGCAATCTGAGTCTATCGCGGAGCCCGGGATGGGCTCCACGATCGACTAGCGTTGCCTTTGCAATCGACTGGTCAATAGCGATCGACCTTTTGGGCACCCCTGCTCTACATCATACTGAAAAAAGGAGGCTGTCAGGGATGAATGGTGGCTGGTCCCCAGGCCTGTGGGCCTAGTCTTGCAGTAGTCTCTTGGGACCCTTGGTCCTTCCAAGTTTTCCCCCCCCCCCTTTCTTTCGATTGGTAGGTCCCCAAGGAGTGGGCCCTCCTCCCCCATTGGGCTGCACATCCCAGATCCTTTACTGGGCTACTAGTACTGATCTTCCATTGGGGTTCTAGTGTCAATTTGTACCCTAGCAGCTTAGGCTATTTGTCCAACTCTTCAGGAGCACCCCTAGTGGTCCACCTCTGCCAGCCCACAGCTCAGAAAAGAGGTTTGTGTTAGCTGGTAACAGAGTTTCCTCCCCACTAAACACGGCTCGTGGGTGTGGGGAGATTGCTCTAGTGTTCAGCATGGCACACCTTATTTATTTACTGGAAAAAATATTAAGGTAAGAACCTAATCTCTTTTTAAGATGTCTTGGGGTAATCCACTGCTTATTCCTAGAATCAACAGCATAAAATCTGTTTTTCTCCTTGGGATCTTGCCAGGTACTTGTGACCTGGCTTGGCCACTAGTTAGAAACAGGATACTGGGCTTGATGGACTTCCGGTCTGTCCCAGTGGGGCAACTATTATGTTCTTTTGTATAACTAGGCAGTGCAGCATATAAACTAGCTTTTTCTGGCTTCTTTGAGCAAGCCATCCAGCTTGGTTCATCTTGCCCAACTAGTTCTCCTCTACTTCAGAGTCAGGGTGAGTGGATTTCCACCTCCCTTATTTTTGAGTCAGCTCTCTTTGGTTTATATCTTCCCACTCGTCTGAACCCACAATCTTTTTTCCACCCAAGAGCCACTTTTAAACGTCACAAAATCTCTCAAAAATATCACTTTTCATCCTTCAAAGTCTCAATTGCATGGCTTCATAACCTCCTCCCTCTGTTGCATATCCTAGGTGGGCTGAATGCAGTTCCATGACTGCTCCAATAGGTGGCAGTCACAACTGTTCCCATTTAGTTTCAGTGCAAAACGGATAAACACTGGTTTAAAATCAAACTAGGCATAAAGACTGTCTCTTTTTCAGTTCTGTCAGAAACCCACTGCCATGAGGGGGGTTCGTAAGTTTTTAAGTTAGGGTTTATAAAAATAAATTAAAGATTACGATTTCTGAAGTAACCTCTATTGCAAAGAAAATGAGACCCATTAAAGTCTGTGATTGACCATGGTTTGTCTTTGGTGACTAGACAATTAGTGGTGTTAGTGAGTGCTTCTATGACAGCAACGGTGAATGCTTTTATATGTGAGGGAGTTTTTCTGGATCCTAGTCTTTATTGAAAGCAGAGACTTTGGATTCTTTGCAGCCTTGGAATTGTAGACCTATTTCTCCATTACCTATGGTTGGGAAGTTGATAGAAAAAGTTGTATTGAGACAAATAGAAGAATTGTCGGGGGATTGAATCCCTACGGTCCTGCGGTATATTAAAAAATTATTATTATTATTATTACTTATATGATTTTGGAAAGGGCACTGGGTGGAAACTTCACTATGCTCTATTGTTGATGAGATTAGAAGGGAAATTGATGGAGATATGAATTATTGTTTAGTATCATTACTGTTGCTATTATTTATCATTTCTATAGTGCTGAAAGGCATACACAGTGCTGTACATTTAACATTCAATAGATGGTCCCTTCTCAGAAGAGTTTACAATCTAATTTGGACAGAAAGGACATCTCAAGGTTTGGGGAGCTTCTAGCAGAAGGAATGATACGATGGGGAGTTAAGAGTTGGAAGCCGCTTCAAAAAAGTGGGCTTTTAGCTTGGATTTGAATACTGCTAGAGATGGAACATGATGTATTGATGCTGGCAGTCTGTTCCAGGCATATGGCATGGCAAGAAAGAAGGGACAGAGTCTGGAGTTGGTGGTGAAGGAAAAGGGCACAGATAAGAGGGACTTACCCGATGAATGGAGCTCCCCGTTTGCTCCCCCCTCTCCCCCCCCAGGTAAGTCCCTCTTATCTGTGCCCTACTCCTCCACTGCCAACTCTCTGCTTTTGACTATAAACATTAATTTGCTTTTGAGGAAATTAGTAAGAATTGGCATATGATTGGTTCCGATTTTTTTCTGAATAGCAGATCATTTCAAATAAAGGTAAATGATTCCTTATCAGTGCAGTACAGTACTCACTGGATGTACCACAAGGGTCAGCCTTTCTGCCCTAATATTAAATTTTTATATGTCATCATTGAGAGGGGTCTGAAGAACTGGGTGTTGCTGTTGCATATCGTAAGTATGCTGATGAGATACAGCTCTTCTTTCCTGTTGCCAGAGGGGGGGAAGATGTTACTACGAAGATTACGGAATGTATGGATTCTATAATGGGATGGATGTCTGACCATAAGCTACTGTTAAATGTAGCAAAATCTGTTATTTTGATGGTAGAGGGGAATACTGAAATTATATCAGATTTAACAGTTGTGGTTCATGGTCTTCAAACTGAGGTGAAATCAGTGATAAAAAGTTTGGGGATCTTGATTGCTACTAGGCTACTAGGCTACAGTGTTGCTCGCAACATTTGTGCTGTGTATATAGTGGGTGCTATAGCTGAAAAAATCGCTCGTGATTGGTATGCCATGTTCAAAAATGGAGTCGGTAGATAAATGTTCCGACTCCGACTCCTCAGTTTTTTGTACTTCTGACTCCGACTCCAGGTACCCAAAATTTCCTCCGACTCCGACTCCTCGACTCCGACTCTACAGCCCTGGCTGTGGGGGGGATAGAAAGATGCTGCATGGGGGGATGGGAGAAAGGGAGGGATTGAAGCTGTGCAAGGGTTCTGCTGCACAAGGGATGGGAGGGCGGGAGGTAAGGGTAGAAAGAGGGAAAGCACAAGGGGATGATAGGGGAAGGCTGCAGAGGGAAGGTACAAGGGGATGGGTAAGAGGGGAGGAAAGATGCTGCACATGTTGGGGAGAGAAAGAACATAAGAACATAAGCAGTGCCTCCGCTGGGTCAGACCATAGGTCCATCCTGCCCGGCAGTCCGCTCCCGCGGTGGCCCAAACAGGTCACGACCTGTCTGAATCACCAGAAGGGGCTCCCTTGCCACCTTGGTTTCTCATTGAAGTCCTATCTTCCCATCGAAGTCCTAACCCTCCGGTCTTGCACATGCACGACCTGGTTGGGTTTCTATACTTATTACCTGGTTAGCTTTCTATACTTGTGTTACATCCCAGCTCCTCCCTCAGTATCCCACGATCCCTTTATCCCTCAGGAGTCCGTCCAATCCCTGTTTGAATCCCTGTACCGTACTCTGCCTGATCACTTCCTCCGGTAGCGCATTCCAAGTGTCCACGACCCTTTGGGTGAAAAAAAACTTCCTTGCATTTGTTTTGAACCTATCTCCCTTCAGTTTCTCCGAATGCCCCCTTGTACCTGTTGTCCCCTTCAGCCTGAAGAATCTGTCCCTATCCACTCTCTCTATGCCCCTCATGATCTTGAAGGTCTCTATCATATCTCCCCTGAGCCTCCTTTTTTCCAGAGAGAAGAGCCCCAGCCTATCCAACCTCTCGGCGTATGGGCAGTGTTCCAGCCCTTTTACCAGTTTCGTTGCTCTCCTTTGGACTCTCTCAAGTACCGCCATCTCCTTCTTGAGGTGCGGCGACCAATACTGAACGCAGTATTCCAGATGTGGACGCACCATCGCTCGATACAATGGCATGATGACTTCCCGCGTCCTGGTTGTTATGCCCCTCTTTATGATGCCCAGCATCCTGTTGGCTTTTTTCGAGGCTGCTGCGCACTGTGCAGATGGCTTCAGTGATGCATCCACCAGCACACCCAAGTCTCTCTCAAGTCTGCTGCCTCCCAACAATGCCCCTCTCCCAATTTGTAGTTGAACAACGGGTTCTTTTTCCCTATATGCATGACCTTACATTTTTCCACGTTAAAGCGCATTTGCCATTTGTTTGCCCAGTCTTCCAGCTTGTCCAGGTCCCTTTGCAGGTCCTCACACTCCTCCCTGGACCTAACTCTGCCGCACAGTTTGGTATCGTCTGCAAATTTTATAACCTCGCACTTTGCCTCCTTTTCCAGGTCATAGATAAATATGAAAGAGGAAAGAGGAAGAATTAGGGTGTAGGAGATGAAGGGAAAGATGATAATTGTACATAAAAAAAAACAAGGTGTACCCTGAAAATAAGACCTAGTGCATTTTTGGGGCCCAAAATTAATATAAGACAGTGTCTTATTTTCGGAGAAACACGGTAGTTGTTCCAAAAGGTTGGCACCAGTTTGCTGAAAATGCTGCAAAATCAACTTGGAAGTGTCCACTCAAAGTTGTTTCTCATCAGAGGAAGAGACTGTATTCAAACAGTGATATAACAGAAAGCTTTACGAAATTACATTAGTATTTTAAGATACATTAATATGTTAAGATTGGTCAAATTTATCTGGAAGTAGGGTCAGAGTGGGGTCAGAGAAATTTATCAAAGAGATAAGTTTTGATTGACTTCCTTTTTGTACTGCTATGTATTTTCAAATGGTGGTACACTTCTATACTGCTAAGAGATCATTGAGCGTGAATGATGAAAGTCATTGTTCCAGACTTGCCAGCCACCGGGAGGAGGGGAGAGTGAGGAGTCAGCGGCACATCTGGATTGCGACCAGCCCTTCTTTCAGTCCCAGTCCCACTAAACCTTCTGGCAATAATGAATCCAGACGCCATGGGGGCCTTTCCTTTTGCCAAAGTGCTATAGGCTCTGCCGGTCTTGATCCCACCCCCCTCTGAAGTTACTTCCTGATTTTGAGGGGTAGGATCGAGACGGCAGAGCCTATAGCAATTTAGCAAAAGGAAAGGACCCCGCGGTATCTGGCTTCATTATTGTTATACGGTTTAGCGGGACTGAGACTGAAGGCAGGGCTACTCGCAATCTGGATACGCTGCTAACTCCCCACTCTCCCCTCCTCCCGGTGGCTGTCAAACAGCATGGAGGACTACTACAGCCGCTGCCAGGAGGAATCAGCTGCCTGCCTGCATGTCGGGCCTGCCCCTGACCTGCGACTCTATTCCTCACAGCCAGACCCCCAGTAGGTTTAAATTTTGATATTTTGTTTAAACTATAGTAGTTAAAGAAGTATTCAAGTGTAGACTCAAAATTTAAATCAAGACCCCCATAAAGGGGCCATTTTTTGGGCCCCAAAATCTTGGTTTATATTCGAGTATATATGATATTATGCTAGTGTTTAATTTCTGTTTAGGGAGCTGCAGTAATTTTTGTTCTATTTTTCCAGCAGGAAGTACGGTATATTGGTATTCTAGGGTGCTGTCTTTTTATAGGCAGGGTTGTTGGTTATTTGAGCCCTTGACATTTCATTCTGCTTTATTATGACAGGTTTTCTTTATAGGTTTGGAATGTGTTTGTGTGGGGTTTTTTTGTGGGTTTGGTTAGTGGAGCTCTATTTCTGATAGGTAAGGTTTGTGAAATACATATAGAACATATGTCAGGATCAATTTCATTGCTACAAGGATGGCTTGCTATTACTGATGTTTTTCTTGCTCCTCCTGTACTGCCTTTGTTATTTTGCTGCTGTATATGCTTGTTTGGGCTGTTTGCCATGCTCAATAAAGATATGTAAAACAAAAAAAAAGAACATATGTACATGTGGCAGTTTTTTCTTGGGATGGCAATCCTAGTGCAGACAGTTATAGGGGAATGAGTCAGGGAACTTGGGGCAGGGCATGAATTGGGGCAAATGTGAGGTGTTTGTTATGAAGTTGGAAACCTTATGCAGCACAGGTTCATGCCTTCTCTTCCTCATCAGAAGTACTGCAAGGCTGCAACAAGAAGCTACTTTCTAGAGGCAGCCTCTATGGACAGGAGCAAATATGGTTCACTCCTGCCCCCATTGCCCTATTTGTCCACCAGGGACTTTAGGTAGGCCCAGAGGCCCAAACCTGAATGGGGGCGAGGATTGGTATATAGACATGGGGGCAAGGATGGGGATTATGGCTGTGTGGTTTCAGCATGGGATACTGTGATCCTGCCCAATATAGCTATTCTCACAATGGACCAAAGGTTCTGGAGAGTGGGATTGAAAGGGAGACTGAGTGCTTCCTGGGGAGGTGGATCAGAACGAGAGGCTGTGTGCTTTTGCAGAGGGTTGGAAGAGGGGGTCAGAGGGCACTTGTCTCTCTTATTCAAGCATAGCCAATATTCAGCTGGGTCCTACCTACTATAAGTGTCTTATGTAGGTCCTGGCTGAATATTGGCTGGAACTTCAATAAGCTCTGGCTAGGACTGATCTTAGGTGGGGGCAAGTGATACAGCTGCACAAGGCCCCACACTCCCAAGGATCTCTACAGCCAAGCCTGTCATCCCCTTCTCTGCACTCCATCTGAGTTTCCCACTTTCCCTCCATGCTGCACAGGGGGTCACTGGCAGCAGAAACTCTGAAATGCTATTGGCAGCCTTCCTGGCACATAGCTGTTTTTTAAAGTAGACCAGGGGAGGGGCTTCAAAGAGGGGCAAAATGCTGATCTGGGGTGGGGAAAGGTGAAGGAGTAGAGATGTTGGGACCCTTCCCCAGCCCAGTTCAACTCACTCAGCCCGGCCCAGCATGGTGTCTCGAAGGAAATCATAGGCCTATGTTTTCTGCTATTGTGTCAGTGTTACAGAAAAGGAATAGGGGGGGGGAACACAGAGGCCAGAATTCAGTGTTTCGATCTGAAGGTTATCATAGGTATACAGGTGCAGTCAGTACAGAAAAAGAAAGATATGGTCATGTAAAAGTTATTTAAATAATTGGGATGTGTCTTATGTAAAATACCTGACACAGTATAGCCCTATCATTAACGTGACCATTTATTTTTTTCCTCAAAACGGGACAGGACCCCCGGATCCAATTGCTGCCTGGCTGGCCCGGAACTTCCTCTCCGATGTCAGAATTGACGTCAGGAAGAAGGCTTCTGGGCGGCAAGCAGTAGTGGTGGCGAACCGGGGTGGCGGGGCAGAGTTTGAATCGGCGCTGGAGGGAGGCTGGTAAGCAGCGGCAGTGGCAGACCAGGGGGGTGTTGAATTGGGTGCTGGAGGGAGGCTAGATTTGGCGCAGCAGGGAGGGAGGGGAAGCAATCGCCTGTCCCGTTGTCCCGAAGCTGTGTGTGGGGACAATGGGACCAGGGATCTGAAAAAGGGACGGTCCCTTTCAAAATGGGGCTCTATGGTCAACTTAGCTATAGTAGACCGTTGCTTTTTAACGCGGTTTATTGAGAATCTAGGGCTCAGTTCTCACTCACAACATAGTGTTCTAACTTTGGTTCAGTTTCTCTCCCAGCCTTTCCTTCCCACTTTATCAACACCTCAGTCCCTTTCCCAGTACCTCTGTCAGTTCCTGGCCACTTTGCTAAGGCCAAAGGTAGAAAGCCTGTCTGCTCTACTCTGCTGCTGCTTTCTGTTGATTATTGACCAGATACTTCTTAGCCAGCTGTAGAGGACATTGGGAACAGTAGCCTTGGCAACACAAATGCGTCCTTCTGCCTTGTGCTATGGACCTGCCCTGCCCCTGCTGTAGTTTGTCTGCTTACTTTGGAGGGAAAGGGTGGGAAGGTAAAGAAGTCATACTGGTGACAGAGAGAGATCAATTCAGCATTACAACAACCACTAGCTATCAGTGGTGGTGTTTTTGTCATGGTACTTCATGATTACGGTGGTGCCGCCATGTTTCCGGGCAACAAAATGAGGTGGAGAGACGGGAATATAAAACGAGCAAGACCCCGGCTGAAATCGCAGCCTTGCGGGGCTGCTGACATCATCAGTGCACACACGTGATTACTTTTTAAGGGCTAAAATGTCCGTCCGTGCGCGCGTGGTGAGAAGGGAGGCCCGACGGCTACGAAGTCTACGTCTACAGAGTCATACAAATCTGGGGATAGTTTCTTGGTATGCAGGCAGATGGGTTTTTTTAGCTTCGGGACGCTGTCCCTGAAAACGGGACTTTTCGGCATCCCGAAGCTGTGCGTGGGGACAACGGGACAGGGGATCTGAAAAAGGGACAGTCCCGTTCAAAACGGGACATATGGTCACCTTACCTATCATACCAGTACAAACTGGTTTTGGGCAGAATTTGTTTTCCTCAAGTGTGTGACGATGTGAGAAGTCAGGTAGCATCCTTTTCTAGTTACCTCCTGACCGACTTTTGCAAACTGCTTGCTTGGAATGCATCTCCTGCCAAGCTAGGTAGTCCTATGAATCATCCTTCATTAGAAAGAGACAATAGGTAAGGTATGTATGTATTATCCTGCTTATATAAATACCAGTATTGTAACATTATAAAAGGCACAGCACAAAGCTATGTATTTTTCAGAGTCAACACTTTTTGTGTGTTTGGATCTATTTATAGAGTTACCGTAAATAGGCTCGGAGGGCTATGATGGTAGTTCTATGGTGAGGAAGTGCCTAACTTTAGGTGCCATATATAGAATCCAGGGTATTGTGTATTTTATAAAATATGCACATACGCACCATTTCTTATTGTCATATACAAGCTCAAAGTTATTTGCACCTTGGAGTAGGTCTAACTTTGTTCAAGTGCTTTCAGGGAGGCTATTTCATAAAGGTATACAGCAACTTATTTTGCCGTAATAAAATAGACACAACATATGCAGCTCTAGTTCTTTTATAACTAGACACCCTACTATAAAATTAATCTCCACGTTCAAAATATGTGACCCAAGTAGGATCTCCTTCTTATTTTATTCTGGTTTAGAATATTATAAAAATTACTAGCTTAGTAATTCTCCACACCACCCACATTTTAATAGACTCCTTGTCTAATAATTATTGTTTGGAATAAGAGATGAGTCGCTGGGTGGATGACCTCCAGCACCATGTTTCTTGTTTGTGTGTTTCTGGGGAAAAAAACCCAACTTTGTGCTCAGGTCCTGTGGTATCTGCTACGGAACTGTACTTTGAGCAAAGTTTTCTGTACTAAAAATAAAAAGCATAGTAAAACATTTTTGAGATGTTATCATTTCTATTTATGTGCTTTTATTGAAAAAGCAAAACTATAACAAATAGTGCATTAGAAAGAAAACTTAATGACTTGATATTCCAAAGTCATTTACCCTGGTAGCAGCATATGTCTGGATAAGTGCCGTGGACCAGGGCCTTCCTTTGATTTTCTGTGGCATGCAGGGGTGAGAGGTGCTGCAGCATGGGCCCCACCCTCCCAGAGGCCCCCATGTCTAGGGTTGTCAACCTGCTGATTTTAAGCCACCTCTCTTCCTTCCCCATGCTGCAGCTTTAATCTTCTGGGCCGGTGCTGGCAGCATCAGTCATCTTAAATATACTGCCTTTGGGGCCCAGAAGCTTTCTCTTTGCTGTAGTATCTGGCCTCTGTGGGAATAGGAAGTTGCAGCAGAGGGAAAGCTTCCAGGCTGCTAAAGTCAGCATGTTTAAGCTGAATGATGCTATTGGTGCCGGCCTGGAAGATTAAAAACTGCAGCATGCATAGAGGAGAAGGGAGAGAGAAGTACCAGATGTAGCAGTGGGATGGAGTGCAGGAAGAGAGAAATGCTGTATTGACATGGGGAGGGATGAGTAAGAGGCTAAATTGCAGGGAAAGGAAGAAGAAAGAGAGAAGCCAGACCATGGGAGGAAGGGAAGGAGAGGAGAGAGAGATGCCAGACCACAGGGGGAGTGGGGAAAGAGGGTGGGAGGAAGGAAGGGAAGGAGAGGAGAGAAATACCAGGGGTGGGGAGAGGGAAAGGAAGGAGATGAGATTGATGCCATACTGGAGGAGGGAGGGGAGGGGAGAGATGCCAGAGAAGGAGACAGAAGTAGAAGACTGAGGGGATGGAAAGGAAGGAAGGAAGGAAAAGAGAGAGATGCTAGCCCAAGGGTGGGGATACCTTAGGAGGGGGGTGGACAGGAACACAGAGAAAAGATGCTACACATGGAGGGAGTGTAGGGAGAGGGACAGGGACACAGGGGTGCAAAGCTGGACATGGAGGGGATGGATACTGATATGAGGAACATGAGAGAAAGATATAGAAAGGAATACAGATGGAAGATGGGTGGTGGGCATCGAGTGAGAAGACTTGTCAAATGGACAGGAGATCCTTTAAGAGAATTAGGGAAAACTAGAGAAAAACAGGAGAGACACTGAGACTAAAGCAAATGGAAAAAGAAAATGCTCAGACAACAAAGACAAAAAATATATATTTTTATTCTGAATTTAGTAATTGGAAATGTGTCAGCTTTGACAAATTATGTATTTTGGATTTCAGTTTCTATTTCTCTGCTTGTGCTGTACATGCTTTCATATCTCTCTTACTGATGTGTGGTCCCTTGTTATAGATTTGTTGAGGGTCTGTCATGGTTTGTGCATATGACCAAGGTGCAGAATTTTGTTAGCATATATTTTCTGTGAGGTATTCTTCTAGTGTTTAGTTTCTAGGTAGGAAGTTATAACTGTCTAATTTTCTAGTAGGGACTATATTGGTATTTTATGGTGCTGTCTTTTCATAAGTAAGTTTGTTGCTATTTGAATCCTGGCTATTAATGCTGCTTTATTATTCCAGGTCCCTCTGCAGCGGCCTGACCAGGAAACAGGAAGTTACATCAGAGAAAGGCAGACCATGACGGGGACAGCGCCAAGAATGCTGCCACCAGCCATACCCTGCTAGTGTTGTCAAGCAAATTACCTTTTTGAAAGTGGAGCAGGAAAGTAAGGAGGATGGGGGTGAAAAGAGGATGGCATGCTGGGCTCAAAGGCCCCCTGGAGTAGGGGGTTCAAAGAGAGGGGGAAATGTAAGATTAGGGGTATGGAAAGGTGAAGGGACAGAAATGATAGGCCTGGAAAAAGGAGAGGGAGAGAGAGATGGTGGACAATGGGATGGAAGGAGGGAGGGAAGAGAAAGAGAGAGGATAAGGATGGGGGTAGTGTGGATGGATGAGGAGAGAGACACTGGATGGGAGAGCAGCTGGGAAGAGAAAGGGAAAGTGGACCTGGGAGTGATGAGGGGTAGAGGGAGAGAGGGATATGGGATGGGAGGGCATTTTGGAAGTAAAAGGGAGAGTAGCTGACAATAGGGCAGTCTGGAATAAAAATAGAGACGCTGGACCTGGGAAGGAGAGGGAGGGAAGGATGAGAGAAGGAGAAACATTTGGACTGGGGGTAGAAGGGAGGAAGAGAAGCAGCATTCCTTTCATCTTTCCATCCCATTGTTGAATAACACAGGGGGGTGTCTAAGGCCACGCCCATAGAAGGGGCCTAAGGCAACTGGGCCAATTCCAGTTGGCCCAGACGCCTAAGGCCCCTCCTGTGGGTGGGGCCTTTGGCGTCTGGCCCAATCAGGCCCTAAGGCCTTCCATTCGATAGATGGCAGGTCTGCTGGGCAGACAGGCTTGGGACCCGTCCATCCATCCCACTTCTTTTAGGTAGGGGGAGTGTGGGGGGTGTCTTAGGGTCGGGGGGCTGATCAGAGGTTTGGGGGATAGATGTGGGGAGTGCATCATGGGCAGGAGGGCTTGGAATCCTTCCTGCCCATATCGTAGTGGGGGTGGGGGTAGGGGGGGTTGGGCTCCCTCCTACCCGTACAGTATCAGAGAGGTGGGGTTTTCGCCGGGCAGGAGGGGTTGGGCTCCCTCCTGCCTGATCCGATTGGGGGGGGCTGCATTGGGGCAGATGGGGTTGGGCTCCCTCCTGCCTGTATCGGCTCGGGAGGGGGGGTGGATCGCGGCAGGAGAGATTGTCTATCTCTCGTGCTGCGATAGCGATCACCCCTCTACCTGAACTGCTACAAACTAAGGCAGGAGAGATTGGGCATCTCTCCTGCTGCAGGTCGCGGCAGTTCGATTGCCATCGCAGCAGGGGAGATGAGCAATCTCTCCTGCCGCGATTGTTAGGGGGGGGGGGATTCTGTAACTGGTGTTGTTTTTGACAGACACCGGTTACAGAATCCAGCTTTTAGGCAAAGGACTGGCCCCTCCTTCGCCTAAAAGGTCTGGTTTTGGGCATTTGGAACTTAGGCTGTTTTGGGGTTGATTATATGTTGTAAGACGTAGTAGTGGTCTGGGCGTTTAAATAGCTGAACGTAGAGGTAGGCCATTCTCAAAAAAAACCTCATTTTGGACATTTTGAGAATGGACATTTTCCCTGCTTCTACTTTCAACGTTTAGTGCCTAGGCCAAAAGGGGACTTAGACATTTTTTTTTTTTATTATACCCCTCTAAGGCGCCCATAGAATATAATTGGCGCTTTAGCATTTAATGCGTGCTAAATCGTCTAGCATGCCTTAGTAAAAGACCCCTTTATTTATGAATCCAGCAGGTCCACTGAAGTACATAAACCTTAGGAGTTTTAACAAAACTGCAGCATTATGCCATGCACTCTGACTTACCAAAGTAGGTTACAGTAGTAAAAGTGGTTAAAGATAGAGATACTTCTGTTTAATTACAAAAGCCTGATCCATAGCATTATGAAAGTGTTCTCTCATGTTAGATGGAGCCATTATGAAATGTTTTTTCCTTCCTCTTTTGGGATGATGGTATTCAACAAAATCCATACTGATGTTTTTACCAGTTCTTCATTAATGCATCAAATCATCCATATCATTGCAGAAGTCAAGATCAGTGGTAGCATGGGATTCTTGCACAATGGAACTGCAGCTTGGTCCCTTACCCAGTTTAAAACAGAAAGATGTCAAGTGGGAACATAGGGCCTCTTTTATGATGCTGATTAGCATGAGCTGCTTTGGTAACTACTCAGAAGCCAATAGGGATTTAAAGGGCTTTCGGGGCTTTTGACACATGGCACTTGCTAGTGTCTTCGTAAAGGAGACCAATAGCGATATCTTTCTCCCCACACTCCCCTTATGTTACACTACTCTTTCAGCCTTACTGATAGTAAGGGAAGATTAGGTACTTACCTCGATAATTTTTCTAGTAGAAAGGCAAATGAGTCTTGACCAGTGGGTTATGTACCCCTATTCGTGAGTTTGTGTAGAAGGTTCCACCTCTTATGACACTGCTCCATGATCCTCAGTTTGTACCAAAGCAGTTGAGAAAGCAATACTGTACAAAGAAAAAAAGAGGAGGGGTGCGGGAAGACCCCATCCAGCTAAAGTCTGCTCTGGGACTCATTTTCAAACCACTTAGACACACAAAATATGATAGAAGCCTATGGTACTTTGTGTGTCTAAGTGCTTTGAAAATGAGTCTCTCTGACCGTAAAGAAACTTGATTTGAAAAAATATATGAACACAACAAAACCATACCACTAAGCAATCGGCACTGACACTGAAATAACAACCATACACCCAAGTCGGGCGAAGAGAAAGACTCTTATTTCGTGTATTCCTTTTTTTTTTTTTTTTACAAAACAGGAACAATTTTTACCTGGGTGGCTTTAGCAACCCCCACTCCCCACCCTCTGCAGAGGCATCCATCTAAAATTTGCTGAGGTGTCCTACATATTCAGCATTCTGCAGATTCCAGAGCAGCAGCAGTCCGAGCATAGGCCCATTACACCTATGCTGAGACAGTAAGCAAGCGACATTAAAATCTGACAGGGAGGGATGTCCATACTCATATACCTTTCTAGTAGTAAGAAGATTATTGAGGTAAGTACCTAATCTTCCATTCTAGTGAAAAAGGCATATGAGTCTTGACCAGTAGGATGTACCAAAGTAGTCTCTTGAATCTAGGGTAGGATAAAGGAGCCTACTGAAAAAAAACAGAAGACTCAGAAGTGGCATCCACACAAACTGCCACATCCACTATGAAATTTAGAAAATGTAAGGAGAGTGGACCATGTGGCCGCCCTACAAATCTCATCAGGCAGCATCACCCGGTACTCAGCCCATGAAGAGCCATCCCACTAGAGGAGTGCATTGCAAAGAAATTGGAGGCTGCTTGCAGCACCGATGTATGCCACGGAAATAGCTACACAAATCCACCTTGCCACAGAGGCCTTAGATTAGAGGCTGGCTTCCCTAGTCGGCCAGGATGCATCAACATAAATAGATGATCCAAAAGACAAAAGGAATTTGTCATTTCCAGGTACCAGATGAGAACTCTGTGGACATCCAAGAAGAAAACTGCACCTGGGAGGGCCTAAATCTCAGATTGGCCCAGGCACATAAGGTCCTTCCTAAATTGATTCTTGTCAGCTTATTCCATTCTATTCTGTTTTATAGACCTCTATATATGCAGTATATAAAGTTTTTAATAAACATAAACATATCTCCCCTGAGCCATGTCTTCTCTAAAGTGAAGAGCTCTAGCTGCATTTGCATTTCCTCTTAGGGAAATTTTATTATCCCCTTTAACATTTTGTCATCTTTCGCTGTACGTTTTCTATTCCCGTTATATCTTTTTTGAGATCTTTTTTGACCAAAATTGCACATAATATTCGAGGTGTGATTGCACCATGGAGCAATAGAAGGGCACTATAACATTCTTATTTTTGTTTTCCATTCCTTTCTTGATAATTCCTAACATACTATTTTTTTCCTTTGCAGCCGCTGTACACTGAGCAGAAGGTTTCAACATATCCTCAATTATGACACCCAGATTCTTTTCCTGGGCAGTAACTCCTAATGTGGAATCTTGCATCATGTGGCTATAGTTCAGGTTCCTCTTTCCCACATGCATCACTTTGCACTTGCTCACATTAAACGTTTAGATGCCCAGTCTCGCAAGGTCCTCTTGGGCACTATCTCCTTGACTCTTCTGTTCCTTTCCCCTCCATGGGCACCATCTTCACTCTTCTTTCTTCCGTTTTCCTCCTCTCCCCTCCATGGGTACCATTTCCTCTCTCCTCTCCTCTATGGGCATAATCTTTTTTCTTCCCTTTTCCTACTGTAACCACCCCCCCTCCCCCGAGAGAGAAATCTGCTGTTTTCCAAATTATCTGTATTCGTCTAGCTGAGTTAGTCAGCAGAAATTCTCTCAAAAGGAAGAGCCAACCCAATCAATTAATAAAATGGGTGAAATAGAGGTTTTAAAATAAGTTTGGAAAATATACTGTATGTAGTACACATGAAATATGGTCAAAAATTAGACACAAGTAAAGTGCATTGGAAATTTATTGAGTACAATGTTTGAAATCATTTCAAGGAATATGGGCATAAACCTCTAGGTTCCTTTTTCTCTTTCTGCTTACAACAGTAACTTACATTCAAAACCAGAATCTCTTTCCACTTTCAACCCTCCAACCTACAGCAATGTAGAAGAATCTACTTCACAACCTTCTCCCACTCGCTGCAATCACACTACTTTGAAACCCCTGGAAGAACGTCTTCCCCTAGATTTTCAATCACTCCAAACACTCCTGGGTACAGCCCCAGCTCTTCTCTCAGCTTTCCTACCTGCTGAGAGACTCCAGAAAAACACTACAGACCTTCACACTTTTGCCACTAGCATACTGGCTTCCTTCTTAATCCAGTCAACTATTCACAGAAACCTCATCCACACACAGCAGCACTTCAATAAGCTTCTCTCCCTTTTCACAGTGTCAGTTACTGTCCCCTAAGTGACTTGAAACACACACACAGCCAGCTTCTTCTGCAGTGTTACCTCTAAAGCAGTTGCTCCAACTGAACTTTTTTTTTTAAACAGTGTTTTTTTTTTAAAATGACGTTAGAGCTGTGCTGCCCAAAATTCCACAGATGACACATGCAGTGCAGAATTCTAAAAGTTACAGAGCCAGGCACACAGCTTTTGCACATCAATATATTAATTCCCAGAAATTGATAAAAAATGCACTTCTTAATCATACACACTGACATTTTCAGCCTATGCCTTCAAAACTTCCCTGAAACATCAGGCTGCAAACCCAGGTGAACAATCTTTTATTTAAGTTTTTTTTGTGTTTTGCCCCTACTACAAACTGCTACACTGGCTGCCAACGGAGGCGCGAATAATATTCAAGTTCTCTTGCATATGTTTCAAGCTGGTTTGGGGACTAGCTCCTACCTACCTGCTACCTCACTTCGTACTATACAGCCCTACAAGACAAACCAGAAACTGCAATTTATTTGCATACCCAAGCATTACCGGCTGTAAATACAAAACCTTTCTGGATAGAACTTTTATGTACCAAGCAAACAAACAACAACACTGGTTAGACAACTACATTAATGGAGCTAGACTGACCTATGACGCCTTTAGAAAAGCCATAAAAACTGCCTTATTCGACAGAAATATCACCTAAAAAGTATCTACACCAAACACTAAATCAAATTCTATTATTTCAAATATGTCCACTCTGCGTATGTCTGAAAAAAAATTTTTTTTAAACAATTTGTATATTGTATTTCGCTGCCTTTTAAGATTCTGCATATTGTAACTCGCTGACTCTCCAGCTCTCTTCAATGTGAACCGCCTAGAAGTCTCATGACTATGGCGGTATAGAAGAATAAAGTTATTATTATTATGTACCTTGGGGACTGTGTAAAACACAGGAATCTGTGTTGGATGTTGAGTCAAATACTTGGCTTCTCCTTTGGTAATATAATTAGCAATACGAGCTGTTTACCTTACAGGTACCATTCTTGAACCTTTGTCAAAATTTGTTGACCACTTTTTGAAACCAGTGGGACACTACACATTTTTTTACTACTTACCAGGAATATTCACAGGGTAGAACATGCTCACATTTTAGTTACTATGGACTTGGAAATGCTGTACAGCAATATTCCTCAAGATGCAGCTTTACAGATTACCAAGGAAGTTTTGGAATCGGAATATTTTTCTGGTTCATAGACAAAATCGCGCGAGACAACGGCGCGCCGACAACTGAGCGCAAGGTTGACGGCACGGCGAAGAAAAGCACTATTTTAAAGGGTTCCGACGGGGGGTGTTGGTGGGGAACCCCTCTATTTTACTTAACAGACATCGCGCTGGCGTTGTGGGGGGTTTGGATGGTTGTAACCCCCTCATTATACTTGAAACCAAACTTTTTGCCTGTTTTTTAGGGAAAAAGTTCAGTTTTAAGTATAATGTGGGGGGTTACAACCCCCCAAACCCCCACAATGCCATGTCTGTTAAGTAAAGTGAGGGGGTTTCCCCCCACACCCCCCGTCGGAGCCCTTTAAAATAGTGCTTTTCTTCGGCACGCCATCAACCTTGCGCTCAGTTGTCTGTGCTCAGTTGTCGGCGCGCCGTTGTCTCGCGCGATTTAGTTCCGTCATCATTTTTCTCACCGTATTCCAACCACATTTTTAATATCTCTAGCTTCTTTGGTGTTACAAAAATGTATTTTCAAATGTGGCAATCAGTTTTATATACAAACCCATGGCATGACTATGGGGACTATGGGGACAGCCAATCTATATGTGACTCACTTTGAGGAACAACATTTATATCAATTTAGTTGGCTTGAACATACAAAAGTTGAGGCCAGATTCATTAATGGCATCTTTTTTATTTCGACCTCTACAGAATCATCCTTGATTGAATTTGTAACATGGCTAAACACCTTGGACAGGCATCTTAAATTTACCATGACATGGGATTTACAATCTGTTACATTTTGGGACACCAGAAGGAAATAGTTCTATATACTACTGTGCATCGCAAAGAAAAAGCCAAAAACACCTATTTGTATTAGAACATAAGAATAGCATTACTGGGTCAGACCAATGGTCCATCAAGCCCAGTAACCCGTTCTCACGGTGGCCAATCCAGGTCCTAGTACCTGGCCAAAATCCAAGGAGTAGCAATATTCCATGCTACTGATCCAGGATAAGCAGTGATTTCCCCCATGTCTTTCTCAATAACAGACTATGGACTTTTCCTCCAGGAAATTGTCCAAACCTTTCTTAAAACCAGCTACGCTGTCCTCTCTTACCACAACCTTCGGCAATGCATTCCAGAGCTTCATTATTCTCTCAGTGAAAAAAAAAATCCTCCTATTGGTTTTAAAAGTATTTCCCTGTAACTTCGAGTGTCCCCATCTAGCAAGGCTTAAACAAGCCTTACCTATTAGTCAGTTTTTAAGGGTACACTGCATCTGTTCCACAGATGCAGAATTTAAGGATCAGGCTAGTGATAGTGAGGGCGAGAGGCACCCAGAGCGGTGGTGCCCCTTCCCCACACCCCTTCTCTGCCTCCTGTTCCTTCCTTGTCCCCCCCTGCTGGGGGCACGCACCCCTTCCTTACCCGGTACCTCTTTTAACTTCCATGGCACGAGCAGCATCACCAACTTGCAGCCTGCGTTGGCTCTCCCTCTGATTGGCTCTCCCTATGATGTCACTTCCTAGTCACGGGATCTGGAAGTGATGTCAGAGGGAGAGCCGATGCTAGTGTGGACAGCAGATGGAGTTGCTGCTTGTACCAGCAAAGAGATAGAGGTATGGTGGGAGGGAAGTGAAGGCACGCATGCAGCGGGGGGAAGAGTGGGAAGGAGCAGGGGGCAGAGAAGAGGAAGGGGTGCTGGTGCCTTCACCAAGACTAAACTAAGCCTTAAATTTATAGACCGTGTCATCTCCAAACAAATAGGGCTCTTTTCTTCGGGCCCTTACTGTCAGCAAACTAAACCTTGTCTTCTGTTTCAGTTCCTATCACTGGCCAACTGGGGTTCCTGAAGAAAGAGAAAATTGCCTCAAAACTAAGCTCAGTAGATCCCAGGGGCTTTACACAGTTTGGCGTCAAGCACATTTCATTTGTCTGCATGCCATTTAACGAACTGCAACAGCCACCTTAAGAAAAGTAAACATCAGATTATTTATGAGATAAGTGTACTCTGCTCAAGAAAAGTTCCTATTGGAATGTTATTTCACAGCGAGCATATTTTAGGATTACAATATTTTTGATTTCACTTACAGGCAGTACCCTGGTTAAGCTGTTCTTAAGTTGCATTGGTATATAACTCAGAACCTGTAGATTTTAAGATTCTTGCTGCTTACCTCTGCTCCCAGCTGACAAAAGGGTCAACTGCTCCTACCAGGTACAGCATGCACAACCATGCATTGCTCTTAATGTGGCCATGTATCATTCCTGAATCTGCTACAGGAGAAATGTAGGAATCTATGCCACTGGAAATACTGCTCAGTGAAATCAAATGAAGCTGCGACTATGGGCTCCTTTTATGAAGGTGTGCTAGTATTTTTAGCGCACGCACCAGATTAGCGTGTGCTAGCTGAAAATCTACTGCCTGTTCATGAGGAGGCAGTAGCGGCTAGTGCATGTGGCATTTTAGCACATGCTATTCCGCGCATTAAGGCCCTAATGCGCCTTCGTAAAAGGAGCCCTAAGTTCTTAAGTACCAGTTATACTTAAAGCGAGTGTCTACAACTTGGGGACTGCCTGTATATTGATTCACATTTATTTCACACTCAAACGTGTATGCTTATGATGGTGTGTGTCAAAGGGCTGAAATAATCCCTTGGAAAAGACTAAGCAATAGAGCTTTAACTGTTATGGTTATCTGGCTCTCTTAGCTTATGACTGCACATTGAGGGTACACATTAACAAAATATTTATATCATAGATGAGAGATTTAGTAGTGCATAACTGTTGGCAGTGCTGTTTGTGAAATAACATTATTAAGCGGTGAGGATCTCTTGGACAGTACTATTTTGCATGCTCCTGTAAAAGGTTTTTTCTCTAGTGATATTAAAACACTTGAGTGACAATTCACATTGGATATTGGACAGCATGCTGTTCCAGAGAGAAGAGACAGTATTAAAAAAAGCACCGAGTCTAGTGGACTCATATGGCCGGATTCTGTAAACAGTGTCGTTATCGGAGGCCACCAATCACTTTTCAATCATGCAACGGCGCCATTTACAGAATTGCGGCTTTCATCAAAGGTAGGTGCTAGAAGTGTAGGCAGGGTTTTAAAGGCCTACATTTCTGGCACCTACCTTTGATGAGAATCATCTATAGAGGCCACTTAGAATGTGTGAGGTTATTTTCGGTGTTATTCACCCCTACTTTGACCTGAGGCGTTCTAAGGTGCCTCATTAAATGCAACACCTACATTTAAAAAAAATGATTTTAAAAATAATTTTTAAATGGCTTTTATCAATTAAGTTAGGTGCTGTTTGTAGAATCTGAGCCATTATGAGCAAATCTAGGGCTTGGTAGTATAAGATGATGATCATTTAGGGACTGCAAAGTATGAGTAGGGATATAAGAAATAGTTGGGGAGCGGCTTTCGATCTAGTGGACCACTCCATACTTCTCCAGATTCTAGACGCAATAGGAATCTCAGGTAAAGTGCACAACTGGTTCCAAGGCTTCCTTAAAACAAGAACATATAGAGTCAAGTCAAAAGAAATACTATCAGAACCATGGTCTAACCCCTGTGGAGTGCCACAAGGCTCTCCCCTCTCTCCCACACTTTTCAACCTATTCATTGCTTCCCTAGGCAGCACCCTAGATGCCCTAAACATAACATCATTCAGCTATGCGGACGACATAACCATCCTCCTTCCATTCGACATCCACGACCCCATCTCCACAGGACGCCTGAAAACTACAATGGAAACAGTAGAAAAATGGATGACAAATCATAAGTTGAAGCTGAACACGGACAAAACTAAATTCCTACTACTAGAGAAGGACAAAAAACCATCCCTAACTGAACTGGAAGTAAACTCAATCAAGTACCCAATACAGAGTTCCCTCAAAATCCTGGGAATACAACTAGACAGATGCTGCACTATGCAAACACAAATCCATAAAACCATCCAAAAAGCATTCTTCACAATGCGAAATCTGAGAAAAATAAGAAAATTCTTTAATAAAGACCAATTCAGAATCATTGTCCAATCCCTCGTACTAAGTATGGTAGACTACTGCAACAGCCTTTACCTACCTTGCCCAATCAACACAATAAAAAAACTACAGACCGTCCAGAACACAGCCCTCAGACTCATATACTCACTCAGCAAATACGACCACATTACCAATGCATACTTAGAATCTCACTGGCTACCAATAAAAGCAAGAATACAATTCAAACTCTACTGTCTCCTATTCAAAGTAACCCACGGCGCGGCACCCAGCTACCTAAACAACCGCTTTCACTACTACCTCTTATCCAGAAGAAGGAGAACACAGAACATTTTCACCTACCCTCCTCTCAATGGTACCCGACGTAAGAAACTTTATGACAACCTACTAGGGACACAGGCAGCTAATATTGACTCCGATATCTCAAAATTACTGATCGAAATTACAGACATAAAAGAGTTCCGAAAAGAAATAAAAACACTACTGTTCAAAAAATATCTCCCATCAATATAAACCGCCATCTAATGAGTTCCCAACCAATTCCTTGGGAATAGAATCTCTTTATCCAACCCAAACTAAATACCCCCACTGTCCATATCATCAACATTAATTACCCAACATCATGCAATCATCAGAACAATAAATACACTTCCACTTATAGGCATATGATGCTACTCTCCATCCGAAGAAACTTGACTCATCTCATGTAACATCTTTTGTAATCTAGAATATATTGTAATTCTTATTCTCCACCAGTTATAAATTGACTCAGTTGCTATGTAACATCTCCTGTGATATTGAATGTACTGTAATTCTTCACTATTACCTGTAATTAACACTTCTCCTGTAATGTAATTCTACTGGAAATGCCCAGATATCTTCCTTATTGTAATCCGAGGCTATGTTATCTCTGCTGCGATGTTGAATGTATTATAACTCTTCACAGTTACTTGTAATCTACTCTTCTCCTGTAATGTAAATCTACTGGAAATGTCCAGATTCATCTTTATTGTAATCCGCCTAGAACCGCAAGGCACAGGCGGAATAGAAATCCCTAATGTAATGTAATGTAATGTAAATATTGGGGATTGCCAAACCTAAATGCCTTGAAGGTAAGGAAAATAATTTTAAATTTAACATGGACAGCAACTGGGAGCTAGTGTTGCTGCTTGAAGAGTGAAGTGACATGATTTGAGGGATGGGAGAAACAGAAATCGAATGGCCATGTTGTGACGAGATTTTCAAGGTGGATTTTGGAACACTAGAATTGACAATGTTACAGTAGTCAATTTTAGAAAGAAGAAGTGAATGAAAGGAGTCATGATCAAAGTAATGTTTGACTCTATGAAGCTGCTCAAAGAAACCAGATTTAGAAACCAATGCTACTTGTGGAATAAACAAAAGTTGAGAATCAAGGATCACATCTAGATATTGGAAAGATTCAGTCAGGGACACTACTGTGCCAAGAATATGAAGGTAAGAAGATGGTTAAGGTAGATGTCAGTAAGCCTGTAGGCTACTGTTTTCTATTCATTTTAAACTGATGGTGATCTTGTAATCAGTGTGCAATGGAATGTAAACAAGCATCTAGACATGAAATATCAGGGTTGAAGGGATCAGTATAATAGAGTAAAAGAATGTCATCTGCATAAAAATGAATAATGATTGCTGGACTCATGAAAAGATGAGAGAGAATTGGAGACAGGATGGATCTCTTGGGCACCCTGCATTGAAAGGGCTTCTGTCCAGATGTGTCTGAGGGGGTGACAACCTGGCAGGGTATTATCTAGGAAAGACCAACCACCTTTCCTCTTCTGGAAAAGGTTTGTATGTGACAGACTGCAGGTGCTTTTTGAATGTTTCATGATACATTTTCACGCTGTATTTTCAGGATGACAGTTTAATATATTTTTGCTGAATTTTTCATGAATGTTCTACTTGTTATCCTCTGGAATAAGAGCATACAGGACTAATGAGGGTCCTGCAAGAATCCTTACACTTACAGTTCCAACACCCAATGTCCCTTCCATGGATTACCAGGTTTTTATAATCCCTCCATTGAGAAACCATTATCTAAAAACAAACATACAAAAACCAGCCTCCCCATGCTCACTGAACTTTGGGTTTTAATCATGATCCCTCCATGCAGGTAACTGCAACAGTCTTGGAAACTTGATGTGGAAGGGCATTTTCAATATGATGTCTAAATCTGATTTTGGATGTTTTGGGAAAAACATCCAAATTTCTAGTAGAGAAAATAACCATTTTCAAACCAGAAAAATGTCTAGCTTTTTTTTTTTTTTAAATGACCATTTCCTAGATGTGTTTGTCCTCAGTGCATTTATCTTTTTGAATCATTTTTTTGAGAAAAAAAAAAAAAAAGTCTATATGCAAAATGCACAAAACCCAACCATTGGGACTTAGGAGGGGCCAGCATTCTTAGCAGACTGGCCACACAGACATCCCAGCAGAGCAGTGGGGCACCTTAGAGGGCACTGCAATGAACATCACATAAAAAGGTCCCACCATAACTCTCTTACATTGTATGGTGAGTCCTCTAAAACTCACCCAAAACCTACTGTACCCAACTGTAGACCGCCCTAATAGCCCATATGTTTATTCTTATGCCTGCAGGTATCACCTATATGTTGGTACAGTAGGTTTTAGGTGGGTTTTGGAGGCTCACACTTTCTACCACAAGTGTACTAGTTAGAGTGGGATATGGACCCAGGTCCCTTTCTCTATAGCCCACTGCACTGATCACTAGGCTGAAAGAAACCTGCTTACTGCTCTAAGAATGGCCATGACAACTGAAGCTGTCATATGTACAGGCTGACATGTACTGTATGTATATATGTATTTATTCGGTTTTATATAACCTCCTTCCAGGAGAGCTCAGAACGGGTTACATGTACTATTTCATTCACACCTTTGGAAGTGGGAGGGGGTCAGTGACCACTAGGGGGGAATAAGGGGACCATACCTTCATGCCTCCAGTGGTCATCTGATCAGTTTGGCCACCTTTTTGGCACTATTCATTATTAAAACAAATGTGCAATTTATGCCTTGAATGCTCCATTATCACAGAAAAACATCCAAATCATAAATCCACCCTAATCCTGCCCAAAACACCCCACCCCAAAAAAAACCCACCCCTTTGAGATTTAGATGCACAAAAGACAAACAGCATAGAACCATAGAAAACTGTCTAAAATGTGTTTAAAAAATGGCAATTTGGATATTTTAGCATAAAAAAAGTCCCAATAACACGTCATATTTTGGATGTTTTTCTCTTTTGAAAACAACCCCCCTAGTCATATCCCTGATGTTTATTATTAATAATAATAATAACTTTATTTTTATATACCACCATACCACAAACAGTTCTAAGCGGTTTACAAGGGAAGAGACTATATACAGACAGCGACATTACAGCAAACTTTCAAATTTACATTGGCTTGTTAAGTTTAGTCAGGTTTATCTGGAAGTGTATTGGGAGTACATCAGGTTGAGGTGGGGGTCAGAGAAATTTGTCAAAGAGATAGGTTTTTATTGACTTTCTGAACGTTTGGTACGAGAGTGCGTTTGAGATGAAGTTGGTTAAACATTTATTCCATTTGCCTGCTTGGAAATATAGTGTTCTGTTGAGGTATCTCTTGTAGGTGCAGCCCTTTAGGGATGGAAAAGCAAAAAAGTAGGTACTGCGTGTGCTAGTTGTGCCTGGGAATTCAAATTGTTGGGACAGATAGGCTGGGGATGAGCCTGTCATGGTTTTAAAGCAAAGGCAAGCAAACTTAAAAAAGACCCTTGCTTCCACAGGCAGCCAGTGTAGTTTTCTGTATTATGGGCTTACATGGTCTGATTTCTTGAGGCCATAAAAGAGATGGACTATAGCATTTTGGATGACTCTCAGTCGTTTGATGGGTTTTTTGAGGGATCCTAATTATATAATGTTGCAGTAGTCTAAGGTACTTAAGATCAGGGATTGAACCAGCAGTCAAAAGGAGAAGAAATCGAAGTATTGTTTAATGGTGCAAAGTTTCTATAAGGTGAGAAAGCATTTTTTGACTTGAGCATTAGTATGATCTTCAAACATCAGGCTTCGGTCCAGGATGATGCCAAGGATTTTGGTTGTGGGATTAATTGGGTAGTCTGCTCCGTTTAGTCTCAAGGAGGTGTTCACGATCTTTTTATTGGGACTTGCCAAGAAAATCTTGGTTTTTTCAGGATTTAGTTTTAGTTTGGAGTGCATAGTCCAATGTTCAATCTTGGTAAGGACTGATGAGATGAGTTGTTCTGTCTCTTGGGTCAGTGAGGTTATGGGAATAATAATTGTTATATCATCTGCGTATACGTATGATTTCAGTTTTAAATCGGATAACATGTTTCCCAGTGATGCCATGTAGATATTGAGGAGTGAGGGAGAGAGTGGGGAGCCCTGTGGCACTCCACAGGGATTGGACCACGCATGAGAGTAGGTTCCTTCGCTGTAGACTTGGTAAGTGCATTTTTTTAGGAAACCCGTGAACCAATTTAGTACCTCTCCAATGGAATCAAGGCACCTAAGCAGGAGGTCATGATCGACAAGGTCGAAGGCACTGCTCAAATCGAATTGCAGTACCAGTGCACTTTTTCCCTGGGAAAACAGATGGAAAAGATAGTCAGTCATAGAGGCCAAAACTGTTTCGGTGCTGTAATTTGTTCAGAAGCTAGATTGGGAATCATGTAGGATGTTGAAATTCTCTAAGTATTTTGTGAGGTCGATGTTAAGCAGACCTTCCATTAATTTAAGAAAGAATGGTATGTTGGCAATAGGTCTGTAGCTGGCCGTCAAGGAAACAGACTCCTTTAGGTTTTTGATAATAGGAGGCACGAGGATATGCCAGAGATCCTCCGTGAATTTACCGGTATGCATGCATGAAGAGATCCAGCTGAAAAGTTCAGCCTTGAAGGAGATAGGAGCTGTTTTCATAATGGTTAGTGGGCAGTTGTCCAATAGGCAATTGGATTTTACGTATTTTGAGTAAAGCTTGAGGAAGTGGCTCCAGTCTGGGTTTTCAAAGTGGTTCCAGATCATGTCAACAGCTGTATCTTCTTTGTCTAAGGCAGTAAGCGTGTTAGATAAATCTATGTTTGAGCTTGAAAGGGACGATCTCAATTTGTGGATTTTTGTAGCGAAAAAGTCAGCTGAGATCACCGCGGGGGGGGGGGGGGGGGGTAGGGAGTCTGTATTGGGGCACTTGTAGTATCTGCCACTCTGTACAGGTTAGCTCCATGTCTTCTTAAAGCTAAATGTAGGGTAAAGTTTCCATTCATATACCAAACTCTATAAAATAATACAATTAACCCTCTATAATGAATAGAAATGGTATTTACGGCCTCTTCTATCAAATTGCGCTAGCAGTCTTTAGCGTCAAGAGCCACGCTGAATAGCCCGCGCTGCTCCCGACACTCATAGGAACTCTGTGAGCGTCAGGACGCAGTGCGGGCCATTCAGCGCGGCCCACTGCACTACAAACTGCTAGCACAGTTTGATAGAAGAGGCCCTTAGTTATTTAATATACCCACTGAAGCCCTTGGACATTTATGTATTCATTCAATTTTCAATACTTTTCTCCCAAGAGAGCTCAGAATGATTTACATGAATTTAGTCAGGTGCTCAAACATTTTTCCCTGTCTGTCCTGGGGCAATGGGGGGATTAAGTGACTTGCCTAGGGTCACAAGGAGCAGCATAGGTTTGAACCCATTACATCAGTGTGCTGAGACTGAAGCTTTAACCACTGCGCCACACTGAATACAAGTATAAAACTCAAATATCAATTACCAAAGTTATTACTGTTAATTATTTTTACCGTACTATACTGAATGTATAATATGGCAGATTTCTTGTTGCCTCTTTGTGAACCTGCTTTCAGAGACTATAATGGTGACTTTTTGTCTCTTGGTCAAATGACATTCTAATTTAGTGTGAAAGAGACTGTATGTGAAAATTCATGCAACCACAAGAGGGAGCGTTCCTACCATATTATGGAGTGTGTTAAAAAAAACAAACCTCTGGGGAACCAATCAATTACACTTGTTTTGCCACACTCGCTTTCTGCACCGGCTTTAATAAATAAGAGAATAGAAGTTGAAACCTGATATGCTAATTCTTTTTTTCATGGGTTATTAGTTCTGGTTAAATGAGATGTTGAAAATTAAGATATAAAGAGGTAAATATTCAGATTTTGGGCTAGAGTTACTAAGTTACGTTAATGAAGTAATGTACATTACAAAAGGCTCTGCCATTTATGGGTCTTTTTGTAAAATAGGTACAAGGATGTACAGGAGAGCACAGATATTTGCTGGTATTAATAGCCAGCTTATCCATTTTATAAATGTGCCTGTGCAGAGAAAGAAAGGCAGCACTTGAGGCTTTATATATGTATGTGGCTGTTCTACATGTGTAGGTGCTGATTTCACAATGTACACGTGTCCTTGCTAGCATGCGGATATAGCAGATTTTAAAGTGCTGCCAGTGTAATGAGCCAGTTATGGAAAGCAGCAAAATAACAGGTTGAAAAGGTGACGGTGAAAGCTAGAAGGATGCTAGGTTGTATGGGGAGAGGTATGGCCAGTAGGAATCACCTCTTAACTTCATCCTAAGCCCTCTCATTGCAGAGTTTTCTTTCAAATGAAAGAGACTCGACTCATGCACATTTATATTAAGTAGGTATTTAAACGTCTCTACCATATCTCCCCTCCCCCCCTTTCCTCCAAAGTATACAGATTGAGATCTTAAAGTCTGTCCTCATATGCCTTATCACGAAGACCACACACAATTTTAGTAGCCTTCCTCTGGACTGACTCTATCCTTTTTATATCTTTTTAAAGATGCAGCCTCCAGAATTGTACACAATATTCTAAATGAGGTCTCATCAGAGTCTTATACAGAGCCATCAATACCTCCTTTTTCCTACTGGCCATACCTCTCCCCATACAGCACAGTTATTTTCCGTAACAGTTGTCATCCAGGGACAGCAGGCAGATATTCTCAACAGTGGGTGACGTCACCGACGGAGCCCCGCAGCGGACAGTCTCGAAAGCAGACTTGCTTGAAGATCTTTGTAAAAGTTTCCGAGTGCTGCACTGCGCATGCACGAGTGCCTTCCCGCCCGAGTTAGAGCACGCGTCTCCTGTGAGGTACCTCAGTTCAAAGTTTTCCGCGGAGCCGAGAAGTCCTCTTCACTTCAGCTCTGCAGCCTTTGTTGCCTTCTCTCACCGCAGCTTTCTTATTTTTTGTTAGTCACTGTGTTCGCGTTTCTTCTACTCTTTCTTTTCTACAAAAAAAACAAAACCTTTTTTTTGGCATAGGACTGGCCGCTTACCTCATTCATTACATCGGCCTTTATTTTTTCTATGTCCCGGCCTCTTACCGGGTTAAAAAAGTGTAGCCAGTGCGCCAAGGCCATCTCAATAACCAATCCTCATAGTCGGTGTATTGCTTGCCTTGGTCCTGAACATTGCCCCGAAAGCCTGTTTGCGCTGTGCTATACTTCAACCTCGAGCCCTTCATAGATGCCGTGCCAAGCTTCTTCAACTATTTGGCACCATGGAACCATCTGCTGAGAGGGTCTCGACCTCGGCTTCGGAGACGGCCTCGACTTCCAAGACCTCGACCCCGACAACCCCATCTGCCTCCACCAAGGTCTCGACCTCGACACCTCCGGTCTCGAAGGCCTCGTCGGCAGTTCCTCAGAAGTCTTCCTCGGTGGGTAAGTCTCCTATCTCTCCTTCAGGTACCACTCCTAAGAAGCCTCCAGAGTCTCAGGCATCCCAGGCCGTGTCTGCGGTCCTGCCAGCCTCTTCGAGACTTCCAGCTAAGCGTGCCTCCAAGCATCGGGAATACTCATCCTCGAGGTCGCCCTCCTTGGGGCGCACTGCTGCACCTTCAAGACCTGATCCTTTTGTCTCAGTGCCCATGTTCGAGGACATGTTGAAAGCCATTCTGACCACTCAGATTTCCTCGGTCATGGCTCAGCTCCTCCCGGCCTCAACCCTGCTTCCTACGAGCCAGCCTGAGCGGCAGTCTGAGACCCCTGTGGAAGCACCTCGAGGTAAGCCTCGGAAGTCTCAACATTTCTCATCCAGTGACTCTTTGCCTACTCTTCGGACACAGTCTCCTCAGCCTCGATCGAGGCATCGCTCGAGGCATTCGAGGCATCTCACTTCCAAGCTCAGTCAGGAGACTTTTCTACAGCAGAAACCCTCTCCTCATCCGGATACTGAGTCTTCTATGCCTCGTTTATCAAAGACTACTGAGACTTCTAAATCTAAACATAAGTTTCCCAAGGCTATTACACCAGCTGCTTCTCCTCACAGTCCATCGAGGTCAAAGACTCCTCCATAGAGACCGACTCCAAGGGAGCCTTCTCCCCCTGCCTTGATCCACTCTGTTCCTCGAACCACGGGAACTTAACCATCGAGGTCTTTGAAGCGCTAGCACTCTCTAACTCCTCCTGTTGCGGGTAGTGGAGCTTCTTCAATCACTGTGCGCCTGGATTCTGAGCCTCCTTCTCAGTATTCCAGAGAGGCTTCTCCTTCTCCTGAAAGTGCCTCGACCTCGAAGTCTGCCTCATTTGCTAGATTTGTCTTTGACATGGGGAAAGCTCTTTAGCTGGGTCTCCACTCTGATTCCAAGTACACTCCTGAATACTTGGCCGACATGGAGCTTCCTCATCCACCCAAGGAGACCTTGAGGCTTCCTATGACTCCAGTATTAAAGCAAACTTTCTTCAGGAATATGGAAACTCCTTATTCCATTACCGCCATTCCATCCAAGCTGGAATCCAGGTATCGCACAGTACCCTGCAAAGGCTTTGAGAAATCTCAATTGTCCCACCAGTCCTTGGTTGTGGAATCTTCTTTAAAGAAAGCTCAATCATCTAAGCTCTACGCTGCGGTCCCTCCAGGCAGAGAGGGCCGTACTATGGACAAGTTTGGCCGCAGGCTATATCAGAATTCCATTATGGCTAACAGAATTCTAAATTACAACTACACTTTCACTGCTTATTTTAACTATTTCCTCAAATTGATGCCTAAGTTCTACCCGGCTCTTGAGGAGCAGTGTCTTCCAGAATTCAAACAGATTATCAGAACTCTTTCTCAACTTCGACTCTTCATGCTGCAAGCCACATACGATGCCTTTGAGATTTCTACCAGGGACTCTGCTTTTGCAGTAGCCATGCATCGCCTAGCTTGGCTTCGCATTGTTGATATGGATCCCAATTTGCAAGACCATCTAGCCAACTTACCTTGCCAGGGAAATGAACTTTTTGATGATTCTATTGAAGCTGCTACAAAGCGTCTCTCTGAACATGAGCGCTCTTTTGTTTCCTTGATTCAGCTGAAGCCTAAGACTCCTCCTGCTCGGCCATACAAACAACCACCACATCGTTATCCTCAAAAAATGACGCCAGCTTTCTCCAGGCCTCCGCTTCGAAGGCCTCCACAGCAGCAATGACAGCAGAAAGCTCAGACTCCTGCTGCGGCTAAACCAGCTCGGTCTGTTTGACATTCCCAGTCTGAGCATACCAACCTCCCTTCATCAGACTTCTCTTCTGCCAATAGGAGGTCGTCTTCACCATTTTTATCACCAGTGGGAGATGATCACCTCAGATCTCTGGGTTCTCACCATCCTTCGGGAGGGATACTCACTTCACTTTCTTCAGGTGCCTCCAGATCACCCTCCAAGAGAGTGTCCTTCAAATTTGTCGCAACTTCCCCTTCTTCAGGAAGCTCAGGCTTTTCTTCGACTTCGAGCTGTAGAGGAAGTTCCCTTAAATCAACGGGACATGGGCTTTTACTCCCGTTATTTTCTAGTTCCAAAGAAGACGGGGGATTTGCGTTCAATTCTGGACCTCAGAGCCCTCAACAAATTTCTAGTCAAAGAGAAGTTTCAGATGCTTTCTTTACCAATCTTATATTCCCTGATGGATCAGGGAGATTGGCTATGCTCTCTGGATCTCAAAGGGGTTTACACTCATATCCCGATTCATCCAGCCTCTCGCAAATATCTTCGATTCCGGGTGGTGAATCTTCATCTATAATACAGAGTTCTTCCTTTCGGCCTTGCCTCATCCCCCAGAGTCTTCACAAAGTGTCTGGTGGTGGTGGCTGCAGCCCTCCGCGCCCAGGGTCTTCAAGTTTTTCCATACCTGGACGACTGGCTCATCAAGGCCCCCCTCTCAACAAGGGGTTATTACAGCGACCCAACAGACTTATGTTCCTCCAATGTCTGGGGTTTGAAGTCAACTTTCCAAAATCCCAGTTGACCCCCATCTCAGCCTCTTCAGTTCATTGGGGCCACTCTGGACACTGTCCAACTCAGAGCGTTTCTACCTCCACCACGTCGGGATACCCTCATTCGGCTTTGCCATCAAGTGTCTCATCTCACATCAATTTCAGCAAGACAAATGATGGTTCTGCTCAGTCACATGGCTTCTACAGTTCACGTGACACCTTTTGCCAGACTTCACCTTCGCATACCTCAGTGGATCCTGGCATCTCAGTGGCAACAAGCTACCGACCCACTTTCTCAACAAATTACAGTAACTCCTTTGTTGAAGCAGTCTCTCCACTGGTGGATGCTCTCTTCCAATCTTTCCAGAGGTTTGCTATTCCACACTCTCCCTCATCAGAAGGTTTTCACAACAGACTCGTCAACCTACGCATGGGGAGCCCATCTAGACGGTCTCCGTACCCAAGGTCATTGGTCTCCTGCGGACCGTCTTTGTCACATCAATCTGTTGGAACTCAGAGCGATTTTCAATGCTCTCAAAGCTTTTCAACACCTTCTTCATGACAATGTAGTCCTTGTCTGGACGGACAAGCAAGTCGCCATGTACTATGTCAACAAACAGGGAGGGACGGGATCTCACTCCCTTTGTCAAGAAGCTCTGAAGCTGTGGGATTGGACAATCCATCACAACATCTTTCTCAAAGCTGTCTACATTCAAGGTCAGCACATCTGTCTGGCGGACAAATTGAGTCGTCTTCTGCAACCACACGAATGGACATTCAATTCCTCGCCTCTATGTCAAGTGTTTGCTTGATGGGGGACTCCTCAAATAGATCTCTTTGCCTCTCCCCTCAACAACAAGCTGCCTCATTTCTGCTCCCGAATATACTCTCCCCAGCATCTTGAGGCAGATGCTTTCCTCCTGGATTGGACGGGTCAGTTTCTCTATGCCTTCCCTCCATTCCCTCTGATTCTCAAGACTCTTGTCAAACTCAAGACAGAACATGCCACCGTGATTCTGATAGCTCCTTGGTGGCCCAACTCAGCACCAGGGAACCTCTGCTTCTCCCAGTTTTTCCCTCTCTGCTTACTCAGAGTCAAGGGTCCTTGCTACATCCCAACCTGCAGTCTCTACACTTAACAGCTTGGTACCTTTCAACCTAACAGACTCTCTACAGTTCTCCCAGTCTGTACAGGATATTTTGGTAGCTTCCAGAAAGCCGTCCACTAGGCAGTGTTACGGCCAGAAATGGACTAGATTTTCTGCTTGGTGTTCCACTCGCCATATGGAGCCACTGTCTACCTCCTTGGCTTCTGTTTTGGATTATTTACTTCACTTATCACAATCTGGACTCCAGTCCATCTATCCGAGTCCATCTCAGTGCAATTGCTGCTTTTCATCAGCCTCTTGATGGGAAACCTCTGTCTGCACATCCTATGGTTTCCCGCTTTATGAAAGGACTTTTTAATTTTCATCCACTATTCAAACCACCTCCAGTGGTCTGGGATCTCAATGTTGTCTTGGCTCAATTGATGAAGCCTCCATTTGAACCAATTGATAAGGCTCATCTCAAGTTCCTTACTTGGAAAGTAGTTTTCCTGATTGCCCTCACATCTGCTTGAAGAGTCAGTGAGTTACAAGCTTTGGTTGTAGATCCACCTTTCACAGTTTTCCACCATGACAAAGTGGTCCTCCGTACTCATCCCAAATTCTTGCCTAAAGTTGTGTCAGAATTTCACATCAATCAATCTATTGTTCTTCCAGTATTTTTTCGAAAGCCTCATTCTCACCCTGGAGAAGTGGCTGTCCATACTTTGGACTGCAAGCATGCCTTGGCTTTCTACTTGCAATGCACTCAACCTCACAAAACAGCCCCCACAACTTTTCATCTCCTTCGATCCAAATAAGTTGGGGCATCCTGTCTCGAAGCGAACAATCTCCAACTGGATGGCTGCTTGCATCTCTTTCTGCTATGCTCAGGCTGGTCTCCCTCTGCAGGGACGAGTCATGGGCCACAGAGTTAGAGCAATGGTGGCGTCTGTAGCTTTTCTCAGATCAACTCCTATTGAGGAAATCTGCAAGGCTGCCACTTGGTCCTCGGCTCATACATTCACCTCTCATTACTGTATGGATACTTTCTCCAGAAGGGATGGCCATTTTGGCCAATCTGTTTTGCAAAATCTCTTTTCTTAACTTGCCAACTCTCCCTCCATCCCATTATGTTTAGCTTGGAGGTCACCCACTGTTGAGAATATGCTGCCTGCTTGTCCTGGGATAAAGCACAGTTACTTACCGTAACAGTTGTTATCCAGGGATATTCTCACAACCCACCCTCCTCTCCTGGTTGGCTTCTTAGCTAGGTATCTGAACTGAGGTACCTCACAGGAGACGCGCGCCCTAACTCGGGTGGGAAGGCACTCGCGCATGCGCAGTGCAGCACTCGGAAGCTTTTCCAAAGATCTTCAAACAAGTCTGCTTTTGAGGCTGTCCGCTGCGGGGCTCCGTTGGTGACGTCACCCACTGTTGAGAATATCTGCCTGCCAGAGAGAAAAATATAATGGTTACTATGGATGGGCAGACTAGATGGGCCATTTGGCCTTTATCTGCCATCATGTTTGTATGTTTCTATGTTTCTAACATGTTCTTTATTAATGAGGTGGTGGTAGACACCTTAGCCATTAGTGTGATTGCTCTCTGATTTGCTGGTGGTGACCCCAGGTCCCTTGGATCAGGTAGCTGGCACTTGCATGTGTCTTGAAGCAGGTATGAAAGCCACATGGAAATTTCTTAGAGTACTGGAAATACATATGCTGAAAACATGCCCCCTTGAAATCTCTCCATCCCTTTCTCTCCCTCAGGTTCCGCATTTTGCCTTTATTTCATTTACTGGCTGCAAGTGCAGCATCTCTCCTGCTTCCTACCTCCCACAAGCAGCATTATTCCTACTTAAGTTTATTAAAATTTTTGATTGAACGCAAATCAAGGTTTCTAAGCATTTTACAAATTATATTACAAAAGGGGGAAACGAAACAGAAGAATATCCACTTAACAATGCTTGACCAACAAAAAAAAAAACAAGCAATAGGGAAGTTGGAAGAACTACAAATTAAAAGTAAAGAAGACATAAAAGGTAGACCACAATAGGGAGGGAAGCAATCAGGATTATTGAATAACTCTGGCTGTATTCGAATTCTTTGTAAGAGTCATATGCATCTTGGAAAAGGTAAGTCTTTAAATTTGTCTAAGTTTTTTTCCGCCCTGATATACTAAGGTAAGGAATTCCATATTGTGGGGGCTGTAATTGTGAATGAAGTAGCCCCTGGATGCAATATCTTTCCTACTTGTCTCCCCATGTTCAGTATCACTCTTTCCCTCCCACAAATGCAGCATCTCTCCTGCTTCTCTTTCCTTCTCCTTTATTGAACATGTATCCTGCTTCCCCCCATTGCAACATCTGTTTCTCCTCCCCTCCCCAGTGCAAATTATTTCCTGCTTTCCTTTCCCCTTCCCCTCCTCTCTTCCAATACACACAATGCAGCATCTCTCCTGTTTAGTGTAGTGGCCTAAGAACCAGGGGAACTGAGTTCAATTCCCACTACAGCTCCTTGTGACTCTGGGCAAGTCACTTAACCCTTCACTGCTCCAGGTACAAAATAAGTACCTGTAAACTTAGTGTTACCAGATGTCTGGATTTACCTGGACATGTCCTCTTTTTAGAGGACTGTCCAGATGGATTGTAAAAACCCTGCAGTTTGTCCAGGTTTTGGAAGGCCCCAGCTCTGCCAGAGCTTGGGGGTTGAGTCTAGAGGGTCTCTGATCATGCATGAATGTGGCATGATGAATTAGATGGGGGCGGGGCCATGTATCCTCTTTTTTACTATTATAAATATGATAATGCTTTGTAAACTGCTTTGATTGTAACCACAGAAAGGCATTATGGGGGAGTGTGTGGCGCAGTGGTCAAAGCTACAGCCTCAGCACCCTGAGGTTGTGGGTTCAAACCCATGCTGCTCCTTGTAACTCTGGGCAAATCACTTAATCCCCCCATTGCCCCAGGTACATTAGATAGATTGTGAGCCTCTGGCACAGGAAGGGAAAAATAAGTAAAGCTATGATCCATCCACTGTAAAGGAAAGGGCCCAGACCAATCAGTCTTCGTCTTCGGAAGCACAGGCAAAGCTTTAGATTTATGCAAGTTTAAGGAAAAGCCTGAAAGCTGGCCATAAGCTGCTATCTGTGGGTCCATAAGTAATAAATCATCTGCATAGGCCAAGACCTTCACAGACACTGGCAATAGAGGTACACTATGAATATCCGGCGAGTTCTTGAGTACACGCAGCAAGGGTTTCAGGGTTAAAAGAAACAACAGAACAGAAAGAGGACTCCCCTGCCATGTGCCCCACTGGAGTGGGAAATAAGAGGAGTGGACCCTACTGACAAGCAAGGAAGCCCTGGGGAAAGTGTATAAGGTCCATACTGCTTGGAGAGAGAAAACTGCCAGAAAACCCCTATCAAAAGTCTTTTCGGCGTCCAAGCTAACTGCAATGGAAGACAACTCATTGACTTGGCAAAATGCCATGGCCATAAGTAAGTTTCTAGACCAACAAACACAAGTTAAGAAGGTTAGTAAATACTTAACTCTCCAACACCCTTCTAACAAATAACACACTCCTTAGAATAGAGGATAGACCAAAGCCTGCTATATCAGTCACTGACACTGCACAAGCTACCCAAAACGAAGGAAAAAGCCTCAGAACCCCACCCACACCACCTTGAATAGAACCAAGTATGGGAATTAAACAAGGGTAAGTTACCTCATCGGCATAAAAAAACCTTCTGAACTGGGAAATGTCAATAAAGCCTTGAGCAATGCAGAGAGAGAAAATCACAAGTTAAAGAATCAAGTCATTGCTGAATTCAATTGAGAGGGAATACCGTACTTATCCCACAACGAAGTTGGTATCACATCAACGGTGGTCAGCATTTCACTGGAGTCAGCTGCCTCAGGATGTGCAAACTCCTAGGGTGAATACAAATAAATCCAGCCTTAGAATTTTAATGCTTCGGTATTGTGAAATAAAGCCCTTTGTAAAATCGGCTTACCCACAGAAATGCTCTGCTCTCCTCAGCATCTAAGCAGCCTCACAAACATGGCTGCAGGTAGCTCCACCCATTAAATCTTTGACGTGTATGAAAACCGGCCAATCACTCACTCAGCGCAAAAGCCACACCCCCTCATGGATATAGACATCAAATTTAAAAACTCCAGATCTAAAAGGAAATCTAGTTGTGTGATCTCTACTCCAATCTGATTCCAATCCATATGCACATTTAAGCCCACTGGCTCTTCGCTATACAAAACGTGTATCCAAAACAGTTCAAGTTGCAACAGACTCTGTTTCCTGTTTCGTGCAGATTCAGGTATAAAGTCAATTGCACAGCACTTCAAATCTTTAAAACTATAATTCCGTTCTAAGCAGTGTGCTACAACTGGTGCTTGTAATTTATTAGTGTGTAGACAGCTTTTGTGTTCCGTCATCCAAATCTTGAGGGGATGTGAGGTATATTTATGTAGTAATTTTCTAACATTATAAACCAATTGATGCCCCCTGACAAAACGAACTTACTCCTCCACAATCAGAGTGAGCAACACTGCGGCTAGCCTGGATGCTAACATAGCTGACGTCAGTTTAATATCAACATTGATCAGAGAAATTGGCCCATAAGAAATAACTAAATCAGGGGCTACATTGGGTTTAGGAAAGAGGGTAATGAGTGTCACATTTTCATGTGGAGGAAAGGAACCCTCTTGGAGCAGTGCCGCATAATAATCCAACAATGACCCCAGCAAAGGAACCTGCATAAGTTTATAAAATTCACCTGAAAATCCATCCGGACCTGGGGCAGATCCCAACTTCAAGGCCTTAATGGCTTGTTGAAGTTCCTTCGCAGTAAAAGAAGAATTGAGAAGGGCTACCTGCTCCACTGTAAGAGAGGGCAACCCCAACCCTCTGATATACTCACTCATTGCGGTTGTGGAAGATGAAGAGCCCACCGAATAAAACGTGGTAAAACAATTTTCAAACAAGCTAGCAACTCACTGTGGCTGGGAACATACCTGCCCATGGGAATCCCGGATAGTAGCAATGCGCCTGTTTCTCCCCCATGTCTTAACTATCTGAGCCAGGAGTCTTCCAGGTTTGTTACCATATTCATGAAATCAACCTCTCCAAAAGAAAAGCATACGAAAGGTGCGCTCATAAATCATCACATCAAACGCCATTTGGGTGACATGAAACGCTTTATTGCTAGGGGAGGGATTCCCGATGAACCTCTGTTTATCACGCTGTAACTGTTTCTCCAACCCAAGGATGCCAACCACTTGTTTCTAGCACTCACATATGCTATCACCTCACCCTGCATCACGGCTTTAGTCATTGGCCAGAATAACTGAGGGTGGCCAATGTGTTGGGAATTATGGTTAAGAAAATCATCCCACTTAGATTGAAGATGTGCCAAAAAGTGGGGATCATGATACAAACATGATGGAAATCGCCAGCTTTATCTATGATGATAATAAGTAGGGGAGTTGAGGTCCACCCAGACCTTGCAATGGCCAGAAACCTCGCCAGGGCTCACAGCAACCAAAGCAATGGAGGCAAAAAGTATCTAGTTGACAAAAATATAATTCAAACGGGAATAATGCTATAAGCCCTCAAGAGGTGCGTATAGTCTCTTTCTCTGGGGTGCAACAACCTCCAGGCATCAACAAGGTCCAACGCAGACATAAAAGACAGTAAATTATTGAAAGCCCCCTCCCTCCCAGAAGGTAATCCAGTCGACCTATATAAGGTTGGGTCTATTACTAAATTTATGTTCCCTGCTACAATTAAGTTCTTTTGTTGGTAAGGGAGACAGACAGTTAACAATTCTCTGTAGAAGTTTTTATTTCTATAAGCAGGGCCATAAACTACTAACAAGATCAGTTCCCTCCACTGCAGGTTGAGTCAAACAATAAGAACCAGCCCTCCAAATCTTTTTTTGAGGAAGGTTACCTGACATTGCAAGGACTTATGTATCAACATTGCGACCCCACCGTGTCGTCCTCTAGAGCACTGGTTCCCAACCCTGTCCTGGAGGACCACCAGGCCAGTCAGGTTTTTGGGATAGTCCGGTTCGGAAAGTTGCTGGACTCCTCTCGGCTCCGTTTTTCGGTTCGTCTCGGGGGGGGGGGGGGGGGGGGGAGGAGGCGCTCTTTGTGCCCCAGTCCCGGCTTGTGGAGGCAATCGTCAGCTGGCTGGGAACGGGCTTGTGGAGGCGATCGTCGGCTGGTGACGTACAACGCACATGCGCACTCTCGCCTAGCGCAACAGATCAGATCTCAGGGAACATGCGGCGAGAGTGTGCATGCGTGGCTAGCATTTTATTATTATAGATTTCACACAACTGTGAAGTTTTTTTTCCTGACCTATGATGACAAGAGAACTTACTTGCTTTCAGCTGTTTCTGTTATGTTAAGTTCCTCGATGTTAAGTGAGGTCTTTTTTCTCCATCTTGCGTGTTTTCTACTTTGCCTCTTCCATAATAGAAGAGGATAGTTTAATGTGTATTGTGATAATTTCTATCCTACTTGGTGTATATTGGTAAGTGAAATCACCCATTATTATACTGTCACTCAATTTGCCAGCTTTCTTAATCTCTGAAAACATTTCTTCATCTGTCTGCTCATTCTGTCCTTGGGATGGTAGTATAACCCTACCTTTATATTCCTTCCCTTCACATATGGAATTTCTAACCATATAGATTCCACAATGTGTCGTGCAGAATGTTTATTTGGTTTGATTCAAGTCCCTCTTTAACATATAGCGCAATCCCCCCTCCAATTTGTGGAGGAGTGTGTGGCGCGGTGATTGAAGCTACAGCCTCCGCACCCTGGGGTTGTGGGTTCAAACCCCATGCTGCTCCTTGTGATCCTGGGCAAGTCACTTAATCCTCCATAGCCCCAGGTACGTTAGATAGATTGTGAGCCCACCGGGACAGATAAGGAAAATGCTTGAGTACCTGATTGTAAAACCGCTTAGATAACCTTGATAGGCGGTATATAAAATCCTAATAAAACTTAAACTTATCTACTCTATCATCTAATATAATAAAATGCTAGCCCGTGCATGCGCACTCCCATCTGCGTGCGCCGGTTTTCTGTGAGCTGTAGGGCACCGCAGATAGGAGTGCGCATGCGCGTGAAGCTCTCTCTCTCTCTCCCTCCCCCCGAGGTGGATGTCGGCCGTGGCGGCTGTTGGTGGCCCAAGGCGGATGTCGGCCGCGGCGGCTGCTGGCCGCCCGAAGCTCGCTCTCTCTCTTCCTCCCCCCCCCCCCGAGGCGGGCGACGGCCCGAGTTGGATGTCGGCTGTCGGCTGCAGGCCGCGGCAGCCAAACCCGGAAAGCATTTTAACATAAGTAGGGCATGGAGTTCAGGAGGAAGGTATGGGGGGAGGAAAATAATGCACAGGGAAGTGGGGTGGGAGGGAAATGCTGCAACATACGGAAATGGAGGGGCAGAAAAGGGGTTGATGAACAGGGAGGGGGGCAGAAAAATGAAGACAGGCCTACTGCTGGACAGGGGGAGCAAGAAGGAGGTAATGATGGACAGGGGGAGGTAAAACAAAGGGAGAAGGGCTTCTGCTGGTTAAGGTGAGCAGTGATGGGGTGGTGGAGGACACAGGGGAGGTAAAAGGAAGGGAGAATGGACAGGGGGAGCAGGCAAGGGGTGGTAGTGGACAGCCAAGGAAAAAATACAGAAAGCGGCTAAGGAGAGAGAAAAAAAAATAAAGACAGACACACACACATATATTTTAGCACCCGTTAATGTAACGGGCTATAAGACTAGTTGTGATTATCCTCCTTCCACCAGGTCTATTATATCTACCTCATCATTCAGTGCTATATACTCTAGCTCTCCTATTTTATTTTTTAGGCTTCTAGCATTTGTATACAGACACTTCAAATTGTGTTTTTTCCTTGTATCTACAGGCTGCTGAGAAGAAGACAGGGATATTAAATTGATTTACAATGCAAAGAAATTTGATCACGTTACACCTTTACTGATCGATGCTCATTGGCTACCTATAAGCCATCGTATTTTATATAAGGTATTGTTGCTGATATTTAAAACTCTAACCTACCATGAGCCCCAGTTTGTATCAAGAATGTTAATCCCTTACAATCCCACTCGCTCTTTAAGATCATCCTCCCAAAATTTGTTAGTCATACCCTCTCTGAAAACAATAGGAACAAGAAGATCAGACATGTTCTCTGTCATGGGCCCACAATGATGGAATTCTCTCCCTCAATACATTACCATCGAAAGAGATTTACATTCTTTTAAAAAATCTTTGAAAACATACCTTTTTAAAGATGCTTTTAATTTTAATATTATTTAATCTTTTCTTAGCATTTTAAATTTTAATCTAACCCTTTCCTTATGTTTTTCCCCCTATACGTTTTCTTAACTAAGACAGATGTAATCTTTTCCCTCTCTCTCCCTCTACCTCAAGTTTGTCCTGTCTCAAACTTATGTTATTGAGTTTTAATTTTACTCTTAATATTTTATGTTTTATTTTTGTACATCGCTTTGTAAACAGATTTAGCGATAAATCAAATGTTAATAAACCTTGAACCTTGAACCTTGGATAACTTGACATCTTTACTCTGCTTCCTTCTTAAGCACTCTTGGCTTTCTTTCACCATTTTTGAAACCTCTCTTATGGGACTCCCTAAATGTTCTGATTCAACAGTATCCTTCAAGGATACTCCACACCAAATCATCTGCTCCCGGGCAACTGATGGCTCCCCTCCCCCGTCTTATTTTAAAAGCTGCTCTATCTCCTTTTTAAATGTTAATGCCAGCAGCCTGGTTCCATCTCAGTTAAGGTGGTGTCCATCCTTTCAGAATAGGTTCCCCCTTTACAAGAAGGTAGCCCAGTTCCTAACAAATCTAAATCTCTCATTCCTGCACCATTGTCTCAACCATGCATTGAGACTTCGGAGCTCTGCCTGCCTCTTGGGTCCTTCTCATAGAGCTGGAAGTATTTCTGAAAATGCTATCCTGGAGGATCTGGATCCTAAATTTGGATTCTAGAACCTCCCTCCAACATTTTCCTATGTCATTGGTACCTACATGTACCAAGACAGCTGGCTCCTCCTCAACACTATCTAAAATCCTATCTAAGTGATACGTGAGGTCCGCCACCTTCGCCCCAGGCAAGCAAGTGACCAAACAGTCCTCATGCCCACCAGCCACTCAACTATCTACATGCATAATGATCGAATCACCAACTACAACAGCTGTCCTATTCCTTCCCTCCTGAGCAGAAGCCCCTGGAGACACATCCTTGGTATGAGAAGATATTGCATCCCCTGGTGGGCAGGTCCTGGGTACAGGATTATTTCCTACTTCACCAAGGTGATTCTCTCCTTCTAGGCCTCTCTCCTTCAAGGCAGCACAGGGGCTACCAGACAGGGGCTACCAACAGACTGGAGGTGGGACTTCTCTACAACATCCCTGTAGGTCTCCTCTATGTACTTCTCTGTCTCCCTGAGCTCTTCCAAGTCTGCTACTCTAGCTTCATGGGAACATATTCATTCTCTGAGAGCTAGAAACTCTTTGCAGCAAGCACACACATATAACTTCTCGCCAACCGGGAGAAAACCATACATGTGACACAATGCAAAAGACTGGATAAAATATGCTGAATTACATCCTTTAGGATTTTAACCCTCTGGAATGTGGAAAAGTTCAGTATAGAAACATAGAAACATAGAAGATGACGGCAGAAAAGGGCTACAGCCCATCAAGTCTGCCCACTCTGCTTACCTACCCCCTGTCTATGCACTAATGACCCAATTTCCTTATCTTGACCCTCATAGGGATCCCACATGGGTATCCCATTTATTCTTAAAGTCTGGCACGCTGTCTGCCTCGATCACCTGCACTGGAAGTTTGTTCCAATGATCAACCACTCTCTCTGTGAAGAAATACTTTCTGGTGTCGCCATGAAATTTTCCGCCCCTGAGTTTGAGGGGGTGCCCTCTTGTGGCCGAGGGTCCCTTGAGAAAGAAAATATCATCTTCCACTTTGACACGTCCCGTGAGGTACTTAAATGTTTCGATTATGTCTCCCCTCTCCCTACGTTCCTCGAGAGTGTAGAGCTGCAATTTGTTCAGTCTCTCTTCGTACGAGAGACCCTTGAGCCCCGAGATCATCCTGGTGGCCGTCCGCTGAACCGATTCAATTCTGCGCACATCTTTACTGTAATGTGGCCTCCAGAATTGCACACAGTACTCCAGATGAGGTCTCACCATGGCCCTGTACAACGGCATTATGACTTCAGGCTTTCAGCTGACGAAACTTCTATTGATACAACCCAATATCTGCCTTGCCTTAGATGAAGCCTTCTCCACTTGATTGGCAGTTTTCATGTCTGCACTGATGATTACTCCTAAATCTCGTTCTGCTGAAGTCCTAGTTAAAGTTTCTCCGTTCAAGAAGTACGTCCTGCATGGATTTCCGCTTCCGAGGTGCATGACCTTACATTTCTTAGCATTGAAGCCTAGCTGCCAGGTTGAGGACCAACTTTCCAATGTAAGCAGGTCCTGCGCCATATAATTCTGTAAACTGCATTCACTTACTATATTACATAGTTTGGCGTCATCGGCGAATAGTGTTATTTTACCTTGAAGCCCTTGAGTCAGATCCCCTATGAATATGTTGAAAAGGAGTGGACCCAGGACTGAGCCCTGCGGCACTCCACTGGTCACCTCCGATGTTTTAGAGAGGGTACCATTAACCACCACCCTCTGAAGTCTGCCACTCAGCCAATCATTGACCCATGCAGTTAGTGTCTCTCCTAACCCATCGATTCCATCTTGCTTAGCAGCCTGCGGTGTGGGACACTGTCAAAAGCTTTACTGAAGTCCAGGTACACGACGTCCAAAGACTCTCCCAAGTCCAACTTTCTTGTTACCCAGTCAAAGAAGCTGATGAGATTGGATTGGCAGGATCTACCCTTGGTGAATCCATGCTGACTGGGATCCCGAAGATTCCCTTCATTCAAGATCGTGTCCAATTTGCTTTTAATTAGTGTTTCCATGAGTTTGCACACTATTGATGTGAGACTCACCGGTCTATAATTCGCAGCCTCTGCCCTGCAACCCTTTTTATGCAGAGGAACGACATTAGCTAATTTCCAGTCCAGGGGAACTTTCCCCTTACTTAGGGAGAGATTGAATAGCTCAGCCAACGGTTTCGCTAGGACATCGCTCAATTCTCTGAGCACTCTTGGGTGCAAATTGTCTGGTCCCATGGCTTTGTTCACCTTGAGTCGTGCCAGTTCACTGTAAACTTCACCTGGTGTGAACTTAAAATTCTGAAATGGGTCTTCTGTGCTTTGTGTTGCCTTCAACTGCGGTCCGTGTCCCGGTGCCTCACAGGTGAAGACTGAGTAGAAGTATTCAATCAGTAGTTCGGCTTTATCGGAATCTGCTTCCACGTAACTTCCGTCCGGTCTTCTAAGGCGTACTATCCCGCCTGTGTTCCTTTTTCTGTCACTAATATACCTGAAGAAGGATTTGTCCCCCTTTTTAATGTTTTTTGCCAGAATTTCTTCCACTCGAAGTTTTGCCTCCCTAACTGCCATTTTGACTGCTGTAGACCTGGTCCTATATTCTACTTTTGCCTCTCTTTTCTCCATGTGCTTGTAGGAGAGAAACGCTTTTTTCTTCTCCTTAATGAGGTGCGAGATCTCTGCGGTGAACCATTGGGGTTTATTGTTTCTTTGTCGTTTATTTACTGATTTTATGAAGCGGCTAGTTGCTTCATGTATGGTTGATTTCAGTGTTAACCACTTAGCTTCTACATCATCGGTCTCTGCTTGGTCCTGCAGCATCCGATGGACGAAATCTCCCATGCGTAAGAAGTCTGTGCCCCGGAAATTGAGTACCTTTGTTTTCGTGTTTGATCTAGGGAAGCCTTTCCTAAGGTTGAACCATACTATGTTGTGGTCGCTGGAGGCTAGCGTATCTCCTACTGAGACCTCTGAGACGCTTTCCCCATTGGTGAGTACCAGGTCGAGGATTGCCTGGGCCCTAGTGGGCTCCGTTACCATTTGTTTGAGACATGCTCCCTTTATGGAGGTTAAGAGCCTCCTGCTACCGCTGGTTGTCGCTGAAAATGAGTTCCAGTCTGCATCAGGCATATTGAAGTCCCCTAGCAGTACAGCTTCTCCTCATAGAGTGATATTCTCTATGTCTTCAATTAATTCTGCGTCCATGTCTTCCAGTTGTCTTGGGGGTCTGTATACCACACCTAGATACAGGCATTTTTCTCTGCCTCTTGCCAGGTTTACCCAGAGGGACTCCCCGGTGTACTTAACATCTGTGATCCTGGTGGTTTTGATGTCCTCTTTAATGTATAGAGCTACCCCCCCTCCTAACCTGCCCTCTCTGTCCTGACGAAGTAGATTGTAGCCCGGTATAGCCATATCCCACCCATGTGAGTCAGTGAACCAAGTTTCAGATATTGCCACCACATCTAGGTCGGCATTCCTTATTTCAGCCTCCAATTCTAGTGCATGTGTCAGAATGGGGAAGGCCACAGGGGCCATGGCCTCCCCCAAAATTGATGGTCGCTGGTCAGTGGCCACCCTCTCACCTGTTTCTTGGCATTGTACTTTAAATCTTCGGGGCAGCCGCCATGCAGCGTCAATGTGCAAGCCTGCCCCGGAACCCTTCATTCTACTTCCAGGGACAGGCCTGCTTGTTGACGCTGTGCGGCGGCTGCCCCGAAGATTTAAACCGGGAGGAGGCAGGGGGTGGAGTTGGGAGCTGGTGACAGGGCCTGCTGCAGGATACCACTGGGGCTAGGGCGAAGCTCCTGGGCCCTCCCAAACCTAACAGCATTCTTACACCTGTCCTGGGGGACCCCCCAACCAGTTGAGTTTCCAAGATATCCTTAATGAATATGCATGAGGCAGATTTGCATATAGTAGAGGTGAAAGGTATGCAAATCTGCCTCATGCATATTCATTAGGGATATCTTGAGTAGCACAATATTCTCCTATTTTGGAAAGTGAGAATACTGTTGAGAACTTAATTTTAAAAACAAAAAGAACAATACTATTTAGGTTGTTATTGTCCCTGCACATTTTAGAATGCATGCAGCACCTCTCAAGCAGGGTTTCTCAACAGATTTATATACAATGGAGGCAGAGCAGGCAAACCTAGCTGTTCCAGGGGAAAACACCCTCCAGAGATTCAAGACAAAGTTGGACAAGTTCCTGCTAAACTGGAACGTACGCAGGTGAGGCTGGACTCATTTAGAGCACTGGTCTTTGACCTGGGGGCCGCCGCGTGAGCGGACTGCTGGGCACGATGGACCACTGGTCTGACCCAGCAGCGGCAATTCTTATGTTCTTAAGTACCTATATTCATTTTGCACATCCTGAAAGCTCAGCTGGCTGATGGGTGTCCTGAGGAAGTCTAAGGTGAGAATTTGTACTGTACAATGGAACAGAGCTGGTGGTAGCACCCGTGGAATGCGGGGAGGGGATTTCTGCATTTAGCCATCAGCAGGTAGGGCAGGTATCCGGGAGGCTGTTCCGATTTCCAGTGCACAGTCCAAAGAGGTGTGACTGCTCCGTGGTAAATCATTGCCAGAGCCCTGCCCTGGCAGGTTAAAAAGCCTCGCTCGGTCACACACGCAGTATCCTCCCAGCCATGGATAACACCGACTACTTGCACCTTTATGACACAGTGCAGCCTCGGAAGAGCCCCTACGAAGTGCCAGATCATGTCTCCCCGGCCTCCAGCCCTGACAGCATGGAGCTTAGCGGGCGGGATAGCCCCGGGGACGAGGAGGAGGAGGGCGATGTGGATGACATGCTGCTGAGTCCCCGCTCTGGGGAGATCGGGAGGAACAGCACCCCCTCCTCCCCCATCTCCCCCTCCTCCCCCATCTCCCCCTCTGCCTTTAGCCTGTCCCCGGCCAGCAGCAGCAACAACCACCACTTCCGGGAGAATGACAATTGGCGCCCCGGAGATCCCCACATCTCTCTCTATGTGAAGGTGAGGGGGGGGGGGGGGAGGAGGTGTGTGTGGATTTCTGCAAATCATCTGCCTAAGTATTCGTCTTTTAGAATCTGGAAATCAAATCCGGGGTTGGGGGAGGGGTTCATTTCTGGCACAATGGCGGCAATAAAATACAAGAATTAAAGAAAGAAAAAGCTTTAAAAGGGATTCGAATCTGTGAAGAAATGGGTTGAATTTATAACACTTGAGAGTTTATCTGTCGCCGGATATGCTCGGTTTGCATTTGGAATTATCCATGAATATGCGAAAATACTGTACAGGAGTGTGAACTTTTGCACTGGTCGAGATCTAGAACAACTTTACATTTCAATTGGGTTTAAAAGATCAAGTAGGCAAATATGGTGACTCGGGTTGCTTAGCAGTGGCTCAGATTCGTGCGAGCTGAGCTGCAGATGGCTTTATGATTTAGCACTCGATTTGCCAACCTGTTCTAGTTTGAATCTTTTTTTTTTTTTAATTCTTTATTCATTTTAACATATACATCAAGTGTACAGTAAATAACATCAATTAGAACATAATATCACTTGAAATTCTACAATAATATACAACAAGGATTATCACCCACCCCCACCCAAAATATAACCAAAATATACCACATGAATATAATATCTTATTACGTTCATATATATTATTAGTGAAATATCCAAATAACCCCCCCACCCCCAAACCCCCAAGTAAATCAAAATTGGGAAAAATGTAAATTATTCATTATAATAATTTAATAATGGCCCCCACACATCCTTAAACTTATTATAATAGCCTTTTTGAACTGCCAACGCTCTTTCCATTTTATACACTTGACAAACTGAATTCCACCAGAAACAATAGTTCAGTCTTTTATAATCCTTCCAATTATATGTTTCTAGTTTGAATCTTGCCACGGGAAGCCTTTGGTACCGGGGTCGGATGTAGAAAAGAATTTCTTTGAACTGTTTTAGTCGCCTAGTTTCAGGCTGAGTTTCTCCTTTCGGCTTCCTGGATGTTGCTCTTCGACTGCCACCTGTTACCTCCTCTCATTGAGAAGTTCTAGTACTGCCTTAATTGTAATCATTAACTTATAAAGCTGGGGCATCTCTATACACTTTGTTGCTTACTGTAAACTTTTCCCTTCACCAGCAACACATAATAGGGAAAATGTTAACACGGAATTGATACAGTTTATTAAAGTTTTTGACAGGTGTAAAAACACCTCAAAAAAACTCTTAATTTGTCCAGCTATAAGAGATTCTGAGCAACTGATTTCTCATTGGAATATTCACTGTTTACTAGCAACATCATTTTATCTTTTTTAATGATTTGCTGGAAGCACATCTGTGATCACTCCATTTGAATATGCATGAGAGAAATTTGCTTTTTGTAATATTAATTTAATGTTTTGTATGTTGAGCCTACAATGGGACAAGTTTATGTATTCCTGTGTTTAAGAAGATTTGGCTGCATATATGAACAAACTTTACATGCTGTTAGTGGAGTTTTTATGAGAGACTGTGATTAAGCCCTGTGTTGCATGACTTGATTGTGCTGAATTATGTGGGTACATTTATTCTGAGGTCTCTTTTTCTCCACTTTTTTTGGATGTTGCAGTCCATTTAAACAGTATGAACTCCTGTGTTATTTTGAGTTTCTGATCTATATACAGTATAGTTCTTGTGATTTTCATGTATGTTTTATATCAGTTAAAGCAAACAAAAAACCCACCAATATAAGCCAAAATGACACTGAAGGTATTATTTTATCTGAGGAAACAAGCCTCAGATCATGGAGTTTTACCCATTCTGGGGTTTTCTCAAAGAGTCAGACAAATCTGTTCTCTTCTGTTTACATCACCGGCTTGAACCCACCTCCCTACCTTTAACTCAATTAATTCATTTCTTAAATTCATTATTCTTTAATTTTCTATTAATCAATAGTAAAATCCATCTAAATTAATTCTCTCAATTCATACTACAATAAAAACTAAAAAAAAAAAAAAAAAAGCTACAGCTAATTTCAGAACACAGAACTGACAGAAAAAAGTTTTACTTATCATGAAAAAGTGCACTGGTGCTTTTAGGTGCTATAATGAAAAGTGCATTCGTGCTGTAAACTGCTTCACTTCATTTCCAGTTTTTTGTAGCTTAAAGTGCTTAGTTCATGCTCTAAGATAACCAAGGCCATTGCTTATTACTTTCAATCATCCAACGCAGCCTATGTTTCACAGGATTCAATACACCCCTGCTGTGTCAGGGAAAAGTCTCTCTAGCAACGTCAGAATTGATGGCGGGAAGAAAGCTTCTTGATAGTGATTAGCAGCAGGGAGGTAAAGAGGGCAGCAGCAGCGGCGGTGGACCAGGGGGGAGGGGGTTAAATCGGGTGCTGGAGGAAGGCTTTTTTTTTTTTTTTTTTGCGCAACAGAGAGGGACAGGAAGCGATCGCCTGTCCCATTGTCCCCGCACACAGCTTGAGGACACTGTCCCTGAAAACGGGACATTTCGGCGTCCCAAAGCTGTGTGTGTGGACAACGGGACAGGGGATCCAAAAATGGGACGGTCCCGTTTAAAATGGGACGTATGGTCACCTTATATATATGTATTTTAAAAATAAATAAGAAATGTATGCAGATCCATCTCATGCATTTTAGTTATGGGTCTCCTAGAAACCAGACTGGCTGTGTGCCTCAGATACCCTGTTTTAATGTAGGATCTTATGTAATGCTTTCCCTCTAGTGCAGTGCCTCATAAACTTTCCGGCCAGCAGTACACTAAATCCAGTGCCTCGGCTGGAAGGCACCTGTAAGTGCGAGGATGTCAACGCATGCACAGAGGCCCATCTGGCTGCGACCCACTTCGGTGGAGGGATCCGGGAGGTGCGGGGAGAGGAGGAGAGACATCAGCCAGGAGGCAAGTCATCTGTGCCGGCTGACTTCCTACAGGACGTGCCTCTCGCCACGAGAGGCACGTTCTATGGGCAGTCAGTCGATGTGGATGACTCTCCTCACCAGTGTGTCACGGCACACCTGAAATCTCAGGAGGCACACAGTTTGCGATACACTGCTCTAGTGAGAAAAACAGCAGGGCCTGATCCAAGACTATCAGAATGCTTTCCACAGATATGTTATGTTATGCTATGTTAATCAAGTTTTCTATTCCACCTTTACCTATTCAGTTCAAGATCAGATTACATTACAAAAGCTTGGGAAGTTACCCAGGAAGTTACAATGGGCAGTTTCACAGGTCCATTCAGAAGAGTTGTTAGTACAGGTAGATCAGTACAATTATTAATACCGTTTAGTCATAGTTATACAAGTCCTGAAGTAGCTAACCAGAATAGGACTTTAGCTATGCATGAAACCTTCTGCAGGTAGAATCAAACCTTAGCAAATATCTAGGTTTTTTTTAATGGGGGCTGTCCAAGAAAACTAGAGGCACCTCAGTCAGTTATAATTTCTGATTCTCCTCATTGGCAATCAGGTCAGCTTTGAGAACACCACCAGAACTGAGCACATCTTGACTTGGACATCTCAATTCTCATCTCTACATTCTGTGTAAAATGGGGCATATAGTGTCACAAGGTGTATACAGTATTTTTTAAAAAAATGGAGAAGAGGTCATCCGTGCTCGGTAGAGCTGCCCGATTCCTGATTCAAAGCGTTCCACTGATTCACTTCAGTTGAATCGATTCACTAGTGAACAAGTGCAAAGCATACGGTCACGTTTAACATAGGCTGTTTGAAAATTCCTCCCTCTGTGTTTGCCTAATTTTGGTAGAATGAAATTCTTGGAAGTGCAGTGCCTTGATGATTTCTGAACAAAGTAATTAAGTACCATCTTAAAAAACAACCTTTTGCATTATTTAGTCAAATAAGTAACCAAATAAGACATCTATTAACTTAGTAGCTAAGTCATCTGGCATGCAGGAATCCAGCTAGATGAGGTGTTTCCATACTTGAAAGTCTCATATAGGAATGCAATTATTTTCTTGAAGAAGAAGAATAATATTAAAACCACTGGGCTGGGCTGTGCAAGAGCTACCCCTGTCCCAGTATTCTACATTTGAATTTAGGGTATAGGACTGGCTCTTGCATTACCACCATTTCTCCTTTCTATCCTGCAGAAACAAAACTAGCTGGGTGAGATGAGGAGAGGGCTGGATTAAGTTCAACTGATGCCCTAAGCCCAACCCAGCAATGGTGTCCTTTTGGCCCTGAAAAGACATTAAGACTTAATAAGTGCAAAGAAATATATTTATTGTAGAAAGCAAAACATCATATGCGTGAGGGTTCTTTAAAAAGCTTCTACACTTTCATATTTTCATACTCAACCAAAAACACTATTTTCTGATGGCATTTAAGAAGTTAGTAGGATACTGGGAAAAATGTAGCGCAAAACAGGGTGATTATGTGGAAAAGTGAAGTAATTTGCTTTTGGGATACAGTATTTAATAAATAGTGTTTTAAAAAAATGAAAGTACGGAAGCATTTTGAAGATCCCTCATATTTATAATGATTAGAAAAACACTGATATTCATGTTGGATAATGGATGTGGCAGGCAACAGTGAAAGAGTTAAGGGCATGTTAGCTAGGGGAATAAAACCCTTTCCTTTGTGCCCTAACCACATGCTTATTTTGCCTAATGGTTTATCCAGGGTGGATGATGATGTGGAATATGATATCTTTGCTTGTACCATAGGCCTTATTTATCTCAAATGGCTCTGTGGTGAACGGTGTGGCTCAGTTCCCTAATTTTAGCTTCATGTACCCCTGTAGAACAAAGCCGTGTTCACATTCCTCAGAATATCCCATTCACTTTCCTTCATATTTTATTCATGGCTTCCTCTTTTAGCCAGAGGCATTTTATTTGTTACATTTTTTAGGTTAGTTTGGCATCTGGGACAGATGCACCTGTTATGGACACACTCTCTGTTTTCCAGAATTTCCTCAGAAATCCTCTGCAGCCCTTTGAATTGTTTTTCTAATTTACATGCTGATTTAGATCCAGATCAGAAAGAAAGAAAAAAGCATGGACTCGGACAAATTTTTTTATTCATTTTGAGTGGATACTGTAAGTGCTGTAATCCATACAGCATGTTCCCATGGACACATAAAGGTGAAACATCTATTTTGAATTAGACTTTAACACACTATCCTTTATTTTAAATAGGCTTTAGAAGCATAAAACAAAGAAAACGATGGCTGATAACTGTCATTTGGCCTATCCAGTCTGCCCATCCATATCATCTGCTATCTCTATCTCCCCTAAGAGATCTCACATGTCTATCCCAGGGACAGCCCTATCATGAGGCCAGCTGAGGTGGGGGGGCCCTCAGGTGGCATTCTTCATGAAGTGGCATCTTGCAAGCAAATAGGCCGGTTGATTGGTAGCGGCATCTTCTTCCTTCTGGGCTGGCATATCTTCTTTCTCTTCATCCATTTCCTACATCAACCCTATTCCCTGAGTCTCCTTCCATCATTGTTGGTAGCGATTCCCATATGCTGCCATGCCATCGACACTGGCCTCGGCTATCTTCTGCAGCTTTCTGTTTCCTTGGAGATAGGCCTTATTAGAGAGGAGAGGCTGGTGCCAACAGCAGAGCAGTGTATGGGAATAGCTGCTGCCATTGACTTTTGAAAAATGATGACGGAAGATAGACTCAGGGAAGGGGGTTGATGAAGGAAAGAGGGAGATGCCAGACCATGGGGGGAGGGTGTGGGGGGAAAGAGTGTGAAGGGAGAGATTGCTTGGAGGGTGAGGGTGGGGGGCTACAAAGAAGGGAGGGAGAGATTTCAGATGTGGATGAGATAATGGAAGTTCTAGTGCAGGAAGCACATCATTCTTGAACTTGTGGGTTGTGTACATCACGAAATCTGGTGTAGAGAGCCTCATTTACATTTCTTCTGCTCCACCTCCTCTTGCTCTGGGCTGTCCTGTAATTCCTCAGATTTTTTCTATACATGTGAGATGGTAGGAGCCTATCAGTTCTGCTTGTGTTTATTTTTCCTTTAAATTTGGAGTTTTTATCCAGTTGGGAGGCTTTTTGGTGATGCAGAATAGACTCTGAAGGCAGTAGTCTGTAGCCAAGAGGTAGCTTGCTTTGCAGGGCACCTGCTTGGCCAGCCTGCAATACCAGTTCAGGAGTTCAGGGACCATTCCCTTGGGAGCAAGACTCATTCCAGGTCTTGTACACAGAGATCTTGAACACAGGATGAGTGGCCCCACTGCAGTTCTCCCCCCTCCCCTCAATTCACTCATAAATTCTGGTGGGGGTTGAGTCCAGCTGGTAGGACTGAGGAGCAGTCTGAAGAAGCAAGCTATCTGGGTTTCAAGGCTTGTCTGAGGCAGAAGTTAATCACCCCATCCAGCCCACCATAAAGATACTAGGCGTAACTCTAGATCAATGCCTAACCATGAAAGACCAGGTGGACTCCTTAATCAGAAAGGGTTTCTTCACTCTCTGGAAACTCAGATCCATTAAAGCTTATTTTGATACGTCGGCATTCAGAACCCTGGTCCAATCCCTCGTACTAAGTCAACTTGACTACTGTAACATCGCCTACTTAGCTATTTCCCAAAAAAATATGCAACGTGTACAACTAATGCAAAATGCAGCGGTCAGATTAATCTTCGGACTAAAGAAATTCGATCATGTATCACCCTACTACCGGCAGTTACATTTGACTGGGTGTCAAAATGGCAGATGATGTTTAATAATGTGAGCAAGTGAAAAGTGATGCATGTAGGAAAGAGGACCCCAAACTATAGCTATGTGATGCTGGGTTAGGATGTTAGGAGTCACTGCCCAGGAAAGGAATTAGGTGTCATTGAAATCCTCAGCTCCATGTGCGGCGGCTGCTAAGAAAGCAAATAGAATGTTAGGAATTATTAGGAAAGGAATGAAAAACAATGATGAAAATATTATAAAGCCTTTGTATCACTCTATGGTATGGCTACAACTTGAATACTGTGTGCAGTTCTGGTCACTGTATCTCAAAAAAGATATAGTAAAATTAGAAAAGGTACATAGAAGGGCATTGAAAATGATAAAAGGTTTGGGACGACTTCCCAAAGAGGAACGGCTAAAGCGGCTTGGCCTCTTCAGCTTGGAGAAGAGACAACTCAGGGGTGATACGATAGAGGTCTATAAGATAATGAGTGGAGTGGAAAGGGTAGATGTGAATCGCTGGTTCACTAAGAACATAAGAAATGCCGCTGCTGGGTCAGACCAGTGGTCCATCGTGCCCAGCAGTCCACTCATGCGGCGGCCCTTTTGGTCAAAGACCAGCGCCCTAACTGAGACTAACCCTACCAGCATACGTCCTTGTTCAGTAGGAACTTCTCTAACTTTGTCTTGAATCCCTGGAGGGTGTTTTCCCCTATGACAGCCTCCGGGAGAGCGTTCCAGTTTTCCACCACTCTCTGGGTGAAGAAGAACTTCCTTACGTTTGTACGGACTCTATCCCCTTTCAACTTTAAAGAGTGCCCTCTCTCGTTCTCCCTACCTTGGAGAAGGTGAACAACTTGTCCTTATATACTAAGTCTATCCCCTTCAGTATCTTGAATGTTTCGATCATGTCCCCTCTCAATCTCCTCTGTTCGAGGGAGAAGAGGCCCAGTTTCTCTAATCTGTCACTGTATGGCACCTCCTCCAACCCCTTAACCATCTTAGTCGCTCTTCTCTGGACCCTTTCGAGTAGTACCGTGTCCTTCTTCATGGTTTCCACCTCTCCCCCCCTAATGTTTTTCCATTTATGGTTCTCTCCTGCACTCTAAAAATATTGAATTGTAGTTCTGCCCTTTTTTTACCTAATGTCTCGGTTGGTCTGTAAGTCTGTTGGTCTTAACTATTGTTTTAAAATTTTTAAATGTAATGTTATAATAAATGTTATTTTTTTTCCAATGTTGTAACTCGCTTAGTAAAAATTAAATTAAGCGACCCATCAAATTAAAATAAACTTGAAACTTGAATATTTCATATTTAATTAATTTAATAGAAGTGTTTAGCAAATAAAATTTAGAAATAGGGAGGTTGGGGAGAGGAACAAATGATTATAAAACTGGGATTGAAATAGCTATGTGCTATAAGAGGCCCCATGATCCCCTTCCCATGTTAAGTCTCTGATGTTTCTCTCCAGGTTAGTTTTAGTTTTAAAAGAAATCTCAGTGAATGTATATAAAAGACCCACCCAGTTCATGGGATGCTGAGAAGAAATTTTGAATATAAAAATTTTGGGGAACCATCTTGGCATAGAGGATAGAAAACTAAGAGGTTTGTGTAAGAACAATTGGAGTGCCTTTACTCATTTGAAAAAGGGGAGTGGATTATGTGGCAATGCTCTAATCTAAATGATCTGTTCAGAGTTCTGAACAAGGTCTCTGCATATGCTATTTCTACCCTTAGAATGCTTTGGATCAGACAGTGGAAAGATTTGTAAACTATAAAGAGTTTTACCTCATGCGAAATTGTCATTTCTTTAATAAGACATTAACTATTTTTTTCTGAGGCCCTCTAAGTACCTACAAATCCAAAATGTGGCCCTGCAAAGGGTTTGAGTTTGAGACCACTGCTCTAAGGCTACTCTCTGCAAACTGCCTTTTAAAGATCAATTGTTCTTTGGTAAGGGGCTTGATGATCTGATGGCCAGCGAGCAGGATCTTAAACCAAAGGCTTTACTAGGCAGCAGGCCATCTATCTTTTGTGTGTGGCTTGACTCCATTAAGCTGTTTTATGTGCATATAATATATAAATATACTGTATATGGTTTATGAATTTTCATGATTTTGTAATAAAAATTTAATTGCTTGGCTGGTGCCATTTTTTAGTTTTCTATCACTTCTAACCACCTTACTTACTGATCATAGCTCTGAGGAGGGAGTTGGGGGGAGGGCAGTGGCACCATCTTATCCCTTGCCGCAGGCAGAAGATTGCCCTGGGCTACCCCTGGCCTATTCCATGCTTTTTTGAATTCAGATACAGCGCTCATCTCCACCACCTCCACTGGGAGGCTGTTCCACACATCTATCTCCCTTTCCATTAAGAAGTATTTCCTTAGATTACTTCTTAGTCTATCCCCTTTTAACTTCATCTTATGCCCTCTTGTTCCAGAACTTCCTTTCAGTTGAAAGAGACCTGCCTCCTGTGCTTTGAGACATTTAATACATCCATAGCAGAAATCTGCTTTCATTATGACGAAGGCTGCTGACCCTTTTGGTAGCCACCCTCTGGAATGACCGCATCCTATTTATACATAACTTTTTGAAGGTACAATCTCCAGGATTATACACAGTACTTTAAATGGAGCCTCACCAGAAACATATATAGAGGTACTATCACCTCCTTTTTCCTGCAGGAATTCCTCCTCCTAGGCATCCAAGCTAGGTAAGTCTTCATGGATCTTATGAAATATCTCTTAGTATCTTAATTTTAAAGGTAATAAATATCTCGAAGTAATTGACTTTTGCTCCCTGTTAACTAACACACAAAATTCCAAAGTGAAATCATACTTTGTCTAACTGAAGTGCTGAGAAAGCTTAGTATGGCTGTTAATGTTTGATTTTAATGGTTTTTAAATGAGAACATCTGATTACTTTGGCACTGACACTGCCTGAGACATTACAACCCCCCCCCCCCCCTTTAATAATTTGATATGTATGACCTGACTGTGGCTTGCAGCTTAAGGTGAAGTTTCTTTTTTTATGCCCTTGAAGGGGTGGAACGGCCCTGGAAGCAGCATATGTAGAAGGGATACCCAGTAACATAGTAAAAGATAGCAGAAAAAGATCTGCATGATCCAGCCAGTCTGCTCAACAAGGTGGCCAGAGCCGCGTCCACCACTTTGTGTGGACCCCAAACACCCATGCTTAAACACTGATTGTCAAGTCTCCACCATGCCAATCTATTTAGGCAGCCAAACATGATAGACTTTTGGTTATAACCGTATATTAATTAATTTACTTATTTATTTACATGTATAAACCACCTACCACTAAGTGATTTGGGTGTTGTGAAAAATTTGTACATACATAATGAATTAGACATTACTAAAATCCAGCATCTTTCCACCCTGACTGCCACTAGCATCCACAAAGTCTTTCCTCTTAAATTAAGAAAGTCTGCTTAAATAAGTACGTTTTCAAATTCTTCTTAAACCGCTATAAGATCAAGCAGCCCCGCAATGTACTTGGGAGAGCATGCCACAGCTTTGGTTCTGCAAGTGGAAAAAACGCCATCGATGGTAATAGCACATTTGTTCATGTTTTAAATTAGGCACTACTACTTTCTTCTCATCGTTAATCCACAATGTTCTCTTAGAAGCATATTTCATCCCCAAGTATTGCTGACAGTATTCATCTTTCAAGTCAAAATGTCTTCCCCTCCCCTCTGAGTTGCACAGCACCTGCACAGAATATGACACCTTGGTAGGGTTACTGTATCTGTAAAGCAGAAAAAAAAGAGGATGTGTGGCCCTGTCCCCAGCCCCACTCCAGCCCTAACCCTGTCTCAGCCCGCTGTCGGCTACATGCAGTCAGGATCATAGCGAGCTATAATTGCATCCTGTGCAATTTGCCCTCCATGATGCTGTTCCATCCTTTTGCGCTGCCCCCATCTTTTCCCCTAATATATAAGACTTTCAGTTGTAAGTTTTGTACTTTATTCAAAATTAAAAATACAGTACAATTCTTTTTTCTACCTTTATCTAGTGATCTAATTTTTCTAATCATGTTGGTCCCAATCTCTGCTCTCCTCTGTCTTCTGAACTCTCATGCCAGGTTTTTGTGTCCATTTGTCATTTTTCTCTCACCTGTCTTTTTCATCTCCTCCACTACAACAACCATCTCCAACACTAGTATTATTTTTTTCCTCTCAGCGTCCTTCAATTAAGTTTTCTCCCTCTTCATTCATTCTTACTATACTGTATAGTCTTCAATGCCCCTTTTTTCTTCTACCTACAGCAGGGGTCCCCAAAGTCCCTCCTTGAGGGCCGAATCTAGTCGGGTTTTCAGGATTTCCCCAATGAATATGCATGAAATCTATGTGCATGCACTGCTTTCAATGCATATTCATTGGGGAAATATTGAAAACCCGACTGGATTCGGCCCTCAAGGAGGGACTTTGAGGACCCCTGACCTACAGCTTTCTCTCTCTTTTCTCACACCATACTTCTCATTCCCCCTTTCTCTTATTCCCCAGTCTCTCACTAACTTTGTCCTCTACTCTCTTCCATTCAGTATGTCCTTCTCTCTCTCTTCCCACTTTCATCCACTGTCTCACCTCTCTCTCTCTCGGGTCTTTTCTCACTTCCATCCAGCATCTCCTCTCAGCCTTTCCTCACCCTTTCATCCAGTATCTCTCTATGCCTTTTCCATCTAGCACAGTGGTCTCAAACTCAAACCCTTTGCAGGGCCACATTTTGGATTAGTAGATACTTGGATGGCCGCAGAAAAAAATAGTTAATGTCTTATTAAAGAAATGACAACTTTGCATGAGGCAAAACTCTTTATAGTTTATAAATATTTCCTTAATTGCTTCTGATTTCAGCTCTACACAGTTGAAAGCAGTGCAACATGCAGAAAGTGAAGTTTAGATAGTTTTTCACTTTCTGTATGTTGCACTGCTTTCAACTGTATATAGCTGAAATTATCAGAAGCAATTAAGGAAAGATTTATAAACTATAAAGAGTTTTACCTCATGAAAAATTGTGATTTAGATTCTAATCTAAAGTATCAACTGCAAGAGACAAGATTTTGGTGTAGTCCTCTAGGCTTTTTTGTAGAGGGGAGAATCAATATCCGACTTGTGCCTGGAAAACTTGTGCTTTAAGTGTCTGGTGGTCGTGTCCACAACTGCCTTAAGCTCTCACCTCCTCCAGCACCGGACACAGCCGCCATCTTACATGAAGCAGTCACCACCAGGAGAGGTGCCGAATTTCACGAGATTACGTACACACGCACAAGCTACACTGCCTCCAATGGTTACCTTACGTTCTGGAACGTTGCCCGCCTCACTGCTGTAACCTCACACAAGCGCTTTCCTGTGTCTGTACGTGATTGTTCTCTCCACTCCACCGAGGGCCTCAAAATAGTACCTGGCGAGCTGCATGCAGCCCCTGGGTCGTTTGTTTGAGACCACTGATCTAGCATGTCCCCTTTTTCCTCTCCTTCCATTTAGCATGCTCCCTCCCCATCCTTCCATCAAGTGTCTCCCCTCTCTCCCCATCCTTCCATGCAGCATCATCTCTGCCCCTTTTCTATCTAGTATGTCACCTTTTTCTCTCCTCAACTTTCTATTTAGCATGCCTCCTTCCCTCTCCTTTCATCCAGTGTCTCCCCATTCTTTCATCCATTGTCCCCACTCTATCCTTTTTTTCATTCAGGGTCCCCTTTTTCCTCCCATCCTTCCATTTAGCACGACACCCTCTCTTTCCCCCTATCCTTCCATCCAGCATCTCCCCTCTCCCTTTCTCCATCAAGGGTCCCCTTTTTCTCTCTCCTCCTTGCATTTAGCATGACCCTCCTCTCTACCCCTCTCTCCCAGTCAAAAATAAATAAATTTTACACCTACCTGGGGTCTGGCTGTTGAGGCTGGAGGCTTTCCCGTGGTCCTGCTGTGTCCCATGGGTGGGCATGGGGTTGCGTGTCATCCGCCAGCGCATGTGTGCCAATGAGGAGTGGGGCCAGAGAGGAGGCCTAGCACATGTGGAGTTGTACCAAAGATTAGGAGGGGGATGGGAAAAACAGAGAGGGTTCCCAGACCGCTGCCAACAGTGGTAGAAATGTGAATGGACCCCGCCTGGATGGAGGCTAGTGTCCAGAAGTCTATTGGGCCATGGATGGGGTCCAGCCAGGGCAGGCTCCCAATGGGCACGCCAATGAAGGTGGGGGCTCTGATTGGCCGCCAGGGCAGCAGAGGTCCTGCAGGACCTTGGCAAGGGCCAGGGCAGGATCCAAGAGTAGGGTTATCAGATGTCCGGGTTTCCCTGGACAAAAGTAGTAAAATAAAAAAGCCACCTAGACCCCAACAGAGCTCTCAAAAAGTGGACATGTCTCAGGAAACCCAGACATCTGGTAACCCTACACCTAGGATTGTTCTAGCTGGCTACCAAAATGAATTATATGGGCCCCAAAGATTACTTAAAGTCCCAATTTTGGAGTGAAAGTCTCTTTTTTCCTTTTGCCTCTTTTCTGCTACTTGAATAACAAGCTCAGTCCAAAGCCTTGTTTAGGTTGTAAAGACACAGAAAAGCTGAGGTGATTTTACTCCATAGCAGTGATTTTGCAGTGAGCACCAAAAACGGAGCACTACCATTTTGAATTTAGTTTTCCTGGTCTACTCCTTTTCTGGTGCTTGCTGAGATTGAGCCATGAAGAATCATTTGGATACTGGAGCAAAAGCAAAAAGGGAGCATGCACAGGAGAGGAGGTTGTTAATTCGCTAAATTCTAAAGAAGTACACTGAGCTCTGAACAGGGGAAAGAACTGCAGTGTGGGAGTGTGAGATCCTTCAAGCCTCATAGGTAAAAGGGACAAGAAAACAGCAATAACCCTGAGGATTTGCCAGGGCAGATCATTGGTTCTGATCAGGATCCAGAAGAACTGAAAAAACAGGGGGCTGTTGCCCATGAAGGACAATTTCACTGTCCACTATCTAGCCAATGGTACGGGACTGCTGTGAAGCTAGAGGGTGGAACCCATTTGAGCCAAAGTAGCTATGAGCTGGGAAGAAGACATCTTTCATAGAAATTGAATAGCAATATCCTGGGTGGAAACTAAAGAGAGAGTGCATTTCAAGTGAATGAGATTACTACTATTCAATGAACTGTAAATATCACTTGAAGTGTTTTCCAAGAAAATGCCCTAAGGTTAATCAGTAAAGATAGTTTCCATTTATACATCACTGTGCACTGTGGACTTATTTTGTAACCACCTCCTCATTGGGAATTGGGAAAGTGTGAACACTGAGAGGGTAGTGACTCAGAACCTTGGAATCTGAGATCTCCCATCAAAATTGCCTGTATGTATCTCCAGAATCCAGCTCATCTAATGGGGCTTCACCAAGGGTATTTGTTTGTGTCTAAAAGTAGTTAGTGAAAGGATAATTCTTTAATCTAAGAACCAAAATTTACGTGCACCATACATGCGCACATTTCTAGAACATTAGCACTTATTAACGTAAGTGTACACTTACCTGTGAAAATGCAAGCTGGACACCTAAGTGCTCTTCTGTAATGGCATGTATAGTGTGTAAATGCAAGGGGGCACACACATGGGCAGGACACAGCCAGGGTGCCCAGTTATACATGTAATGTATAGAATACTGTAAGTTACACACAGTCCTTCTGCATTTAGGCAGATCTATGGCTGGTATGTAAATGTTTGGTGCATAAATACTGTGACTGAGTGAAGACCTAATGGGCGCATGAGCCTTAAACCCCAGTACAGATAAATTGACCAAGCGTTTATTTGGAGGCTGGTGGAGATTTTTGACTTCTCTGGTCTTACTAAAATAAAGTCCAACCCTTTGCTTCCTAGCAATAATATATAGTTTTATATCAACAAAACAAGATTTCAGAAAAAAAGTTCCTTCAGCTTGCTTCGTTATAAGTACAGTACTTTACTTTTGGGTTACTGCTTTAAGCAACTCTCCCTCTTCTTAGAGCTTCAGGTTTCTGAATTCACTTCATTCAAAACAAACCATAAAACAATTTCTTTTCAAAAGTGTGCCCTTCTCACCAGCAAACAGGGGTTTAAACAAACAATTGTTCATGACACACCCAAACATATCGCCCGGCTTTGGCAAGGCACAGGCTTTCCACAGTCCTCATGCCCTTTAGGCCATTGTTTCTCAACTCGGTCTTGGAGTATCCCCAAGCCAGTCAGGTTTTCAGGATATCCACTAAGAATATGCATAAACTGAATGGCAAGGGGGTTCTCCAGGACCGAGTTGAGAAACACTGCTTTAGCCTCTATTACCCCCTGAAATTTTTATTCCTTTAAAGGGTTAATAAACCCAGACAAAAGCCTGGTTGCTGCCTGCACACAGAGCCTTGCAACCTTCTTACCAGTAGTAAGTATTTATTTTAAAGCTTTTGCCACTCTGTTACTGCTAATAAATGGCTAAGGCCCAGATTCTCAAAAAGGATTATCTCAGTCTTTAATGAATTTTCTTAATCTCTGACACTGCCATAGACTCTTCAACACAAATGGGCTCTTCAACATTGAAATGAACACTCAGGTGAATTCTTAAAAATAGCCAAGCCATTCTCCAAGAGCAGCGTTGGTTTTTGGCGACAAAAATCAGTGACTGGTCGGGGGGTGCCAGTACAGTGAGCACTGTTAAAAGTGCATCTTGTGGTGTGTGTATGACTGTGCATTATAGCCCACGTTGGCAGTGAGAGAGATGCTGTCTCTCCTGCCAACTGACACACACCACTGGCAGCAGGAGAGATGCCTAATGTCTCCTGCTGCCAACCAACCTCCCCCAACTCCCCTCGGCAGTGGGAGAGTAGCCCACGCTCTTCCGGGGCCACGCAAACCGCCCCCCCGTTCCTCCTCCAACCCCCCTTACCTTATTTTAAGATGGCTGACTGGAGGGATACCTACTCCCTCCAGCCAGCTGGTCCATCTATTCAAAATGGCAGGCCTTCCCTTTCCCGTTGCATCCTGGGATGCACTGGGGAGGGGCCTGAGGCTCTGATTAGTCCATGGGTGAGGCCTGATGCATCTGGGCCAATCAGAGCCTTAGGCCCCTCTCTGTGTAAGGGCTTAAGGCTCTGATTGACCCAGGTTGTGTAAGCCCCCTCCTATGGGTGGACCTTATGCATCTGGGCCAATCAGAGTCTTAGGCCTCTCCCCTGATGCATTCCTAAGGCTCTGATTGGCCCAGCCAATCAGAGCCTCAGGCCCCTCCCCGGTGCATACCAAAATGCACCGGGGAGGGAAAGGTTCACCATTTTGAAGAGGTGGGCCATCTGGCTGGATGGAGTAGCCTAGGCATCCCTCCGGCCAGCCATCTGAAAATAAGGTAAGGGGGTGGGGTCTTCAGAGAGATAGGGAGGGGGTTGCTTGGCGACAAGAGAATGTGTGCAACTCTCCCACTGCTGAGGGGAGTTGGGGTGTCGGTTGAGCATGTCTTCTACGGGGGGAGGGAGGGTGTTCTTTTGGACGAGAGAGATTGGGCATTTCTCCCACTGGCGAGGGGAGTTTGGGGGTGTTGGTTGGCATTGGGAGACACTGGGCATCTGTCCGCTGTTGTGTTTTTGGTTGGGTTTTTTTTTTTGTTTATTCTGCATATATGTCCATCACTGTAACTAGCGATGGGTACATGCAAATTTAGCGAGTCTTCCCTACTCTCCACCAACCTCATTTGCATGAGCTTTTGTGGGAGAATGACTCACTTTATTACAATCGCTACTATAATGGCTGCAACAGCAGCCTGTCGGTTTATTATGTGTTTTTTTTTCTTTTTTTAAAATCTAGTCCTAAGATTTGATATGCTTCCTTTGAGTTTTACCTTTCCTTTGAGTTTCCTTTGAGTTTTACCTCCTAGAATTGTCCTGTTATCAAGAACCCGCCCAAAACCCCTTTTCAGGTTAAACATGCATTTATTCACTGTCTTACTACTTTAGAAATTCTCCCAGTTGCATTCCTGGATTTGTCTTCTCTCATTATACAGTCCTTTATTTCAAACTCCAGTCAGGTTTTAGCAGCTGCCTTGCTAACAGCTTTTCCAGTCCTTAATCTTTCCTTCAGGCAGATTCATACCTTTCCTTCAGATAGGATGAAACTTTAGTTAGGGCTAGATTCTCAAAGCAAACCGATCGTGTACCGACCTGATTTCCCTCTGCCCAATTCACTTACCTCTCTGACAACCATCCTCTGATCCGCGCATGCAAATGAGGGGAACAGCATGCAAAGTAGGCAGGGACACAATTCACTAACCAAAACCCTGCAACACCGACTGGGCTGGCCGATCACAAACAAACGACTGCTGAGGACCAGTCGCTCAAGCCCTTTCCGACTGCCCTGTCTTCTGCCGCCCTGCTCTCTGCCCTGTCAGCCTTGATCTCATGCTGCCCCGAATGCCTCCTGCAACCTTGACTCTCCCGCTGCCCCGAACACCTCCTGCAGCCCCGACGCTCCCGCTGCCCTGATCTGCCTGCCCTGAATGCCTCCCGCTGCTCCGACTCTCCTGCCTGCCCCGAACACCTGCCTGCCCTGACTCTCCCATCCTTCCCTGCAGTGTAAGCCCATGGTTTTAACCCGCAGGCTTAAGCGGGTTAAAACCACGGGCTCCAAAAGAAGTTAAAAAAAGAAAAGAAAAAAATAAAAATCTCTGCCGGGCACAGAGGTCCAGTGCATGCGCTGGGATCGCTATAGAGCGATCCTGGCAGGGAGTTGGGGGCGTGATTACGATTGCCCTCATTTGCATGAGGGCGATTCGTGAATCAGCCCCCCGGACATGGATCGGATCCGAAAAAAACATTTATAAAATTACCTTCCACTATTCTATATGGCCTGCACAAATAGCAAGTATCCTAAATAGTGTCTCTGAATCAGGGACATAGCCATAGGTGGGCCTGGGCCTGTCCACTTAAACCTAAGGTCCACAAAAGAGCTACTAGGCACACCGGTCATCTAGCTGGCTGGGATCCCCTAGCCCTGCCAGCTGAAGAAATACAGAACTGCATTTAGTCAGTAAACTGTGGCACTCAGCGGCAGCAGGTTGAGCTGCAATTTTGATTATACACTTCTCCCTCAGTATTTGCAGTTTCAGCATTCGCGGTTTCAATTATTCACGGTTTTTAACTTGCTGGCTCCTCCCCCCCCAAATGACGTCAGCTTGCATAGAGAAATCGCTGATTCCAAGCGTTTACAGAGAAAATCGCCGATTCTCAGCACTTTCTTTACCGTGTTTTGCGTCTCATAGAAACATAGAACATGACGGCAGAAAAGGGCCACGGCCCATCTAGTCTGCCCACACCAATGGCCCACCCCCTTACTACCTCCATGAAGAGATCCCACATGCCAATCCCATCTTTTCTTAAAATCTGGCACGCTGCTGGCCTCTCCTTCAGGAACAGGCCAGGTCTCCCACCCTGTTCACGGTTTTACCATATTCACGATGATTTTTAATAGAAAACCGCAAATAACATATGAAGAAGTTATTTGCGTTTTTTCTGTACAGTATTTGCGTTTCTGTTAATCCCCTAACACAGCGAATATGGAGGGAGAAGTGTACTTAGTTTTGCACATGCTCAGTTCATACTAAGAACTGAGGATGCTGGCCACCGTGGTTCAATATGGTGCTGCTTAGTGACTGAGTGCAGCTCTGTATATCTTTATTTGGTGGGGCTTTGAGATCTCCTCCACCTAAGGTATTTTACATTTAATTTTGGTGGAGTTCGGTGGGTAGAAAATGGAGAGGGAAAGCAGAGGAAATAGGCTGGCTGCCTAATCATCACCCATACTAACTGTTCCCTCAATCCCCCAAACCCCTGAGGTATTGGCTATGCCACTGCTCTGAATATACATCTAAGTTAGATATTTCAAATTGTACTGTATATTCCCATGTAACTGAATATTGGCCTCAGTGAGGCTGTGTTTAGTTTCCAACCCTAGTGGTCCCTAGTGGTAATATCATAATATTTCTGCTAGGGGGTCAGACTCCATATTTTAGTTTGCCATGGGCCAGATGATCGAACCATTGTGTTGCAGAATGAAAAGGAGGGAGGGGGGAGAGAAAGAGAAAGGCTGGGTGAGAAAAGAAGGGAAGATCATAAAGTGTCTAAAAAGCAGAAATAAATTGGTGCTTATCTGTGTTTTCACTGCACAGGTACTAGCATGGAAATGTCAGAAAAACCGGAGTGGAGCATCTATGGCAGGCAGGGTGGGGCAAAAGAGCATTACTGAAATGAAAGTTTTCTGGTATTTATTGAATAAACACACAGGTTATTGCATTGCATTAGAGGTATTTTAGCAGAGTTTATTGGTGCAAACTTAAAATCGAAAGCTCTGTTTATAATTCAGATACAGTAAAGATGTTGACTTTCATCCTTTTTAACTTCCTGGCCTATTTGATTTGGACCTGGATTGAGGTGAACTCAGATGCCACCCTCTGTGCACAGTACAATAACCAAATAATTTGGCTTTTGCAATGATTAAACACCACAGCCTTCCTTTGTTATTTATTCAACCATAGTAACAATTTATTGCTTTATTCAGTAACTGTTTGCGCAGAGAGCAATGCTATTATGTTTAATTGAACAACAAGAGAGTGCCTTTTTACCTGCTGTCCTCAGAAGAAAACAAATGTTGTTTCCACAAACACCTCAATGCAAATCTTGGAGACAATTAGACCCCCTTGTTGGGGCTGAGGGAGAAAATCCAGTGCAGACAAAAGTGGTGGAGACCAGGCCTGAGCAAAGCAGACCAGAGGGAAGCAGCTACACAAACCAAGTGTGAAGCAAAACATGTATATGGTCCACAGAGCTATAGAGAGAGAAAACTCCACTGGACTACTGAGGTTAAACTCATCTACAAGGCAAAAAAATATAATCATGTTACCACCTCTCTTGAAACTCGCTCACTGGTTGCCCATACCCCACCGCATCTCCTTTAAGATTTTACTTCTTGTTTTCAAAACAAGACAAGAAAACACATCAACGTTCATGGACAGACTTAATTCCTCACACAAAATGGCGACTACTATGATCTTCACAACAAAATCTCCTTTCAGTTCCTTCAGTACGCCAGAGCAGCAGCATGTCATATCAAAAAGAAGGATTTGTTCACAGAATGCTGCTATTGCTCTTGGGCAGACTGATTTCCACTCCACGAAGCTGCATTTCAAGGACGCCCTCTTACCCTCAAAACTTTAATTGCGCAGGATTCCTGTAATGTTATTGATTACATTTTAAAAAGTGCTGTACCACCGTGATGCACATATTTGAACCCTGATGTCGGCATCTGCCAAAACATGTGCTTTGTTGGGTCCTTTAATAAAATCTGCTTCCTACGATCAATTGGCTCCGCCTTGTTCCAACCGCAGCTCCCATCATTGAAGACCAGGCTGGAAAAAGCCTAAGAAGGCTATAATTAATCGGATACAAAGCACATAATTTTATGGAGGTAATTTTATAACAGGTTACCTAGATTAAGAGGACAAGAATGTGCCTATGTTGGTTCCCCCCCCCCCCAAATACTAGAGATAAGCTAGCAGAAATTGCAGCTAGACTGACGCTGCAGATATTTATACTCGGTAGTGTGGCACAGTGGTAAGAGCTACAGCCTTAGCCTCCTGCAGCTGTGGGTTCAAATCCCATGCTGCACCTTGTGACCCTGGACAAGTCACTTAATCCTCCACTGCCCCAGGTATATTAGTCCGATTGTGAGCCCCAGCAGGACAGATAGGGGAAATGCTTGAGTACCTGAATGTAAACCACTTAGGCTATAAGTGGTAAAATAAATCCTGGCTCTTATTGTAGAAGTATCCCCATGTGTGTATATGTCAGCAGTTTTTGAAAGGCCTAGATGTAACTATTTCAGATCATGGGCCATTCACATCTAGGGAAGCTAGCTATGTATATGGCATGGGTAGGGAGGGAGTGTCTTGGGTGAGCTTATATAATATAGCTGTGGCATTCTCATTTTACATAGGGAATCCATGACTACATTGAGAAAGATAATCTGCTCCAGTGGACATAAAAGTGCTAATTTATTTATATACTGCCTATCAAGGTTATATAAGTGGTTACAATCAGGTACTCAAGCATTTTCCCAATCTGTCCTGGTAGGCTCACAATTTAATGTACCTGGGGCAATGGAGGATTGAGTGACTTGCCTAGGGTCACAAGGAGCAGTGCGGGATTTAAACCCATAACCTCAGGGTGCTGAGGCTGTAGCTCTAACCACTAGGCCACTCCTTCCTCCATGTTCCATATAAGGGACAGCAGTAAATACCAATGTCTGCTCCCCTCCATCTGCACTCCTCCTGACATCCAATCACCTTCTGCTACCCTAAGGTATCTGCTTTCCCCCTCCACCCTGTTCAGACTTCCCCTGCCCACCATAATCCTAATGGCAGCCTCCCTGTTCACACCACTACCCTCAATGGCAGCCCCTCTATTCATATCTCCTCCCATTTCAGCTCCTCTATATCAACCACCCCGATGGCAGACCCCTTCCAACTTTCCCCCCCCCCCCCAACATGTGAGCACCCACCCATGGTTCCTTCTTCTTAAAGCTCAAATCCCCCAAGTGCAAAGTTGTAAAAATGTACCCTCCCCCCATCAGACTCCCCAACCCCTAATCTAATCCCTGAAGGGGGGGGGGGGGCGGGTTCCTGGGGTGTAGTGGGGTGGGAGTGATGCCCACTCACTGCAGCCTCAATGATTGGGCCATTCAAAATGGCTACTGAGATCCCTAGTGGTAATATCATAATATTTCTGCTAGGGGGTCAGACTCCATATTTTAGTTTGCCATGGGCCAGATGATCGAACCATTGTGTTGCAGAATGAAAAGGAGGGAGGGGAGAGAGAAAGAGAAAGGCTGGGTGAGAAAAGAAGGGAAGATCATAAAGTGTCTAAAAAGCAGAAATGATTCAAAGTAGGAAAAGCACACGCATAAAAGATTTATATAAATAATTTTTTTTCTACTGGTTCCTAAGTAATTTGGCTGGTTACTCTTTTCACAACAATTCTCCATCCTTGATGTAGGCACGGAAGGTAAATTCAAGACAAGCCTGAAGATTTTTTTATTTCGTGACGCCTTCACCTGTACTTAGAGCTATCTTCTTTTTTTTCTCCTCCTTTTCTCTCTCCTTCTCTCTTCTGTTCCTCTCTTATTCAACCAACCGCTTTAAAAAAGCGACCCCACCCAATATGTTTTACCCCATTCCCACTTTCTCTTTCTCTTCTCAAAATATGTAACTTTTCCCCTCCTTTCCCTTTACCCTCACTTTCAAGTCTGTCCAGTTAATGTCTTTGATGTTCACTCTCATCATTTTTAAATATCTATTATTTTTTTTCTCTCTTTTTAAAATTTTATTGTTAACCGGCCAGATACTTGTTGATGGTCGGTATATTAAAAAGTTAATAAACTTGAAACTTGTATAAAAGAACATACCAAACATGTTAGATACAACACACATACAAACTATTTATATTTATTATTTGGTACCAAAAGGGAGCTGCTATGCTTACATTGCTTGTCGTTATGTTTTACTTACAGTAGTTGCTGATAAAGCTACATGAATGGATACTGAAAAGCTGTCTGTGGTTGTAGAAGTGGAATTCAGGAAAACCATGGGACAGGCACAGATACCCCTTAGTTGGCATGAAGTAAACATTTAGCCAGCTAAGAAGAATAGATTCTTCAATAATGGATAAGGGCCAATGTACATAGGCCTACAATGATGAATATATGCTGTGGGGAATGGTTTTAATATGTATTTTTATTTTATTACAAATTATTGTTAAAAGTTATAGAAATATTGTGAAACACTTTATGAGGTGGGATAGTGAGATAGAGGCTTAAATTAGATTCTAAACATCTGTATTCAATTAGGAACTGTATTTCCATGGAGGTGAAGAGAGCTGACAAGGTCATCTTTATTAGGAACGGAAGGTGCAGTTATACTAGGCCCTGCTGCAGCAGACCTGAAGAGGCCCCTGTAATATAAGCAGGAGGACAGGTTGGAGTTAAAAATAGACATTACTGGGACTCAAACAGAATGGCTGCGTGAGTTGTGAGCTCCCACTTCCTCTTTGTATACTCATACTAAGACTGCTTATACTGCATTTTTTTTTTCTTTTCTGGACGTCCTTATACATTATGTCTACTAAGAAATCTAAAACGGATGCTCTTTCTGCCAATAAACTCCTTAAATCGGCACCTCCTGCTCCGGAAAAAGCGGGCAATGCTGCAGACCACGAGGATGAGAGAAACCCGATCCTGGCAGAGCTGCAGAGCATCAAATCCATGATGAAATCTCATATCGACATATCTAAAGATATGTGCATTGAATTGGAAACTATTCACTCTCAGCTGGCCGCCTCTCAACAGCATTTTGATCAGCTTAATACTAGAGTTGCGGCTGTGGAAAAGGATATTCCGGTGCTTCAAGCCAATTCCGCGGCCATCTTGAAATTAACGGCGGACCTGAAGGACATGGCTAACCATAGCTGTAGATCTAACCTATGGATCCTTGGAATGCCGGAAGGGACGGAGGGAAACGACATGCTCTCTTTCATGGCTGCTTGGCTTCCTAAATTCCTCGATCTAGACTTCTCTCCGGCCCTTGAGCTAGAGCGCGCACATCGCTCCCCTTCCACTCCGCTCCAAGGGAATAAATATCCTCGCCCGATAGTGGTTAAAGTGCTCCGATTCCAACATGCCCTGCAGATCCTGACTACCGCCAAAGGGAAGACGTCTATGTTACACCAGGGCCGCAAGATCATTATTATGCCCGATTTGGCCCCTGCAACGGCAGCGAGACGCAAGGTCTTTCTTGCCATGTGCCAGGACCTAAAAGATCTTGGCGCGCAATATGGCCTCTTCTACCCGGCGAGACTTCGGGTCACTTACCGGAATAAGACTGACACCTATTCAGATCCTGATCTCCTTCGTGCCTGGATTCATCAGACCAAGATGGGGTGATTCGCTCAAGACTGCCTCCGGTGACCTCCTCCCTGATGGCTCTGACGATGCAACCCTCTTCTATATGAATATTAACGTCTGCTGCCATCTAGCCTTATCTCTCCTGCCGCACCGTCATTACTGAGGCTTATGGGACATTATAATAATAATAATAACTTTATTCTTGTATACCGCCATACCCAGTGAGTTCTAGGCGGTTCACATTAGTTAAACATGGATTACATGCAGTTAAGAATTAGTTGAACAGATTTACATTAATTAAACATAGTTACATGCATCGTTACATGCGGTTCACATTAATTAAACATTAATTAATTTCACATTATTTCACATTAATTAATGCGGTTCACATTAATTTTTTCCTTGTCCTACAGCGCTCTTCTCTACTCTCCCTTTTCTGTTTTATTGTGCTTCTGGCTCTCCCCCCTGTATTGTTTACTCCATGGACGAATTTCTTGCTTTGTTATACCTCCTTGTTCTCAATCTTTTCCTCCCTTATGTATACTACTTTATTACTCGTTTCTCTTGGTCTGACCCCTGATAAAGGCCTTTTTGTGTTCATGTGTTTTGCCTGCAGGGTTCTACGGATTTTACTCTTGGAGGTTTTCTGTTCTTCCCTTTTCTTCCTCCATTCCTTTTTTCCCTCCCCTTTTCTCCCCTTTCCCTTCTCCCTTTCGAGTCCGCTGATACCTTCCACTTCTACCCTTCTCTCTCCCTTTACCCGCTTGCCCTTTTCGACTGATTATCTTTTTCCCTCTAGCCTTCTGTTCTTCTCTTCTTCCTTTGTGACTTTCTACTTCCAGCCCGCTTTTTCACGCTATGAACTGAATGACTCGCCTCCTTTTCATCCTATTTTATCTTATTTCTTACTTCTTACATTGCTTGTTGCTGGCCTTATCTAAAGGTTATGAAATATTTTCTCCTTCTAGTACCCTGTTTACCTACTCTCTCATATAACTGCTTTCATGTCTCTTTCACTTTTAACTCCTCTTTGTATGCTTTTATAGATTTACATTACCATTTATAATACAGTGGTGCCTCGCATAACGAACGCCTCGCACAGCGAACGCTGCACACAACGAACTTCATGTCTTGATTCATACAACGAACTTCGTTTCACACAACGAAGTCGCCCGAGCTGCCGATGTATTGCATCCTTCCGCGCAGGCACTGCAGGCAGTCGTTAGTCACTGCGCTTAACTGCCCTCTCTCACAGCCCTTCGCCTGGCTCCCTGTGCAGTGGCGGACCGTCGGCTCGCCTCCTTTTATGGAGGGGCCCGGCGCCTACTGCTGATGCGTTGGGGGGGGCGGAGCTACTCTCGCCGCTTCCCCGATGCTAGAAAAAAAAAAGAAAAAAGAAAAGTTAAGTCCCAGTTTTTGCCGCTGAGACTCTGCCCTCTCTCACTGTATACAGTCGTCCTTTTAAGATAAACTCAATATTTTTTATATATCATGGCTTCTAAAAAAAGCAGGAAGGTGATTTCTGTTGAAATGAAACGGGAAATAATTAGAAGGAGTGAATGTGGGGTAAAACAGTGTGACCTCGTCAAAGAGTTTGGCCTCAGCAAGACCACCATTTTCACCATTTTGACAAATTTATCTTTTTTTATGTCATCTTAGCATATTTTATGCTGCAGAACGAATAATTTTTTTTAACATGTATTGTTATGGGAAAACGCGTTTCACATAACGAACTTTTCGCATAACAAACTTGCTCCTGGAACGAATTAAGTTCGTTGTGTGAGGCACCACTGTACTAGCTTTTCTTTTTCTTACGTTATACTGTCATGTCCTCTTGATGAATTGTTCGATGCTCCATGAATTTTGCTTTATTGATTGTACCTATATCCCTCTCTATTTCTTAATTGTTGTTTATTCATACTGCACATTGTTTCACTTTAAACACATTTTACATTTGTTATGCTCAGGGATGTACCTCTAATTTATAACTGTTTTTATACCTATCTTTTTGATTTTCTGGGTCCTCTCTCTTCCTTTCCTATCATCTTTTTTATATGGCCCTTTCTACCCGTCAATTGCTGTATCTCTACTTATTTATTATGCTGTTTTTTATCTAGCTGGATTCCGATGATATAAATTGTATTTCTCTTTTGGTACTTTGTGTATTTATATTCTCATAAGTCTGCGGTCATATTTATTTCCCTATTTTCATTTTTTTTTTCTTTCTTTCTCCTCTTCCGTTATCGGTTCTGTAGCTCAACATCACTGCTTATATTTCTAGTTAGTTCCTCTTTTCTAATATGATACCATGTCTTCTTTAAGAATTGAATACTACTTCATGAATTTTACTATATTAATTGTACCCATATTCTTCTTTATTCATTAATTGTGGTTTATTATTGCTGCACCTTATTATACTTTGTATGCACTTTACATTTTTCATGCTTAGAGTTGCACTTCTAACTTATAGCTGCTCTTATACCTATCTCATTGATTTTATAGGTCTCCCTTCTCCCTTTCCTATCCATATTTTTTCTATAGGCCACTATCCTCATCAGTTGATTTATCGTACTCATTACCTTTTATATTATATTGTTTTTTCTTTAGATGGACTCAAATGACATGAATTACATTTACCCTTTGTACTTTGGTTATTTATTCTCTTATATAACTGCTTGCATACTTACTTCCCTATTTATTCCCCTTCCCTTATATGATTTCATAGATTTACATGACTATTTATATTACTATTTATTTCCTTTTAGTATTTTGCTGCTATATCTTATTGATGAATTGATTACTGTTCCATGAATTTTTACTTTGTTACTTGTACCCATGTCCTTCTCTCTTTCTCTTTTTCAGTTGTTGTTTACTAATATTGTACCTTAATATTCATTGAGCGCACCGTACATTTTACAGGCTTGGGGTTGTTCTTCGTCTATGTAACTGCCTTAAAGATAATTCTTGTACTTTGCTGCATTAATTGCACCCTATTGTGTTCTACTTGGTTACAGAGTTTGCATTACCTGTTTTTTACTACTTACTCTCCTTGTTACGTGCATTCCTTTGACTGGAAACCATAACCTCAAATTCTGATTCATTCGAATTCACTCTGTTTTACCCTGTGCTAATTGATGTATTTCTCTGACTTTTGTACCCATGCCTCATGTAATGAATACCTTCTCTGTATTGTGTCAGTTTTATACCGCTTTCTACTAAAGGCCTTGTAGTATCTCTGATATTATGTTGATTTGACATGAATTATGCTTTACATGTTTGCTATTACTTAGGATCCCTCCACTTATTGCTCTGTCAATGTTTCCTACTCTCAGCTATCCGTTTGATGGTTATGCCTTGCTCATATATATAGGGAGACATACTATTCTTAAGCTAGCTAATGTTTGTATTTGCTTTGCTCATATAGTTACTTAGTGGTGGGATTTTATGGCCTTGTTGCCACATGTTTGACCAGCTGGTATTTTCTCCTCTCTCTCCCTCCTCCTGGAGAGGGTTCTCCAATCTTTTTCTCACCTGTGACCTCGTTCTTTCTTATCTACTTGACATGTTCTCACTCGGGGCGGGCATCTCTCCTCATGGTTCTTATTCTATTAGCTTCCTATCATATTATTATGATGTCCCTTAAATTTGCCTCCTGGAATGTCAACAGCATTAATCAACCACTTAAATGTAAAAAAATTATGGACTATCTTAGGTTGAAAGACTATGATATCCTTCTGTTGCAGGAGACCCATCTTAACTCCAGAGTTTGTTCCCAGCTTAAAGTGCTTGGATATGCTACTCATCTATTCTCTCCGGTGTCCTGCAAGAAGAGAGGGGTGTCCATTTTGTTCAAATCCTCTTTACAGGTTAAAATTTTGCACCAGTCTTCTGACCTGGAGGGCAGATGGATTGCTGTCTCTGTCGAAATAGGGGTTATGCTGTTCTCTGTTGTCAACATTTATGCTCCAAACATCGATATGCCCTCTTTTATGTCCTCGTTGCGAGACACACTTTTGAATGTCTCTGACCACCCTCTGGTAATTGGAGGCGACTTCAACCTTCCACTTGATGTTCTTAAGGATAGACAATCTCTCTCTCATTTCCGTATTTCTAAAATGTGGACCGAACTTCACCATGTTATTCAGGATCTGGGTCTTTGTGACCCATGGAGACTACTTCATCCTGAAGAATGCTCTTTTACGTTTCACTCTGCTCCGCATCGCTCCTACTCTAGAATTGATTTCTTTCTTATCTCCAAATCTCTGCTTCCTCTTGTTCGGGCCTCCTTGATTCATCCTATCATTCTATCGGATCATGCTCCCGTTGGTCTACACCAGTGGTTCCCAACCCTGTCCTGGAGGACCACCAGGCCAATCGGGTTTTCAGGATTGCCCTAATGAATATGCATGGAGCGGATTTGCATGCCTCTCACTTCCATTATATGCAAATCTCTCTCATGCATATTCATTAAGGCTAGCCTGAAAACCCGATTGGCCTGGTGGTCCTCCAGGACAGGGTTGGGAACCACTGGTCTACACATCGAACTGCACCATGTCCGCCCTAGACGTGTCTGGCGGTTCAACACATCTCTTCTCTCGGACTCTATTTTTCAGGATAAAATTCGTAGTTTTATCTCTGACTTCTTCGCTATCAATGTTCCCGCCATATCCTCTTTTATCACCATATGGGAAGCCTTTAAAGCGTGTCTTAGGGGGTGAGGTTATTAATTTCATGGCATGGAAACGGAAATCTGAATCCTCCAGACTAGAAACCTTGGAAAAAGAAATTTCCTTCTTGGAACAGCAACAGGTTAAAGATAATCTAGCCCATGTACCCCCAATCTTAATTAAGAAAAAGGTTGAATATAATTCGCTATCTCGACTCAAAGCCCAACAGGACTTCTTGGTCTCCAAATCCGGTACCTATGTCTCCGCCAATAAATCTGGACGCTTCCTAGCTCGTTATTTGGCTAACCATCAACAGCAACTTTATGACTATCTCTTTTCCTTTCCGGATGACCAAGGCTGCTTTGCGGAAGCTCATATTATCATATTACCCAAGGCAGGAAGGGATGAGACCAAAGTGGCTAATTACAGACCAATTTCACTGCTTAACACTGATTGTAAGATCTTAGCTAAAATTTTGGCCTCCCGTCTAGACAAGGTTCTAGGTCTTCTCATCCATCCTGATCAAGTGGGTTTCATGAGAAACTGCTTTATTGGAGATAATGCTCATACATTTAATGCGGTATTGGATGTTGCCCATACTTCCCCCGATCCCCTGATAGCGATATCTTTAGATGCTGTGAAGGCCTTTGATATGATCGAGTGGAATCATCTATTCAACACTCTCTCCTGGTTTGGGTGTGGCTCTGACTTTGTGATGTGGATCCAACTATTGTACGCCATACCCTTTTCTAGATTACAAATCAATGACTCTCTCTCTACTCCCGTTCACCTTCACAGAGGTACCCTTCAAGGTTGCCCCTTGTCTCCTCTCTTGTTTAATTTAGCCCTTGAACCTTTGTTATTGGCTATACATCAGCATCCACATATCTCGGGTATCCCTATAGGTTCTTTACAAGTTAAAACGTTAGCTTATGCTGACGACTTACTTGTGTTCCTTTCTAAGCCTGCCTCCTCTATTCCCGTTCTTCTCTAACTGGTCTCCGAATTCTCACTTTGTTCGGGCTACCGTATAAACTGGGATAAATCCGAAATTATGCCTCTTAACAAAGTCACTTCTCTATCCGACTGTGGCTCCTCTGTCTCTTTTCGATGGGCCAGTTCTTCACTGAAATATCTTGGTACCCTTTTTCATCAGGATACCAATACTATTATGACTCTCAATTTAGCTGCTATAATTGCCAAAGTGGACACTCTGTTAAAGAGATGGTCCCCCCTCTCTCTATCATGGTGGGGACGCCTGGAAGCCATTAAAATGACAATCTCCCCGATTGTCAATTATTATCTCTCCATGCTTCCGAGGCTAGCGCCAAAGGACTTTTATAAATCTATAGAGAGCAAACTATCAGAATACTTATGGTGTAAAACCCCCCCACGCATATCTCTGAATATTCTCAAATCATCCAAGGCGGATGGGGGACTGGGATTCCCTGACTTCTTCCTCTATCATGTTGCGGCCTTACTGCGATACAGCTCTTTATGGATCCAGGACCTGACTCCAAACGTATGCCCCGCTGCCTGGTTCCACATTGAACAATATATGGTACGTCCTATTCCATTATCTTGCTTGCCATACCTTTCTCCTTCTTCCCTGCCTTCTAAATCCGTCACTGTCTGTGCAACCCTATACGCAATCCAACATTTTGACCGTATCTCTCGAACGGATCGATGGCTCACCATTTCCTCTCCTCTATGGTATAACTCCTCCTTCTGAATAGATAATCACCCATTCACTGGCGTAATTGGATGGATCAGGGGGTTTGGACAAATGATGGGTTGCATCCGTAGGAGTTTCGTCAGCCGGAAGCCCGAAGTCATAATGCCATTGTACAGATCCATGGTGAGACCTCATCTGGAATATTGTGTACAATTCTGGAGACCACATTACCAAAAAGATGTACTGAGAGTTGAGTCGGTTCAACGGATGGCCACCAGGATGGTCTCGGGGCTCAAAGATCTCCCGTATGAGGAACGGCTGAAAAGATTACAGCTATACTCACTCGAGGAACGTAGAGAGAGAGGAGACATGATTGAAATATTTAAATATATCACGGGCCGTATCGAGGTAGAAGAGGATATCTTCTTTCTTAAAGGTCCCTCGGCCACAAGAGGGCATCCGCTGAAAATCAGGGGTGGGAAATTTCATGGCGACACCAGGAAGTATTTCTTCACTGAAAGGGTGGTTGATCATTGGAATGAACTTCCACTTCAGGTGATTGAGGCCAACAGCGTGCCAGACTTTAAAAGGAAATGGGATATACATGTGGGAACTCTAGGGGGGTAATGTCATGGGGGGTGGGTCATTAGAGTGGGCAGACTTGATGGGCCATGACCCCTTTCTGCCGTCATCTTCTATGTTTCTATGTTTCTATGTTTAGGTCAGATTATAGATAACGGGTCCTTTTATCCTTCTCTCAGCTTATGGATAAATTTGCCCTTCCACCATCGGAATGTTTTCATTGGCTTCAACTCTCTCATTGTTTGACAAAATGTTTTCCTTCCATTTTCACCTATTCTCCGACATCTGCTTTCCTCACATCCTCTCGATTGGGTTTGGTACTTGGTCATTCCACGTCCCTCTTCTATAAAGAACTCCGCTCCTATTTATACCCCAGATCCAAGAAATCTACTGACATTTGGTCGGATTATACGACATGGCAGGGCTCTGACCAGGACTGGGACCATTACTTTAGTAAGATCGTTCGACCAACAATTTCATCCAGCTTATCTCAATCTCTGTACTTTTTATCCTACAAAGTTTTCTGGATCCCCAATAAAATGTTTCGGGCGGGACTTAGAGATTCTAATCTTTGCTGGCATTGCTCGTCGGAGTTGGTTGATCTTCATCATATGATCTTTGCCTGCCCTCTCCTTGCTTCGTTTTGGACGCAGATCTGGTGCATTATCCAACGTATTCTACCTATTACCTCTGAATTCTCTTTTGATATTCTTCTTTTCAGAGCTCTAGCCGTGACGGATCCTCTCACTTCTAGACAACAATCTCTTCTTAACATATTAATTGCCATAACAATACAAATGATTCTCCACAATTGGAAATCCGCAGATTTGCTCAATTTTGTTTTTTGATGGAACGCTGTTCTAATGATCCATTTATATGAAACCAAAACCGCTGAATTTTCCAATAGAGACTTGTCCATTTCTCAAAACTGGGAACCTATACAGCATTTTTCCCCTTAACTGTTGACATTTCCTGTTGATATGACATTATTCTTTTAGCCCTTTTATTTGGTCTGACCCGTACTGCCTGCCCTGCTTTCTGCTTTTGACTGACTACTCCGACAGTAAATTGCTGTACTTGCTTCTGCTGGCCTATTCTCTTTCTCCTCCTTTTCTTCTCTCCCTCTTCAGGATTCCTTTTGGTCCTTATTTGGACCGCCAGGTACTCTCCCATGAATCAATTTGCTGTGTATTGCTTAACAGCTTTGTGTACTATTGGATGGTCCTGTTCTGACCTCTATGTTATTTGATCTTATTGTTCCTCTTTTTGTCCCTTTTTGATGTTGTTAAAATTCAATAAACATATTTGAACTAAAAAAAAAAAAAAATAGACATTACTTTGAAAAGAGTGTAAAATAGGGGAATGATTTATACATGGGCAGTTTGAACCATTCGGTAGAAAAGAATTTAAATATTGTTAAAAATTTGACAGAACCTATTTTTCTGATGGGATGGAAAAACTGGACACTTGCTGAACTAATACTCCCTTTTACAAGACCGTAGAGCTGTTATTGCTGCGGCCGGCGCTAAAAAACGTGCTACAGTTTTGTAAAAGGGGGGGAGGGGGTTCGTGTACAGGCCACGATGAAGATTATCCCCCTCTTCTACGAAATTGTGCTAGCGGTTTCTAGCGCGGGGAGCTGCACTTAAAGGCCTGTGCTTCTCCCAACAATCATAGGAACTCAGTGAGCGTCGGGAGCAGCACGGGCCATTCAGCGCAGCTCTCTGTGCCAAAAACTGCTAGCGCAGTTTCGTAGAAGAGGGAGGTATGTTGAGAAATATAACTGTTTTTTAAAATATATATAGTTGTTTAACTTGTTTTTTTTTTGTTTTTTTAATCAAACTTTTAAAATCACCCTTGCATATTACGTTTACAGCAACTGAATTGTACCTAGGACTTGTTATCTATTAATCTTGTTTTTATCAGTGTGATGAATTTATGGAGCATCTACCAAGGGATAAGAACACTGCTGATATGATTGTTTTACTACCATGAGAAAAGGTCATGTTCAGCACTTATTATTATTTTTTCCTCATATTATGGAGCAGCAGATTCAGCTCTATAACCCACCTTACTGGACAGATTAAATGGACCATACTGGTTGTTATCTGCCGTCATTTACTATGTTACTATGTATGAAAAAAATTCTGTTTACTTTCTGGAGCACAAAAACACATTTTTATCTGTAACCAGCAAAGACAGGTGATATGTAGGAGCATCATAAGCTGAAAAATACCCCATGTGACACATTTCCAAGTGCTCCCACCCTGTCCACTTGCATCACACTGGCAAGGGAAGTCAATGATTGAGGTGCAATTTTGGCACCCCAGTTTCTTTTGCACGCTGTGTGGCTACATATTACCAGCTACAGCCCTGGTGCAATGTGCTGTAAGGTATTAAGAAGTCCAAATTGCGATGTGAGCGACCAGATCATGGTGCATCCCAAGTATACAGTAAGGAGTTTGAGCGCAGGCTGTGTGGCCCCATGGGGTGGGCTGGCCACCAGCCTAGAGTCTGTGGCAGCCCTGGATCAGGGAGAAGACGCAACAGTGTACCACCTTTTTAAACAAGTGGCATTGCTAGAGATAATTACAGAATCCTTGCGGGAATTAAAGCTTGAGCCCCTGCAGATCTCTGAGGCTCAGCTTTCAGTTATGAGCAACTCTAAGGCTCAGACCACATGATTTTTTCTTTTGCTTCCAGATATTACCAAGATGCTGACAGAGATTTGGGAGACTCCTGAAGGCCCCTTGTGGGTTGCCAGGACTATGATATAGCTGCATCCAATGGCTTCTGATTTTCAGCAACTGTTTGTCCCATCTAAAGTGGATTCACAGGTAGCACAAGTGACTAAATGTACTTCACTGTCTAGTGATGGTAGAATAACTTTAAAGGATGCGCAAGACTGCAGAGTGGATTTAGTCTTCAAAAGGCAATTTGAGGCCCTGGCCTTGGGTCTAAATGTGGCAGCTGCAGCTTCTTTTGTTGCACGCACCTGCCATAATAGATTGCATTAAGCCCTATTGGCAGAGGATGATGCATACTCCCAGTTTATATTTTTGGGAGTGAATTATATAGCAGATGCTCTATATCAGGGGTCTCAAGTCCCTCAGGATTTACGCAATGAATATGCATGAGATCTATGTGCATGCATTGCTTTCAATGCATATTCATTGGGGAAATCCTGAAAACCCAACTGGATTGCGGCCCTCAAGGAGGGACTTTGAGATCCCTGCTTTATATGATATTTTTAGAGTTATGAGCATGGTTTCTGCTTACTTGATCTCCGCCTGTAGAATGCTCTGGATCAGACAATGGACAGAAGATTCAGCATCTAAGACCATTTTGAACAGGTTTCCATTCAAGGGCCAAATGTTCTTTGGAAATGAACTGGCTGATTTTATGGCCAGTGTGGAAGCCCTTGCCAGATAGCAGACCGCAGGTTCCTGGAGGCCAATCAGAGCTCTGGTTGTACCTGGGGAGGGGCCTAAGGCTCTAATTGGCCTAGATGCATAAGGCCCCACCCATAGGAAGAGCCTTAAACAACCTGGGCCAATCAGAGCCTCAGGTTCTTCCCCGATGCATCCCAGGATGCACCAGAGAGGGGAAGGCCTGCTGTTTTGAAGAGGCAGGCTTCTGGCTAGAGGGAGTAGACATCCCTCCTACCAGCCATCTGAAAATAAGGTAAGGGGGAGAGGGCAGGGGTTGTTGGAGGCATGGGGCAGGGGTGGGCAATTCTTCTGCTGCTGAGGGGTGTTGGTTGGCGGCGGGAGACATTGGGCATCTCTCCCGCTGCCTGGGGGTGTTTGGTTGGGCAGGAGAGACAGTGCATCGCCCTCGCTGCCGGGGGTATCTCTCCTTCAACTAAAGGGGACTTTAATACACGCGCTCAAGAAGCGTGCTTATACTACTACCATTAAAAAATAAAATAGACTACAATTTAGGATTTTTCATGTAATTTTAAAATTTTTTTTCATTAGCCACAGTCAAAACTTATGCTACAAGATGCACTTTTAACAGTGCTGTCACTGTACCTGCAGTCCCAGACCAGTCGCTGATTTTTGATGCCAAAAGCCGACGCCGCTCTTGGATTTGTAAGAATCCACCAGAGTGCTCATTTCATTATTGAAGAGCCCATTTGCATGGCAGTGTCGTAGACTGCTAAAAAGCTCACTAAAACCAGAGATAAGCCATTTTGATAATCTGTCGCTAAAATGCATGCAGACTAAACTGTCGGAAACCAGTTAACAACTGTGTTAACATTTTGAGAATCTGGGCCTGAATCGAATTACCTCAGCTTTTAAAAAAAAAAATTGAAAACCTACTTATTTGACAAATCCTTACAGCCCATCAACTCAGCATCCCCCCTAATCAAAGAATGACAAACTTTCACTTAACTTTAACTATCCTCATCTCAATAACAGACCAAGCAATAGAACTTCTTAGAAAACCAGACCCACCGATTAGACTTTAAAAGATTTTATTCTAAGTACTTGTTCTCAGACATTTTAACAACTCCATTTTATCTATTTCTGTACAACAGTAAATCATTTGTAAACCGTACATGTTATCTCTTAATAATTGTGTAAATTATTCTTTTATGACTATGTAACTGTAATTCCCCGTATTATTTATAGGTCTCATAACTGTGAATTGGCTTAAACCTATACAAGTTGGGCTGAAAAGTTCTCAGCCCAACCAACCAACTTCCTAAATTCTGAGTGTTATTTTGCCACTATAGCTGAAAACAGTGTTATCTTATTTGGTTACATGCCAATTTGCAGAAATGAAATTCCATGTTTTGACATTGTTTCAGATCATTGATTGAACCATATCAATGTCATTCCTAAGGTGACCATATGTCCCGTTTTGAACGGGACCATCCCATTTTTAGATCCCCTGTCCTGTTGTCCCCATGCATAGCTTCAGGACTCCAAAATGTCCCGATTTCAGGGACAGCGTCCCGAAGCTGTGCGTGGGGACAACGGGACAGGTGATCACTTCCTGTCCGTCCCTGCCGCGCAAAAAAAAAGCCTCCCTCCAGTACCTGATTCAAACCCCCTCGGTCTGCCGCTGCTGCTGCTCTCCTTACCTCCCTGCTGCTGCTGCTGCTAATTGCCACCCAGAAGCCTTCTTCCCGACGTCAGTTGTGACGTTGGAGAGGCCATTCCAGGCCAGCCAGGCAGCGATTGGCTGGCCCAGAATGTCCTCTCTGACATCAGAATTGACTTCAGGAAAAAGGCTTCTGGGCTGCAATTAGCAGCAGCAAGGAGGTAAGGAGAACAGCAGTGGCAGCGGACTGGGGGGGGTTTGAATCGGGTGCTTGAGGGAGGCTTTTTTTTGCGTGGCAGGGAGGGAAGGAGGTAGGCAGGCAAGCAGGCTGGCTTGGCGCAGCAGGGAGGGAGGCAGGTAGGCTGGCTTCGGGGGTGGGGGTGGGACAAAGTCTGGAATAGAGGTCTGCACGGGAACGGGGATCGTGGGAATCCCACGGGAATCCCACCCTACCCCACAGGACTCCCACGGGGACCCCCTCTGGCCCATGGGACTCCCACGGGTCCCCCCTCTAGCCAACGGGACTCCCACGGGGATGGAAGGCTTTGGAAGCAGGGTTCGTCCATATAATATAATGGACACGTCAGCCATAGTAAAAGAGGGGGTTTATAAGTTAATTACCTGAACAGAAAACAATAAAAGGATTCCACCAGAGAGATTCCACAAGGAAAACAGCAGCGCAAACACAAAAGAAACTGTGGAATTGATGAACCTGTCAGAAGTAATTGCTGCTTTTTATGGGGACGGGCGGGGATGGAGGTAATTCCTTGCGGGGTGGGTGGGGACGGAGAGGATCCTGGCGGGGATGGGTGGGATTTCTGTCCCGTGCAACTCTCTAGTCTGGAAGGCAGTGAGGGGGGACATAGGAAGGAGGCACTGGGGGCACTAAGGCCATAGGAAGGAGGCACTGGAGGTACTAAGGACACAGGAAGGGGCACTAAGGACATAGGAAGGGGCACTAAGGACATGGGAAGGAGGCACTGGAGGCACTAAGGACACAGGAAGGGGCACTAAGGACATGGGAAGGAGGCACTAAGAACATGGGAAGGAGGCACTGGGGGCACTAAGGACATAGGATGGGACACTAAGGACATAGGAAGGAAGAAGGGAGGGAATAGAAAGGGACAATTGTTGGGCCTGAGTGCAGAAAGAAAGAAAGAAATGAAAGAAAGGATACACAGTCAGAAGGAAATGCAACCAGAGACTCATGAAATCACTAGATAGCAAAGGTAGGAAAAATGATTTTATTTTCAAAGTGATCATAATGTGTCAGTTTTGAGAATTTATATCTGCTGTCTATATTTTGCACTATATTTGTCTATTTTTCTATAGTTACTGAGGTGACATTGCATATTTTAAAGTCATCTACCTTGACATCTTTGAAACCCCCAAATATAAATGATAATTAACATTTTCTCTGCGTATAGTGTGCTTTGTAGTTTTTTAAATTTTATGGTTATCATTATGAATTAATAAGATATTATGTATATATGAAAAATGAATGGAAGAAATTGGGGGGTGGGATTGGGGGCGGGGCTAGGGCAGGATTGGGGGTGGGACTGACAATTAATAGATGTCCCATTTTGATGAAAAAAATAAATGGTCACGTTAGTCATTACCCTCTTGTATGGGCTGAGAACTTTTCAGCACCCCCCTTGTACTTGTTATCTTCTTGCAATTTCAAAACCTATACTTGTTAATATAATGTAACTGTAATTCCTCATATTACTATATGGGCCTCTTAGCATATAAATCGCCTTGAACCTGTACTGGATATGTGCGATACATAAATGCAAACTAGATTAGATATTATCTGGATAGCTCTGGTGGTCAGTGGGATACCTATATATTCTGCACTGCCATCTTATTTATTGATTTGCAGGATTTGTTATAGAGCCTTTTGATGAAAGTGGTGCACAGTATCATCTAAATCTGAAAAAACAAAGGCTACAAAATATGTAAACCACTTAAATAATTTAGGGGTCCTTTTACTAATGCATGCTTACCGCAGTTTAAAATGCCTTACCATGGGGAATGCTCAGGTATCCCATGGTAACCTTCACATCTGAGTGTGCTTCCCATCTGCAAATAGATTCTATATTGCAACACGTTAATCAATTAGCATGTGGTTAGTGAGTGAACCCTTAGCACTACAAAATATGTGTCAGAAATATTCACATGCTAATGGCCCTGTGTTAATGGGAAACCTAGGCGTGGCCAGTGGTGTACCAAAGGGGGGATGGAGGGCAGTCCGCACCAAGTGCAGATCATAAGGAGGTACTCCAGAGGCTGGCATCATGGTCAGAAACTTCTTCCACTTATGGCAGAGGCATCAGCAGCCTTCATAACTCGTTGATGTGCCGGCATCGGGAATTTCTCTCTGCTGGGTCCTGCCTTTGCTGAAGCAGAAAGTAAAGCGAGACTGGTAGAGAGGAAGGCCCAATGCTGGCAAGAGTTGTGAAGGCTGCACTGCTGATGGGGAAGGGAGTGACAAAGAAAAAAAGAGGCAGGGAGGTAGGTATCCATGAGGGGGAGGGGAGGAAGAGAGAAATGCTGCACCTAATTGGGGAAAGAGAGATAGGGGGAGGGAGGGAGAAGGAAGACTAGAAAGAGGAGAGGAGAGAAGGGATGGAAGGAAGGAAAGGAAATATCAGACAATGGAGGGGGAGAGAGAGATGCCAGGGCATTGGGGGGAGGTAAGGGAAGGAGCCAGAGATGCCAGACCAGGGGAAAGGAGGGAAGCAAAGGAAGGAGAGGAAATTCCAGATCATGGAGGGAAGGGGAGGGGAGGGAGAGATGGAAGGGAAGGATAGGAGGGAGATGCCAAGACATGGGGGAGAGAGAAGGGAAGGAGACAGGGATGCCAGACCATGGTGTAGGAATGAGGAAGGAAAAGAGAAGAGAGCTTGGTAAAATTGGCCCTTACCGTACAGAACTTTTGATATAATAGAAGAGGAAAAATGTATAGCATAACATTTCAAAATCCAATGTCCTAATCGCTGAGATATCCAAGTGCCGCTTTTTGAAACTGTTTTCCTAGATGTCTAGCAAGTTGTTCCACTCACTGTGCATCTAGAGTTCAAGGGGGCTTGTTACAGGCAGGCTCAGGGCGTGCTTAAACTTGGACATCTCACGGCGATAATTGAACCTTTCCTAGGAAATCCTAGACAGATGAGTAGAACTAGAACTGTTTTAGAAACATCTATATACTACAGAGGTACCCAAACTGACAGATGACCATTGGATGCATGAAGGTATGACCCCCACATTCCCCCAGAGGTCACTAACCCCCTCCCACTCACCAAAGATCTGAATAAAACAATACATTCCTATCTCTAGAACAGCAGCATCTGGTATAGGGAAACCTAGTAGAGCAGTAAGCAGTTGGATAGTGTAGGGAACTATAGGGAGGGGGAGGCCAGGCCTATATCCCACTCTATCCACAACATTTATGATGGAAAGTGTGAGTCCACCAAAATCCTACTATACTGCCATATAAGAGGTTGGTAGACAAGTGTTTTTGGGAAGTTTTGGAGGGCTCACCATAAGGGGGTTATGGTGAGATGAACATCTGACACGATGTGAAGTTCACAGCACTGCCCTCTAAGATGCCCTATAGATCTGTTGGCATGTCTGTATGGCTAGTCCAGGGGTAGGCAATTCCGGTCTTCGAGAGCCACAGGTAGGTCAGGTTTTTAGGATATCCACAATAAATATGCATGAGATTTGCACCTCAAGGAGGCAGTACATGCAAATCCATCTCATACATATTCATTGTGGATATCCCGAAAATCTGACCTGCCTGTGGCTCTTGAGGACCGGAATTGCCTATCCCTGGGCTAGTCCATTCCACTGCTGGCCCCGCCCATGTCTAAATGGCTTGAGTTTGAACGTTTTGAACTTGAATACTATTATGGTTGAAAATGTCTTAAAAAGTTAGATGTCCTGTGGTTGGGCAAACAGGTCAAGATGTCTAAGTAGGGATTATCGAAAAAGTTGACTGTATAGCAGTTAATGTTTGTATTGCTCAATTGAAAGTGGTATCTGTTTGGATTACCTTTCACATGTGATGTCATCTGCTGTTTCCGTCCTGTCGTTGAGACCTGTCACTGGCTTCCGATTCAGTGTTGTCACGGTAGGGTTACCAGATTTTACATACGTAAAATCTGGACCCATAGACCCACCCCCAGGCCTGTCCCGTTCCACCCATCCCCACCCCATTACGCTCATACCACGCTCAAGCCTCACCCCTAGCTCCGCCCCCTCAGCCTGTTCATTGGTCAGAAGGGCATCCATGCATGCGGAGATGCGACACGATGTCACCATGTTGCATCTGCGCATGTGTAGATGCCCCTCCCAATGCAATCTGCTTTTCAAAACCCGAACAAAATACCGGGTTTTTAAAAAACGTCCAGACACCCGGACATGCCCTCTAAAAAGAGGACATGTCTGGGTTACTAGCCATCCAGATTTCCCCAATGTCATAGTAGTCATAGCTGTCTGTATTCTTGGAAACAGTTATATATCTCCTGATAGTTGTTATCTTGATGTAACATTTCGCTGCTGTTGATAACCTGATGCTTACAACATGACCTTGTCACATTTGGATTAATAAACATTATTTTAATAATAATAATAACAGTTTATATACCGCAGTACTGTGAAGTTCTATGCGGTTTACAGTGATTAGAAAGATGCTACAAATAGAGTAGAACTTACATAGTTGATGAATAGTGGCTAGCAGTTTAAGGGAACGGTTGTGATGGGGGGATTGAGGTGGGAGATTGTGATGGGAGAGATTGTGCAGATTCACTACCTACGTATTTCAAGAGCAGGTATGTCTTTAGGTGTTTCCTAAATTCACCATAGTTATTTGCGTTTATAATTAGTTTTTCCAAGTCTTTGCCCCATAATGCCGCCTGGTAAGAGAGAAGATGTTAGTGGTATCTTTTAAATTTACATCCTCTAACCGGTGGGGAGATGAACTTCGGGTGTGTACCTCTCTTGTGTCTATTAGTTGAGAAGTGGAAGAGGTCAATTATATATTTAGGGGCTAAACCGTATAGTACCTTAAAGCAAAAGCATCCCAGCTTGAACTTCGTAAGTGCCTCCATCGGCAGCCAGTGAAGGAGTCGGTAGGAAGGGGTTATGTGATCTGACTTCTTCAACCCAAGGATCAGGCATGACTGAGCAGTTTGCTGTGCATGTGTTTGTGTTCGGATTTATTTATAAATCCACTACATTTCCAGTTGTTAAGACTAATTCTAATACAATATTGGTATGTGACTCTAGCATAATATTTTGACTCCTGATGCAGGCCTTAGAGGCTGAAACACGAATCGTGTTGAGTCTTTTTAATGTCATACATTGATTTCCACAATAAAGGCAGTTGAATTTAAATCTTGCCATCGCTGTTTCCTTCTGTTGGACCTTGTTTGCGGTAGATTTTGTTCTTCTGTTGTCGTGTTTAGAACATTTACACAAATATGGATTAATGAGAGAAAGCTAACATGGACTTAGTCAAGGGAAATCATGCCTCACCAACCTATTGCATTTCTTTGAAGGGATGAATCAACACATGAGACAGTTGATATTGTATATTTGGATTTTCAAAAGGCGTTTGACAAAGTACCTAATGAAAGACTTCTGAGGAAATTAGAAAGTCATAGGCTAGGAGGTAATGTCCTATTAAGGATAAAGAACCATGTTGAAAGACAGAAAACAGAGAGTAGGATTAAATGTTCAATATTCTCAATGGAGAAAGGTAAATAGTGGGGCTCCCCAGGGGTCTCTGCTAGGACCGCTGCTTTTTAACATATTTATCAATGAACTAGAGATGGAAATAACTAGTGAGATAATTAACCCCCTTTTATAAAACCATTCTATGGTACGGCCACACCTCAAATACTGTGTGCACTTCTGGTTGCCATATCTCAAAAAAGATATTGCAGAATTAGAAAAGGTACAAAGAAGGGTGATAAAAATGGTAAAACAAATGGGACTACTTCCCTATGAGGAAAGGCTAAAGTGGCTAGGGCTCTTCAGCTTGGAGAAGAGACAGCTTAGGAGGTGATTTGATGGAGATCGATAAAATAATGAGTGGAGTGAAAAGGGTATATCTCTAAGTAGGAGCAGTATTGCTTAGTTACTGATATTGAATTAGTCTGACTGCTTACGACTTTGTGCTCGTACCATTTAATTGTAACAAATATAGGAGTTTTTTAAAATGCAATTTAACATTAATGAATAGCCATTAATGGACAAAATAGAAAATTGAGGGTTTTGATGGCCACAGAAATAATGGCCTTAGCATGCAGAAAAGACCCACATAAGAATGTGCTAAGGACTATTTTTACTGCAGCTTAGTAAAAGGGATATTACCAGTGATGTGCTGCAAGATTTGATTCATGGGCCTACTCCTTTTGTAAGTGATATTGCTGAAGGGCTGTCTGGTAAGATTTGCCTGTCAGTGGATGATACCAAAATCAGCAATAGAGTAGACATCCCTGAAGGTATGAATAACATGAGGAAGGACTTTGAGAAGCTTGAAGAATGGTCTGAAATTTGGCAGTTAAAATTTAATGCTAAGAAATGCAAGATCATACATTTGGGCTGCAAAAACAGTACAGTTTAGGGGGTTAAGAATTTTTGTGCACAAAAGAGGAATGGGACTTGGGGGTGATCATATGTAATGATCTCAAGGTAGCCAAATAGGTAAATAAGCTAGAAGGATGCTTGAATGCATAGGGAGAGGAATAGCCAGTAGGAAAAAGGAGGTATTGATGCCCTTGTATAAGACTTTGGTGAGACCTCATTTACAATATTGTGTATAATTCTGGAGATCATACCTTCAAAAAGATATAAACAGGATGGAGTTGGTTCAGAGGAAGGCTATTAAAATGGTGAGTGGTCTTCATCATAAGGTGTACAGGGACAGACTTAAAGATCTCAATCTGAATACTTTGGAGGAAAGGCAGGAGAGGGGCGATTTGATAGAGATGTGTAGGGTTACCAGATTTTGTCTTAAAAAAAAGAAGAGGACACGTGGCCCCGCCTTGTTCTGCCCATAGTCCCACCCCGTTCCATCCATAACCCTGCCCCGTTCCAGCTCCCCCCCACCCCTGCCCCCCACATACCTCGTCTCTTTGGGGCCATGTCTGGAGTGTCTCTGCGAATGTGCAGATGTAACGCAACAATATCATACCCAAGCATATGACATCATTACATTGCATTCTCACATGCACAGATGCCCTCCAGACAAACTGCCGGGTTTTAAAAACCCGTTGGATGCCTGGACAGTCCTCTAAAAAGAGGACATGTCTGGGTAAATCTGTACATCTGGTAACCCTGATGAGCATGAGACAAGCCTCAGTTGAAAGGAAATTCTGGAATGAGGGTGGGCATAGGATGAAGGTTGTTACTATTTGGATTTTTGCCAGGTACTTGTGACCTGGATTGAACAGTGTGGAAACAAGATTCTGGGCTAGATGGACCACTAGCCTGACCCAGTATGGCTATTCTTATTTTCTTATGTTATGTTCTTATGAAGGTTAAAGTTACCACAGAAAATACTTTTCACAAAAAGGGTAGTGAATACTTGAAACTACCTCCCAGTGGAGATGGTGGAGTCAAAAAGTGTATCTGAATTCAAGAAAACTTGGGATAAGCACATTGGATCTCTAAGGGAGAGGAAGGGATAGTAGATGGCATGGTTAAGCAGACTAGAATTGCCATAGGGTCTTTATCTGCCTTCATTTTTCTTTGGGGGAGGGGGGTTCTATTAACTGAGAATTACAGGGCTCCTTTTACTAAGGTGCATTAGGGTCTTAACGCACGGAATAGCGTGCGCTTATTTGCCGCACACGCTAGACCTTAACGCCAGCATTGTGCTGGCATTATTCTAGAAGCGTACTGTGCGGTTTAGCGTGCGGTAATTTCATGCAGGCGCTAAAAACGCTAGCGCATCTTAGTAAAAGGAGCCCACAGTGTGCTGATTGTTAGCATGCACTAATAAGCATATTAAACAGCTAACATGGAAAACACTGAGGGGTCAAATAGGCAGGGAATAGGCAGAGGCTGCACCTTACAGTTAACACAGAAGTTCTTACTGCGCATTAACTCTTAACTGGCAGATAACTGTACTCAATGGTACCTAAAACAGCTGTGGTTAACTGTACCAAGCATTTTCTGTCACGCAGTTAACTCACAGTAGTGGGATTTTTTCTTTGTACAATACCTACCCCAAAATGGTGGGAAAGCCCTTAACAGTGAAACAAAGGCTTTGCAGTTATTATGAAAAATAAAAATAAAACATTAATTTTGGGGTTCTTTTACTAGGGCTTGCTAACCAATTTAGCGTGCGCTAAAGATTAGTGCGTGCTAAAACGGCTAGTGCACCTTAGTAAAAGAACTCCTTTGTTAGTTATTGCATGATTTTATTTATTTATTTATTTAAAAACTTAATATATCGCCTAGAGTCACAGCGGTTTCCAGTTAAACATACACAAAGCAAGAACCCTCCCCCCAGTAAAAAAAACATTCTTCAAAACATCATCAACACCATATGAAAATCAAATTTACAAATCCTTCAGTAACATATTTAAAAGAATACAAAAAATGGCCGACAACTTTAGGAAAGACAGATCAGAAATATGCATCTACAAACAGTTTGGTTTTCAACATCTTCTTGAAGCAGTAATGATCTGCACATAATCTTAATTGCCCAGTAAGCTTGTTCCAATATGGAAAACATTTGGAGTTGAATTGCCACATATCTTACATTATCAGCTGTTAATGCTACCAAGTTGATGAAAAGTGTGGCGCAGTGATTATAGCTACAGCCTTAGTACCTTGAGGTTGTGGGTTGAAGCTCACAATGCTTCTTGTGGCCCTGGGCAAGTCACTTGCCCCAGGTACATTAGATGGATTGTGAGCCCACTGGGACAGACAGGGGAAAATGCTTGAGTACCTGAATAAATTCATGTAAACTGTTCTGAGCTTCCCTAAGAGAACTGCATAGAAAGACAAATCATGGGCTGCATACGAAGGGGTTTCGTCAGTCGTAAGGCGGAAGTCATTATGCCATTGTATAGATCCATGGTGAGGCCCCACCTGGAATACTGTGTGCAATTCTGGAGGCCGCATTATCGCAAGGATGTGCTGAGACTGGAGTCGGTGCAAAGAATGGCCACCCAGATGGTCTCGGGACTCAAGGATCTCCCATACGAAAAACGGCTTGACAAATTACAGCTATACTCGCTCGAGGAGCGCAGAGAGAGGGGGGACATGATCGAGACGTTCAAGTATCTTACGGGCCGCATCGAGGCGGAGGAAGATATCTTCTTTTTCAAGGGTCCCACGACAACAAGAGGGCATCCGTTGAAAATCAGGGGCGGGAAACTACGAGGTGACACCAGGAAATTCTTTTTCACTGAAAGAGTGGTTGATCGCTGGAATAGTCTTCCACTACAGGTGATTGAGGCCAGCAGCGTGCCTGATTTTAAGGCCAAATGGGATCGGCACATGGGATCTCTTCACAGGGCAAAGGTAGGGGAGGGACATTAAGGTGGGCAGACTAGATGGGCCGTGGGCCCTTATCTGCCATCTATTTCTATGTTTCTATGTTTCTATGTTTCTAATTAAACAAATAACTGCAAATCTCTACTGCCCTTTAGTAATAAGGAGCTATAGTAAGTTATAGTTACTATATCAGCAGGTAAAGAACTTCTGACCTACCCAGGTTCCCCAGTTAGCTTTGCCTTGCAATTTCCATTTTTCTAGCTTTCACTTGCCCTTAACCTACTTCCTTATTCATGTGATTCTTGAATATAGCTCAGTTTGTCATTTAATATGTTTATTTATATATTCAGACATATTCAGACATTGCCTTCCTCCAAAAACTCCAGGCAGGGAAGGGAAGAATTTACTATAAATTACACTACGTTTACTGTAAATTACACTAAGAGCACTTTAATCCCATCACACTTTTGTTTAGAGCTTGGAAGACTTTCACTCTTTGACACTCCCTGTGGGGTCAGAGATTGAAATTATTCTGACTGCCACAGAAAGGTGAAGACAATGGATTTATCAATAACCATCCTTTTACAAAACCGCGGAAATAGTTTTTAGCGCAGGCTGGCACGCTGAATGCTCTGCGCTGCTCCCGACACTCATAGGAACTCTGTGAGCATCGAGAGCAGCGCAGAGCATTAAACGCACCAGCCGGCACTAAAAACTGCTTTCGCAGTTTTATAAAAGGGGGGGGTAATTGTCTATAATATGTACAGCCTATTGTGCCTTCAAGCCATTTTTGTATCCTGTTGAATTTTAGATAGATGGTTGATATATCACTTGCCTTTAGGAAGTCCAAGCTTATGGCAAGAAAGGGATGTACGCAGGTCAAAAATTTTCAATTTGTTTTCATTCCTTTTCCCTTCATTTTCAGACTTTGTTTTTAGTTTGTTTCACACATTTCTTTTAATAAAAATTTGTAATATTTCTTTAGACATTGTAATGCACACTAATTGAGTTAACATGCGTTAAGTTGATTTATTGTGCACTAACCCCGAAATTCTATATATGGCACCTAAAAATTGGCACTGACAAGAGCAGCTTTGTGCCTGTATGCATGACTAACATTTAGGAGCACTCATTTAGTCCAATGAAAACCAAACCTAAATACCTGTACCTAAGTTGTGTGTGGATCAGGTATATTCTATAATAGTGGGCCTAATCTTTAGGAATGCCTATGATCTGCCCATGCTCGTCCCCTGGCCACACAATCGGAATCTTAGGTCACTCCAAGTGCATCTCAGAATGCACTGGGAGATGAGCCTAAGATTCCGGTTGGCCCAAGTGTCTAAGGCCCCTCCTACAGTGAAGGTGGGCCTGCTGGCCGGATGCAGAAAGGACCCGTTTGTCCATCCATCTAAAAAAGGTTAGGGGGTCTGGGTGGAGTTAGGGGGAGTTCTGGGTGGGCTGGGGGGTTCAGATGGGGAGGTCCATTGGGGACAGGCTTAAGGGTGGGGGTGGGCTTGGGGAATCCGAGTGGGCTACCTTTAGGGGAGTGGGGGGTGTCAGCAGGAGAGATTGGGCATCTCTCCTGCCAGCAACCTTTTGGGGGTATCGGCAGTAGAGATTGAGCATCCCTCCTGCTGTGATTATTGTGGGGGGGAAGGGGTATCGTGGGGGGGTGAATACCGGGCAGAAGGGACTAGGCAACCCTCCTGCAGCGATCATGGGGAGGGAATGGCAGCCACAATCAGCTCAGCGGCCCACTCCAGAACTTATACCTGTTTTGACTTGGTCTAAACCAGGGATCTCAAAGTCCCTCCTTGAGGGCCGAAATCCAGTCGGGTTTTCAGGGTTTCCCCAATGAATATGCATTGAAAGCAGTGCATGCACATAGATCTCATGCATATTCATTGGGAAAATCCTGAAAACCTGACTGGATTGCGGCCCTCAAGGAGGGACTTTGAGACCCCTGGTCTAAACCAAAACGTTTATGTTCCATGCAGGCAACCTGTTAAACTTTTCGATTATGGCTGCTGAAGACTAAGTCTAGGTCAGCCCCCATCCCACCCACCTCCCGTCCTACCTACTCCTCCCAAAATGCTCCTTTTCACTCTGGGCACACAGAGGCAGTGAAAAGGCCTAAGCTGGTTTTATATACATCTAAAACCTGTTCGATAATTATCAGTACTTTGATAATTATCGGTACTTGGACGACCTGCCTTTTTGATCATCCAAGTGCCGATTAGGCGGGTTTTTAGACGTTTTTCCATTTCGATTATGTACCTCATAATTTCTAATTAGTGCCAATTAGCACCAGTTATTAGGTGTTAATTGCCAATTATTAGTGCTGACAGCTGGTTAAACAATTTAAGTTGCATGTGGAAATCAGGTTGAACTATACAGAATCCGGGCCTAATGGTGCAATTCTATCTGTGTGCCTCCTTTTAATGCCCTGATGCTGGTTTACACTAGTATTCTATAAGGGAATCTGGGCACCCAAATGCCATTATCAAATGTTAGCATAAACTGGCATTATCAAGCCTAAAATTTAGACTTTTCATCACTATAGGCACCTAAATGTGGCAATAGTATGTGCTACTTTCAATATTCTATAAGCTGAACATGTAAGTGGCATCATTGTTCATGGCACTTCTATGCTCCATTCATGTGATTGCTCCATTGATGTTGCTATGGGGTGGCAAGTGTCACTCCCCAAAATTGACTTGCCATCCCTTTGTGAGTCTTCCTTACAGTGGCATGCAGTCAGGGCCTTCAGGGGATTCACTCAACCCCCTGAAGACCCTGAGGGCATTGCTCTGAATCTGGTTGAGCAGGCAGCAGGCAGAAGCTGCTCAATCAATCAAATTCAGATTAGTATTGTCAGGGCCTTCAGGGAATTCGGTGAATCCCCAGCCCTATAGCCCTGCATTTTTTTTGTTTGTTTACTTTTTGCTTGATGCATTTGACTAGTTGAGCAGGCTACCTGCCAGGTTTTGAAAAATCCATCCAGGCACCCAAACAGTCCTCTAAAAAGAGGACATATCCAGGTTTTCTTGGACATCTGGTAACCCTATGTAACAGGAAGAGAGAAAAAAAAAAATTAAAAGCAGAGAAATTGGTGAGGAAGTGCTGAGGGCTGCTTGGGGATGGGCCCATGCACAGTGCCTGTGAGCTGCAGGAAGATCAGAGAGACGAGGGATAGAGATTCTGCAGCAGGAACCTTTGCACATAATAGTAGCTCTTTCATTATGAGCCAATAATCGTTACTGGGAGCTACAGGAAAGTAGAGAGCTTAAGGCAACACATGTTCTTGGTGAAGAAATGGTAGGTAGCTGCTGGGTAAGGGCTTCTATGTCAGCTCTAGATTTTGTGTGTGTGTGGAAGGGATGCATATTTTTGAAATATTTCCTATACATGTTGGATTTTATGAGAAATGCTGCAAATTAAACCTGTTTATGGGCTGTTGAGCTGAGGCTTGTAATGAGAAGGCTGTGAAGGAGATTTCTAAATTAAGTTTGGAGTTATATTTCAAAGGAAAATTGATAAGAACTTTTAAGGTGCGCTTCAGAATTTAAACTGGATTTTTGTGATTCCTGTTGGTAAAAAAAGTATTAAGTACTAGGAAATATAGTTTTAATCCCTTCACCAATTCAACTAACATAATATTATGTTATGTTAATCAGGTTTTCTATTCCACCTTTACTTAGTTCAAGGTTGCATTACATTATAAGAGGTTGGTTCAGTTACCCAGGAAGTTACAATGGACAGTATAACATGGACATTCAATAGAGTTACTAGTACAGTGCAGTTATTAATACAGTTAGGTCACAGGTATAGATACATAGTTACAAGTTCAAGTAAGTCGTCGTTGGCTCATTGTTATGTCCCAGGAGTTGCATTAGACAGTTTAGAATTGGGCTTTTTCAATTTGCATTTCAGTTATTTCAGGGTTGGCTTCCTGTCTTGGTACAGAAATGCTTTTAAAAGTTTTATGGACCTGAGATAGTGGTTACAAGATTTTGGTGTAAGTGGTAGTTGGTTCTAGAATTTTTGCTAATTGATATTAAATGGATAAGGTAATTTGCCTGATAGAGTTTGGCCACCTTAAGATCATCACATACAATCACACCCAAGTCCCGCTCTTCTGTCATGCACATAAGCTCTTCATTCCCTAATCTGTACCATTCCCAAACGCATAACCTTGCATTTCTTAGCATTAAATTTTAGCTGCCAAATTTCAGACCATTCTTCAAGCTTCGCCAGATCTTTCTTCATGTTATTCACACCATCCGACGTGTCTTCTCTAGTGCAGATTTTCGTATCATCTTCAAAGAGGCAAATCTTACCCGACAACCCTTCAGCAATATTGTTTATAAAAATGTTAAAAAGAACAGGCCCAAGAACAGAACCTTGAGGCACACCACTGGTAACATCCTTTTCGTCAGAGCGATCTCTATTGATCACTACCCTCTGTCACCTTCCACTCAACCAGTTCTTGACCCAGCCCATCACTTTGGGACCCATCCTGAGGGCACTCAGTTTATTTATTAGACATCAGCCTAGGGATAAAAGAATTATCTGTTCTTTAGCACCTGTAGTTAGAAATACATGGCTTTAGCTTTAAGAAGACACTGACTTTAGCCTGCATTCATCCAGGGAGGTTAGGGTTTTGCTTTCTTTCATTTGTTTACAGATAGGATAGTAGCAAACATCTGGATCTTCAGAGGAGTTGATGGTTCCACACAGGTGATAGGATAACAACTTAGTGGTACCCAGCACGTCTTGCAGTTTTGAGAATGAACGTTTTCTCTACTGGATTTCTGGACTCTCACAAAACATCCAAACTCAGACTTAGACATTCTATAGAAAATGCCCCTCTATGTTCGGAACAAGTTTGTGTTTGAAGTCCTTGAGGTGTTTAATATTTGCAACTCTTTCCCCAGTAATGCACACTTTTTCAGCCCCTTTTTTCAAAGCCGTGGTAGTGGCTTTTTAAAAGGGGTCCTTTGTGAGTAGTGCAACTCTTTCCTCTGCTGTTTACACTTTTTCCATAAACAACATGGTGCTCCTTCATCAGATGTTGTCAGTGTTGGAAAACTGTTGGGATGTGCACTGCTATATTTTATTTTATTTTTTATTTATTAAATTTTCTATACTGTTCTCCCAGGAGAGCTCAGAACGGTTTACATGAATTTATTCAGGTACTCAAGCATTTTTCCCTGTCTGTCCCGGTGGGCTCACAATCTATCTAGTGTACCTGTCCTACATGAAAATTTGAGGCAGGGACATGTCAGCCAGTGCAGGCATATGACAGACTGAAGGCTCTTTGGTGAACAAGTTTGTGTTTGAAGTGCTTGGAGTGTTTAATGTTTGCCTTAGTATAAAATATAATAAAAAAGTTTGGTGGCAATTTAACGGTCTTTTGGTCTGTCTTTTTCTGACTTAATATTACCATTCTGAAAACTGAAAAATTCCAAAAACTGAAATATGCCTGGTCGAGGATTTTGGATAAAGAATCTTGTACTTGTGCCTCTCTAAAATATGTCAACCACTTTAATTATATCTACACAGAAAAAGCAGTGTATCAAGTCCCATCCCCTTTACATATTGAGGTACATGAGTTATTTCCCTAACAATCTCAGTTGTATCTGTCACAATTAGTGTCACACACTTTTGTTCCATGTAGCACAGATGGAATATTGCTTCTAATACAAACAGTGTTTTTAAGGACGGCCAAAGACTTTGGACAAGCCTAGACTTGTCTTGATTGTTGTGTATTCATCTCTTAAACATGATGTTCCCCTTACAGACAAAAACTCTTGAAAATTGAATACTACCATTCATAATGATGGTTCTATGATGTGTGCCAGCCTATTGTTCTGTTGCAGTTTATTATTTAATCCACAATCTATATAATATAACAGCAATTGCTAAGGGTTGCAGAACACCTTGGCTGAGGAATAACTTTGTGAAGCTTCCAAAATGCCACACATAAGAGTGAATATCGGAATTTAAAACTTTTGAAATGGTGGGGTCTCCCCGGACATGTCCTCTCTTTGCAGACTGTGGTGGGAGTCCGGGCGGCTTTTAAATTTTATAAATTTTCTCCAGGGAAACCGGACATCTAAGCAACTCGCACACCTATCCAGATTCCTCCCTCACCCCTTTTGTGGGATCTGGTGCTTACTCATCCAGTGCTGCTGTAAGTCTTCGGGCTTCAAGTAAACCCGCTGCCCTCAGCGACCCGGAAGCTCCTTCTCTGCTACTGCTTCCTGTAAGCAATAGCAGAAAGAAAGCTTTTGGGTCACCGAAAGCAGCGTGTTTACTTCAGTCACACTGCTGATGGTTTGAAGACTTACAGTAGTGGCAGGTGAGCAAGCACTGGATCCCGGAGTGGGGTAGCATGGGGAGGGGTAAGAGATGCTGGATCATGGGGATGGGGAGATAAGGGAAGGAAAGATGCCAGACCTCCAGTTTAGAGAATGGAAGGGGCAGATAAAGATATCAGACCACTGGAAGGGGAAAGGGAAGAAGAGAGATGTCAGACCAGGGAAAGGAAGAAGGAGGAAGGAATTCCAGACTAATGCAGGGGGAGAGGAATGGAAAGACAGATGCCAGACCACAAAAGGGGGAGGAGGGAAAGGAAGGAGGGGATAGAGATGCCAGATTGTGGGAAGGAGAAGATAAAGATCCCAGACCATAGGAGAGGGAAAGAGGAGGAGATGGCACATAGAGATGGAGGGGAAGGGGAGAGACAGGGATGGGAGGGATGGGGTAGGGAAGAGAGATGGAAGAAATGCTGTTTATGGATAGATGGGAATAGGGGAGAAGAAAGAGGGAGGAGATGGCACTCATGAATGGTGGGGAAGGGCAGAGAGATGGAGGATATAATGCACATAGATAGATGGGAAGGGAGGACATGGAAAAGTAGATCCGAGGAGGAAGAAGAAAAATAGAAGAAAGTTGAATATTAAAAGTTAATGCTAAACTTGGATGTAGACTTAAGGCCTCTTCTATCAAACTGTGCTGGAAGTTTGTAGCGTGATGAGCTGCGCTGCTCCCGACGCTCACAGAGTTCCTATGAATGTCGGGAGCAGCGCGGGCCATTCAGCGCGGCTCTCTGTGCTAAAAACTGCTAGCGCAATTTGATAGAAGAGGCCCTAAGTCAAAACAATACTGGGGAAACCAAAAATTTTGGTCTAATATCACTGAGAATGATTAAAGAAAGGTATCTGGAAATTACAAAAAATCACTCTCCTATAAGTCATCCAAACTCTTTAAATATGCTCAGAGACATGAAGGCCTAGCAAATTATATAGGCGATTCATCAAGACTTAATAAACTTGAAACTTGAACTTGAAGGCAAAAAACAAGGGGCGAACCCCATGAATGTCGCCTCACCACCCGATCATTGCATATGATTGAACAAACATCAAAATGGTTCTTTCTTCGCTGCCTAAGCAGTCTAGATTGTAATATACTTAATTAGTTAGTTGTAACAAAATAACTTATCTTTATTGAGGGTTCCAACATAGCCAATTTCGTTCCTGCGTCAGGGAAACGATATGCAAGATTCGAACAGAAAGATTTTAAAAGTGGTGTCTGTCTCAAAAAAGTTAGATGAGCTCCTTCAAAAATGCAGGCTACTTCCACTGTAATATAGTGCATGATTCTGTGTTTGTGTGATTTTCCTAGGGTTACCAGATGTAGGGTTACCAGATTTTCCATCTGGTAACCACTCCTGCCCCAGGACCACCCTGTTCCATCCCCATGTCCACCCAGTTCTGCCTTTGGGTCCGCCCCCAGCCCTGCCCCATTCTTCACCCCCCCCCAAACTTAGCCCTCCAAAACCCTTGTCTCTTTAGGTCGGGGCTAGAGTGCATCTGCCCCGATCTCACTAGCTTTTCAAAACTCGGACAAAGTACTGGTGGTCCAGCGGTGGACTGGGACAGCAGGAATCCCTTCCGCCTCCTGTCCCAGCCGATTCATACCTTTAGAATCCCTGGTTCTTCATTGAGGAGTGGGCCAAACTTTCCTCAGACCGATGTCAGAGACTGGTAAATGGCTACAAGAAGTGTCTCACTGCAGTTATTTCAGCCAAAGGGGGTAACACTAGCTATTAGGGTGTAGGGTGTAGAGAGCTGCACGGGAACGGGGATGACGGGAATCCCGCGGGACCCCTCGGGGATCCCGCGGGTTCCCCCTTTGGGTCACGGGGATCCCGTGGGGACGCCCCCTAGGGTCGCGGGGATCCCGTGGGGACGCCTCCGAGGGTCGCGGGGTTCCTGCGGGGTTGGATCGCAGCGGGGGTTGGTCGAGCCGCGAGGGTAGTCTCCTTCTCCTTACCTGCCCTGTCGCAGCACACATCCGAACGGAAATCTTCCCGATGTCAGCGCTGACGTCGGAGGGAGGGCTTAAGCAAAGCCCTCCCTTCCTCCGACGTCAGCGCTGACATCAGGAAGACTTCCGGTCGGCTGTGTGCGGCAGGGCAGGTAGGAAGAAGGCAATGGCGTACGAAAAAGGGGGGAGGGGGCGGTCCGCCCTGGAGAATGTGCACAGCCGGTCAGGTCCCCCGATCGACCGACAACAGGCCCGGCCGACAAACCTCCCTGCCCTGTAGCCGCGAATCTAAATTACCTCTTACAGCAGCTTCACTACTCCAGCTGCTGTAAGAAGGTAATTTAGATTCGCGGCTACAGGACAGGGAGATTTGTCCGACCGGGCCTGTTCTGTTGTCGGTCGGGTGCAAAAGCGCCACAAAGGTGGAGGCAGGGAGGGAGGAAAGGTGGAGTGGAGAAGAAAAGACGCTTAAGGGGGGAGAAGGCCGCTGAAAGTACTGGGGAAGACAAAGGGGTGGAAAAGAACGCTGAAAGGACATGGGGTAAACGGGAGGAAGGGGGGGGAAGGACCCTGAAAGCACTGGGGAAGACAAAGGGGTGGAGAATGCCACTGAAAGGACATGGGGAAGACAGAGGGGGGAGAAGGCCGCTGAAAGGACATGGGGAAGGCAGAGAGGGGAGAAGGATGCTGCCTGACAGGACATGGGAAAGATGGTGGGGGAGAAGGACACTGAAAGGAAATGGGGAAGAGGGAATGGGAAGAAGACGCTGGCAGGGAAGAAGACAGAGGTGCCAGACTATGGGGGGAGCGGAGGGAAAAAGATGGGTGCCAGACCAATTTGGGAGGGGGGAGAAAGGGAAAGGCACAGTAACAGAGCAAATGGAAGACACAGAGAGAAGAGAGGCAGTGGATGGAAGGAATTGAATGAGAACATGAAGAAAGCAGAAACCAGGCAATAAAGGTAGGAAAAAAATTATTATTATTTTTTTTTTTTTGCTTAAGGATAAAGTAGTATATTAGTTGTGTTGATAAAAATTTATAAACATTAGAGGCTCTGGTAGAAACCCGTTTACAAAGTATGTATTCTTCCCAATTAATATTTCCAAATTAATAAAGTCTTTTTGCTTATTTTTAAATGGGTTTCTACCAGAGCCTTTAATTCAGTAGCATAATTAAATGAAATAACTATTTCTGTAGTTTATAGGGACAGGCGGGGACGTAGGGGATTCCTCGCGGGGACGGGTGGGGACGGAGGGGATTCCTCACGGGGACGGGTGGGGACGGAGGGATTCCTCGCGGGGACGGGTGGGGACGGGTGGGAGTCCTCACGGGGACGGGGGGGACTTTGGCGGGGACGGGTGGGGACGGGTGGGATTTCTGTCCCCGCGCAACTCTCTAGTAGGGTGTCATAATTTATTCCTCAGTTAGAATACACATTTTTGTGGATATTTTTTGCTTCATGAGTAAATCAAGGAACATTTTTGTTGTTTATATGCAATTACATCACTGTCTTTTCCAGAGATACATAAAAAAAGATTTGACACCGATATGTGAACATTTCTTAAGAACTGAATATTTCATGGGATGTCCTAATTTTTTCACATGACTGTATGTTTCATTTTGCTAGCTATATTCCAGTTATCACATAATTTAACAATTGTCTTTAATTTTTGATTCATCCTCTCTCTTTTCTTTCTGTTGGTTATCTGTCTCCTAATTTGTTTTTTGTTGACAAAGCTCCTGCCTTCATGGCTTCCTAGCACTGGTAAAACCCTTTGTCATGCAAAGAGATGATGTATAATTCTATCTCCCCTCCCCAACTGCTGTCACCCCAACTTTATGCTCCTCTGGAGAAATAAATACTGTTCTGTGAGGCTCCTGATAATGCCTCTGCATTAATTAGTGCGGAAAGACGAAAGGGGTTGGAAGCTATTCTTACAGCAGAAGAAATGCTTGACCTCAGGTGGTCAGTGAAATAAATGTATCCTTGAACCTTGTTAAGCATTACCCACCTGTCTCAATAAAAGCCTTTTTATTAGTATACTAAACAGTTTGCTAACAGTTTTGGTTGGTTTTATTTTTAAAGGTTTGTTAGGAATTCTGTCTGTGGAGCAGTAATTAGTGATTTTTGCCTGTCATGACCAGTCTTTTTTGAATGTTCAAGCCACTCTGGGCAGTGGCATAGCAAGGGTGAGAAGCACCTGGGGGCGGTGGCACCCCTCCCCCACCCCTGCCTCCGCTCCCTCTCTCCTTCCTCAATCCCACCTGCTGCGCACGCCAACCCTTCCCTTCCCCCGTACCTCTAGTTTAAGTTGTTGCTTACGGCGGTCAACAATGTGCTCCTCGTGACTGCATCGGCTCTCACTCCGTGGCACCAGGAAGTGACGTCATGGGAGAGCCAAAGGGTTCATAGACAGTGGAGCGCAAGACATCAGCGCGCTGACAATCCAGCTCCAACAATTCAGCGCAAGACAGAAGCGCGCGGGGTAAAAAGTAATTTTTAAAGAGCTCCGACGGGGGGTTTGGGGTGGCAACCCCCCACTTTATTGGTTAGTGTTCGCCTTGCTGTTGGAGGGGGTTCGGGGGGTTGGAAACCTCCATTATAGCGAAAACTGAACTTTTCTAATTTTTTTCGGGAAAAGTTCCGTTTTCTCTATAATGTGGGGGGTTTCACCCCCCCACAACCCCCTCCGCAACGGCAGTACAAACACTAACCAATAAAGTGGGGGGGTTGCCACCCCAAACCCCCAGTCGGAGCTCTTTAAAAATTATTTTTTCCCCCGCACGCTTCTGTTTTCCGCCGAATTGTCGGCACTGGGTTGTCGGCGCGCTAGCATCTGGCGCGCAATTATCCCTTCACCGAGCCAAAGGGGTCGTGAAGAACACATTGACCGCCACAAACAACAACTTTAATTAGAGATATGGGGGAAGGGAAGGGGGGCATGCGCGTGGAGAGGAGGAATGGGAAGAGGCAGGGGTGGAGAGGAGGAGGGATGCCAGCGCCCCCAACAACATGGCGCCTGGGGCGGTCCGCCCCCCATCCCTTACTACGCCACTGACACTGGGTATCCTAATGTTGAAGAAGCTTTTCTATATGTGTCATAAATCCTGACAGCAGTCAGAACATAAGAACATAAGCATGACCTCTGCCGAGTTAGACCATGGGTCCATCATGCCCAGCAGTCTGCTCCTGCGGCGGCCCCCCCAAGTCCATGACCTGTAAGTGATCTTATACCTAAAACATTCTATTCCCTAATCAAGACAAAAAGCGCACTTTCGCCAATTACAATATGGTATTAAGGTGCACCCAACCCATTACAGAATAGTAGCATAAAGCTGCTTTTTGCATGCTGAAATCTAGATGCAACAGTGTAAGCCAGATCAATGGCAGACATAAGATGGAGAACCTAAGTGCACCTTGCAATGTGTGCCACTTTGATACCGTTCTATATGGTCCGTGTGTTGCTAGGAAGAACACCCGTGACACACCCATGCTGTAGCCACCGGTAAAACCCGTTTATTGTTATGTGCCCTGATTGGAATTTTATAAATGGCACTAAAAATCAGCGCTACGTGCTATTCTGTACAGGGTGTTCTGCGTTGTGCGCCCTTTATAGAACAGTGATTAGAGCTGATTCTCATGCCCAAGGGTGCTGGTATTTATGGCAGCTGAAACCTGGTATAATTGCCAGCACCCAACTCATTGCATTTGGGCATGAAAATGGCTCTATTCTATGAAACCACACATGTTTCAGAACACCCTTGTCCATCCCCAGGCTGTGCCCTCTTTTTGAGTTGCGTGCTAGGGGATTTAGGTGCCTTGTGTTATAGAATGGACAAAAAAATTCTAGATGATACTAGCTTGAGGCAGAAAAATGTGTACTGCTTCAATATATGTATGTAACACTAATATCAGTAATAATAAAAAAAAAATTGTAGTAAGAAGATCTCAGTGTGGATTGGTCAGTCAAATGAACGGAAACCGTTCAATCCTTCAATCCATGCGCGGGTGACAACCCAGCACACCACACCATCATAGAATCTTACTCATATGTAGTGAATCAAAATAACAGTGCACAAACACTCGTGATAAATAATATAAAATTATATAAATTTGCAGTAACATATTAACTGACAACAAGGTAGAATAACTGCACAGTCTATCCAAAAAGCAGTAAAAAGACTTAACTTAAGTGAACTCCCTAAATGAGTTTCACAAGGGGTCTAATTGCAGAAGCTGTACAAGAAACATAGATGGTTCAACTGATTCAGTTTCAGGAACCTGTCCTAAATGAACTTCCAAGAGAAAATGCCCAGATTAGAAATGGCAGTTGGAGAGGCAAAGCCCAGTGAGTCAATGGGACTGTGACTTTATATAATTTTATACGATTTATCACCAGTGTTTGTGCACTGTTATTTTGATTCACTACACACGAGTAAGATTCTATGATGGTGTGATGTGCTGGGTTGTCACCCGCGCATGGATTGAAGGATTGAACGGTTTCTGTTCATTTGACTGACCAATCCACACTGAGATCTTCTGACTACAAATTTTTTTTTAATTATTACTGATATTAGTGTTACATACATATGCTGTTGCAGTACACATTTTTCTGCCTCAAGTTAGTATCATCTGGAATTTTTTTGTCCACTATATTAATTTGGGTTTTCTTATTTTGATGGTCTTATAGAATAGCATACAGGCATATTTGCATGCCAATCCCAAGTAACTGCAGTAATTGATTATTAATATCAGTGAAATGCTAGTGAATGGCTCTTAACGCGGTTTTGTTTGCACATACAGTGCATCTTCATGCCTGCCAAAATTTCAGCGCCTTAATTTGAGCGCAAAATATAGAATTCAGGAATATGTGACTAATGCATCAATTATATAGAATAGTGCCCAGCACAATACACATGTAAATGCCAATTTGTGACATCATTCATGTATGCATATGGGCCCTGATTCTATAAAGTCTGCCTAAAGTTAGATACCTACAATGGTGTGCCAAGCCAATGTAGGCACCTAACTTAATTGTTTAATACATATAGTAGAATTAGAAAAGATTCAAGGAAGGGCAACCAAAATGATAAAAGGGGATAGAAGTTCTCTCATATGAGGAAAGGCTAAAGAGATAGTTGAAGGGTTATATAATAGAGGTCTACAAAATCCTGAGTGGTGCAGAATGGGTAAAAGTGAATCAATGAAGTTACATGGTAATACTTTTAAAACAAATAGAAGGAAATATATTTTCACTCAATGAATACTGTAGTTAAGCTCCGGATCTCGTTGCCGGAGAATGTTGTTACAACCAGTGTCATCAGTGGCATACCTAGGGTATGTGGCACCCGGGGCCCATCATTTTTTGACACCCCCCCCCCCCCCATGTAAAATTTTTTTTTTTTTTTTTTTTTTTGCAATAACCATGAAATGGAATAAATGGTCAGAATAGAAACAGGCAGTGAAAATTTTCTTTTATTGAACCTCATTTATGTAACCATTATTCCAAACATAACATAACATAAATTATGTCTGAATTGTCATGACATCAGAAGTACATATGGAGTAGTTGCAGGTGATGCTTGGGACAGTTCTGATTATGTTAGTTTGGTTTTATGTGTTTTTTGAATAGAAGGGTTTTTATTTCTTTTTTTAAGGTTTTGTAGTTTGTGGTCGAGGTCAATAGGTTGTAGAGTTGGGGGTCAAGTGTTGCAGCTCGAATGGCTAGGAGGTTGTCGAACAGTTTTTTTCTTTTGACGTTTTTGGTTGGAGGGTGTGTGAATGGTGCGTGAGTTCTCCTATGTCTGTTTGAAGTGGATTGAATTATTTAGCTGAAGAAATTAGTTACCCCCCTATTCCACACACATTAATTCTCTTCCATTTTTGTTCCCATTATAAAAAAACACTGATAAGTTCCCAGGAAAAAAATACATTAAAATAAGAAGTGAAAACAAAGGCCCCTACAGATGAGAACATAACATAAGAATAGCCTAACTGGGTCACACCAATGGTCCATCATGCCCAGTAGCCCATTCTCATGGTAGCCAATAGTGCTGCCCGATTCAGAGAAAAATATTTCATTCGATTCAATTCACCCTGTTGAATCGATTTTTTCGATTAGATTCACTGTTAATGACACCGCTTTTTTAAGTTTAAACAAAGTATAACAATAAATTTCACAACAACAATAAATTTCACAAAGTACTTAAAAAAAAAAAAATCACATTTTTCCATTAAAGCAGTTCTGGAGACATTTGCTTGAACAGTCTTTTTTCCCAGTCCATAAGCAAGCAATATGAAAAAGATTTCCTTAATTATCTACTCAAACATTTTTGCTATTTACTTTCATTGTACCTAGACTATTATTCAGTAGAAAAAATTTAGTTTGTTCAATCAAGCAGAACATTCACTCATAGAAGTCCAATGTCCACACAGGATTTGATTGAACAAACCAAATTTTTTCTACTGAATAATAGTTTAGGTATACTGAATAGCAAAAATGTTAAAGCCACACAGAAAAGCAGTAAAAGTCAATAGGTTCTCCAAGTGGGAACAACCTGATGTCTCAGCACTTGAGGAAAAGACCACGTAATAATGTTTATAAGATAAATCATATAAATGATTATACTGAAGCAGGGTGTCCTCAGCGTGAGAGGTAAGCGAGAGGAGAGAATTCTCCAGCGCTTTACACAATAAGGCACAGGTTAATCACCCTCTGCCTGCAGTGCACACCATCATAGGACACCTCAGGTGTGCTCAAATTAATCAATGTGATAAATTAAACAGTGATAAACAATTGGTCAATCACAAGAGTGCAAGATCAAACAGGTTGTTCCCACTCAGAGAACCTATTGACTTTACTGCTTTTCTGTGTGAGTAGATAATTAAGCAAATTTCTGATAGCCTACAGAACTGATTCTCACCTTCCATCCCCAGCCCCCAAGACTTACCAGACCCCCCCTGCCGATGCATTTACTTACTGCCTGAACTGGATATTAAATCGTGGGGAAGAGAGGAGAAATGCGGGGAAAGAGCCAGCCAAAACTAGTATTTGTTGCTGCTGAGTGCACCAATCCAGGGCAAGCAGACGCTTCCCCCATGTCTTAATAACAGACAATGGACTTTTCCTCCAGGAATTTGTCCAAACCTTTCTTAAAACCAGCTACGCTATCTACTTTTAACATAACTTCTGGCCACTTCATTTTTAAGCTTAGATCTTTCCTTCCAAACAGAGACCTTGCTAGATGTCAAATACAGCACAAGGTAACTTCACATGGACTTAACTGTGCAGGAAATGAATCTCCTCATACACCCACCATATAGTGCAAAAATGTGCAAAGGTCTGTTTTTTTCTTTCGATCACTACATAGCCTAATGCCACACAAGCAGCGCTGTTACAAACATATTCTGAAGGTCAATGCTAAGGTTGACAAAGTTTCCTTCCTTGGACCAGAAGGAGATACTGACAAACCACTGGAAGAGATTCTAAAACAACTACCCAGAAATAACACCCAAAGACCCACTCAGTGTGTGAACCAGTTGAGTGGAGTGGACTAACTGGGGGTGGAAATGGGCCCAGAGTTTGCTCAGCAGAATTTCCCAGACTACCTCTTCCTCTCAACACACTGACATGCTACCACCACCACCAACACTAGGAACACCTCACCGAGTATGCCAGCAATGCTTATAAACTTTATAAAACACATTATTATATTTTCTTATAAAGCATATATTTTAACTGAACTCAGCCTTGCCATTCACAAAAATAGAAAAGTTCCCATTTCAAGCTGTCTCATGTACACTTTTCAAATCTAACATATTGTAATCACAAAACAGAAAATAAAATTATTTTTTCTACCTTTTGTTCTCTGATCAATATTCAAATCTTGTTGGTCCCAGGCTCTTGTTGTCTTGCTTGCCAGGGTCTCCTTTCTCCGTGCTAACCATCCGTCTGCCATCTCTGTTCTCCCCTTCCGTTTCCCTTCCCTCTCCCGGAGATCTGGCATCTTTCCTTTTTTTTGTCTCCATCCACAGATTCACCTTTTCTCAATTCCCCACCACCCCAGGATCCACCATCTCTCCCTTTCTGTTCCCAACTATCCTCCTATCCAGTATCTCTATCCCCCCTCCACACCATCCCCTGTTTCCAAGTTCTCTCCCTTTCTGTTCCTTCCCTCCCTAAATCCCATTATGCACCATCTCTCTCCCACTCCTCTGTTTTTAGACCCATTATTTCTAACCCCCAAAGTCTGGCATATGCACGTATCTTTGAACCCC